>NC_071995.2:51195833-51846250 GCF_028885655.2 Pongo abelii
GGCTAACACAGTGAAACCCCGTATCTACTAAAAATACAAAAAATTAGCCAGGCATGGTGGTGGGCACCTGTAGTCCCAGCTGCTCGGGAGGCTGAGGCAAGAGAATGGTGTGAACCTGAGAGGTGGAGCTTGCAGTGAGCCGAGATCGCGCCACTGCACTCCAGCCTGGGCGACAGAGCGAGACTCCGTCTCAAAAAAAAAAAAAAGGAAAGAAGTCTTGAGAAGAATATTATCTGTCACTTTATAAGATACTACTTTTGCGAAGAATATTATTAGCCGGGTGCGGTGACTCAAGCCTGTAATCAGCACTTTGGGAGGCCAAGGCGGGCGGATCACGAGGTCAGGAGTTCGAGACCAGCCTGTCGAAGATGGTGAAACCCCATCTCTACTAAAAAACAAAACCAAAATACAAAAAGTAACCAGGTGTGGTGGTGGGTGCCTGTAATCCCAGCTACTCAGGAGGCTGAGGCAGGAGAATTGCTTGAACCTGGGAGGCGGAGGTTGCAGTGAGCCAAGAGCGTGCCATTGCACTCCAGCCTGGGCAACAAAAGCGTAACTCAGTCTCAAAAAAAAAAAAAAAAAAAAAGGAATATTATCTGTCACTTTTTACCAGTGGCCTAGAGCTGTGTTTGAAAATGTCAAATGTGACCAACTGAGTCATGATGAGAGTCTAAAGCATTTTAGCATACACTGTTTATTTATATATATTTTTTTGAGTTGGAATCTTGTTCTCTTGACCAGGCTGGCGTGCAGTGATGTGATCATAGCTCACTGTAGCCTTAAACACCTTGGCTCAAGCAATCTTCCTCCCACCTTAGCCTCCTGAGTAGCTGGGACCATAGGCACATGCCACCATGCCCAGCTAATTATTATTATTATTATTTGGCGATGAAGTCTCGCTCTGTCGGCCAGGCTGGAGTGCAGTGGCACAGTCTCGGCTCACTGCAACCTCTGCCTCCTGGGTTCAAGCAATTCCTGTCTCAGCCTCCCGATTAGCTAGGATTACAGGCGTGCTCCACCATACCCAGCTGATTTTTTTTTGTTTTGTTTTTGTATTTTTAGTAGAGATGGGGATTTTACCATGTTGGCCAGGCTGGTATTGAACTCCTGACCTCAAGTGATCCAACCACCTCGGCCTCCCAAAGTGCTGGGATTACAGGCTTGAGCTACCGTGCCCAGCCCATTATTTATTTTATAGACAGAGTGTCTCTATGTTGCCCAGGCTGGTCTTGAACTCCTAATCTCAAGCAGTTCTCCCGCCTCAGCCTCCCAAAGTGCTGAGGTTACAGGCAGAACCACATGTAAACATATGGACATTGCTGGTTCAAATTAGATGTACATTTAAATATTTTCAAACTGGCCTTCAAAAAGTTGTACTAATTTATCACTATTTGTTTATGAAAATGTCTGTTTCCGGCTGGGCGTGGTGGCTCATGCCTGTAATCCCAGCCCTTTGGAAGGCCAAGGCGGGTGGATCACCTAAGGTCAGGAGTTTGAGACAGCCTGACCAACATGGTGAAACCCCGTCTCTCCTAAAAATACAAAAAAGTTAGCCAGTCATGGTGGCATATGCCTGTAGTCCCAGCTACTTGGGAGGCTGAGGCAGGAGAATCACTTGAACCCAGGAGATGGAGGTTGCAGTGAGCCCAGATAATGCCACTGCACTCCAGAGCCAGCGAGACTCTGTCTCAAAAAAAGAAAGGAAAGAAAAAAGAGAGAGAGAAAGAGGGAAGGAGGGAGGGAGGGAAGGAAGAGAGAGAGGGAGGGTCTGTTTCCCTGTACCATTACCAATGCTGTATGTTATTAGGGTTTCAACTTTTGGTAATCTAATAGGTGAAAAATTACAAATGCGTTATAAGTGGAGTTGCATTTTAAAAACTATGACTGATGGGGGGAGGGGGGAGGGATAGCATTAGGAGATATACCTAATGCTAAATGATGAGTTAATGGGTGCAGCACACCAACATGGCACATGTATACATATGTAACAAACCTACATGTTGTGCACATGTACCGTAAAACTTAAAGTATAATAATAATAAAATTAAAAAAAAAACAACTATGAGATTTGATCAGATTTTTACATATTCATTGGTTCTTGGTATTTTCTTTCTTTTTTTTTTTTTTTTTTGAGACAGAGTCTTGCTCTGTCGCCCAGGCTGGAGTACAATGGTGCAGTCTCAGCTCACTGCAACCTCCACCTCCCGGGTTCAAGCGATTCTCCTGGCTCAGCCTTCCGAGGAGCTGAGATTACAGGCATGCATACCATGCCCAGCTAATTTTGTATTTTTAGTAGAGACGGGATTTCTCCGTATTGGTCAGACTGGTCTTGAACTCCTGACCTCAGGTGATCCGCCCACCTCGGCCTCCCAAAGTGATGGAATTACAGGCATGAACCACTGCGCCCAGCCACTCTTGGTATTTTCAATGATGATTCTTGAGATTTCAGTGAGTCTTCAGGTGTCAGTGAATGGAATGGCTAAACATAAAAAGGCTTCAAAACTTGTGATACTGTGAATGTAGGATGTCAGTTCAAAAGAAATGATGCTGTGACTGTATGGTATCACTGAGATGCCAGTGATAACCTGCCCATGTCACATGTTGACCCTTTTCTCTCTTAATTTCAGGTGATCATGGAGCTCAGCTTGGTCTCCACGGGGCTGGTGGTGATGGAATACATGATGACACAGCAGGTGGAGAGGAAGGAGAAAACAGCCCAGATGCCCAACCCCAAGCCGGTCGGAGGACCCGGCGGGAAGCGTGCACCTGCCCCTACTGTAAAGACAGTGAAGGAAGGTGAGTTGACCCAGACAGTTTCTTACAAATATAAAGAAAAATTAATAGATTTGGAGGTAAGAGGAAGAAGGTTAATTTTTTTTTTTTGAGACTGAGTCTGACTCTGTCGCCCAGGCTGCAGTGCAGTGGCGCGATCTCAGCTCACTGCAAGCTCCACCTCCTGGGTTCACGCCATTCTCCTGCCTCAGCCTCCCGAGTAGCTGGGACTACAGGCACCTGTCACCACACCCGGCTACTTTTTGTATTTTTAGTAGAGACGGGGTTTCACTGTGTTACCCAGGATGGTCTTGATCTCCTGACCTCGTGATCTGCCCGCCTCGGCCTCCTAAAGTGCTGGGATTACCAGCGTGAGCCACCATGCCTGGCGAAGGTTAATTTTTTTTTTAGGATTTAAGACTCAGAGCTGGATGCATATAATCCCAGCACTTTGGGAGGCCAAGATAGGAGGATCACTTGAGCCCAGGAGTTTGAGACCAGCCTCAGCAAGAAAGCGAGAGCCGATCTCTACAAAAAATTTAAAAATTATGTGGGAATATTTTACTGGCAATAAAAAGAGAAAATGAAAAAAAATTTTTTTTTTTTTTTCTGAGACAAAGTCTTGCTGTGTCGCCCAGGCTGGAGTGCAGTGGCACATTCTTGGCTCACTGCAACCTCCACCTCCTGGGTTCAAGCAATTCTCCTGCCTCAGTCTCCTGAGTAGCTGGGACTACAGGCGTGTGCCGCCACGCCCGGCTAAGTTTTTCTATTTTTAGTAGAGACAGGGTTTCACCTTGTTAGCCAGGATGGTCTTCATCTCCTGACTGTGTGATCTGCCCACCTCGGCCTCCCAAAGTGTTGGGATTACAGGCGTGAGCCACCGCACCTGGCCAAAAAAATGTATTTATTTATTTTTTTGTTTTGAGATGGAGTCTTGCTCTGTTGCCCAGGTTGGAGTGCAGTGGCACGATCTTGGCTCACTGCAGGCTCCGTCCCCTGGGTTCACGCCATTGTCCTGTCTCAGCCTCCCGAGTAGCTGGGACTACAAGTGCCCGCCACCTCGCCCAGCTAATTTTTTGTATTTTTAGTAGAGACGGGGTTTCACCGTGTTAGCCAGGATGGTCTCGATCTCCTGACCTTGTGATCTGCCTGCCTCGGCCTCCCAAAGTGCTGGGATTACAGGCGTGAGCCATGGCGGCGCCCGGCCTTTTTTTTTTTTTTTTTTTTAAGACAGAGCTTCATCTGGGTACGGTGGCTCACGCCTGTAATCCCAACACTTTGGGAGGCCGAGGCGGGCGGATCACCTGAGGTCAGGAGTACAAGACCAGCCTGGCCAACATGGTGAAACCCCATCTCTACTAAAAGTACAAAAATTAACCGGCGTGGTGTCAGGTGCCTGTAATCCCAGCAACTTGGGAAGTTGAGGTAGGAGAATTGCTCGAACTTGGAAGCTCGAGGTTGCAGTGAACTGAGATCATGCCGTTACACTCTAGCCTGGGCGACAGAGTGAGACTCTGTCTCAAAAAAAAAAAAGAGCTTCACTCTTGTTGCCCAGGCTGGAGTACAACGGCGTGATCTCGGCTCACTGCAACCTCCGCCTCCCGGGTTCAAGCAAATCCCCTGCTTCAGCCTCCCAAGTAGCTGGGATTACAGGCATGTGCCACCACGCCTGGCTAATTTTGTATTTTTAGTAGAGATGGGGACCATGTTGGTAAGACTGGTCTTGAACAATTTTTGTATTTTTAGTACAGATGAGGTTTCGCCATGTTGGCCAGCCTGGTCTCGAACCCCTGACCTCAGGTGATCGATCCACCTTCCTCGGCCTCCAAAAGTGTTGGGATTACAGGCGTGAGCTATCGCTCCTGGCCCCTGGAAAGCTTTTTAAAAAAGAAGTCTTGGTCCAGTGCAGTGGCTCACACTTGTAATCCCAGTACTTTGGGAGGTGGAGGCAGGTGGATCCATCACCTGAGATCAGGGGTTCGAGACCAGCCTCGCCAACATGGCGAAACCTCATCTGCACTAAAAATACAAAAATTAGCTGGGCATGGTGGCGTGCACCTCTAATCCCAGCTACTCGGGAGGCTGAGGCAGGAGAATTGCTTGAACCTAGGAGGCGGAGGTTGCAGTGAGCCGTGATCATGCTACTGTACTCCAGCCTGGACGACAGAGTGAGACTCTGTCTCAAAAAAACAAAACAAACAAAAAAGAAGGCTTTTTCAAAAAATAAAAGTTTGGTTTAGTTTGGTGTAGATTGGGTGATTGCTGTTGATACTTTGTGGTTCTTTAGTTTCTCTAGAATGAATGATGAATAGTTGTGTCCTCACTTTCAGGGGCTCGGGGGATCCTGGCAAAAAGAAACAGCATATTTGCCACATCCAAGGCTGTGGGAAAGTGTATGGCAAGACCTCACACCTGCGGGCACACTTGCGCTGGCATACAGGCGAGAGGCCATTTATGTGTACCTGGTCATACTGTGGGAAACGCTTCACACGTTCGGATGAGCTACAGAGGCACAAACGTACACACACAGGTGAGCAAGAGCCTATGGGAGAGAAAAATAGTAATAGACTAGAATGAAAAACACAAAATATACCTACAAAATAACTAAAATTTCTGAGCAACTTAATTTGAAACTGAATATATGGGTCACAAATGGAATTGGAGTTAATCTGGAAAACTTTTAAGAAGGAAGGAGGGGCTGGGTGCAGTGGCTGACGCCTGTAATCCCAGCACTTTGGGAGGCCAAGGCGAGCAGATGATGAGGTCAGGAGATCGAGACCATCCTGGCTAACACGGTGAAACCCCGTCTATTAGCCGGGCATGGTGGCAGGCGCCTGTAGTTCCAGCTACTCAGGAGGTGGAGGCAGGAGAATGGCATGAACCCGGGAGGCGGAGCTTGCAATGAGCCAAGATCGTGCCACTGCACTCCAGCCTGGGCGACGGAGGAAGACACTGTCTCAAAAAAAAAAAAAAAAGGAGCCGGGTGTGGTGGCTCATGCCTGTAATCCCAGCCCTTTGGGAGGCCAAGGTGGGTGGATTTCTTGAGGTCAGGAGTTCAAGACCAGCCTGGCCAGCATGGGGAAACCCTGTCTCTACTAAAATTACAAAATAGTCCAGCGTGCTGGTGCACACCTGTAATCCCAGCTACTCAGGAGGCTGAGGCAGGAGAACTGCTTGAACCCAGGAGGCAGAGGTTGCAGTGAGCTGAGATTGCGCCACTGCACTCTAGCCTGGGCGACAGAGCAAGACTGTCTCAAAAAAATAAATAAATAAGGAGCTAGATTTTGAGTGGGATTTTTGAAGGCAAAGCATTGAAACCATTACTCTTAGTCTCTGCCCTGCCTTACTTTTAAAACTGCTAAGTTTTACCTTCCTTACCGAGTACTCCCCAACCTTTATCTACTTTTCTTCCCCACGCCCCCACCAAAAGGAAAATATACTTCAAGATTTTTTTTTTTTTTTTGAGACAGAGTCTCTGTCGCCCAGGCTGGAGTGCAGTGGCGCGATCTCGGCTCAATGCAAGCTCCGCCTCCCGGGTTCACACCATTCTCCTGCCTCAGCCTCTCCGAGTAGCTGGGACTACAGGTGCCCGCCACCACGCCCGGCTAAGTTTTTGTATTTTTAGTAGAGACAGGGTTTCACCGTGGTCTCGATCTCCTGACCTCGTGATCTGCCCGCCTCGGCCTCCCAAAGTGCTGGGATTACAAGCATGAGCCACCGCGCCCGGCCACTTGAAGATTTTTCTTGTTTTTAATCACTACCTCATACTAGCCTTACTCAGCTTAGTAGAGTAAGCACTGAATTGGGTAAGGTAACCTCACTTCCTAACATGTCGGCTTCTTATCTTTTTTTCCTTTACCTAGGTGAGAAGAAATTTGCCTGCCCTGAGTGTCCTAAGCGCTTCATGAGGAGTGACCACCTGTCAAAACATATCAAGACCCACCAGAATAAGAAGGGAGGCCCAGGTGTAGCTCTGAGTGTGGGCACTTTGCCCCTGGACAGTGGGGCAGGTTCAGAAGGCAGCGGCACTGCCACTCCTTCAGCCCTTATTACCACCAATATGGTAGCCATGGAGGCCATCTGTCCAGAGGGCATTGCCCGTCTTGCCAACAGTGGCATCAACGTCATGCAGGTGGCAGATCTGCAGTCCATTAATATCAGTGGCAATGGCTTCTGAGATCAGGCACCCGGGGCCAGAGACATATGGGCCATACCCATCAACCCCGGGATGCAAGGTAGCATGGGTCCAAGAGACATGTGGGAAGAGAGAGCCATGAAGCATTAAAATGCATGGTGTTGAGAAGAATCAGGAGAGGGATACAAGAGAAGAGATGGGGTCCTGGCACCCATCTGTATCATCAGTGCCTCTTTGAAGGTGGGAAACATTAGTGAAAATTCTGTTGGTGCCACGCTTTGATGAGCATTTGTTTGACCCCAGTTTCTTCTTACACTTCTTACCCCAGCCTACCCTTCCTGCATTTCTCTTCTCAGCTCTTCCATGATGGATTCCCCCCCCCTTTCCTAAAGCCATCATGCCTTGATAAATATATATGATCATTGAAATACTTTTTAACAAAAAACAGATTCTATATTATTATATATATATATATATATATAAAGATATATAGAGATGCATTCACAGGGGTTGGCTGGGAGGAGGAAGAAGACCATTCTGTGACCAAAATACCTTGGTCATTTTTTTTATATTGCCTTATTTCCCTATGGCTGAGCCTTGTTGTGACACATCAAGCTTTTCTGTAGATGTTGTCTTGGCTTCCCACCAGATTAAGCGTTCATATGCTCTGCTTTTAGTTCATATATACATATATAATGTTTTTCCTTTCTTAATTTTGTCTTTTTATTTGGGATCAGCTTCTTGCACTCCTTTCCTAACTCAGCTGTTGCCATCTCATCTTCTCTCATCTGATCACTTCATGTTTTGTTTTTGTTACTGCCTGGATGAGGCACTTCTGTCAATTTTTTCAGGACCTTAGTTCCAGCAGCAGAATGGAAAAATCCTTGAAGCCCGGGCTGATGCTTGAAGTAGCTGTGGAGGGAGTGTTCAAAATACTACTGACGCAGGCACCTTCTTGGCGCTGGAGAGTCAAGGGCATCTCCCTTCATTAGCTGCTCTGAGCATCAAGAATTAGAAGTCTTTCGGTGGAATTGTACAAGAGTCCCTTTGAAGATAATAATCTTGGCTCAGTTTGTATAAACTGTCAAATTTTCAAATAATAGGTAGGGGGCTTTCACTAGGAAAATCATGTGCTCAGAAGAGGAAATGACTCGTAGTCAGGTTCAGGAGTTAGTGGAGTATTTGGACTTTGGTACTGCTGTCTTCCAAGGTAGCTCTAAGTTTTGATGTGTGGGCTTCTGAGTTTATATTCTGAAAGGAAATATACTTCTTTTGAACATCCCCACTAGGTTCTTTTCCATTGTCAATAAGGAGCATCAGCCAATGAATCTGTTTCAGGTTTCCATTCTGCAGAACTCCTCCAGAGCATGTGCTAGTGGCAAGACAGTGGTTCTTATGATCTTTTCCCTTAACTTTTCCTTGTATGTTCTTGGGTGGTTCCTAAGGGAAAAGGAAGCACATGATCATGGGAATGATAGCCCAGAACAAAAAGAAATCTTGTCTTACCACAGTGGTTTATAGGAGAGATTGGGAGAAATCATCCTGTTTTCTCTGTGACCTGATTTCAGAAGAGACTGATCCAAAAATTATAACAGCAGGGAACCTAGTGCATTTGGCACTGAGATTTAAATGCAACCAGAATTGTCCTCAAGGCCCAGTCATAAAAGCATTGTCTCTCTCGACCTTCTGGTATCTTGTTAGAGAGCTTTTCACTGTGAGGAAGTGTGGAAAAATGGCTGTGTGTGTGTGTGTGTGTGTGTGTGTAATCTGTTAGGTTGGGGATAGGTTTTCTGCCAGCCAATATTAAAAGAGACCTGCAATAAAAAAATTACCCTGATCTGATAGAAAGCAAGTGTTTTTGTATGTGTGGGTGAATGTGTGTTCATGCCCGTATATGTCTACACACAGATGACAAATTATATTTGAAATTGTTGGAAAATAAATTCAGATCAAAATGCCTTTCAGGCCCATTACCTAGAAATCTATCTTAAAACCTGGGTATGTTCCTAAGGTCATTTCTTTGCTTATGCTAAATTAATTACAATTATGAATGGAGGATATTCTACTGTACTTTTTTAAAAAGAAACTATTTTTGTGTTTGAAAGTGAAACCAACATCCAGATCTATAGCAGAGTCCTTATTCTCATAAATCTTTTTACTTTGGCTACAAATAGATGATGGTATGATTCTATTATATATTTTATATAAAATCCATCCAAATTAAGTTTTGGGTAAGTGTGTTGTTTAACCTGAAATATAGTAACTTAATACTCTAAACAACAGTTCACTCCATTTGGTCCTTTCTCCACAGATGTAATTCTGTTTTCAACTCAGGAACTATGGCAAGGAACTTTCCCCAAATCAAATTCTATTAACGCTGAGATACAAGTCATCCATGCACAGCCACTATCATACCCTTTATTCTCACTGAGAGGCAGAACTCAGAACCTGTTATTTTATGTCTATAATCATGTACTTTGGCATCTTTTGGAGGAAAGGGGCACGATGACTCACTGGAATGTACAGTATTTTGCTAGTGCATTTCAAGGAATGGAATCTTCTCCAGTATGAAATTACCAGATATAAACTAGTGTAATGATGCTGAGGATATAAGCTTTTAGAAGGTAATTTGATGGTATTTCTCTCTCGAATGAAAAGCTGCTGGTTTACCCTCAACCCTCTTCATTAGCATTACCATGAGTGAATTTATATCTAATTATTTCCACTTGCCCTGTTCTCTTCTCACCAAGGAAGCTCCAGATCCAGTATCTTGTTTGGCCTCAAAACAGAAGCAGCTTCTTTTGTCTCCCAGCAGTAGTGAGCCACTCAATCTCTTCCACAGGAAGTTAGGAGCCTACATTCCTTGAGTCAGGAGCTCATTACAGAAAAACCCTGTTTCCCTGAACTTTTGGCTAATAGAAATTAATGTAACTGACACGCATATTGATTCTGCAATTTTTTTCATAAGTTTTTTTCATTTTTTTGAATGAGTTTTTTAAATTTTTTAGATGACCAAAACTTGCAGGGCAGGGGTTGCCCAGAAGAGTGGTGAGATAGTAAAACACTTATTCTCTCACCCTTTCAGGTTTTCAGGTTACCCATTTATATTCATTTACATGTCATTTGACTGTCTCACTTTTTACCCAGAACAGTAACAACCCACACCATCTTCCTTCAGGGACTTCCCAACTGGCACTCTGTGGGTGCTACACAGAATGCAATTTAATGGATATTTCTCAGCCTGGTTCAGAATAAATTGAACCTTTGATCCCAGAAAGTATATACTGAAGTGTGGGATAAAGATTATGATTAGGGGAGGGTTGGAGACAAAAGCTGTAAATTACTATGGCTGATTTATTTCTACTATATACATATATATTTTTTGCTTTTGTATATCCTATATAGGAAACTAAGCATTGTATTTTTTTTAACAAATCTAAAAAGCACTATGAACTGCAGGTGTTTGACTTTCAAAATATATTTTGTATTGTTAATATCTTCACGTTGTGTGAATACTGGAAGCTGCAGATCTTTGCTAGGATGCAATAAATTTATATACTTTTTGAGGGGTTCTTCTGGGGTGCTAATCAGGCCCCTGTTATGCTTAGGGGGAGCCCTGGTGCTACTTGCTTGAAGTTTTCAGTTGTAAGTACCCTGACGCCTTTTGGACCTTGGGATCAGATCAAGAGTTTTGGAGATCAGGTACCAAGGAAATAAGGACAGTCTAGCTGCCTCAAGTGAGGGACCCTTTGCATAGCTCTCCTTCCCCCTCACTGAAGCTGGGTAGCCTCTTGGGGTTGAGAGGGAAAATGTGAAATCTCAGAATTTATCTCCCTTAGAAGAGAGCCAGTAACTTATGTACAAGGATGAAAGGTCGCAGCAGTAGCTTTGGGGAAAGGGAGGAAGATATGGCACTTCTCCAACCCCGGAAAACATTGCTTTTGAAAACTGCTGATAAAATGAGCTGGTTATTACTTCTGTTTTGGAGACTGTGCTCTCTGTGGTGCCTTTCTTGGCTCTACTCCACAGATGCCAGACCTCTTCTAAGAGGATGAGCAGACCAGCTTTGAGGTTGACCTGTTTCTCTTTGTCTGCCTTCCCAAAACACCAGCCCCCAGGAAGACATTAAGCAGCCTTAAGCTTAAATTCCTACTCCCTCTTCCAAATTTGGCTCACTTGCCTTAGATCCAAGGCAGGGAAAGGAAAAGAAGGGGGGTCCCTTGCTTTATTACTCCCGTAAGTCTTTACTCTGACTTCCCCAAACCCAGAAAGATTTTCTCCACAGTGTTAATTTGAAAGAGGAGTATTTTCTCCCATTTTCCCCTTCCTCATTATCAAACAGCCCCAGTCTTCCTTGTCTCTGCTAAGAAAGTAGAGGCATGATGATCTGCCCCTCAACTGCCCTAAGTCCTAGCTAAGTATCAGTGAAGAAAAAAAAAAAAAGCCTAACAAATGGGATTAGACTAGGGCTGCAAGTAGTGAGGATTTTGTTGATACCTCTCCTGGGATGTGTGCTTTCCCACATCTTGCCTTCAGGAATTACACTGTGCCTTTTCCCCAGGGATATGGGCTCTGTCTACCCAGTGCTCCAGTTTCCCAGTAACTGCTCTTGAACATTGTGGACAAGGGCAGGTCTTCATATTTTTGATCATCCCTTTCTCCCAGTGAAATCCCATAGCCCTTACCTAGAGTCTAGGGCACAAAGACTTTGGGGAAGATACAGTGAGATTGACCTGAGGAGACATCTACACACACCAGTGGCAGCTGCCCCAGGGCCTGCTTCCTCTTCCTGACTCTGTCATCCTCTGGAAGGGAGGGGTGGTGCTCCAATCTCTGGTGCCTAAAAACCCAAGTTTATTTCTCTATTAACACTGGCAATAACCAGTCCACACCACTGTTGCCTTTTGAAACCTCTTAATAATCTCACGTTGTGTTTGTTTTGATTCCAATCCAATTATCACCAGGGCTGTGTGGGTAAATGCTTTTAAATGCTGTCTCATCTTGCTCTTCCCCCTCACCCCCCACTCTTAGGTATGTATGATGCTAATCTTGTCCCTAAGTAAGTTTCTTCCTGCTCCTTTTGTATCTTCCTTTCTTGTCTTTCCACCTACCTTTTGTCTCTTGGTGTTTTGGGACTTTTTTTTTTTTTTTTTGGCCTTTTGTACAAAGATTAGTTTCAATGTAGTCTGTAGCCTCCTTTGTAAACCAATTAAAAAGTTTTTTAATAAAAAACCATCTCTCTGGTGTATTGAAGAGGGTTGGGAATGGGGAGAGTGTATGTTTATAACTTCATACTCTGAACCTAACAAAGGTTTCCAGCTACACTGTGTTGTGCTCCATACATGTTAATTAGTGCAATTGCCCTATATTTTAACTCCCGGGTAAATGGTTTCATGACCAGATCAATGCGCCACAACTACACGGAAATGTGGAGGACCAAGACAAACAGACAACACTAACTTTATTTTTTCATATGCTTTTTTATTTTGGAATAATTTTAGATTTACAGAAAAGTTGTAAAGCTAGAACAGAGTTTCCATATAATCCTTACCCCGTTTCCCTCATTGTTAACATATTACCATGGTACATTGTCAAAATTAAGAAACTGACATCGTTGCCGGGCGCGGTGGCTCACGCTTGTAATCCTAGCACTTTGGGAGGCTGAGGTGGGTGGATCACGAGGTCAGGAGATCGAGACCATCCTGGCTAACAGGGTGAAACTGTCTCTACTAAAAATACAAAAAATTAGCCGGGAGTGGTGGCGGGCATCTGTAGTCCCAGCTACTCAGGAGGCCGAGGCAGGAGAATGGCGTGAACCCGGGAGGCAGAGCTTGCAGTGAGCCGAGATTTCACCACTGCACTCTAGCCTGGGCGACAGAGCAAGACTCCATCTCAAAAAAAAAAAAAGGTTTGTCTCTTCTCCCTCATTTATTTAGTCAATTTATATTAGTATGTATTAATGTGTATTTATTTAATACATGGATTATAATCCATTACTATTTTGTTGCTCAGATTTTTCCAGCTACAGCCATTGTTACCTTTTGTCAGCCTATAAAGCATGTTCTGGCTGGGCGCGGTGGCTCACCCCTGTAATCCCAGCACTTTGGGAGGCTTAGCTGGATGGATCACCTGAAGTCAGGAGTTTGAGACCAGGCTGGCCAACATGGCTAAACACTGTCTCTACTAAAAATACAAAAACGTAGCCGGATGTGGGGGCAGGTACCTGTAATCTCAGCTACTTGGGAGGCTGAGGGAGGAGAATTGCTTGAATCGGGAGGCGGAGGTTGCAGTGAGCCGAGATCACGCCATTACATATTGCCTGGGCAACGAAGCAAGACTCTCAAAAAAAAAAAAAAATGTTCAAGTATTCCTCCTTCCCCCATTTTGAAAAACCTCAGCTTCCTCTTCAAGCTACTGATTAGTTTTTTCCATTTCCAAAGTTAGTGAAAGTAGTTTACACTCATTGTTCTCTTCCTTTATTCAATCCTCAGGGTACTTTGTGGGTTTGCTTTTGTTTGTTTTTTTGTTTTTGTTTTTTGGGATGTAGTCTTGCTCTGTCACTCAGGCTGGAGTGCAGTGGCACAATCTCAGCTCACTGCAACCTCCACTTCCTGGGTTCAAGCAATTCTCTTGTTTCCGCCTCCCAAGTAGCTGGAATTACAGGCATGCGCCACCATGCCCAGCTAATTTTTGTGTTTTTAATAGAGACGGGGGGTTTCACGATGTTGGCCAGGCTGATCTTGAACTGACCTCAGCTGATCCGCCCGCCTCGGCCTCCCAAAGTGCAGGGATTACAGGCGTTAGCCACCGTGCCCGGCCTGTTTTTTTTTTGAGACAAGGTCTGGCTCTATCACCCAAGCTGGAGTGCAGTGGCATCACTCTCATCTTGCCTCACTGCAACCTCTATCCCCTAAGCTCAAGCTATCCTCCCACCTCAGCCTCCCAAGTAGTTGGGATTACAGGCACGCGCCATCACACCTGGCTAATTTTTGTATTTTTTGTAGAGACAGGGTTTCGCCATGTTGCCCAGGCTGGTCTGGAACTCGTGAGCTCAAGAGATTCACCTGCCTCAGCCTCCCAAAGTGCAAGGATTACAGGCATGAGCCACTGCGCCTGGCCCAGGCTACTTTGTTCAGCATTCATCATTTACCAGAAATTTTAGCATCAGCCATGTGGTTGCCAGCTCTGGTGATCTTTCAATCATTAACCTCTTAGACCTCACTGCTTCAATGTGCTGCTTTTGACTACTATATCTTAGAGCTTTCTTCCCACAGAATGTGACACTGATACACTCTTGGTTCTCCTTCAAATTTCTTTTTTTTTTTTTTTTTTTTGAGCTGGAGTCTTGTTCTGTCACCCAGGCTGGAGTGCAGTGGCGTGATCTCGGCTCACTGCAACCTCTGTCTCCCGGGTTCAAGCAATTTTCCTGCCTCAGCCTCCTAAGTAGCTGGGATTACAGGCACCGGCTGCCACGCCCAGCTAATTTTTGTATTTTTAGTAGAGACAGGGTTTCACCATGTTGGCCAGGCTGGTCTTGAACTCCTGACCTCAGGTGATCTGCCTGCCTTGGCCTCCCAAAGTGCTGGGATTACAGGCATAAGCCACCATGTGTGGCACATTCCTATATTTTTTAGTCTCCTTCATAGCCACTTCTTCCTGTGTCCCTTTAGTATTTGTGTTCCCTGTCTTGTGTCCTTTCCTTTCTCTACCCTTTTCCCTCTTAAACTCTAACATAAGACTGTGTCCATGTTGATGACTCCCAGATCTTGAGCCCTAACTTGTCTCTTGACCTGGAAGTCTGCTTGCTAGACATTTTCATCTGGAT
Organism: Pongo abelii; assembly: GCF_028885655.2. Taxonomy (NCBI): domain Eukaryota; kingdom Metazoa; phylum Chordata; class Mammalia; order Primates; family Hominidae; genus Pongo; species Pongo abelii. The sequence goes on from NC_071995.2 coordinate 51,210,566, forward strand.
GTCCTCCAGATGAATTCAACACAGTAGAAGGAGAAATAATTCTTTGTGTTTCACATCTCCCTTAATAATATCACCCACCGCTCCTTGATCACTCATACTTGAAACCTCAGAATCATCTTTTAGTTCTCCCTTTCACCTACTAACATTAATTTGATTACCAATCCTGTCAACATTACCTATACAATATATATCAAATTTTTCCTCTTTTTTTTTTGAGATGGAGTCTCGCTCTGTCGCCAGGCTGGAGTGCAGTGGCGTGATCTCGGCTCACTGCAACCTCCGCCTCCCAGGTTCAAGCGATTCTCCTGCATCAGCCTCCTGAGTGGCTCGGATTACAGGCGCGCACCACCATGCCCAGTTAATTTTTGTATTTTTAGTAGAGACGGGGTTTCACCATGTTGGCCAGGGTGGTCTCCATCTCTTGACCTCGTGATCTGCCCGCCTCGGCCTCCCAAAGTGCTGTGATTACAGGCGTGAGCCACCGCGCCCAGCCTCCTCTTTTATTTTCATTTCCACTGTCTCAGTACTCACTTTGTTTACTGCTTACGTCTTGCAACTGATCTCTCCAAACCCCAGTAGTCATCCATCTTCAATTGCCACCAGGCCCCTGCCTAAAATTCTTTGCTTTTAGGGAAAGTCTAAGCTCCTTGATACAGAATTGAAAACCTGTCCAATCTGCTCTGTCTCTCTCTAAGGTGATTTTCTGTCGCATATCTCATACTGCTTCCTCCTCACTCCTTCCACCTGTAACACACCAGGCTTTGTGTTTACATCTCCGTGCCTTTACTCTTGCCATTCCCTTTGTTTAGAAGGACTGTTCTCCTCTTACCATTGTGTTTACCTTTGGGACTATTTAAATATCCCCTTCTCTTGGAAACTCCCTGGGCACCTTTCTTCTATGCCCTAGGCAGAATTAGCTTACTTAATCTATTTGTATAGCTCTTTGCTCATGCCCCTAGTAGGAAACACAGTTTTCTGGTTGCTTGTCAATATCCGCCTGCATTTCTGCACTATGAGTTCCCAGAGGGCAGTAATCACATCGCTATCTTTGTAGGCCCAGCACCTAATGAAATACATTTTTTTTTGGCCCAGCGCAGTGGCTCACGCCTGTAATCCCAGCACTTTGGAAGGCCTAGGCGGTGGATCACCTGAGATCAGGAGTTTGAAACCAGCCTGGCCAACATGGTGAAACCCCATCTCTACTAAAAATACAAAAAATTAGCCAGGCATGGTGGCAGGCATCTGTAATCCCAGCTACTTGGGAGGCTGAGGCAGGAGAATTGCTTGAACCCAGGAGGCGGAGGTTGCACTGAGCGGAGATTGCACCACTTTATCCAGCCTGAATGACAGAGTGAGACTCCATCTCAAAAAAAAAAGGAAATGCTTTTTTTTTTTTTTTTAATAATATAGATGGGGGTCTCGCTATGTTGCCCAGGGGGACTCCTGGCCTCTCAAAGTACTGGGATTACAGACATGGAACCACAGCGCCCAGCCTCTATCACCATCTTAACTCTAAAACCTAACAGCCCAGAGCAGGTATAGTTCCCATAAACCTGACTGGAATGTTTCTATCTTGGAAAGAATTGGTTATCCGAAGCTTTGGGTGAGGAGACTGCCTTTCTGCCTGATCCTTACCCTGCTCCCACTCTGGAGGAGATAGTCTCCTGAGACATTCCAGACACAAGAAGCTATTTCACCTTCAAATCTCCCCTCACCCCCCACCACACACACCACCCCAGACTTATCTGATCTGGGAGCTAGTGAAGGAAAGTAGCTGGAAGCACAACATTCCACCTCACTGGCAAGGCCCTGCAGACTCCTGGAAGGGTCCAAAGAAGGATGGGTGGCTATCTCTAGCCCTGGTCATTCCTCCCGCTGCTGTTTCACAACTACTGGAACTTTTACTATCTCTTCCTTTCATGCAGGTTTCCCAGAAGAAAGACCCCAGAATCAAAAAGTCAGTACTCAAGCTGGGCGCAGTGGCTCCCGTCTGTAATCCCAGCACTTTGGGAGGCCGAGGCGGGCGGATTACCTGAGGTCAGGAGTTTGAGACCAGCCTGGCCAACATGGCGAAACCCCCTCTCTACTAAAAATACAAAAATTAGCCGGGCGTGGTGGTATGCGTCTGTAGTCCCAGCTACTCAGGAAGCTGAGGCAGGAGAATCGCTTGAACCCGGTAGGCAGAGGTTGCAGTGAGCCGAGATCGCACCACTGCACTCCAGCCTGGGCGACACAGACTCTGTCTCAAAAAAAAAAAAAAAAAAAAGTCGGCACTCAGACTGTCATCCCTGGTCTAAGCCAGATCATTCCAAGAAAGGGTTTCCAGGCAGCCACTAGGGGGACAGAAAGCTAGGGAAACAGAGAACATGTACCCTCTGACTCTTATTTCTCTAGGAGCCAGTGGCTCACAGGGCTGGAAGCGATTACCTATTTCTGTTGTTTCTTACTCTGGGAAAGAGCCTGGTGGAGTTGGACTCCTCTGTCTCTACTGCAGAACAAGCCGTAGCCCTCTCCTCCCACCTCCATGCTGAAACTCTCTACATCCTGTGCCCGCCCTTCACATTTTATAGTCCCTGCAGCTTAGTAAATGTAGGAGGTGTACTATATGTATTAGTCATCAGAGGAGGTACTTTCTGCCCTCTCACCGCAGCAGGGAATTTCTCCTCTGCTGACCTCTGGTGGTAATAGTTTGAACTGTACCCTCCCTTTTTAGTGGCGTGTTGGCAGGTAATGATGCATATTTTCTCAACAATGTAAATTCAAATGTCCAAGTATAGTATTAAGTGGTAATTTTTTTTCCATTGTTGAATTTTGTACGTCTTTCAGGCAGTATGGTGTAATACAAAGAATAGAGCCGGCCGAGTGCCGTGGCTCACGCCTGCAATCCCAGCACTTTGGGAGGCCGAGGCGGAGGGATCACGAGGTTAAGAGACCGACCCCATCGGCCGGGCGCGGTGGCTCACGCCTGTAATCTCAGCACTTTGGGAGGCCGAGGCGGGCGGATCACGAGGTCAGGAGATCAAGACCATCCTGGCTAACACGGTGAAAACCCGTCTCTACTAAAAATACAAAAAATTAGCCGGGCGTGGTGGCGGCCGCCTGTAGTCCCAGCTGCTCGGGAGGCTGAGGCAGGAGAATGGCGTGAACCCGGGAGGCGGAGCTTGCAGTGAGCCGAGATGGCGCCACTGCACTCCAGCCTGGGCGACAGAGCGAGACTCCGTCTCAAAAAAAAAAAAAGAAAAAAAAGATCGACCCCATCCTGGCCAACATGGTGAAACCCCGTCTCTACTAAAAGTACAAAAATAATAATAAAAATAAGACTAGAACCTGGACTTTGGAGTCAGACCAGCCTAAGTTCAAATTCCAGCTCTGCTATTTCCTAGCTGAATGACTTTGGGCGACTTACGTAAGTTCAGTTTTCTTACCTATAAAATGAAAATAATAAAAATAATAGGCCAGGCGTAGTGGCTCACGCTTGTAATCCCAGCACTTTGGGAGGCCAAGGCAAGCGGATCACGAGGTCACGAGATCGAGACTATCCTGGCCAACATGGTGAAACCCTGTCTCTACTAAAAATACAAAAATTAGCTGGGCATGGTGGCGCGTGCCTGTAATCCCAGCTACTCGAGAGGCTGAGGCAGGAGAATCGCTTGAACCAGGGAGTCGGAGGTTGCAGTGAGCCAAGATGGCACCACTGCACTCCAGCCTGGTGACAGAGTGAGACTCGGTCTCAACAAATAAATAAATAAAATAATAATGATAAATATTTCAGGGGAGAATTAGATGAGATGATTGTAAAATGCATAGCCCTAGCTGTGCCCCAGCACATAGTAGGTGCTTGATAAGAAATTTGTTACCTCCTTAATAATGGATATTTGTTCAGCCTGTGAACCAATGTGTTTTTTTTTTAAGTAAAATTCGCAGCCAGGCACGGTGGCTCACGCCTATAATCCCAGCACTTTGGGAGGCCGAGGCAGGCAAATCACCTGAGGTAAGGAATTCAAGACTAGCCTGGCTGACATGGTAAAACCCTGTCTCTACTAAAAATACAAGAATTAGCCGGGTGTGGTGGCAGGCGCCTGTAATCCCAGCTACTTGGGAGGCTGAGGCAGGAGAATCGCTTGAACCCAGGAGGCGGAGGTTGCAGTGAGCTGCAATCGCGCCACTGCACTCCAGCCTGGGGGAGAAGAGCAAGACTCCGTCTCGAAAAAAAAAAAAATCCACATGGCAAAATTTAACACACTGTTACTGTTTTCAATGTGTTTTTTAAAAATTCAGGTAAGTTTTGTATACTTTCTGATTCTTAAGTTGGAAAACAAGGTAACCTCTAATATGGGCTGCGAGGCCTTCCTCTGCCCAAGCAGCTGCAGATATGAACCCTGAATATAAAGGGATCTTAGGCTAGAAAGGATCTTGGGCAGAGCTGAATGGCTCTAAGCATTTGACCTCACATTGGTTTCCTCCTGAGAAGAGTCAACAGAGTCCAGCATCTTCTTCCAAGGTCAGGAAAGGGCAAAGATTTGAAATGAGGCATCACTGGGTTCTCAGCTGGGCCTCCAAGGTCCCCTCCTCCCACTATGCAGAGCAAAGAGGAGGTTGTAGAAGAGAAGAGGATATGAGATTGGTTCTCTGCTCCTCCCTTTCTTTCCCTGCTTTCCCCACACCCACCCTCTCCCCCACAGCAGCCTTCTCCCCCACAGAGGCTGGGATAGGATGAGGGGGGCGGAGTTGGGGACTGAGGGATCAGAAGCCCCAGGATGCCCTGTATCTGAAGAAAGATTTGGCCAGGGGCAGCTGTGCTGGCTCATGCTCTCCTCCTGCTGCTGCTGCCATCCTCCAGCAAGATGCTAGGGTCTTTGGGGCTTTGGGCATTACTTCCCACAGCTGTGGAAGGTAAGTGTCTACAGGGAGGGGAAGGGTCTCTCCATCCATCCAGCGAGGGAAAGGGGCGCTTGAAGCAAGAGCCACCCCTTTGGAAGAGTGGTGAGTGGGCTGGGTGAGTAAGGGTGAAGGATAGAGCCATGTGTCCCCATGGCAGGGCTCAGGTTCCAGGCCTCTGCTGACCCTGCTTCCTCCTGTGGCTTTACCATACTGACGCTGGGATGTGAAACATGTTTTGTCTATTCTTTTGGCCAGTTGTTTGCCTCTGCATTCACTCCCATCTTGAATCCTTTCCTTTCCCCACCCTGGGCCTCAGCACCCCCAAACAGGCGAACCTGTGTGTTCTTTGAGGCCCCTGGAGTGCGGGGAAGCACAAAGACACTGGGAGAGCTGCTAGATACAGGCACAGAGCTCCCCAGAGCTATCCGCTGCCTCTACAGCCGCTGCTGCTTTGGGATCTGGAACCTGACCCAAGACCGGGCACAGGTGGAAATGCAAGGTGAATGGCAAAGTATATGGCAGGTGATAGCTAGGGTGGGAGACAGACACATCCTGGGGTGTGGGTGGCAACCAAGGGGGAAGGGGAGAAATAGAACATGTGGTGGGAAAGAAAAGCCCATGAGAGATGGAAGGGATGCCTCTGATAGAGAAGGGATTTATCCTCTGTTTCCACACCCCATTGTGCTTTCTCCCTTGCCCCTGCTTTCTCTCCTCTACCCCAATCCCACCCCATCAGGATGCCGAGACAGTGATGAGCCAGGCTGTGAGTCCCTCCACTGTGACCCAAGTCCCCGAGCCCACCCCAGCCCTGGCTCCACTCTCTTCACCTGCTCCTGTGGCACTGACTTCTGCAATGCCAATTACAGCCATCTGCCTCCTCCAGGGAGTCCTGGGACTCCTGGCTCCCAGGGTCCCCAGGCTGCCCCAGGTAGCCACCCAAGGGTACTGAAGCCTGATGGGGGCTGGGGCCCAGGTTAGGATGAGAGGTGGAACCAGGGCCAGTTCTCACCCTACTCCCGCCCCACACTTTCCTCCTCCTGGCCTTGGGAAGTTGGTTGCCCTGGTGACTGGGAGATAAGGGGTCTTGTGACCATGGTGGGGGTGGGTTGAGAAGCAAGCTCTCAGGAGGGGAAGAGCAGAGAGCAGGTTTGGGTCAGTGCTCGCCAGCCTGCATTCTTGCCTTGATGTCCAGGTGAGTCCATCTGGATGGCACTGGTGCTGCTGGGGCTGTTCCTCCTCCTCCTGCTGCTGCTGGGCAGCATCATCTTGGGTACTAATCCACCCCATCCCTCCCTTGTGACCCCAAGACATTGCCCCCAAAGCTCTGACCCCCCTCCAGGCACCCCTGACCCCATGGTCTTGGGATCTCTATAGCCTGATTCCCGGACTCCCATGACCTCTCACAAAGCTCCCTTTCCACAAAGTCCCTTTTCCTGTCCCTATGCATGTGCACCCTGACCCTAAGGCTCTTGTCTGTTCCAGCCCTGCTACAGCGAAAGAACTACAGAGTGCGAGGTGAGCCAGTGCCAGAGCCAAGGCCAGACTCAGGCAGGGACTGGAGTGTGGAGCTGCAGGAGCTGCCCGAGCTGTGTTTCTCCCAGGTGCCCCAGGGAGGGAGAGAAGGGCTCCTCTGGGCACTCCTGGAGGTTGTGGTGGGGAGGAAGCCTGACCCTCTTGTAGCTCAGAGGCCCACATTCAGCACAGTGTCTCTACCAGGTAATCCGGGAAGGAGGTCATGCAGTGGTTTGGGCCGGGCAGCTGCAAGGAAAACTGGTTGCCATCAAGGCCTTCCCACCGAGGTCTGTGGCTCAGTTCCAAGCTGAGAGAGCATTGTACGAACTTCCAGGCCTACAGCACGACCACATTGTCCGATTTATCACTGCCAGCCGGGGGGGCCCTGGCCCCCTGGTCTCTGGGCCCCTGCTGGTACTGGAACTGCATCCCAAGGTGAGCACCAAGGAGTGTATGTGTGTGTGTGTGCCTGTGTGTATGTATAGAGGTGGGGACTACATGGCAGCTGGGCCCTGTTGATTGCTTCTGCTTTCGATTTTCTCTTTTCTAAGACATTAAAAATGGCCAGGCGAGGTGGCCCACACCTGTAATCCCAGGACTTTGGGAGGCCAAGGTGGGTGGATCGCCTAAGCCCAGGAGCTCAAGACCAGCCTAGGCAATATGAGGAAACCCCATCACTGCAAAATTACAAAAATTAGCTCAGCATGGCAGTGCACACCTGTAGTCCCAGGTACTCAGGAGGCTGAGGTGGAAAGATCGCTTGAGCCTAGGAGGTTGAGGCTGCAGTGAGCCGTGAGCATCCCACTGCACTCCAGCCTGGGAGACAGAGCGAGACCATCTCAAAAAATAGTAACAGGCTGGGCACGGTGGCAGACGCCTGTAATCCCAGCACTTTGGGAGGCCAACGCGGGAGGATTGCTTGAACCCAGGAATTCAAGAACAGCCTGGGCAACATCGTAAAACCCCACCTCTACAAAAAACAAAAAATTGGCCGGGTGTGATGGCACATGCCTGTGGTCCCAGCTACTTGGGAGGCTGAAGTGGAAGGAGCACCTGAGCCTGGGGAGGTCAAGGCTGGCAGTGAGCCAAGATTGTGCCACTGCACTCCAGCCTAGGTGACAGAGTAAGACCCTGTCTCAAAATAATAATTTGTATTTATCTTTTTTATTACATAAACAATACATGTTTATATATTTTTATTTTATTTTATTTTATTTTGATGGGAGGACAGAGTCTTGTTCTGTTGCCCAGGCTGGAGTGCAGTGGCACAAGCTTGGCTCACTGCAACCTCAGCATCCCAGGTTCAAGCGATTCTCCTCCCTCAGCCTCCCCAGTAGCTGGGATTACAGGCACTTGCCACCACGCCTGGCTAATTTTTGCATTTTTAGTAGAGACAGGGTTTCACCATGTTGGCCAGGCTGGTTTCGAACTCCTGACCTCAAGTGATCCACCCATCTTAGCCCCCCAAAGTGCTGGGATTACAGGTGTGAGCCACCGTGCCCAGCCAAAAAAAAAAAAAAAAAATTGTTAAAGAAATACCTTCAGGCACAGCCCTCCAAACTCATTGGTATTCATTCAACAAATAATTATGAACTATATGTCAGGCACTGTGCTAGAGGCCACAAAAAACACACAGTCCCTCTTTTACAGATTTTATAGACTAGCAGGGGAGACAGAAATGGATCAAGTAAACACAAGTGTCAAATGTCAAGTGTGCTAAGTGCTAGAAGAGAGGGCCACTGAACTATAAGAATAATAAGATGTGACTTGAGGGGGAAAGCAATGAGCAACAAGAAGAGGAAAAGGTAGGCAGAGGCCAGCCACACCAGGCCCTGTGGGCCTGTTAAATATTTGGGACTTTTTAAGCTTTCATACCATTTCCCATCTGCTTCCTGCTAGGCATTACACTACCCACTTTTTTTTTTTTTTTTTTTTTTTAGACAGAGTCTCATTCTGTTGACTAGGCTAGAGTGCAGTGGCACAATCTCGGCTCACTGCAGCCTCTACCTCCTGGTTTCAAGCAATTCTGCCTCAGCCACCTGAGTAGCTGGGATTAAGTTGTGCCGCCACTACTCCTGGCTAATTTTTGTATTTTTAGTAGAGACGGAATTTCACCATGTTGGCCAGGCTGGTCTCAAACTCCTGACCTCAAGTGATCTGCCTGCCTCGGCCTCCCAAAGTGCTGGGATTACAGGCATGAGCCACCCCGCCCGGCCATGCTACATGCTTTAAACACATTTCCAAACTTACCTTTCACAAACACATTATGAGGTAGGAATGATTATCCACATGGGGCTCAGAAAAGGAAAGTCATTTGCCCATAATCTATGTGACTCTAGAGCTGGCTCCTCATCATCGTGTCTATTGCCTCCTGTTTACCCCTCCATCAGGACTGTGTGTGTCTCTGTCCACGTGGAAGAGCTCCCCACAACTCACTTTGCCCTATTGTAAGTTGTTCAACCTCCACCATCTGTTTCAGTGCCCAAATGCAGTGGCTGTTCCCTGAACTTTTTCAGCACCTACTGCTTCTGCACTTCCGAAACCTTGAATGATGGAAAGTCCCCTCTTTGACGACATACCTCCTGGCCCAGCTCAAAAATCACTGTTTTTTTTGTTTGTTTAATTTCTCTGACTTCTCCAGGCAGGGTTAGTCATTCTTGCTTTATGCCCCTTGGCACTCGGTTAATTTTCCTATCTTGGGGTTTACTGCATTCTTTATCTCTTACCTTCCCTGAGCCATCTTGGTGCCTGAACACAGTTCATGGCCACTGAAGGTGCTCGATGACACTTGTTGAATGAGGAGTTCTATTGCTCCCTTCCCTCCAATTCCCACTTGCCCTCTGCCTGCTACTCTGTTATCTACTGGCTCTGCCCGTCTATGTGTACACATGCCTGACACCTCAGACAAGGTGGCTCATGAAGGATGCCCCTGACTAGCTTGTCCTGCTTCCTCTGTTACTGTCTTTGCCCCATGTCTTCTGAGTCAGTATAAGGTGTGGTTATTAGTAAGTGATCCTCAGTCAGACTGCTTGGATTCAAGCTCCACTCCTGCCTCACCGACTGACTTCAAGAGAGTTTCCTTAGTTCTCTAAGGAAAAGCTCTTCATCTGTTAAATGGGGGTGTGACAGGACCACCTACCTCCTAGGGTTGTCACAAGGATTACAGGAGGCCACATCCACTGGGCTTGGACCACAGTAAGTGCCCAGTACCCTTGATCTAGAGTTACTATTTTTCATGTCAATTGACACACAGTCTTACTCCTTCTACCTATTGTCTTGGCCAGCATCTGTCAGTGTGTCTGTCTGCTGGGGAGATCAGGGAGAAGACTGTCAATTGATCTCTGCTCCCTGGGATGGATCAGCCATCTCCAGCTTTGTGTACCATCCTTTTCTCTCTGCTTTTCCCCAGGGCTCCCTGTGCCACTACTTGACCCAGCACACCAGTGACTGGGGAAGTTCCCTGCGGATGGCACTGTCCCTGGCCCAAGGCCTGGCATTTCTCCATGAGGAGCGCTGGCAGAATGGTGGGTGAGCTGGGCATAGGAAGTCAAGGGAGCCACAGTGCTATGTTTCTGATTCTGCCTTAGTTTGGAGGGGAAAGATTGGGTCAAAAGAGGGAGGAAGAGCCGGGCACGGTGGCTCACACCTATAATCCCAGCGCTTTGGGAGGCCGAGGTGGGTGGATCACGAGGTCAGGAAATCGAGGCCATCCTGGCTAACACGGTGAAACCCCGTCTCTATTAAAAATACAAAATATTAGCTGGGCATGGTGGCGAGTGCCTTTAATCCTAGCTACTCGGGAGGCTGAGGCAGGAGAATCGCTTGAACCCGGGAGGCGGAGGTTGCAGTGAGCCGAGATTGCGACACTGCACTCCAGCCTGGGCGACAGAGCGACATGCCGACTCAAAAAAAAAAAAAAGAGGGAGGAAGAAAATCGATGTTCCTTCAACCTTGGATTCCCCCACAGGCCAATATAAACCAGGTATTGCCCACCGAGATCTGAGCAGCCAGAATGTGCTCATTCGGGAAGATGGATCATGTGCCATTGGAGACCTGGGCCTTGCCTTGGTGCTCCCTGGCCTCACTCAGCCCCCTGCCTGGACCCCTACTCAACCACAAGGCCCAGCTGCCATCATGGAAGTGAGTTCTCTGGATAACTGGTGAGGCCCAGGATGATGTTGGTGCTGCTGATGGTAATGCAGCCGTTGTGTGTCAACAGTTGTAGCAATACCTATAGCATTTGGGGCATTGCTGAGTCTGTAGTTGGGGGGATATTGCATGGACCATTGCTGCAATGAGGGTTGCCACAGAGATGATTCTTGGCCCTTCGTGCCTTGCTCTCCAGGCTGGCACCCAGAGGTACATGGCACCAGAGCTCTTGGACAAGACTCTGGACCTACAGGATTGGGGCATGGCCCTCCGACGAGCTGATATTTACTCTTTGGCTCTGCTCCTGTGGGAGATACTGAGCCGCTGCCCAGATTTGAGTCCTGGTAAGGATGGGTGGTACAGTCCCCTCTCCTGGGCTCCCCCCCGCCCATTCTAGGTTCACCCCAACCTGACCTGGCCTGAGAAAGCTCTGCTCTTCCCTGTCTTGCCCTTTCTACATGGTAGGCACCCCTAGGACTAACTGACACCCAGCCCCTCTACCTTCCTCCAGACAGCAGTCCACCACCCTTCCAACTGGCCTATGAGGCAGAACTGGGCAATACCCCTACCTCTGATGAGCTATGGGCCTTGGCAGTGCAGGAGAGGAGGCGTCCCTACATCCCATCCACCTGGCGCTGCTTTGCCACAGTAAGAGGCCTAGGCTGTTGGGCTGGGAACCTGGAGAGTGGGGACTGGGCATGGGCTTCAAGGACCTCTCTGCCAGGGTGTCTGTCTACTCCTATCTCCTCTTATCTCCCATCACTCTTTGGTTCATGCTCAGCTGGAACTGGGCAAGCCTCCTCTCCCCTTCAGTTCATCCTCTTCCACCCTAAGTCTCAACAGTCAATTCCATCTACCTGAGACACACACCTTCCTCTTGCTCAGCCTTGCCCAGCCTGTCTCTCCTCTCTACCATCAGTTAGCCCTGTTCCTCAGTCTCCTTCTCCAGGAAGCCCTCGAGCTTGGCTTTGCTGTTGCCCTGAGCTCTGCCCCATCTGCTCTCCTAATACAGTAAAGCCCAAAAATCAATTCAATAAGTCCCCATTCTGTCATACATTGATGATGTTTCTGCTGTGACCCAATAAAAGGCAGTTCTGGGTATAAAGGGTGAAAGCAGTGGCGTCACAGTGAAAGTTCAGGGCTTTGCACAAATACTTTTTTAACAGAATGTCCCTTCTGCTACCTGATCTGAAATTTCCATGGCACAAGTCTTAGGTTAGCTAACAGAAACTGGGCATTGCTTGCAGAAGACTCTGGCCCTCTGAGAGGAAAGAGAGTAGTTTCCTATTAGCATATTAAGCTGTCAACCTACATTAGCTCCTCAGAGGAAACGGTGGGCTATACAGAAGGCCCCCAGAGAGCCTGTTTCATAGGGAGCAAGACTCAGAGGGCTGGAATTCAGCAAGAGGGAGAGGAAGGAAGCTCCAGGAAAGATCAGAAGTGGATGGTGAAAGCAGGAGAGTGATGGATACTGAAGATGGCTTGTAACCCTGGGGCCCACTCAAGATCCTAGGGTCAACCCTTCCTCCCTGTCATTCCCCCCAGGACCCTGATGGGCTGAGGGAGCTCCTAGAAGACTGTTGGGATGCAGACCCAGAAGCACGGCTGACGGCTGAGTGTGTACAGCAGCGCCTGGCTGCCCTGGCCCATCCTCAGGAGAGCCACTCCTTTCCAGAGAGCTGTCCACGGGGCTGCCCACCTCTCTGCCCAGAAGACTGTACTTCAATTGCTGCCCCTACCATCCTCCCCTGTAGGCCTCAGCGGAGTGCCTGACACTTCAGTGTTCAGCAAGGCCCTTGTTCCAGGAATCCTCAGCCTGCCTGTACCCTTTCTCCTGTGTAAATATGCAGTTTATGTGTCATCAATGTACACGCCAACATAAATATGGCGATTGTATAGCTGTCTTGTCTGCCTCATCACTGCCTTTCCCACCTGCCGAATCCTTGGATTCTTCTGCGGGCATGCAGTCCACAGCAGTTCTAACCAGTGACTTGGGGTAGGTGTGCACAGGAAACAGAGTAAAGTCAACTTTCCTGACGCATATCCTTGGGCCTTCCTCTATTCCTGTAATCCAGGGACCCTCTTGTCTCTCTTCTCTTCCACTAACATTTATTTTTATTTATTTATCTGGTTTCTTTTTTTGGAGACAGAGTCTCTGTCCAGTCTGGAGTGCAATGACACGATCATGGCTCACTGCAGCCTTGTCCTCCCTGGGCTCTTGTGATCCTCCTGCCTCAGCCTCCTGAGTAGGAGGGACCACAGGCATGGACCACGATACCCAGCTATTTTTTTTTTTTGAGACAGAGTCTCGCTCTGTCACCCAGGCTGGAGTGCAGTGGCACAGTCTCGGCTCACTGCAAGCTCTGCCTCCTGGGTTCACGCCATTCTCCTGCCTCAGGCTCCCGAGCAGCTGGGACTACAGGCGCCCGCCACCACATCCGGCTAATTTTTTGTATTTTTAGTAGAGACGGGGTTTCACCGTGTTAGCCAGGATGGTGTCGATCTCCTGACCTCGTGATCTGCCCACCTCGGCCTCCCAAAGTGCTGGGATTACAGGCATGAGCCACCGCGCCCCACCTAATTTTTTATTTTTTGTAGAGATGAAGTCTTGGTATGTTGCCCAGGCTGGTCTCAAACTCCTGAGCTCAAGTAGTCCTCCTTCCTCAGTCTCCCAAAGTTCTGGGATTACAGGCATGAACCACTGCACTCAGCATTTTAAATTGTTTATTATTTTTTAAATTTTATTTATTTATTTATTTTTAGATGGGGGTCTTGCTCTGTCGCCTAGGCTAGAGTGCAGTGGCACGATCTTGGCTCACTGCAAGCTCCGCCTCCTGGGTTCATGCCATTCTCCTACCTCAGCCTCCCAAGTAGCTGGGACTACAGGCGCCTGCCACCACACCTAGCTAATTTTTTTGTATTTTTAGTAGAGACGGGGTTTCACCGTGTTAGTCAGGATGGTCTTGATCTCCTGACCTCGTGATCTGTCCACCTTGGCCTCCCAAAGTAAATTGTTGATTATTTTTATTTTTATTTTTGAGATAAGCTCTTGTTCTGTTACTTAGGCTGTAATCATAGCTCACAGCATCCTTCACCTCCAGGGCTCAAGCAATCCTCCTAGCTCAGCCTCCCAAGTAGCTGGGACTACAGATGTGTGGCACCACACCCGGCTAATTTTTGTATTTTTTCATAGAGACAAGGTTTTGCCATGTTGCCCAAGCTGGTCTTGAACTCCTGGGCTCAAGTGATCCACCTGCCTAGGACTCCCAAAGTGCTGGGATTACAAGTATGAGACACCACACCCAGCCTCAACATTTATTTTTAAAGATGGGATCTCATGGTGGGCACTGGGGAAAGAAGGGTAAAGACAACAAAATCACTGCCCTAATGGTGCTTAAAGACCTGCACATCACATTGTTGGGTTCCTGTACACTGTCCTGGGGGTAACAGGAGAGACTTGAGCAGGAATGCTTCACAGAGCACAGGATGCTTGAGCTGTGTCTTAACTGAGCAGGAGTTTCCCAGGAGCATGTTCTTGTCCCTTCCTGTGACCCAGCTCTCATCCACATCCAGTCAGTTCTCAAGTCCCACTGAGGTAGCCTAGGCAGGGGCTACTTCTCCTTTTTCTTTTCTTTCTTTTTTTTGAGACAGAGTCTCACTCTGTTGCCCACGCCGGAGTACAATGGCGGGATCTCGGCTCACTGCAACCTCTGCCTCCCAGGTTCAACTGATTCTCCTGCCTCAGCCTCCCAAGTAGCTGGGACTATAGGCGCCCGCCACCACGCCCAGCTAATTTTTTGTATTTTGTAGTAGAGACGGGGTTTCACTATGTTGGCCAGACTGGTCTCAAACTCCTGACCTCGAGATCCACCCGTCTTGGCCTCCCAAAGTGCTGGGATTACAGGCGTGAGCCACCGCACCTGACCTTCTTTTTTTTCTTTCTTTTTTTTTTTTTTTTTTGAGACGGAGTCTTGCTGTGTTGCCCAGGCTGGAGTGCAGTGGCGCAATCTTGGCTCACTGCAAGCTCTGCCTCCCGGGTTCATGCCATTCTCTTGCCTCAGCCTCCAGAGTAGCTGGGACTACAGGCGCCCACCACCACGCCCAGCTAATTTTCTGTATTTTTAGTAGAGACGGGGTTTCACCATGTTAGCCAGGATGGTCTCGAACTCCTGACCTCAGGTGATCCACCCACCTCGGCCTCCCAAAGTGCTGGGATTATAGGCGTGAGCCACCGCTCACCAGCTCTATTTCTTTCTTAATCAGCCTACGTCATACTTTGATGGGCAGGGCCTGCTTCTGGGCATCCCTCTTTCCTTCTTCCTAGGCCTGGCAGGGCCCAACTACTAGTTACCCTTCTTCCTAGGCCTGGCAGGGCCCAACTACTAGTTACCCCTTGGCGGGTTATGTTTCCCCTAATCTAGGCTAAACAGTACTCTTTGGATATTCTTTATTTTTTTTAAATTTTTTTTCAGACGGAGTATTGCCCAGGCTGGAGTGCAGTGGTCCGATTTTGGCTCACTGCAGCCTCCATCTCCCAGGTTCAAGCGATTCTCCTGCCTCAGCCTCCCAAGTAGCTGGGACTACAGGCATGTGCCACCATGCCCGGCTAATTTCGTAGAGACAGGGTTTCATCATGTGGGCCAGGCTGGTCTCGAACTCCTGACCTCAGGTGATCCATCCACTTTGGCCTCCCAAAGTGCTGGGATTACAGGCGTGAGCCATTGCACCCGGCCTGGATAATCTCATAACTTTCATTATGTCTTGCCTCTGCTTAACAGTGTTCTTGAGTTTTTCATGACAATCCTGTGAGTACCATTTACAGAGGAAGAGGGCTCAGAGAAATTTAGAAACACGTCTAAGGTCACACAGCTTTTAAATAACAAAGCAAAGACTTTCAGCCATTAAAAATGATGTTTGGCTGGGCGCGATGGCTCATGCCTGTAATCCCAACACTTTGGGAGGCTGAGGAGTGCGGATCACCTGAGGTCAGGAGTTCGAGACCAGCCTGGCCAACATGGTGAAACCCTGTCTCTACTAAAAATACAAAAATTAGCCAAGTATGGTGGCATGTGCCTGTAGTCCCAGCTACTCAGGAGGCTGAGGGAGGAGAATGGCTCGAACCTGGGAGGTGGAGGTTGTAGGGAGCTGAGATCACACCACTGCACTATAGCCTGGACTCCGTCTCAAAAAAAAAAAAAAAAAAAAAAGCTGGGACCAGTGGCACACGCCTGTAATCCCACGACTTTGGGAGGCCGAAGGGGGCGGGTCAGGAGTTCAAGACCAGCCTGACCAACATGGTGAAACCCTGTCTCTATTAAAAATACAAAAATTAGCTGGGCGTGGTGGTGCGCGCCTGTAATCCCAGCTACTCAGGAGACTGAGGCAGGAGAATTGTTTGAACCCAGGAGGTGGAGGATGCAGTGAGCTGAGATGGTGCCATTGCACTCCAGCCTGGGCAACAGAGCCAGACTCTGTCTCAAAAAAAAAAAAGAAAGAAAGAAAAAAAAAAGAAAAGAATGTACAAAAGTGCTGATGAGCGTAAGGCTATGTTCAATCAAAAATAAATCTATGGGCCGGGCGTGGTGGCTCACACCTGTAATCCCAGCATTTTGGGAGGCCGAGGCAGGTGGATCACCTGAGGTCAGGAGTTTGCGACCAGCCTGGCCAACATGGTGAAACCCCGTCTCTATTAAAAATACAAAAATTAGGCTGGGCGCGGTGGCTCATGCATGTAATCCCAGCACTTTGGGAGGCTGAGGTGGGCTGATCACGAGATCAGGAGATCGAAACCATCCTGGCTAAAATGCTGAAACCCTGTCTCTACTAAAAATACAAAAAATTAGCTGGGTGTGGTGGCCGGCACCTGTAGTCCCAGCTGCTTGGGAGGCTGAGGCAGGAGAATGCATGAACCCGGGAAGCGGAGCTTGCAGTGAGCCGAGATTGCACCACAGCCTGGGTGACAGAGCGAGACTCTGTCTCAAAAAAAAAAAAAAAAAAAAAAGGAGATCTCTAAAAGCCAAAAAATATAGGTTATAATCTTGTCTCTCCTAACTGTGAACTCTTAGAAAAGTTTATTTTTCTCAGGAAATTGAATGAATGTTTCTCTAAGTCATTTCCAACCCTATAGTTCCATGATTCTGTGATAAAATGATAAAATATGAAAGTCCCCATTGTGACGATGAGTTTACCAAATCCAGTGTTTGCCTAATGTAATATTCCCATGAGTAGTGATTTCATGCTCATGGAGAAGTATTAGGCATGTAAATACACTTTTTAGAAACTGGGCTCGGTGCAGTGGCTCACACCTGTAATCCCAGCACTTTGGGAGGCAGAGGCAGGCTGATCACCTGAAGTTGGGAGTTTGAGACCAGCCTGACTAATATGGAGAAACCCTGTATCCACTAAAAATAGAAAATTAGCCAGGCATGGTGGCACATGCCTGTAATCCTAGCTACTTGGGAGGCTGAGACAGGAGAATCGCTTGAACCTGGGAGGCTGGGGTTGTGGTGAGCCGAGATCGCACCATTGCATTCCAGCCTGGGCAACAAGAGCGGAACTCCATCTCAAAAAAAAAAAAAAAAAAGAAAAAAGAAATGTCTAGAGTAGGCAAACTTTTTTTTTTTTTGAGACGTAGTCTTGTTCTGTTGCCCCCAAACTGGAGTGCAGTGGTGCGATCTCGGCTCACTACAACCTCTGCCTCCCTAGTTCAAGGGATTCTCCTGCCTCAGTCTCCCAAGTAGCTGGGATTACAGCGCATGCCACCATGCCCAGCTAATTTTTGTATTGTTAGTACAGATGGAGTTTCACCACTTTGGTTGGGATAGTCTCAAAATCCCGACCTCATGATCCACCCGCCTGGTGACCTCCCAAAGTCCTGGGATTACAGGTGTGAGCCACCGAACCCGGCCAATACTTTTTTCAAACTTGATAATCTTCCAAGAAAGAAACAATGTGTATATCTAAGTTTCCTAGAGCTTAGAAAACCTTCCAAATTATTTCAAGTATTTTCCACAAACCTAATATAAAAATATATCAAAATGTAGTATTTGTTTGTTTGTTTTTGTTTTGTTTTTTTGAGATGGAGTGTCCCTCTGTCACCCTGGCTGGAATGCAGTGGTGCGATCTTGGCTCACTGCAAGCTCCGCCTCCCAGGTTCATGCCATTCTCCTGCCTCAGCCTCCCGAGTAGCTAGGACTACAGGCATCAGCCACCATGCCCCTCTAATTTTTTGTATTTTTAGTAGAGATGGGGTTTCACCCTGTTAGCCAGGATGGTCTCGATCTCCTGACCTCGTGATCTGCCTGCCTCGGCCTCCCAAAGTGCTGGGATTACAGGCGTGAGCCACCATGCCCGGTTTGTTTGTTTTGAGACGGGGTCTCACTCTGTGAGTGAGACTGGAGTTCAGTGGCATGATCTTGACTCACTGTAACGTCTGTTTCCCAGGCTCCAGTGATCCTCCCACCCTAGCCTCCTAAGTAGCTGGGATTGTGGGTGCACACAACCATGCCCAGCTAATTTTTCTATTTTTTGTAGAGACAAGGTTTCACCATGTTGGCCAGGATGGTCTCGAACTCCCGAGCTCAAGGTAATCCACCAGTCTCGGCCTCCCAAAGTGCTGGGATTACAGGCATGAGCCACCCCACTCAGCCAAAAGATAGTCTTGTTATGTAAGATACTATCATTGGGGGAAGCTGGGTAAATTTTACAACTTCTTGTGAGTCTAAAATTATTTCAAAATAAAAGAACACTTTCTAGGCAATACCACTCAGGACATAGGCACGGGCAAAGATTTCATGATGGGATCACCAAAAGCAATGGCAACAAAAGCAAAAATTGACAAATGTGATCTAATTAAACTAAAGAGCTTCTGCACAGCAAAAGAAACTATCATCAGAACAAACAGGCAACCTACAGAATAGGAGAAAATTTTTAGATCTGACAAAGTGTCTAATATCCAGAATCTACAAGAAACTCAAACAAATTTACGAGAAAAAAACAACCCCATTAAAAAGTGGGCAAAAGGCCAGGTGCAGTGGCTCACGCCTATAATCCCAGCACTTTGGGAGGCCGAGGCGGGCGGATCACGAGGTCAGGAGATCGAGACCATCCTGGCTAACAGGGTGAAACCCCGTCTCTACTAAAAATATAAAAAATTAGCCGGGCATGGTGACGGGTGCCTGTAGTCCCAGCTACTTGGGAGTCTGAGGCAGGAGAATGGTGCGAACCTGAGAGGCGGAGCTTGCAGTGAGCCAAGATTGCGCCACTGCACTCCAGCCTGGGCGACAGGGTGAGGGAGAGACTCCGTCTCAAAAAAAAAAAAAAGTGGGCAAAGGACATTAACAGACACTTCTCAAAAGAAGATATGCAGCCAACAAACATGAAAAAAAGCTCAACATCACTGAACATTAGAGAAATGTAAATCAAAACCATAATGAGATACTATCTCATGCCAGTCAGAATGGTAATTATTAAAAAGTCAAGAAATAACAGGCCAGGCCTGGTGGCTCATGCCTGTAACCCTAGCACTTTGGGAGGCCAAGGGTGGGTGAATCACTTGAGGTCAGGAGTTTGAAACCACCCTGGCCAACATGGTGAAACCCGTTTCTACTAAAAATACAATGTATATATATATATATAGCAGGTGTGGTGGCAGGCACCTGTAATTCTAGCTACTCGGGAGGCTGAGGCAGGAGAATCGCTTGAACCCGGGAGACAGAGGTTGCAGTAAGCTGAGATCCTGCCACTGCACTTCAGCCTGGGTGACAAAGCAAGACTCAGTCTCAAAAAAAAAAAAAAAAAAAAACCCAAAACCAAAATCCAGATGCTGGCAAGGTTGTGGAGAAATAGGAACATTTTTACACTGTTGGTGGGAGTGTAAATTAGTTCAACCATTGTGGAAGATAATGTGGCGATTCCTCAAAGATCTAGAACCAGAAATACCATTTGACCCAGCAATCTCATTACTGGGTATATACCCAAAGGAATATGAATCATTCTATTACAAACATACATGCATGTGTATGTTCATTGCAGCACTATTCACAATAGCAAAGACATGAAATTAATCCAAATGCCCATCAACAATAGACTGAATAAACTGTGATACATATATACCATGGAATACTATGTAGCCATAAAAAGGAATGAGATCATGTCCTTTGTTTTTTGTTTTTTGTTTTTTGTTTTTTTGAGAAGGAGTCTGGCTCTGTCGCCCAGGCTGGAGTGCAGTGGCGTGATCTCGGCTCACTGCAACCTCCCCCTCCTGGGTTCACGCCATTCTCCTGCCTCAGCCTCCCGAGTAGCTGGGACTACAGGCGCCCGCCACCACGCCTGGCTAATTTTTTGTATATTTAGTAGAGACGGGGTTTCACCGTGTCAGCCAGGATGGTCTCGATCTCCTGACCTCGCAATCTGCCCGCCTCAGCCTCCCAAAGTGCTGGGACTACAGAGATCATGTCCTTTGTAGGGACATGGATGAAGCTGGAAGCCATTAACCTCAGCAAACTAATGCAGGAACATGTTCTCACTCAAGTGGGAGCTACACAGTAAGAACACATGGACACAAGGGGAGGAACAACACACACTGGGGCCTGTTGGGGGGTAGGGTTAGGGGAGTGAGAATATTAGGAAAAATAGCTAATGCATGCTGGGCTTAATACCTAGCTGATGGGTTGATAGGTGCAGCAAAATAGGTGCAGCAAGCCAGCATGGCACACATTTAACTATGTAACAAACCTGCACATCGTGCACATGTACTCCAGCACTAAAAATAAAAATTAAAAGAAAAAAAGTTTAAAATATTTCAAATGCTTTAGTTTAATTTGACAAATTTGGCATAAAATTTATTGTCTGTAAAATTTTTTGTATCCCACTTTTTTTTTTTTTTTTTTGAAACAGAGTCCTGCTCTGTTGCTTAGTCTGGAGTGCAGTGGCGTGATCTCGGCTCACTGCACCCTCTCCCTCTCAGGTTCAAGCGATTCTCACACCTCAGCCTTCCCACTAGCTGGGATTACAGGTATGTGCCACCATGCCTAGCTCATTTTCTTTCTTTTTTTTTTTTCTTTTGAGATGGAGTCTCACTCTGTTGCCCAGGCTGGAGTGCTATGGCATGATCTCGGTTCACTGCAACCTCCTGGGTTCAAGCGATTCTCCTGCCTCAGCCTCCTGAGTAGCTGGGATTACAGGTGCCCACCACTGTGCCTGGCTAATTTTTGTATTTTTAGTAGAGGCCAGGTTTCACCATGTTGGCCAGGCTGGTCTCGAACTCCTGACCTTGTGATCCATCTGCCTCGGCCTCCCAAAGTGCTGGGATTATAGGCGTGAGCCACCACACCCAGCCATGCCCAGCTAATTTTTTGTATTTTTAGTAGAGATGGAATTTCACCATGTTGGCCAGGCTGGTCTTGAACTCCTGACCTTGTGATCCACCTGCCTCAGGCTCCCAAAGTGCTAGGCTTACAGGCATGTGCCACCCCGCCTGGCCTCATTTTTTGTATGTTTAGTAGAGACAGGTTTTTGCTATGCTGGCCAGGCTGGTCTCGAACTCCTGGCCTCATGTGATCCACCTGCCTCGGCATCCCAAAGTGCTGGAATTACAGGCATGAGCCACCATGTCCTGTCTATATCCCACAAATTTTGGATCTAATATTTTCATTATGGCTTATTTCTTTCTTTTTTTTTTTTCTTGAGACAGAGTCTTGCTCTGTTGCCCAGCCTGGAGTGCAGTGGCGCCATCTCGGCTCACTGCAAGCTCTGCCTCCTGGGTTCACGCCATTCTCCTGCCTCAGCCTCCTGAGTAGCTGGGACTACAGGTGCCCGCCACCACGCCCAGCTAATTTTTTTGTATTTTTAATAGAGATGGGGTTTCACCATGTTAGCCAGGATGGTCTTGATCTCCTGACCTCAAGATCCGCCCGCCTCGGCCTCTCAAAGTGCTGGGATTACAAGCGTGAGCCACCACGCCTGGTCTCATTATGGCTTATTTCTTTTTGTGCTCTTTTGCCCAGGCTTGAGTGCAGTGGTACCATCTTGGCTCATCAAAACCTCCAGCTCTCCGGCTCAAGTGATCCTCCCACCCCAGTCCTGAGTAGCTGGGATAACTGGGTATGAGCCACCACGCCCAGCTAATTTTTGTATTTTTATTAGAGACAGGGTTTCCCCTGTGGCCCAGGCTGGTCTTGAACTCCTGGACTCAAGCGATCTGTCTGCCTCAGCCTCCCAAAGTGTTGGGATTACTGGTGTGAGCCACCACACCTGGCCTGCTTATTTCTTTCTTTCTTTCTTTTTTTTTTTTTTTGAGACAGAGTCTTGCTCTGTTGCCAGGCTGGACTGCAATGGCACCATCTCGGCTCACTGCCATCTCTGCCTCCCAGGTTCAGGTGATTCTCCTGTCTCAGCCTCCTGAGCAGCTGGAATTACAGGCGTGTGCCATCACACCCAGCTAATTTTTGTATTTTTAGTAGAGATGGAGTTTCACCATGTTGGCCAGGATGGTCTCGAAATCCTGACTTTGTGATCTACCCGCCTTGGCCTCCCACAGTGCTGGGATTACAGGCATGAGTCACCATGCCCGCCTACTTATTTCTAAGTATTTAATTTCCATCATGGTTTATTTTTTCCATGGTTATTTTAAGGCAATTTATTTATTTATTTAGAGATCAAATCTTGCTCTGTCGCCCAGGCTGGAATGCAGTGGTGCGATTTGGGCTCACTGCAACCTCCGCCTCCCGGGCTCACTGCAACCTCTGCCTCCCAGGCTCAAGCGATCCTTCCACCTTAGCCTCCTGAGTAGCTGGGACTACAGGCGTGCACCACCACCCTCGGCTAATTTTTCATTTTTGTAGAGATGAGGTCTCACTAAGTTGCCCAGTCTGGTCCTGAACTCCTGGCCTCAACTGATCCTCCAGCCATGGCCTCCCAAAGTGCTGGGATTACAGGCATAAGCCACTGTGCCCAGCCTGGATGACAATTAAACAATTTTTTTTCTAAAAAAAAAAAAAAACCAGCTGTATGTTTGCTTATATTTTACATTGTGGTCAGAGAATATGTATTGAACAGTTCTTTCAAAATTGAATTGCATCAGTTGAGACATGCTTAGCTTAGAATGTGACCAATTTTTATAAATGCTCTAAGCATGCTTAAGGAGAATTAGCAGTCATTAAGTTTTGAGAGCATGGTTCAAGATATGTTCATTAGGTCAAGTTTGTTAATTGTATTGTGTGTATGTGTGTGTGTGTGTTTTTTTTTTTTTGAGACGGAGTCTCACTCTGTCACCCAGGTTGGAGTGCAGTGGCATGATTTCGGCTCACTGCAACCTCTGCCTCCCTGAATTCAGTGATTCTCCTGCCTCAGCCTCCCAAGTGGCTGGGATTACAGGCACATGTCACCACACCCGGCTAATTTTTGTATTTTTAGTAGAAACGGGGTTTTACCATATTGGCCAGGCTGGTCTCAAACTCCTGACCTTGTGATCTGCCTGCCTTGGCCTTCCAAAGTGCTGGGATTACAGGCGTGAGACACCTCGCCCGGCCACTTGTATTTTTTTTTTTTTTTTTTTTTTTTTTTTAAAAAAGGCTGGACACGGTGGCTCACGCCTGTAATCCCAGAACTTTGGGAGGCCGAGGTGGGCAGATCACGAAGTCAAGAGATCGAGACTATCCTGGCCAACATGGTGAAATCCCATCTCTACTAAAAAATAGAAAAATTAGCCGCGCCTGTAGTCTCAGCTACTCGGGAGGCTGAGGCAGGATTATCGCTTGAACCTGGGAAGCGGAGGTTACAGTGAGCCGAGGTCGCACCACTGCACTCCAGCCTCGTGACAGAGCGAGACTCCGTCTAAAAAAAAAAAAAAGGGAGGCCATTGTAGCAATTCAGGGGAGAGATGAATCCAGGCGAGAGATGATGGGAGGTTTGGAGCAGGGAAGAGAGAGAGAAGTGGAGAGATTCCAGATATATTTGAGAGACAAAACTGGTAATTTGGGGTAAGGGAGGTGAAGGAGACAGAGGGATCACGGACGTCCTCCTTGGTTTCTGGTTTAGGCTACTTGACAGATGGCGGAGCTATGCAATTGAGAGAAGGAATCCTGGGAGAGATTATGAAATCTCTGTATTTTCCGCAAGAATGTTTGTTTGCTTCCCTTGCGAGTGTAAGACGGAGCCGGGAACATTGAGGCTTGGGGCTGGGACTCAGCAGCTCTTCTGCCCTTGCCAAGAACTCTGTCTATATCTGTATTACAACACATACCATAGTGTATTCACTTTACAAGGTATTGCACCCAGTGAACCATGAGCTAAGAGAGCAAGGGCAGAGTTTCTTCTCGGTGTCTCTAGGACTTTGTCCAGCAGCTGGCCCCGCCCCCTCCAGAGCTCTCCGCCTAGCCCCGCCCCCAGGAGATTTCCGGCTTCTAGGTACTGGCCTAGCCGTAAAGGGCTCCGCTCCGCCCCTGGAGCAACCGTTTCCTCCTCAGTCGGACCAGAGTGATTGATTCGTTTGTTGTCTAATCATCAGTCGAATGGCCACATAATTACCAATTAGGCAGTAGCAAAGGCGGGTACCGAAGCACGGAGTCTGGGTGACTAGGAAGAACCGAGACTGCGAAGGAGAACGCATCAAGCCCAGGCGGCGGTGGAAAGGTGACCGGGTATCTGGATTCCATAGGTTTTTCCTTTTCCCGTTGCTGGGTCAAGAGTCTCTTCGCAGCTTAGGGCTAGGATCTTCATTTGCCTTTTTTCTTTTTTGGAGGAAGGGGGTTGTGTCCACATATTTAAGTATTTGAGGTTCTTGAGCAACTTCCTTCTTACTTCGCCTCGAGGCGTATCCTTTTCTTAGCCTGAGGTGGGGTCCTCCCCAGTGAGAGAGAAAGTTGTTTGAGATCCTTTCTTACTCTGTGCGTGGTTAAAGGCCTCCGGACTCAGTTCCAGGGAAAGGGAGATGAGTGATGGGGGGGCCGAGACTCGCGGGCTCTGCCCACTTCCGAAGAGTTAGACGCTTCCATCTGGGTGGAGGGGTCCTGGGAACTAGATTCCTGTGTTAGGAACCAAGTAGGTATTGAGGGCGAAGAAACAAGTGGAAAGAGAGATTTCTTTTCTTTTTTTTTTTTTGAGACGATGTCTTGCTCTGTCGCCCAGGCTAGAGTGCAGTGGCGCGGTCTCGGCTCACTGCAACCTCTGCCTCCCGGGTTCAAGCGATTCGCCTGCCTCAGCCTCCCGAGTAGCTGGGATTACAGGTGCCCGCCACCGCGCCCGGCTAATTTTTAGATTTTTAGTAGAGACGGGGTTTCACGATGTTGGCCAGGCTGGTCTCGAACTCCTGACCTCGTTATCCACCCGCCTCGGCCTCCCAAAGTGCTGGGATTACAGGCGTGAGCCACTGCGCCCAGCCAGAAAAGAGACATTTCTTATGTGGAAGTCGTAGTAGTTCTCCAGGTAGGAGAGCCTACTGTGGGGTGGAAGACGTTAGGGCTGGGCTCTGGTGCTAAGTCCACTTCCTACCTCTAGACCGTCATCTTTTTTGCCTCATTTCTTTCTCCTCAGGCTGGAGGACACACCTAAACATGTGGAATCCCAATGCCGGTAGGTGTTTGGGGGTTCTCTTCCACCCCTAACCCTTTTTCTGATGGGCCCTATAACAGGAAGTTTCTGTAACAGCTCCCCTACCCCCGACCCGCCGTACCCGCAAAAGCAAAGTCCTTAGTGTACAGCTGACCAGTGCTTTTTAATTTAATTTTATTTATTTATTTTTTGAGATGGAGTCTCTGTCGCCCAGGCTCACTGCAACCTCCACCTCCTGGGTTCAAGCGATTCTCCTGTTTCAGCCTCCGGAGTAGCTGAGATTACAGGCGCATGATATCACGCCTGGCTACTTTTTGTATTTTTAGTAGAGACGGGGGTTTCACCATGTTGGCCAGGCTGGTCTCGAACTCGTGGCCTCATGAGATCTGTCCACCTCGGCCTCCCAAAGTGCTGGGATTACAGGCGTGAGCCACCGCGCCCGGCCTGACCAGTGCTTTTGTCTTCCTCAGAGTTCACTGTCTCCCTCCTCTCCCCAGCCCTTCCAGGGACATTCCCCCTTTTCTCCCCACCTCAAGTTTGTCTCCCCTACCCTCCATTCTCCTTTGTCATCTTTCCATTTCCCTTTAAGTATTGAGTGAGAAAGAATCTCTTTCTTTTTGTTGTTTGTTGTTGGAGACTCTGGGGAATTCTAATGTTTATTCTCTGCTTCTTCCACCAGGGCAGCCAGGGCCAAATCCATATCCCCCCAATATTGGGTGCCCTGGAGGTTCCAATCCTGCCCACCCACCATCTATTAACCCACCCTTTCCCCGAGGCCCCTGTCCTCCTCCCCCAGGAGCTCCCCATGGCAATCCAGCTTTCCCCCCAGGTGGGCCCCCTCATCCTGTGCCACAGCCAGGGTATCCAGGATGCCAACCATCGGGTCCCTACCCTCCTCCATACCCACCGCCTGCCCCTGGAATCCCTCCTGTGAATCCCTTGGCTCCTGGCATGGTCGGACCAGCAGTGATAGTGGACAAGAAGATGCAGAAGAAAATGAAGAAAGCTCATAAAAAGATGCACAAGCACCAAAAGCACCACAAGCACCACAAGCATGGCAAGGTCAGTACCCTCTGGAGCCTGGCTAGGGAAGGGGTCCCCCCTCAGAGGGACTAGGTAGGCAGGGGTTGGGTGAGGGGGATTCACATTCTGTGGACGTGGGGGATGACAATTGTGTCGCTCTGGTAGATGATGCTTCCTTTTTATAAAAGATTACTACTGGGAAGAATCTGATTATCTTGAAAAGAAACATCAGGCTTCTCCTATCTGGGGGGAGCTAGGGTGAACCTTAGAATGGATTTTAGAATCAAAAGCCAAATCTTTTCTGCCCTCCTCTCCCAGAACGTTTGCTCCCCTCCCACCAGGTGCATATTCTAGCAAGTTGGACACGCCCACTTACATTGTCAAAATATCAACGTCATTCCTTTGACAAAGCAAGGTCTTATAATAATTAACAGAATAATAATCTGGCCCTAGTTCCTGGAGTTCCTTCTCTCTTTCATCAGTGTTCTTAGGGCGTTGTGTTAATTACATGGGCCCTTTGCCCTATCATCTAGCAGAAAAAGTGAGGACAAGAGCAGTCAGTGACTCAGCCTCTAACAAAGCCTAGGACTAAGGAGGTTTTATACTCAGCTCCAAGGCTAAGTATCTTTGTTTTAGAGGAGTGTTAAAAATTAGTAAGGGTGGCCAGGTGCCGTGGCTCATGCCTGTAATCCTAGCACTTGGGAATTATTAGCTGGGTGTGGTGGCGCATGCCTGTAATCCCAGCTACTCAGGAGGCTGAGGCAGGAGAATTGCTTGAACCCGGGAGGCAGAGATGGCAGTGAGCCCAGATCTCACCACTGCACTCCAGCCTCGGTGACAGACAAGACTCCATCTCAAACAAACAAAGAAAAAATAGCAAGGATAAAAGCAACTCTGAGGACAACTCTGGAAGGATTAAACCAATCTGCATCTTGATGAGGCCTCCATTTACATTTAACTGCCCAGTATTTATTTGCCTTGTGGATTCTAATTCCTGATTCTGGGTCTTTGATAGAAGTCTGAAGAGAAGGCTTCAGGTGGTCCTTCAGGTGGGATTACAGGTGGTCCACACCTATAATCCCAGCACTTTGGGAGGCCGGGGTGGGCGGATCACGAGGTCAGGAGTTCAAGACCAGCCTAGCCAACATGGTGAAATCTGTCTACTAAAGATACAAAAAATTAGCTGGGCATGGTGGTGCGTGCCTGTAATCCCAGCTACTCCAGAGGCCAAGGCAGGAGAATCTCTTAAACCCAGGAAGTAGAGGTTGCAGTGAGCCGAGATCATGCCATTGCACTCCAGCCTGGGCGACTGGGTGAGACTCCGTCTAAAAAAAAAAAAAAAAAATCTGAAGAGAATTGAGATTTAGTGGGGAAGAGGGGGAGAAATTACCCTGGAGAGACTGAAAAATGTTTTTATTTAATAACTGTAGCATTGCTGGGAGTATATGCTTAAGGAACCTTGAATAGAACTCCCAGCCTTTTCTTACACCTTCCCCACTTTTTCCCATTGTGCTTGGGAAAAAGTAGAGATACATGCACAAACAACTGCTGTTTCTATTGTCTTTTCTTAGATTTGTAGACTCCAATTTCTTAAAATCATAGGACTTTGCACGCAGCTAATGAATAAGCATTGATAAGGTAACAGCTGTTTCCTAGCACTATACTATGCTTGTGCCTGTAATTTATTCCTTGCCTAGGCATCGATTCAGGTAAAGAAAGTTGGAAATTTGCTCCAAAGGCAATATGTTAAATTGTTAAAATTCTGTGTGATAATTTAGGATGGTTTAATCCATTCCTCTATGCTCACTGCTGAAGAAAACCCTTGCTTTTGTTTAGGTACAGTCTGTTCAAGACTCCTGACCTTCTTAGGGAAGCAAGGGATACTTGGGCGGAGGGGTGGGGCACCAAAGAATGGCCCACGGAGTGATGAAAGGTCATTTGGATCTGATGCTATCTTCTTTCCCCTTTCCCCTTTCCCCTTGCAGCATTCCTCCTCCTCTTCTTCCTCCTCTTCCAGCAGTGATTCTGACTGAATACAGGCCCTGGACCCTTCCCTCAAGTCTCACCAGTTCTGCTCTCCCATCAAGCTTCAGATGCCATGTTGTACTGGGGGAATGTAGCCCTTGTGCTCCCCACCCCCTACCTCCACCTGAGCCTCACCCTGCTGTTGAGCCCTGAGTGGCTAGGGGAAATGGGAAGAGGATTGCCATGGCCTGGCCATCTTGTTGCTGCTTGGATAGATCATATAGCTAATGAATTAGGCAGGGGAGCTATTTTTTGAAGATGATGAACTAAATGTTGAAGACAAGTTTGATATCTGTAAAATGTGATTTTTTACTTCCGCTTATAATACTTGTGATTGGGGAGGTTTGTGGAAATTCAAGTATGATGAAAAACCTCTATCTTTTTTGTAATGCTGGCATACTTGGGGAATTTAGTGGCAAATACATTCCCCAGCAGGCCTTTTGTTGGTTGCACTAACTGCAAGGTTGCTGGGAAGTAGAGTCCATTTGGTCGATGAGCTTTGACTGCCGTTTTGGAACCTTACCTCTCCTCCTTAGCCCAATATGCTGTCTCGGGTCCTATTCAAATAAAGTTATTTCTCCTGGTCTCTGCTCACCTGTGCTATCACCTTGGCTGGGCATGGCACATTCTACTACTTTTGCTAACCTTCCACAGACCCTTTAAAGTGTAGCAGTTTTATAGAAGGGAACCGGAGCATCAGTGAGAAAGACACTGTATGATTCCCATGTTTTTTAAGTGGGAGGACTCTTCAAAATTGGCTCAGGCAGAGTGGCATGAATCTTTATTGTCTTCTCTTGGGTGAATGGATATAGGCCTTTAGCTTATATGTTTTCATATCTGCTACAGAGGTTCTTAACCCTGGCTGCCCATCAGCTGTGAGAGAGTAATTTGGGGCTTTGCCCCAAATCTATTGAATAATACTTTTTTTTTTTAAATTTTTTCCTAAAACTTTTTATTTTTATTTATGTATTTACTTATTTTGAGATGGAGTTTCACTCTTATTGCCCAGGTTAGAGTGCAATGGCGCAATCATAACCTTTACCTGCCAGGTTCAAGCGATTCTCCTGCGTCAGCCTCTCAAGTAGCTGGGACTATGGGCACCTGCCACCATGCCCGGCTGATTTTGTATTTGTAGTAGAGACAGGGTTTCACCATGTTGGTCAGTCAGGCTGGTCTCAAACTCCTGACCTCAGGTGATCCACCTGCCTCAGCCTCCCAAAGCGCTGGGATTACAGGCGTGAGCAACCGTGCCCGGCTAAGACTTTTTAGATGTGTCCCTACAAATCAGTATATTTAAGAAACTGTGGGCCAGGCGTGGTGGCTCAAGCCTGTAATCCCAGCACTTTGGGAGGCCAAGGCAGGCAGATCACATGAGGCCAGGAGTTCGAGACCAGCCTGGCCAACATGGAGAAACCGCATCTCTACTAAAAATACAGAATTAGCCAGGCGTGGTGGCGCATGCCTGTAATCCCAGCTACTCGGGAGGCTGAGGCAGGAGAATGGCTTGAACCTGGCAGGTGGAGGTTATGATTGCACCATTGCACTCCATCTCAATCTGGGAGGCAGACATTCAGTCAGAATTGGAGCTCAGACAATCCGGCTTCTGAGTCTGTGCTCTTAACCCAGTGGATTCCAGGCAGAAGCAGCAGTTTTACAAAGGCACCAAGTTGTAAAAAGTGTACGATGAAAGTTAGGAGCTCCTGAACCTGAGTTCCTGAAAGCGGGAAATGAGGCTGCAGTTGGGGACATGGGGCTAGAGGAAGGAGTGGACTTAAGAGATGTTTCTGAGGTGGAACCCATGGGTTTGGGCATTGAGTGTAGGGCTTGAGGAAGAACAGGGAAGGAGTGTTTTGAGTTGGCTATACTGCATCCATAGCTTTCCCTGGAAAGAGTTCTATGAAATAAATGCCTGAGGTCTTATATTTTACAGCTAGCTTCTAATTTTATTAGAAAATCCATGGCCGGGCCCAGTGGCTCACACCTGTAATCCCAGCACTTTAGGAAGCCGAGGTGGGTAGATCACCTGAGGTCAGGAGTTCGAGACCCGTCTGGCCAACATGGCGAAACCCTGTCTCTACTAAAACTGTATAAATTAGCCGGGCATGGTGGCAGGTGCCTATAATCCCAGCTACTTGGGAGGCTAAGGCAGGAGAATCGCTTGAACCTAGGAGGTTCAAGCCGAGGAGGTTCAAACCTAGGAGGTTGCAGTGAGCCGAGATCTTGCCACTGCACTCCAGCCTGGGCAACAGAGCAAGACTCGTCTCAAAAAAAAAGAAAAAGAAAATCCGAAGTCAAGGTCCACTTTTCCAGTGTCTTGGATTTGGGGTCCATTCTAATTTTTTTTTTTTTTTCTTGAGACGGAGTTTTGCTCTTGTTGTCCAGGCTGCAGTGCAATGGCGTGATCTCGGCTCACCGCAACCTCTGCCTCCTGGATTCAAGCGATTCTGCCTCAGCCTCCCGAGTAGCTGGGATTACAGGCATGTACCACCATGCCTGGCTAATTTTGTATTTTTAGTGGAGACAGGGTTTCTCCATGTTGGTAAGGTTGGTCTCAAATTCCCGACCTCAGGTGATCCTCCCGCCTCAGCCTCCCAAAGTGCTGGGATTACAGGCATGAGCCACCATGCCTGGCCTTCTAATTTTTTTCCCCCGAGTCACTCTGTGTTTTCCTTTATCAGCTCTTCCTTTTTGGAGAGGAGAGGGAGATGGTGGGCATGAGACAGATGGTGAGGTGAAGAGAAATACATGGTGGCCAAGTGCAGTGGCTCATACTTGTAATCCCAGCACTTTGGGAGGCTGAGGCAGGAGGATTTCTTGAGTCCAGGAGTTCAAGACCAGCCTGGGCAACACAGTGAGATCCTGTCTCTTCAAAAAAAATGAGCTGGGCATGGTGGCTTGAGCCTGTAATGCCGGCTACTTGGGAGGATGAAGCAGGAGAATTGCTTGAACTTGGGAGGCTGAGGTTACAGTAAGCCGAGATTGTGCCATTGCTCTACAGCCTTAAGTGATCCACTTGCCTCAGCATCCCAAAGTGTTGGGATTACAGGCCTGAGCTATGGTGCCTGGCCCCAGCATTCCAACTTATTCAACCAATCTTTTATTACTATAATTTTAGATTTGTTTCCAGTTTTAATGCATACTTAACTACTGTTGTGAACATTTTGGTTCATACATCTTTATCAGAGGTTGAAAAATTGGGAGGCCATGTTATACCTGGGTCTGAGACTTTTTTTTGGAGGGATCCCTCTATGTTAAATATCAGACATTTTCAGTAAAGATTCAGATTTCAAACTGGCAAGTCTAGCAAGAGTGGGCCCACATTCCTGAAGGAAGAAATTTCTGACTGTGAGTAGTAATCATTACGTGTAGATGGGTCTTCCCATAGTCTTTTCAACTCCCTGTTACCTTTCCGTAAGCCAGATTAGATTACTGCTTGGCTCTTGAGAGCATTGCATTTGTGTCCCTGCTTTGTGCATCAGTATAAATCTACTAAGATGGTGGTTCACAAATGTTTTTGTTTTATGCCTTCAGCATCTCATACAAGAACCTCTGGGATTTTGTCATTCTCTCTCTTTTTTTTTTGAGGCAGGGTCTTACTCTGTCGTCCAGGCTGTAATGTAGTAGTGTGATCTCGGCTCACTGCAGCCTCGACCTGGCCAGAGTCAGGCGATTCTCCCACCTCAGCCTCCCGAGTAACTAGGACCACAGGCATATACCACCATCATGCCTGGCTAGTTTGTTTTTTTGGAGGCAGAGTCTCGCTCTATCCCCCAGGCTGGAGTGCAGTGGCGCAGTCTTGGCTTACTGCAACCTCCGTCTCCTGGGTTCAAGCGATTCTCCTGCCTCAGCCAAAGTGCTGGGATTACAGGCATGAGCCACTGCGCCTGGCCATTTTTTTGTATTTTTTGTAGAGACAAGGTCTCACTATGTTGCTCTGGCTGGTCTTGAACTCCTGGGCTCAAATGATCCTCTCACCTCAGTTTCCCAAAGTGCTGGGATTACAGGCTATTCTCTTTTTACTAGGAACTAGCAAGATTTCCATTCACATTTCACGAGAATGGGAAAGATAGGAAATCCATGGGATCTAAAAATACAAGTTGACATTTTAGTTTAGGAAGTGTGAGTTAATGGGATGAATCTTTTATCTAGTTTGCTGCCTTTTTGGAATCAACTCCCTATATCAGATTGCTCTGTGGCCCTAGGCAGATTCACTCTCTTGACTTAGTTTGGTTCCCCTTCTGGGAAGAATTTATTGACTCATAAAATTATCAGGTATTGCTATTAGAGGCAACTCATCTTTCTCTTTCAAAGCTGGCTGCAACTGTTGGCCAGTTCCAATATAGACATTTGATATTTGTTTTGCCCCCCACATTAGAGATGATTTCATGGATAGATACTTTCACCCCAGCTCTCAGAGGTATAAATGTCCCCACTGTGAAATCTTAAGGTTAACGTGACCTTCAGCCAGGGCTTCACAGTAAGTGCATTCCTTAGTTTGCTTTTTCCTGGGTGTCCTAACATTTTCCTACTTCATTTCTTCCCTTTCATTACTTGGTCTGCCCCTTACCAGATGACAGATTTCTTTTTCCTTTTTTTTCAGAGACAGGGTCTCACTCTGTTGCCTAGGCCGGAGTGCAGTGGGCTGCTCAAGCTATGCTCTCGCCTCAGCCTCTCGAGTTGCTAGAGGTGGCGCTGGCTAATGTTTAAAAATTTTTTTGTAGACATGAGATTCTTGCTGGTCTCTACAACTCTTGGCCTCAAGCAGTCCTCCTGCCCTGGCCTCCCAAAGCACTGGGATTACAGGAATGAGCCACCTTGCCTGGCCATCTTTTTCTTTCTTTTTTTCAAGACAAAGTCTCACTCTGTCACCCAGGGTGGAGTGCAGGGGCGCGATCTCAGCTCACTGAAACCTCTGCCTCCCGGGTTCAAGTGATTCTCCTGCCTCAGCCTCCCGAGTAGCTGGGACTACAGGCACATGCCACTACACCCAGCTAATTTTTGTATTTTTAGTAGAGATGGGGTTTCTCCATGTTGGCCAGGCTTGTCTTGAACTCCTGACCTGAATCCGCCTGCCTCGGTCTCCCAAAGTGTTGGGATTACAGGAGTGAACCACTGTGCCTGGCTCTTTCTTTCTATTTCACATTGTTCCTAATACAATTTGGGGGGGTGGGAGGAAAGGCATTTTTGTCCTCAAGCCTAATTTTCCACTTGAGGAAGCTACCTCTCTTTAGATGACTCCATCAATTTGGGGCTGCCCAATAAAATGTGACTGAGAGGCAAGGGGTTAGCGTGCAGTGGCATGTTCAAGGCTCACTGCAGCCTTGATCTCCCTGGTTCAAGTGCTCCTCCCACCTCAGCCTCCCAAGTAGTTAGTACTATAGGTGTGCACCACCACACATGGCTAATTTTTAATTTTTTGTAGGGACAGGGTCTCACTGTGTTGCCTAGGCTGCTCTCGAACTCCTAGCTTCAAGTGATCCTCCTACCTTGCTCTGCCTCCAACAGTGCGGGATTACAGGCATGCACCACCATGCCCAGCCATTCCTCTGTTTTTTTTTTTTTTTTGATTGTTTGTTTCTTTGAGACAAGGTCTTGCTTTGTTGCCCAGGCTGGAGTGTAGTAGCACACTCACAGCTCACTGCAGCCTTGACCTCTCAGGTTCAAGTGATCCTCCCACCTCAGCATCCCTAGTAGCTGAGACAACAGGTGTGCACCACCATACCTGGCTAACTTTTGTATTTTTTTTTTTTTTTTAAGACGGGGTCTGGCTCTGTTGCCAGGCTGGAGTGCAGTGGCGTGATCTTGGTTCACTGCAACCTCTGCCTCCCAGATTCAATCAATTCTCCTGCCTCAGCCTCCCAAGTAGCTGGGACTACAGGCACACACCACCACACCCAGCTAAGTTTTATATTTTTAGTAGAGATGGGGTTTCACAATGTTGGCCAGGATGATCTCAATCTCTTGACCTTGTGATCCGCCTGCCTTGGCCTCCAAAGTGCTGGGATTACAGGGGTGAGCCACCGCGCCTGGCCACCCTTAAACATTTCATCACGTACATCCTAAAAACCATTTCTTTACATAAGCATGGTTCCATTATTACACTTAAGAAAATTACAAATACTTCCTAATATTATTATTCAGATAATGTTTGAATTTTCTTTTCTTTTTTTTTTTTTTGAGACGGAGTCTTACTCTGTCACCAGGCTGGAGTGCAGTGGTGTGATCTTGGCTCACTGCAACCTCCGCCTCCCAGGTTCAAGCGATTCTCCCACTTCAGCCTCCCGAGTAGCTGGGACTACTGGCGTGCACTACCATGCCTGGCTAATTTTTGTATTTTTATAGAGATGGGATTTCATGATATTGGCCAGGATGGTCTCTATCTCCTGACCTCGTGATCCATCTGCCTCGGCCTCCCAAAGTGCTGGGATTATAGGCGTGAGCCACCGCGCCCAGCTAATGTTTGAATTTTCTCACTTGTCCCTTAAATGTCTTATGCAGCAACTTTTTTTTTTTAAACTAGGATCCAGGCCGGACGCAGTGGCTCACACCTGTAATCCCAGTGCTTTGGGAGGCTGAGGCAGGCAGATCACCAGATCAGGAGTTTGAGACCAGCTTGGCCAACATGGTGAAACCCCGTCTCTACTAAAAATACACAAAATTAGCTGGGCGTGGTGGCAGGTGACTATAATCCCAGCTACTCAGGAGGCTGAGGCAGGAGAATCACTTGAATTTGGGGGGCGGAGGTGGCAGTGAGCTGATACTGTGCCACTGTACTCCAGCCTGGGCAACAGAGCGAGACTCCATCTCAAAAAAAAAAAAAAAACAAGCCCAGGATCCAAGCAAGAGCCACACATTATATTTGGTTGTTATTGCCTTAATCATTTTTAAATTCCTGCTTTTGTTTTATTTATTTACTAATTAAGAGATGGGTCTTGCTCTGTCACCCAGGCTGGAGTGCAGTGGTGCCATCATAACTCACTGCAGCCTTGAATTCCTCGGCTCAAGTGATCCTCTCGCCTTAGCCTCTTGAGTAGCTGGGACTACAGATGCATACTACCATGTTCAACTAATTCTTTTTTTTTTTTTTGAGACGGTGTTTTGTTCTTGTTGCCCAAGCTGGAGTGCAATGGTGTAATCTTGGCTTACGGTAAACTCCGCCTTCTGGGCTCAAGTGACTTTTCTGCCTCAGCCTCCCGAGTAGCTGGGATTACAGGCATGCGCCACCACGCCTGGCTAATTTTGCATTTTTAATAGAGATGGGGTTTCTCCATGTTGGTCAGGCTGGTCTTGAGCTCCTGACCTCAAGTAATCCGTCTGCCTCGGCCTCCCAAATTGCTGGGATTACAGGTGTGAGCCACCGCACCTGGCCAATTTTTTTTCTTTTTTTGTATTCCATTGCTTTTTTGACAAGACCAGCTAGCTGTCTTGTGGAATGTTCTGGGTTTGCAAAATATCTCCTTGTGTTGTATTAAATTTCCTATAAATTGAAAATCAGATCTAATGACTTGATTAAGATTAAGCACTTTTGGCAAGAATATTTAATAGATATCATCTATTAAATAAATTAAATATTAAATATTAAATAAAAAAAAATTCAACTTCTTGTTGAATTTTTCCAAGGACCACACAGTGCAAAGTTGTCCTACTATGAGTGATGCAATTTGATCATTTATGTACTTGGGTAAGGTGGTAACTGCTAGATCTCTCCATTTGAAGTTGCTTTTAAAAAATTTGTTATTTTTGCTACTCGGGAGGCTGAGGCAGGAGAATCGCTTGAACCCAGGAGGCAGAGGTTGTGGTGGGCCGAGATTATGCCATTGGACTCCAGCCTGGGCAATAGGAGCGAAACTCCGTCTCAAAAAAAATTTGTTATTTTTGAGACAGGCTGCAGTGCAGTGGCCATCATCATGGCTCACTGTAGCCCGGACCACCGGGGCTTAAGTGATCCATCCACCTCAGCCTTCTAAATAGCTAGGACCACAGGCATGTGCCACCAAGCTAGCTAATATTAGTATTTTTAGTAGAGATGGTATCTTAAACTCCTGAGCTCAAGCGATCCGCCTGCCTCAGCCTCCCAAAGTGTTGGGATTATAGACGTGAGCCACTACCCCTGGCCCATTTGAAGTTACTTAAAAAAAAAAAAAATATATATATATATATATATATATGTATATATTTGCAAATCTGTGTGGTGATATTTGATATTTGGTGTCATGATAATATCCTGTTCCCTAACAACCTTTCTCAAAATTTTAATGATTGATACACTTGCCTGAATCAATTATTTCATTCTGGGTTGCAGAATGGTGACTTTTCAACTCTCATTCCTTTTATTTGTTTCATTCCTTCTACAGTGATTACATGGAACTCTTTAAAAAAGAGCTTTCCCTTATCAATTACAGATGAACTACATACAGTTCTTCCTAAAAGGAAAGTTAAATGCTTAATTATTTCCTTTTAAGAGTAAGGAGTTGATACAATGGTCACCTCTAACGTGGCAAGTTAGTTTTTTTCCTTTTCTTTTTTGAGTATCCCTGTAGATTACTATCTTCATCCTTTCTCATTCTCTTTCTACCCATCCCTTTTTCCTCCTCTCCACTTCTTGATCCATGGCGACTGCTCCGTCTCCGCACTAACACCTGAACTTTCCAGCCAGTCCACTAGGGGCCACTGGTTTCCTTTCCGCCCCCACGCTACCTCTCTATCGCAATTCCTCGCTTGCTAGCAGCCGTTGTCTCGCTGGTGCCTACGCTGTCAAAAGGAGCCGCTCTAGGCTTTTGGGAGGCCGTCTGCATTGCGTGGGGAAGGCTTGGACGACGCAATCGCCTCGCCGGCCCCCGGGGCGGTTAGCGCTTCCGGGGTCGAAGGGTGCGCGGGGTTGAAAGCAGGCCGCTCCGCCCCGTCCCCCTCCCAGACCAGCAGAGGCAGCAGCCGGAGCAGCCGCAGCCTGCGCCCTCTCCCGCCCGCCCGCCCTCCGCCCGCCCGCCCGCCCTCCGCCGCCCTCCACCCGCCCCGGGGTCTCTTTCCCCCTTCCTCCTCCTCCTCCTCCACCCCCCCCTTCCTCCTCCGCCCGCCCGCGGGGCCCCCCTCGCCTTCCCGCCCGCCCCTATTGTTCCGCCCCCGGCCTCCCGCCCTTCCCCTTCCCGCCCGCTCCCCTTTTCCCCTCAGTCGCCTCGCGCCTGCAGGTAAGCCTAAAAATTTCCCCTGCGCCCCCGGCTATGGCTACAATTTCCACTTCTGTCTTCTTTTTTAGCCGGCTCGGGTCCTAGTCACGAGCCGCGGTCTCGCGTAGTCCCGCGTGAGCGCCTTCCACCTCACTGTGCCTGGCCGGTCATTCACGCGAGGCCCTGGCTCTGGCGCGGCCTAGTAGGCCTCGCGCAAGGCCTATTCCCCCCTCCCCCCGCCTTTTCCCGGTGGCGGCTGCGCAGGAGTCAGGGAGGGCGCGCGCGCGGTAGGGGGGGCGGCGGTGGATTTGTTGGTTGTGGGGGGTTGGGGGAGGCGATGGCCGGCTTGCTGGCCGGGCGAGTGAGCGCGGCTCCCCGCGGGGGTCAGGCGCTGGCGCAGCCACACGAGGAGGCGCTACTAGTCCGGCTCCTCCCCCTGTATCGCAGCGCCCCCCCCCGACCGAACCGTTTATTTTTTCCCCCTCTTCTTTCTAGTCGAAGGAAGGGGGGGCTTTTTTTCTTAAGTGGAAAATGCTTGGATGACCGAGGGGAGAGGGGGCTGCGGAGTTAAAGAAAGGGTAGACGGGCTCCCAGTTGCCGAGTTAATCAGGACGTTTCTCGGGGTAACGATTTTTTAAATTACAAAATGCCTGCCGATGTAAGCCCAGACCGAGCTATTTATGGAAGGGGTATTGGACAGCAGTATTAGCAGCTGGATTGCTGGAATGGGGTACATTTATCTTGACCTAGTCAGGAGGGAAATTCGACAGATTTCTTGGATTACTTGGTTTGGAGTTAGAAATGCATCTTTGTACTTTACCTCAAGAAATGGCTTCAAATAGGTTTCCTTTTTTTTTTTTTTTTTTTTGCCTTTTCGAAGTTGCGTTATTGTGATATTTGTAAAGGGCTTCCTATTACATCTGCAAGGGGGTAAGGAATTAAACTGCCAGATTTTTATCACATCTTATTAAAAAAAGAAAGTCATTCTTACAGACCTAACGCGTCTTCCCCCACCAAGCACTATTTTTCCATGAGTGAAAAGTGTTGAATTCTGGGATTTTGCCAGCAATTAATTGTATTCTGAAAATGGGGAAATGTGCTTTGGGGATGCACTTATATAATCACTTAACATTCTTGGAGTAGCCAGAGGACAGTTTGCCATATACAGAATGGTGTGACAGCCACTTAAGCACCTAAGATATTTAGGGTATGGGCTTTGTGTTAGAGGAAAGTTAACACAGTGGCTGGTTTTGTGAAGGAGGAAATCTAGCTGTGGGAGGAGAGAGGACATGTTGAGTTTTAAAAGGATGGATACTTAAAATGTCACTGGGGACATTCTACAACTTGGGAGAGGTCCTTTCTAAAGCTGTCACGATTAGGTGCTAAAGGAGGTATTGAAGGCAAAGGCATATCCAAAAAATTTTTCTTTCTACACATAACTAGTTATTCTAAAGCAGAAATGTTAGGAACAATGTTAGAAATTGTTTCATAGGTGGGAAAAGGGCCATCCTGTATAGGAAAGGTGCATTTGCTGCTGTTCTTAAAAACAAAAAATTTTAGCAATGCCAGTTTTATTTTGATTGTTTTCTTTGGAAGGAAATTTAAGATTTAATAGACTTGAAATAAAAACTGGATGGTAAACACAAAAGCAAGGAAAACATCTCAAATTTGAGTAACAAGTTGGGTTGGAAGGAGGAATAGGAGAAAAGGACTCAAGTGTACTTAATGTATTGAGTCATTTTCTAAAGGGGAATATGGAACCCCAGCCTGCGTGGAAGGCATCTCAGATAATGCCTTTTCAGTGAGGGTGTTGATCTAAATCTTTTAGAAATCATTTGGTGTTAGCCATCAACGGTTGAAATTTGTAATGTGGGATACGTCTCAATTTCCTTATCTAGAAATTGCTACTACAAAGAAAATTTACATGTGTTCTCTCTAGTTTTCAACTTAAACTGCTCCCCAGCAGGGAAACAAAAGGTCATTTGCCCTCACTGTAGTTGGAGATTTGCTCTCATGATTTCCAGGTGTTTCTGAATTCTTTTGAAGCTTTTTCTGCTGAAGGACAAGTGGTGCACGTTCAGCAGTTCCCTTAGAACCATTGCCAATTGAAGGAACCTTGTTCATCCTGAGAGTCAGCGGAAACCCTGTCATTAATGAGAGGAACTGGAAAGTTGCCTTCTGTGTTCTGTAACAGAACCTGAACTGTGTATTTTGTCATGCAGTTGTGCTTGGTGTGTATATAAGTCTGACATACTGTCATTTAAGGAAAAGTGTAAAGTAGAAAATATTGATAAGGTGAAAATAACTTGGAAAATAATAACCTTGTTGTTTTCCTCCTCTGATTTTGGTCATGTTTGCATTTTAGTTTTTGGCTTTCACCCCCCACCAGTGACCAAAGACTTGACCACTCAAAGTCCAGCTCCCCAGAACACTGCTCGACATGGACACCGGTGTGATTGAAGGTGGATTAAATGTCACTCTCACCATCCGGCTACTTATGCATGGAAAGGTATGCTCCAGCTTGGGAAATTGGGTCATAGTAACTGCCAGGGGAGGGGCCAGGAAGAGCAGACATGCATCTTGGAGCTCATCAGATTAGCACTGTGGGGTATCTGGCTTTAGCACGTTTCCCTAATGGAGTAGAAGTGAGTGTAGTGGGAAAATGGACAGACTTGACTAGGAAGCTCCACTGAGCAGGAAAGGCTTAATTAGAGGCTGGAGCCAAAAACTCTGCATACCTGGATGATAAGGTTTTTCTCATGGAGATTGCTTATAGCAAGTCCACTCCCCCCAATAAATCTTCAAATCTTTCCAATCTTTTGGGGTAATAATTAGCATAGATAGCAGTCTGTTGGCTGGACAGTTAAAATTCCTTTTCATAATGAGTACTTCATTAGAACATGTAGAAAAAGGAAAAATAAAATATATTTTTAAAAAGGAATACTTCTGAGTTTCCTCTTACTGACGTTAGCTTTCTCCATTGCAGGAAGTTGGCAGTATCATCGGAAAGGTAAGACAATTTCACTTCAACTTCAATTACCATTTAGTCATTCTGGATTGAAGTAGCAGTTGGAGCTCATGCTTGACTTTTCCTTTACAGAAAGGAGAATCAGTTAAGAAGATGCGCGAGGAGGTAAGTTATGAAAGACTTTGAGATTGTTAACTTTGGGAAGTAAAAAACCTTTAAAACAAGTGAAAATTCTTTTTCAGAAATTAGGGAGGAAGGTCTCAATAAGGGAAATACGTATTTTTTTTTCGGCTTGGTTATTTGTAATGACAATCTGGGGAGTGTATTTTTTCTTCCCCCTTTTTGGGAAGTGTGGTTTTGACAAGTCATAGAATTCATTCAAGACTTAAGGCAGTTGCTGTAGGCTGTATTTGAGGATAGACATGGAGCAGGAGTGTTTGGAATGATGCTGACTTTGCTTTGCATCAGGATCATGTACATTGGCAGCTCCTTGTCTCTCTTACAAGGGACTGTAGATCCTGTACATACGCAGATCTTCTTTGTCTGTTTAACTTCTTTTGGATCTTATTTCCTATCTAGAGTGGTGCACGTATCAACATCTCAGAAGGGAATTGTCCTGAGAGAATTATCACTTTGGCTGGACCCACTAATGCCATCTTCAAAGCCTTTGCTATGATCATTGACAAACTGGAAGAGGTTTGTTGTCTCCCACTCCCTCGTTCTTCATTTTTAAGTGCTTCCAGAGAGCTTGTTGATTTTCTAAGAGCTTTTTAAATTCAAGGACAAACTGGACCGTGAGACTCGCTGTAAATGGGTCCTTAGCTTCCTGTAGCCTCCCACAAAATTCAACCATTTGTAGTTTAAAAAAGAGTCACTTGAGGCTGGGTGCGGTGGCTCGTGACTGTAACCCCAGCACTTTTGGGAGGCTGAGGCGGGCAGATAAACGAGGTCAGGAGTTCGAGACCAACATAGTGAAACCTCGTCTCTACTAAAAATACAAAAATTAGCTGGGCATGGTGGTGTGCGCCTGTAATCCCAGCTACTCAGGAGGCTGAGATAGGAGAAACACTTGAACCCAGGAGGTGGAGGTTGTGGTGAGACGAGATCACACCACTGCACTCCAGCCTGGGCAACAGAGTGAGACTCCGTCTCCAAAAAAAAAAAAAAAAAAAAGTCACTTGAATCATCAAAACAGTTTGAGTTTTGCCAAGGACTTAATATAAATAATTTGCGTGAAAAGCATCTGTTGAAAGTATGCCATTGCTTTGATAAAAGGCTTGAGTATATACCAAACTAAAACGGTTTACCTGATGTTATAAACACATAATCTTCCAATCCTGATGCTTTTAGATTAAAAAGTCAATCTGCTAACATTGTGTCAAAATTATACTTGTTGGGGAGAGACCTAGATTATCAGAAGGAAAATACACCAGAGGTTTTATCAAGAGGAAGTTTTTCCCCCACCAACCTTCAGAGGCTGAACTATTGTCCTGGGTTTTGTATTCAGTCCCTCCCTCTCCCCCTTCTGCAGTAATGCATCTAATTGTGCAATTGATACCACAGGCAGAGGAGTGCTGCTTTATTGGTGGTTGGTACTTAATGGTGCATGAAATCTTATCCTTGCCAAGATTAGAAATGTTATCTTTTGACTCCCAGGATTCTGGAAGTCCAGAACTCATGGCTTAAAAAACACGCTTTATTCTTTTATTTAACAAGAATTAACTTGAACTAGTTCTTTTTTATACATCATAGTATTTAATTTTTTTTTGTTTTGAGGCAGGGTTGTGTGCTCTGTCAGCCAGGCTAGAGTGCAGTGGTATACCCGTAGCTCTCTGCATCCTCCCAGGCTCAAGTGATCCTTCTGCCTTAGCTTCCTGAGTAGCTGGGGCTACAGGTGCATGCCACCCTGCCTGGATAATTTTTTAAAAACCTTTTCTTGTTCCGAGGCTGGTCTCAAACTCCTGGCCTCAAGTGGTCCTCCCGTCTCACCTCCCAAAGTGTTGGGATTACAGGCGTGAGCCACCATAGCCAACCTGAACTTCTTTTTTTTTGTTTTTATTTTTTGAGACAGGGTCTTGCTCTGTTACCTAGGCTGAAGTACAGTTGTGTTACCATGGCTCACTGCAGCCTCATCTTCCCACCTAAGCCTACCCAGCAGGTGGGATGACAGGCGTGAACCACCACCATGTCTGGCTAGTTTTCATGGGTTTTGTAGAGACTGAGTCTTCTGTGTTGCCCAGGCTCGTCTTGAACTCCTGGGCTCAAGCAATCCTCCTGTCTCCGCCTCCCAAATTGCTGGGATTACAGGCACAAGCCACCATGCCTGGCCTTTATTTTATTAAAAAAAAATTTTTTTTTTGAAAGAAGCTAGAGTACAAACTGTTTATTCCTTAACCAAGGATTAAATGTGTCCTTGTCTTTAGGGGTCTTAACTGCTTAAGCAGTTTCCAGGTCTCTAGTTATTAGCCTAGAGATTAGGCTAATAAGTGATATTTAAACCACTTAATCTTCAGAAGGCTAAATTTAACTACATTAAAAGCATGACTTTGGATGCAGCATGTGTTTATGGGAAAGACTATAGGCTTTGAACCAATACAGTCTAATCTATAGGTTTGTTTTTTTTGTTTGTTTTGAGATGGAGTTTCCTCCTTGTTGCCCAGGCTGGAGTGCAGTGGTGGGTTCCCAGCTCACCGCAACCTCTGACTCCCGGGTTCAAGCGATTCTCCTGCCTCGGCCTCCCGAGTAGCTGGGATTATAGGCGCCCACCACCATGCCCGGCTAATTTTTGTATTTTTAGTAGAGACGGGGCTTCACCATATTGGCCAGGCTGGTCTCGGACTCCTGACCTCAGGTGATCACCTGCCTTGGCCTCCCAAAGTGCTGGGAATACAGGCCTGAGCCACCGTGCCCCGCCTGTTTTTAGTTTTCTAACAGGGTAGAATTGATGTAAATAGGGTTGCATTGTTTTATATCTTTTGTTTTTGTTTTTGTTTTGTTTTGAGATGGAGTCTCATTCTGTTCCCCAGGCTGGAGTGCAGTGGTACAATCTCAGCTCACAGCAACCTTTTCCTCCCGGATTCAAGCGATTCTCCTGCCTCAGTCTCCCAAGTAGCGTGGACTACAGGCGCATGCCACCACACCCAGCTAGTTTTTGTAGAGATGGGGTTTCACCGTGTTGGCCAGGCTGGTCTTGAACTGCTGACCTCAGGTGATCCACCTGCCTCGGCCTCCCAAAGTACTGGGATTACAGGCGTGAGCCACTGTGCCCGGTCTGTTTTATATTTTTTCTTAATATTTGATTTGATTTAATTTTTTTTTTTGAGATAGTCTCACTCTGTTGCCTAGGCTGGAGTGCAGTGGCACGATCTTGGCTCACTGCAACTTTGCCTCCTGGGTTTAAGCAATTCTCCTGCATCAGCATCCTGAGTAGCTGGGATTACAGGTGCCAGCCACCATGCTCGGCTAGTTTTTGTATTTTTAGTAGAGACAGGGTCTTAACTGTGTTGACCAGGCTGGTCTTGAACTCCCTGACCTGAAATGATCCACCTGCTTCAGCTTCCCAAAGTGCTGGGATTACAAGCTTGAGCTACCGTGCCTGGCAGTATTTGAT
Organism: Pongo abelii; assembly: GCF_028885655.2. Classification (NCBI taxonomy): domain Eukaryota; kingdom Metazoa; phylum Chordata; class Mammalia; order Primates; family Hominidae; genus Pongo; species Pongo abelii. Next base: position 51,254,448 of record NC_071995.2, read on the forward strand.
TTAATTTTGACATCACCTTTTTTCCCCATTGCCTGGCCAAGTGTAACTGCAAAACAGATTATCGCTTTTATCCCTACCAAGTACATTCTTTCAGGATGAAGGAAAATATGTTTATGGCTAATTTTGAGGAATTTTTCATGAGCTTTTATCTTTACATGAAAAATAGTTTGAGAGGGGCATGGTATTTGAACCTTTTGTCTATGGTGGGTCATGACCTCACATATCCTAATAAGATCAAGGGTAAGTGGTTCTTTAATGGCAGTTACTGGTTTCCAGGGATCTGCTTATCCTGGTGTTCTTTCTTTCTGTAGGACATAAGCAGCTCTATGACCAATAGCACAGCTGCCAGTAGACCCCCGGTCACCCTGAGGCTGGTGGTCCCTGCTAGTCAGTGTGGCTCTCTCATTGGAAAAGGTGGATGCAAGATCAAGGAAATACGAGAGGTTAGTGACTTTTGTCCTCCTTTTAGAAATGTTAACTGTTTGTTCCAAGATGGCTCTTTGTATGGCTAGGAAAAGTTAGCAATGAGATGAAGATTTTTATTAAAGTAGTTCTAGAGGATTACAATGTGATTGTACTGAAAATAAAACTATCATGCAATAGTATTATTTTGCATAATTCATAAATTTTAATAAATCAGAACATGAGAATGTTAATCAGAATTTTCAACTATTACATATAACAAGTTTCTATTTTTTTGGGCAACTTTTCCATGAGGCTACATAGTTCTTTTTCATATCTCAAGGGATGAGTTTGCTATAGTAGCAACGGTTTTTCTATTTTTTAATTTTTAACTTTTTTTTTTTTTTTTGACACAGTCTCACTCTGTCTCTCCAGGCTGGAGTGCAGTGGCGCAGTCATGGCTCACTGCAGCAAAACATCGACCTTCCCAGCCTCAGGCGATCCTCTCCTCTCAGCCTCCTGAGGAGCCGGAACTGCAGGCTCCCACCACCACACCCAAATTTTTGTATTTTTTTGTAAAAATGGTGTTTTGCCATGTGGCCCAGGCTGGTTTCGAACTCCTGAGCTCAAGCAATCCAGCCACCTCAGTCTCCCAGTGTTGATATTACAGGCATGAGCCAGCACACTTGCTTGCCTGCAACGTCATTTTTCTTGACCAGACTTATTAACAACAAGGAGAAAAATAGAAAATGTATTGGGAAATAGATGTAATTCTACTTTTTTTTTTTTTTTTTTTTTTTTGAGACAGGGTCTCACTCTCAGGCTGAAGTGCAGGGCATAATCATGATCATGGCTTACTGCAGCCTCGACTGCTGGGCTCATGTAGCCCTCCCGCCTCAAGCCTCCTGAGTACCTGGTACCATAGGCACGCTCCACAATGCCCGGCTAATTTTTCTTTTTGTTTTTGTTGTTGTTGTTGTAGAGATGAGTCTCACTGTTTTGCTCAGGCATTCGACTACATTGGTCTCCCAAAGTGCTCGGATTACAGGTGTGAGCCACTGTGCCTGGCCCCTACTTCCTGTTTAGCTATGGAAGTTACATTGAATTATGGAAGATTTTAATTGTATTTAGATGTTACTGAATTTGGTGTTGGAATGAAACTTGAGTGGCTGCTTGAGTTTTTGGGGGCGTATCGTACATGGCACGACAAGAGATCTTAATTTTGTTAATTGCTATATTCGAAGCGCTTCTCATGGTACCTGGCACATAGAATGGCCTTGATGTAAATATTTTTTCAGTAAGATAATGAAAGGTGGGTGATACTTGGGCTTTTGCTTCGCCCAGAGAGCTATCATTAGTTGAAAGGCAACTATTTAGAAGGACCTTTTGCTTGAGAGTAGGTTAAATTTAGGCTGTTATTCACGCTTATTCTTGTCTTTCAGTGGCTAATTTATTTTTAACTCTAATTCACTAAACAGTCCTATCTGGAATAAGGGAAGAGTGGGACAAAGAACAAAAAGGGAAGATTGGAAATGGATAAATATCTACTAGAATTTTAGGCTCTGAAATTGCTGCTGGAGGAATTGGAAGAGCATGAGCTGTTTTTCTCTGATTTTGAATTTCTTTTTACTCCAAAGAGTACAGGGGCTCAGGTCCAGGTGGCAGGGGATATGCTACCCAACTCAACTGAGCGGGCCATCACTATTGCTGGCATTCCGCAATCCATCATTGAGTGTGTCAAACAGATCTGCGTGGTCATGTTGGAGGTAAGCCCTCAGGCTCATGCTGAGAATGTGGGGAGGGCCATTCTGGGGACAGAGGGACTGATCTATATTTAGTAAGACTAGAATTAAGTGAAGCCGTTAAGGCTTCCAGTGGGGGTGGGGGTAAAAGGTTCCCTGAGTTCATATTTTCCTTCCCCTAGCTTTGACTTTTCTTAGGTCTGTGAGCAAAAATAGAAACTGCTAAGCAGCAGTGATCTTTTGGTTCACAGCAGTTGTAGCAGAGTCGGGGAGAAGATGCACTGCATGGACTGAGGAGGCCAGAGATTTATTTGGGTTCCTAAGTAGCTGAGTGAAATTACTTTTTGAATTACTGTATTTTGGTTACATGGAAATTTGACATGTTCTTTAACAACTTGTCACTTTGTAGGAGGGTATTCAAAGTGTTACGTAGAGTAGAAAAATGCATGTATGATGATGTTTCCGAATGACTTACAAGGTCCTGATTATATACTATTACTCTATTAAAAGAATAGCAAAATTCAGGAAAATTAAGCCTTTTCAGATTTGTGATACGGAGTTGGTTTCATTGGTGAGAAATGAAACGAATTTTTTCGTGTGTGTGTGTGTGAGAGACGGGTTCACTCTGTCACCCCGACTGGAGTGCAGTGGTGTGGTATCGGCTCACTGCAACCTCTGCCTATCAGGCTTAAGCGATCCTCTCACCTATCTCCCCAGTAGCTTGGTCTACAGGCTTGCGCCACCACACCTGGCTAATTTTTTTTATTTTTTGTAGAGACGGGATTTTGCCATGTTGCCCAGGCTGGTCTTGAACCTGAGCTCAAGCCATCCACCCGCCTCGGCCTTCCAAAGTACTGGTATTACCAGCATGAGCCGATGCACCTAACCCGGAAACTGGAATTTTCAAGTAGAGATTAGAAAAACCTTGATTGAGCCTTTGAACTATTTATAGATAGTGTCTGTATTATTCTAGACATAATACTTGAGTACTTTATTTCCAGTTTTGACTTTGTTTCCTATTCAGGCCAAAAAAATGTGAGATACTAAAAATTATCAACAAAAATATGTTTAACAGTTTTTCATGTTCATTAAATTTATCTAAAATTTTGGAAATAGTGCCAAAGATTATTACATGGACATCTCCCTTGATGAGAATCAGTTTGAATTGTGTAGTCCTTGGACTTAACTGCATTAAAGGCAAATAACTTTTAGTAGATAATTTGAGATTAGATCTAGTCAGAGACAATTTGGTAGGTAACGGGATGGAAATAGTTTTTAATTTAACTGACCTGTGTGAGCTAAAGCCACACAGCTGAAGCAGCTTTGAAACCTTATCTCTTTTTGTTTTTTTCCCCTCTGACTCTCTCCCAGTCCCCCCCGAAGGGCGTGACCATCCCGTACCGGCCCAAGCCGTCCAGCTCTCCGGTCATCTTTGCAGGTGGTCAGGTAAGAAAATTCTTATTTGTGGGCTAGAATGAACAGAGATTATATTTGAAATGACAACTTTGCCAGCATCACACCAAGCCACTCTGCATGCTTGCTGAAACCTATACTCTGGCCATAGTTTGACCTGCTTTTAGTTTTATTTTTTGTACTGGAGAAAGCTGAATGCCTTAATTTTTAGCAGGCAATGGAAGTTTTGTAGGCACTCGGAAGAGGTAACTTACTTGGTTACTTAAGGCGGGTTGGGTTAGAATATAAGAGTTGAATTGCCTTACTGTTTCTACTTCTCTCCCTGTCCCCACCCCATCCATGTTTTATGTGTGTGGGGTGATATTTAGAGGTCTAAATAAAAGGTAGCAAAGAATTGGACCTCTGAAGGAGATTCTGGATGGTGGTCTCAAAATTTGGGGGTCCTGAATTTGAGTGTCCTACAAACTTCCCCTTCCCTCCACCTCACCTCCCCTACTCCTACCCCTTCACTCCCAAACTCCAGTGTGTTGTCCCCTAGGCTCTTAACCTCATAAACACTGGTTTGAACCCACATGGCATAACTGAAATCAGCTGGGGTAAGAGTTCAGTGTGCAAAAATAGAAGGGGGGGTGAGCATGTTGGGCTGTGGTGCGGTGACCTTTGGTGTTAGAGTAAGAACACCAAAGCACCACCGTGGCCTCTCTGCTCCTTCCTCGTCAACCTAAACTCTTGATCTTTGGCACATGGACTATTCTGAAGTTAGATTATTATGACAGAAGCATTGATGAGGACCATGGTAGTCCTATGCTCTGATTGTATTTGAGGAGTAGGTAGATCAGGTTTTAAAATACAGTTGGCCCTTTGTGGGTTCCACCTTCAACCTACCTCAGATCAAAAGTATTCAGGGAAAAAAATGGGTGGCTGCATCTGTACTGAACATGTACAGGCTTTGTCTTGTCATTAAACAATAGAGTATAACAAGTATTTACATAGTATTTACATTGTATTAGGTATCATAAGTAACCTAGAGATGATTGAAGTATGTGGGAGGATATGCTTAGGTTATATGCAAGTACTATACCATTTTATGTAAAAGACTTAAATATCCATGGATATTTGTTTCTATGGGGGGATCCTAGCACTAGTACCCCACCGATAACGTAGGGACACCTAGGGACAACTGTATTGGGATTCAGGTTGAAATAGTGACTGATTTTGGTAGCTGCCTAAGCAAGTGCATTGCTCAAAACACCTTTTCCCACTTGGGGCTGGTCTGTTACAAGCATATTTAGTTAACTAGTTCCATCTTATTTGCGTTTGATCTGGGAGCCATTTAGAGGGCAAGCATAAACTTGGGAGTCCATCTCTTTCACATTGTGTTGAATTGGCATAAAAATGAACAAGGTCTTAGAGATTTAGTTCGTCGTGTAGTTATGAGAGGTTTCACAGGAAGGTCAGTTATGTCACAGTGTTAACCTTGAGTCAGTTTATTACCTTGCTTTTAGAAAAGTACAAACTGGTTTGGTCAAAGGGCTCTTAGTCTAGTTAGTCAGAGTTGGGCAGGATAAGCAAAGGCCCAGAGTCAGCGTAGCCAGAAGGGGTTAGCCTTAGGAGTTTTTCTTTCCCAGGAACTCCAGGTTCCTGCTCTTCTGGATTCTCCCACTCCCCCTTTGGAATATAGAGAGTCCCATACTGGGTGGCAGCAATCCTCTGTACTTAAAATTCTTCCTTCACTTCTTTTTTTTTCCACTCCCCATCACACCTCCCCCTTCATACCTCTTTGCTTCCCTACCCGTCCTCCCTCCCTCCCTCCCTCCCTCCCCTTTATTTAGTTGATGACCACCGTCTAAAAACTTGCAGCTTCTTCTATGAGTGGCCCTGTCATGGATCGTTCCCACAGGCCTTTTTAAATATACAATGTCCACAGATGGACCTGTGTCTTTTGTTCCTTTGTGGCAAAGTGGGCTCTGTAGGGGTTCAACTTAATCCCACACTGACCAGGAGCTGGCATCAGCTCTGTTGCCCCACCCCTTCATTCTTACTGAAAATAGCCCAATTGTGCAGTGTGAAATCTGCCACTAGGTAACTTTTTTTTTTTAATTCACTGATTACAGCTCGTTTCAAATTGTGTCTGAGCTCCTTTTTAAAGGAAAAAAATAAACAACTTTTTTTGTGTGAATTTCATGCTGGTGACAAGGTGCCGGATTGACAGCCCTGGAGACTGAAATCCTCTATTTATCCACAGGACAGGTACAGCACAGGCAGCGACAGTGCGAGCTTTCCCCACACCACCCCGTCCATGTGCCTCAACCCTGACCTGGAGGGACCACCTCTAGAGGTGAGAGGGGATGTTCAGTCTCCAAGGCTCACTCAATCCTTCCGCCTCAGCCGAGACTGCCAACACACGGGGGGCCAGTGGCGCTGGTGATTTTTGGTGCTGTGGACACCACCTGTCCACGGGGACCTGGACTGACCCCCCCAACCTCATTTCACCCAGGCCGCGTAGCCCACCAGATGGTAACACCAACTTTTTTTTTTTTTTTTTTTTTTTTAATTTTTTTTTGTTCAACCCCTCTTCCCCTCTCCCACTCCTCCCACCCCATTTTCACCTTCCTTCCACCCCCACCTGGGTGTACTTTTCGGGGTACTGGCCGCTGTGATGTGAGAAACTTCACATCCTGTTAACCAGCCACTCCTTCCTTCCCCTCCCTCCCTGTTCCCTTTTCCTTTCCTCCTTTTCCCTACCCCATTGCCCTGAAGACCCAGCTCCCTTTTTGGGAGGTTATGTTGTGGGGGGAGGAGGGCATAGTGGGAGCTGCAAGTGCCTATGGAGGGGAGGTGGGAGAAGACAGGAATTAGAACACAGTGTCTTTTGTTTACCTGTGATCAGCTCCCTAGTGTTAGGGACTCAGCTAGCATCCAGTGTTGCTTAAAGTCTTTAGGCAGACAGAAAAATAAGTTGGAGAAAGGGAAGTGTTTTAAAACATGCCATGTAGGTTTATGCAGATAGAGATCTTCCACATCACCACAATTGGTAGAAGGGTTGGGGTGGTGAGGGAAGAGATCATTATTCCTCCTAGGCTATCTTGTATACAGGGAGGAAGAGTGGGGCTTGGTCAGTCGAGGCATTGCTAATCTCACTTCCCACATTTTCATTAAGAAACAGTTATGTATATTTTGCCTTTGATTGCAGGGAACTTGGCTACCTTTATAGGATTCCCCGGAACAAAGTCATATTTAGGGTTCAAAGAGGGCCAATTTGGGTCTGACCGTATTTGTGAGATTCCATCTACCGCCTCAATTTCTGGCCTCCCCCATTCTCTAGTTCAACTCTGGCTTCCTGGCTAGTTGAAATGTCTTTTTCCCCCCACTGGGTGGCTGTCCGTGATTGGTTTTTAATAGGAACTGTTTTCCTCCTTTTGTAGGCCTATACCATTCAAGGACAGTATGCCATTCCACAGCCAGATGTAAGTTTTGTTTTCACTTCTTGTTTTGAAAAGCTCCCTCTCCCATCCAAAATTGTCTCACTCCTTTCTCCCAAGTAGCCAGAAGTGAGTTGGGTCTTCAGCATTTGCAGTATTAAGTTGTTTTCTTCACAAGGTCAATCCCATATTTCAGCCCTTTAATCAGGGTAATGCCTTGTTTGCCTTTTAACATTTAACCCCTGAAAGGAGAAGCACATTAGCTTCTCCTTTCCCCCTGTGTTTCAGATTACCCTGTTTCTAAAAGGGAAAGGTTCCATGGTATACTGTAATTTGTTATCTCGGCACAGTTTAAATGGACATTGGGACTGTGCTTCCTTGCATGCAGTTCTCTTTTCCATGAGGGTAATGGGAGGTTGGGTTTGCCCTTGGGAACTCCTCAATCTGAGATGACAATTTGAAGTATTTGGAGGGATGGGGAACGGGCTTATTTACACAGAGAGAGACAGGAACCTGAACATTTCAGAATTCAACTCAAATCTTTCTTGCTGCTAAAACCTCCTATTTAAAAGTGCTGGTATTCAGACTTCAAGGGCATTTTTTTCTGCACTATTCTTTTATCCTTACTAACCTTTTCAGGTGCTGAGCATTATTAGGCTTGGGAAGTTGAGTTTCTGTCTTGGTTAGTGGTAGGCCCCAGGAGAGAGGGAAGTAGACGTGAAGAAGGATTATTTTATGACAGTCAGGATAGTTTATATAGATGAATAAAAATAGCTGTAGTAGTCAGTGGTGGCAGTGATGGGACTAAACCCAGTATGGTTTCTTCACCTCTCTCCTCCTTGCAGTCTCCCTGCCCCCCTCATCTCCTTCCCTCTCCCCAATACTGATGAAACCCTGCATGGTGTGTTTTCCCTAGCACCACTGCACAGTTTGTTTACCTAGCCTGTCTGTGCTTGTCCCTGCGGCAACTGTTGCAATGGCTGCAAACTACCTTCATTAAGTAGCCCCCAAGGGAATGGTCATTGGGCAAGTGCTGTTGCTTTTCTATTCCCACACCCAAAAGGCATTCATTCTCTTCTAGGCACCCTTTCTATTTCTAACCCTTACCCTTCATATTCTGCCAATCCCCAGGATTGTGATGCAAGCCCCATCCCTACCCTCTGTTGTAGTTTGAGTAGTAGAGTCAATTTTGGGGATCAGGACCTGCATTTTCAAATTTGAATGTGCTCGAGCCCTGGCTCTGTTAAATCTTCTAATGCCAACCTCCTGTTTCCTCCTTGCAGTTGACCAAGCTGCACCAGTTGGCAATGCAACAGTCTCATTTTCCCATGACGCATGGCAACACCGGATTCAGTGGTATGGATACCTCAGTGTTTATTTCTGTAAGGTGTAGTGCAAGAGAGAGAGGCCAGTCCCAAGGTCTCAGCTTGACATCTGTTTAAAACAAACTTCGTTATCCAGCATCCTGCTGGTTTAAACTTGCCTGTCTACTATGGCTAAGCCCAAGGAGGTAATGTGTTTGTTAACGTGGTTTTCATTTGGGGTCAGTTATTCTAAAAGAAAAAAAAAGCCCTGGAAGGTTTGGGGGTGAGGTTTGGGGATGCTTGTCAGGCAAAGGGTAGGCTGATATTTCTTTGAGCCCATCCTGACTGCTGCCCCCTTAATCTGATCAGCACCCCCTTTCTCTCCACCAGCAATTCACAGGCTTGGGTAGAGACCATCCATTTGTGCCAAATTGTGTAGTGTTTTTTTTTGTTTTTGTTTTTGTTTTTATTTTGTTTCTGTTTTTGGGGCTTTTCTGTATAAGGAATAACTTGTCCGATAGGGTTAGGATGAGACCACCAAACTCATTTTCACTTGTATCTTAACAGGCATTGAATCCAGCTCTCCAGAGGTGAAAGGCTATTGGGGTAATGATTAAAAAAAAAAAATCTGTAGTATTCTACTGTTATATTAATAAACTGGTGGGAGTCTTGTTTCACTGCCCATGAACCATACCAGCAACATGCACATGGCAGAGAGGAGCTGAGAGAGCAAAGGGGTGGGCCTGGTGCCCCCGAGGGTCCCTTGATGGATCTGGCCAACCCCCTTCTAAAAATGATGAGACAGCAGCCATAGCTGAGATCAGGATTAAGCTTGAGTGTTAGCCAGCTGGCCTGGTTCAGTCCAGGTGTTGTTAAAGATGGGTATGGGTATTTGCTGATGGGATTTTTTTTTCTTTCTTTTTCTTTGGAAAACAAAATGAAAGCCAGAACAAAATTATTGAACAAAAGACAGGGACTAAATCTGGAGAAATGAAGTCCCCTCACCTGACTGCCATTTCATTCTATCTGACCTTCCAGTCTAGGTTAGGAGGATAGGGGGTGGAGGGCATTAATCTGATACAGGTATATTTAAAGCAACTCTGCATGTGTGCCAAAAGTCCATGGTACCCATTAACAGGCATAATATTGGCACTGGTGCTAGTGAGCATCAGGTGAGATACAATTTGGAACACAACAGCAGGAAAGGGGTAGAAGTACAGAAGGACTTGTTTAGACATTGGTCCTCTTTGAGGATACCACACTCCCTTGCCCTTGCTTCCATCCCCCATCCCTAATAGGCTGGGCTTTGCAGGAAATGGCATGAAATCAGCTCTTCTGAGTGTACAGAAGAACCTTTCGAGCATTATTTCTACACCCTTCTCCCCCCCTCTTTCCTCTTTGGAGGCTTCCAAGTTAGTGATGAATCCCAACAGCCAGTGATGCTGGGTTTCCAGTTTATTTCCTTCTGTTAGTTTAATGTGCAAGTCAGTGGGGTTTTGAATGCTGTGCATTGAATTTGCTTGCTCTCTTCTGTCTTTTAGCAGGTTTGGATGCATCTGCTCAGACTACTTCTCATGAACTCACCATTCCAAACGATGTAAGTGTAGTTAGGTTGCATGGGATGAAAATAAGAAAATTGACTTTAAAGAAATAGATGTCGTTTCAGCAATGTCCTGCTACTTTTTTTTTTTTTTTTTTTTTTAAACAGACCAGGCTGTAGCACAGTGGTGCGATCTTGGCTCACCGCAACCTCCGCCTCCCGAGTTCAACCAGTTCTCCTGCCTCAGCCTCCCGAGTAGCTGGGATTACAGGCATGTGCCACCATGCCTGGCTAATTTTGTATTTTTAGTAGAGATGGGGTTTCTCCATGTTGGTCAGGCTGGTCTCGAACTCCCGAGCTCAGGTGATCCACCCACCTTGGCCTCCCAAAGTGCTGGGATTACAGGTGTGAGCCACTGCAGTTGGCCTACATGTCCTGCTACTTTTAAGCCCTAGGGAAAGAAACTGGGAATTTTATTATTTTATCTTTATGTTTGTTTTTGTTTTTCATACCCCAGGAGTGGAAAATGGGAATTTTTAGACACAAAAATAAGTTGATTATAATATGCAGAATTGTGATGACAAATATGATAAGAGAAAATAGATTTATTGTGTGAGGTATGACGAGACAGCAGTAACTTTTTGTTGAAAATAGAAATTCGTGGCTGGGCATGGTGGCTCATGCCTGTAATCCCAGCACTTTGGGAGGCGGAGGCGGGCAGATCACCTGAGCTCGGAAGTTCGAGACCAGCCTGACTACCATGGAGGAACCCATCTCTACTAAAAATACAAAAAAAGCAAAAAGCCTGGCATGGTGGCACATCTCTGTAATCCCAGCTATTTGGGAGGCTAAGGTAGGAGAATCACTTGAAACCTGGGAGGCGGAGGTTGTGGTGAGCCGAGATCGCGCTATTGCACTCCAGCCTGGGCAACAAGAGCGAAACTCCATCTCAAAAAATGAAAGAAATTCCTGTACATTTGCTGCGTTTTTTTTTTTTTTTTTTTTTTTTTTTGAGACGGCGTCTTGCTCTGTTTCCCAGGCTTGGCTCACTGCAACCTCCGCCTCCTGGGTTCAAGTGATTCTCCTGCCCCAGCCTCCCGAGTAGATGGGACTGCAGGCGTGTGCCACCACATCCAGCTGATTTTTGTATTTTTTTTTTTTATTACAGTTGGGGTTTTTCCGTGTTGGTCAGGCTGGTCTTGAACTCGTGACCTTAGGTGATCCCTCCCTTCAACCTCCCAAAGCATTGGGATTACAGGTGTGAGCCACTGTGTCCAGCCTGCCTTTGTTTTTTTTTTATAGAAGCTAAAGCCTTATCCTTAGAAAATGTAGTGGTTTTCAGCCGGGTGCAGTGGCTCATGCCTATAATCCCAGCACTTTTGGGAGGCTGAGGCAAGTGGGTCATGAGGTCAGACCACCAGCCTGACCAACGTGGTGAAACCGTGTCTACTAAAAATACAAAAATTAGCCAGGCGTGATGGCGCGCACCTGTAATCCCATTACTCAGAAGGCTGAGGCAGGAGAATCGCCTGAACCTGGGAGGCGGAGGTTGCAGTGAGCCAAGATAATGCCACTGCACTCCAGCCTGGGCAACAGACCAAGACTCCGTCTCTCAAAAATAAAAAAAAAAAGTGTAGTGGCTTTCTTTGTTTTGACAAAGGGTTTCCCTCTGTTGTCCAGGCTGGAGCAGAGAGACATGATCGTGGCTCACTGCAGCCTTGAACTTCCAGGCTTAAGAGATCCTCCCATCTCAGCCTCCTGAGTAGCTGGGACCACAGGTGCACGCCACTATCCCTGGCTAACTTTTTTTGTATTTTTTTGTAAAGACAGAGTTTCTCCATGAAACTCCTGAACACAAGTGATTGGCCTGCCTCAGCCTACAGGCATGAGCCATTGTCCCCCACCACAGTGTAGTGGTTCATGAACATCAGATCTGTGCTGTCCAAGGTCATATTTTTTACAGTATTAGTGCAAATGTTGACCAGTTTTTTTTTTTTTTTTTTTTTTCCCCACCTTTTCCCAAGGCAAAAAGACCTTAGGAATTGGCCAGAATTCTTGGTATAGGAAGGTGGTAATCATGGCAGGATGACTTTAAGCATCTTTGCTGCAAGAAACAGAATGTATTTCTACCTTTATCTATTTCTAGCTGTCTAAATTTATTCTTGTTTTGGCTCTGCTTTGTCTTTGGAATTAATACTCTGAGGACAGAAATAAGGAAGAGCTAATACTTGGACCTAAGAGTATTATGTCTCTTGGACCTAAGAGACAGTTCTGAGTTGGCTCAGAACTGGCTGTCACTCACCATGGGTGGTCAGACTGAAAAATGGGTCAAGAGTTGAGTTTTTTGATCAAAAGTGTATGAGTCAAGTTGGGCATGGCGGTATACACCGGTAATCCCAGGTTACAGGGAGGACAGAGATACAGAGGCTGAGGTTCGAAAATGGCTTAAACCAAGGAGTTTGAGACTATCCTGAGCAACATAGTGAGATCCTATCTCTCTCTTTTTTTTTTTTTAAAGGGCCAGGCACGGTGGCTTACACCTGTAATCCCAGCACTTTGGGAGGCCAGGGTGGGCGGATCACAAGGTCAAGAGATTGAGACCATCCTGGCCAACATGGTGAAACCCCCTCTCTACTAAAAATACAAAAATTGGCTGGGCATGGTGACATATGCCTGTAGTCCTGCTGAGGCAGGTGAATTGCTCAAATCCAGGAGGCTGAGGTTGCAGTGAGCCAAGATCAGGCCACTGCACTCCAGCCTGGCCACAGTCATAGGAGCTAGATGTGGGCCCAGGGTGGGATTCTTGGACCTAGCCATGCAACTCTAATTTGGTGTGCCTTGTTTTTCTTTCGCCCTTAAGTTGATTGGCTGCATAATCGGGCGTCAAGGCGCCAAAATCAATGAGATCCGTCAGATGTCTGGGGCGCAGATCAAAATTGCGAACCCAGTGGAAGGATCTACTGATAGGCAGGTTACCATCACTGGATCTGCTGCCAGCATTAGCCTGGCTCAATATCTAATCAATGTCAGGTAAGATTGACCTACCTTTTGTCTTATTTATGCCAACACAGTAATGTGTGTGTTGGGGAGAGCTGCAGTATATTATTAAATATGGGATTACATGGGCGATGGGTAAAGATGGCCAAAATGTTTTTTTTTTTTTGCTAGCCCTACTTTCTTTGAGTGTAGCAGAAAAAGTAAACTGCAATAAGTTTGCAAGGGATTGGGGAGGGGGGAGCACAGATTGCCCGCATTTAACTTGATGGTTTGGGAAGAGGGAAGAGTGGCCCTTGTCTTCAATAAGAGTCCTCTGGCTAGAGCACTCACAAAATCAAATGTGGGTCTTTCTTCTTCTACATAGCATGTAGACTACTATTTCTTTGACTGATTTGATTTGGAGTCCAAAGCACCCTTAATTGTAATAAGGACAATGGAGTAATAGGACAGCAAGGCAGTTTCTGGGAGGCAGCAATTACCATTTATTCTGGAAACACTCATTTTTCTCACACTGCACATGTGTTTTATTCAGAGCTTGTGGGAATGTGGGAAGCACAGGTATTGGAATGTTTCGGGAGTGTGAAGTGTGTTTTCTATCTCACTCCCCCAATCTCATCCCTTAATGACTTCCTGAGGGTTTTATTTCCCTTATCCGTAGCTAGGTAATGTTACTACTCAATTTTAGGACACTGTTCACAGTCAAATGGGATCCTACAGTCATTTATATTACTTGCTTTCTCAACTCATGGGCTGAAGTCACACCCTTAATTGCTTACTAATATTTGAAAGCATTGTTAGCCCTGAGGCCCTTAGGTCTCTTTTAATAGGGAGTGTTGTCTAGTTATCATTTACCTTTCTTATAAGTGTTTGGTCTCTTTGTCATAAAAGTTTTACATGAGTTCCTGAATCTAGTACAGGGGAAAGGAATTCCTAAGTATGTGGTCTGTATTGTGCTTGTACTGACCTTGTATATATGCCATGGTTATTTACTGCTGGCTAAGAACATACCATTTCTACAGTAGCAGTCTGACTTTTGCCTTAAGACTCTTCATATCTTGAGGTGCTGCTACTCTTTGTGTAGAAAAGTTTTCCCATTCCTAGATTTGTTTTCTTGTTCACCCACCAAGCACACTAGGTCCTTAATGTTGAGAATGAAATGGTAGTAGTAAACTTGCACCAAGGTTGTTTGCAAAGAGGTCTTTTTCTTTTTTAGAGATAGGGTTTCATGTTGGTCAGGCTTGTCTCCAACTCCTGACCTTAAGTGATATGCCTCCCAAAGTGCTGGGATTACAAGAATTGTTTTTGTTTCTTTTTTTTTTTTTTTTGAGACGGAGTCTTGCTGTCTGTCACCAGGCTGGAGTGCAGTGGCTCTATCTCGGCTCACTGCAGCCTCTGCCTCCTGGGTTCAAGTGATTCTCCTGCCTCAGCCTCCCAAGTAGGTGGGACTACAGGCACGCGCCACCACATCCAGCTAATTTTTGTATTTGTATCCCATGTTGGCCAGGATGGTCTCGATCTTTTGACTTTGTCATCCACCCGCCTCGGCCTCCCAGAGTGCTGGGATTACAGGCGTGAGCCACTGTGCCTGGCTTGTTTTTCTTATTTGTAATTAGGATTTTGGAGGGCAAGAATTTTTCAGTTTTCAGTGGCAAGAATCATGTTTCTGAAAGCTGGAATTTGTTTTGTTCTTTCGGTAGGCTTGCCCTTCATGTAATTTAAATTGTGACTGTTTAAACGTGACCTGCTTTCCTTGCCCCTGCAATAGGTCAGTGGCTACATTGTAAGGAAGCAGAATTCTCTTGGTAGAGTGGCTCTTTTCAGGATCATTGTTACTGAATAGCAATTCAGCATCATCGTAGCCATGGATTAGGGTCAGAACTTTTCAAAGCTTCATCTAACACCAAAGCAAAGACTATGCATGCACAAAGCTTATTCTTTCTCAGCTTGGTGCAGTTTAAATGCAGAAGTCAAAGGGTTTTTTTTTTTTTTCCTTTTTCATTTTTTTTAAGTCAAGAAGGATTTTACTGGATTCTGAGCATTTTCTCCTGTCTCGGATTTTTCATGGTGGCAGTCTGGGTCCTTTTATATAGTTAGTTGACTTCTGTATCCCTCTCCTTTATGGATTGCAGCTGTTCTTGGACATAGGTAAATAAAATGAGGTTTTAAGAGGAGCCTTTCTGCTCTTGAAGACTTAGCGTTGTGGGCTCCATTGTCCAGGCACACTTCCCAAATATATGTAGTTCTGGTTTAGACACATACAGGCATTTGGGAGACATGTACCCTTACTGTTCTGTGGAGCTTATTTTGGAAGTAGAAGCAGCAGCATTTTCGCTTTTTAAGTATGAATTTTTAGGTGATACTTGAGTTTCTCTTTTCCACTTCTGAAAGGTCCACATTAGAAGTATGATCAGTCAAAAACAACTTTTTATACCACCTCCCACCAGAAAAGCTTCCCTAGTTCTTATCTACACTTCTGTTCTCAGCATTTTTCTTTGAAAACGCTACATTCTTTGAAATTTGAAATTAGTCAGTGACCTACTTTGGACTCTTGTCTCTTTCCACCCTAATATTGATTTATTTGCTGTGGAGATGTAAGCAGACTTTAATACACAGCTGGAAGGATTTTTAAAAATTCTGCTTTATAAATATTCAGTTTCACAAGTAATTGTGGGATAATAGATTTTCTGTTAGAATAGGAAATCGACATTTGATAAGAGGAGGAAACATTTCTTCCTTGTTGGGTGATTGATGAGTATCTTTTTCTACCTGAAATCATTCCTTCAACATCTGGGTTGGGTCAGTGTGTCAGATACATGAAGTATGTGCCCTATGATTTCTTTTCTCTGTCAGCTTTTTCTTCACCGTAGCAGTTTTTAAGTAGCTCTGGAATGGAAATATACATATTTAGAGGGTGGGACACAGGCTAAAAGAAAGTTTGTCACAAGTTGACACTAGGTCTTCCTAATTGTCAACCAGAGGCACTTACTGATATAACTGAAGCAGTTTTTGTCCTGTACTTACTCCCTTTTGTGGTCTTCCCTTCCACCCACCCTTTTTTTTTGTTCCTTTTTTCCTCTGTTACAGTTTAGAAAACGCTAAACCCTCCTCCCAGGCAGCCTCCGTCACGATCCCTGATCACCTCAGCATCAACCTCTCTCAACCCTCCACCCCTTCTTCTTCTTCCTCCTCCACCACCACCCCCTCGCTCGCCACAGCGGGGACCTCCGACGCACCCTCCAGCCTCCCCAACCCTCTTCCGACCGCCCCTTGTGTCTCCAGTCTGCTTGGCATGAAACCCATCCCTCTCCTGGCTCTAAATGTTGTGTCTGCTGCTAAGGGTACCGGGGCTTCAGCTACCACCACCACCACCTCTGCCGTGCCATGTGTAACTAACAAACTGAAAGGCGAGAAACAGAGATTCTCTCCCTACTGATTGCATATCTTGAGGCACCTCCCCCAGTATTATTTGGTTCATTTTGTTTTCCTTTGTTAACATTGGTGAGAATGAAACTATTGTGAGCTTGTTACGGTTTCCTTTTTACTACTTTGGGGGATAACTGGGTGGGGGTGGGGGAGTGGTAACCCTTGTTTAGGTTTAGGCCATTTCAGCTGAGTGCCTGTTTCAGGGTCTGACTTGAATTCTTTATCTAGAGCCACAGTTTTCTCTTCTTTCTTGTTACTTTTCTTTGTAGCTTTATTCTGCCTTGCAATATAACAATGTGTTAGGCTCTGTGTTAATGAATAAAAGCTGCTTCCTTAACCTTTTTTTTTTTTTTTTTTAAAGAATTATTTAATGGTTAAGCTATCAGCAGGCCTTCTTGGCCATATTTGTGTTTCTAGCTGTAATAAAGTTGGCGCAGTAAGAACCTTAGTACACTGTGTGCTGTGAAGGGTAAAGGGTTGGGGGCTTGTGACTTGTGGCTATTCAGCTAGGAAGCCTGTATAACTGACATGGGCTTTTTGAATCCCGAGTGAATTTTATAGTCCTTTGTCAATATTCCCACAAAGAGATACGAGCCTGTAGCAGTTAAGATCCTGAGGGTCCTCCGTAATTGGCAACAAGCTTCACTAGTGAGGAAGTTTATCTGACTTCTCAGATGGCCTTACCTTGCCAGCAGCAGCTAACAAGGTGTTAATCCCAGGATTCCTCTGGTGAATGGTTACCGTGAGGATCTCTTCCAAGTCATACATTCAAAGAACGTACTTGTTTACCCAGAATGAAGGGGAGGGGCAAAGTGGGATAAGTCTAATAAAATTAGGCAGCTTCTGTCTGCATTTCTCTGAATTACCATTATGCCTCTTTCTGTGACATTAGGTATATCTCAGCCAACCTGTGACATTATCCACAACTTGACACGATGCCATCCACTCGTCCTAAACCAACTCTGTCAACCAAGTTTCTTTACCCTTTTTTCTATTCCTTGCCGTATCCTTTCTGCTCCCCACCAACACTATCACGAGTAGGAAGTGATATGCTTAGATTTGGAAGGAACCTTAAGGATCAACTAATCTGTAACACATTGATCCCCTCATTTTACAGATTAAAAAATGGAGGCCCTAAGATAATTTAAATTCATAGGCTATGAGTGACTAGCCAGGACTAACAACTTAAGCTTTACTTTTACTCAATCGTACTAACCTCCCTGAAATCTTGTTCATTTGCTTGTGTTAAGATGGGCACAGGCCTCTCATGAAACAGTAGAAATGTTCTTAGTATGGTGGCATAAGGCCTCTGATCGCCTTCCATTCAACCACAGTACACATTGCCACAGTGCTGAAAGTGTAATACTCTTCC
Organism: Pongo abelii; assembly: GCF_028885655.2. Taxonomy (NCBI): domain Eukaryota; kingdom Metazoa; phylum Chordata; class Mammalia; order Primates; family Hominidae; genus Pongo; species Pongo abelii. The sequence goes on from NC_071995.2 coordinate 51,272,063, forward strand.
CAGGGCGTTAGAGAACTCAGTGTAGAGATACTTTCCCTGATGACCTTTTCCCAGCATCACCATTGGCTGACAAAAAGAAAGAGAAAAAAAAAAAGCTGTTGTCTCATTCCTAATATATTGGGATAATATATCTCAATATGTTATCTCATTCTCTGATGTTATTTTGGCCCTTCCATCCCATATTGGGCCTGTGAAGAAGTGTTACACGTCCCAAGTATGCATAAAGGATTAGATGGCCAAACCTGTCCAGTTAGGAGTTTTATTTAGTTGCTCCTTTATCATGTGGTCCAGCTCTCTCCCTTGGTAAGCTCTCTCCTTCTGTAGTTAGGACTTAATCATGCTGATACCGTCTCCCCCCAGGGACCTGGTTTTAGCTAGTTCTTGATTGGAATGCCTCTTAACCTAATGGCTCTTCCCCAAGGAAGGATTCCACATGTTTAAGGGGCTAGCTACCATCACTACCTCCAAAGGGCCTCAGTTTTAAATTTTTTTTAAACCCTAGAGCTCCCCCATGTGGTCTTTCATCCTAGAGTACCTGACTCAGTATTTCATAGCATCCGCTTCTCCCTGCCTCACCTCCGCTACCCCAGCAAGTCCCCATTCGGGCTTGATAAACATTCAGAACATTTCTTTCAGAGCTCTGGTGGGGCCAGAGTGCTACCACCAATTTTTATGAACTTAAATTTTCAGGTCCTAGATCTAATGGTATCTAGCAGTTCCTTTCTTAGATCTTCAGTTCTTACTGAACCCTTTAATTCAGGGCTGTTGTTTACCTTAGATCATTGTGTTTTGAAATTGGCACGAATCTACCCCCCTTTTAAGAACTAAATATTTGCTGCCGGGCGCGGTGGCTCACACCTGTAATCCCAGCACTTTGGGAGGCCGAGGCGGGCGGATCACGAGGTCAGGAGATGAAGACCATCCTGGCTAACACAGTGAAACCCCGACTCTACTAAAAACACAAAAAAATCACCCAGGCGTGGTGGCGGGCGCCTGTAGTCCCAGATACTCGGGAGGCTGAGGCAGGAGAATGGCGTGAACCCGGGAGGCGGAGCTTGCAGTGAGCAGAGACCGCGCCACTGCACTCCAGCCTGGGTGACAGAGCGAGACTCCATTTCAAAAAAAAAAACAAAAACAAAAAACTAAATATTCCCTTAATACTGAGATGGAGAAACCACCATTTCTGACTAAAAGTAAATAGTTTGTAGTCGAAGGACTTTCCAGTTTTTTGGCCCTTTTCCACCCAGCTTTTGGCTTTGCATTGTTGTGGAAGGGATACAGATGGTGAATTACCAGTCATGTTCTCATGACCACATATCACAAATATTTTACGCCAATCAATTTAAAATCTTACGAAATAACTTCATGAACTGAAATGAAGTCTTATACATTTGGTTCTATTCACAATGAGAGCAAAGTCTTGCTGCCTGCCTACCAGTGAAGCATACTGAGTACTTAAATACTTTTCCCTGAAAGCCCTAAATTGGATTCCAGGACCTCAAATGACCATCTCTTTGAAACAGAAAGGCATTGTAGCCAGGTATGTTTAGATGGAGGATATGGCTTGACAAGATCTAGGAGCTTGTAGAGTGAGCTACAGAGTTGAAACAAATTATTTTGTCTGCTACTTTTAAGTCCTGAAAACTTTAAAATACTTTTTAAGGCCGGGTGTGGTGGCTCATGCCTAATCCTAGCACTTTGGGAGGCCAAGACAAATGGATCACCTAAGGTCAGAAGTTTGAGACCAGCCTGGCCAATATGGTGAAACTCCGTCTCTACTGAAAATACAAAAATTAGCTGGGCATGGTGACAGCTGCCTGTAATAGCAGCTACTCAGGAGGCTGAGGCAGGAGAATCGCTAGAACACGGGAGGCGGGAGTTGCAGTGAGTTGAGATTGCGCTGTTGCACTCCAGCCTGGGTGAAACTCAGTCTCAAAAAAAAAAAAAAAAAAGCAATAAGGCCGGGCGTGGTGGCTCACGCCTGTCGCCTGTAATCCCCGCACTTGGGGAGGCCAAGGCAGGCGGATCACCTGAGGTCAGGAGTTTGAGACCTGCCTGGGCAACCTGTTGAAACCCCATCTCTACTAATACAAAAATTAGCCAGGAGTGGTGGTGGCTGCCAGTAATCCCAGCTATCAGGTGGAGGCTGAGGCAGGAGAATTGCTTGAGCCAGGGAGGTGGAAGTTGCAGTGAGGCAAGATCACGTCACTGCACTCTAGCCTGGGTGACAGAGCTAGACTCTGTCTCAATAAATAAATTTGAGTATAATTCTTGACCCATAGTTAACTCTTTTTAACATTTCTTTACTTTAAAACGGTGTTACCTCATAATACCCTACACATTGATAGAACTCCAGGGCTTTAAAGTAAAGGCCTTGAGTTGTCTCAGCATTAAACCCTTGAGACTACTCTCAGATGACTGTTTCTTTCCTAAACTGGTATTCTGTCAGCAGTTTGGGAGGAGCCAAAGTGAGCTCAGCAATAAAGAAACATTGCTTCTGTGTATTGTGAACAATCTTTAGAGGGGCCTGTTTCCAGAAAGTACGCTCCTTGGTTAGCCCACCATGGAGGTGGAACTAAAAGAGAACATAGTTTGAGAGACATTTGATAACCAAGGGCTGTTTCCCACTTGGTTCTGAGTTAATAGACTTCACATGCTTGGATTGCAAGGATTAAAGGATCATGGTACTGGTAAATTTAAGAAACCTTAAAATATCTCCCTTGATACTCCAGCACTGATTATTTACTCTTCACATTTCATGAACCAGGTAGAGATGAGGTGCAGCTGAGCACTGGGGAAACTAACTGAGTTCTTGTTTCTGTGTTACAGGCTTTCCTCGGAGACGGGTGGCATGGGGAGCAGCTAGAACAATGCAGATTCATCCATAATCCCTTTCTGCTGTTCACCACCACCCATGATCCATCTGTGTAGTTTCTGAACAGTCAGCGATTCCAGGTTTTAAATAGTTTGTAAATTTTCAGTTTCTACACACTTTATCATCCACTCGTGATTTTTTAATTAAAGCGTTTTAATTCCTTTCTCTGTTCAGCTGTTGATGCTGAGATCCATATTTAGTTTTATAAGCTTCTCCCTGTTTTTTTTTTTTGTTGTTGTTGTTTTTTGTTTTGTTTTTTTTTTGGCTCATGAATTTTTCTGTTTGTCATGGAAATGTAAGAGTGGAATATTAATACATTTCAGTTTAGTTCTGTAATGTCAGGAATTTTTCAAAAAAATTAAAAGATGGACTGGAGCTTTTTCTTTGTGAATAGAAACTGGATGCCACAGTGATTCATGTGGGTTTTATTCCTCTTGTCTTGCTGTTATTTTTGTACCTTTTATCCCTCAAAGGACCCTTCTTGGGTTTTGAATGGAAGCCTTTATTCCGGTTAAGATGTTTTCTTCTATTTTACCACTTCCATCTTTTTTTGTGGCCCTTGATCCTATTTTTCCCTGACTCCATGCTTGGTTGGCCCTTATAAAACTTGTGCCCAAAAGATTGAGGATTAGACTTTCCTAGGACTTACCTGTCCTAGGAGTAGGCAAGCACTTCTTCTCGGGGGTGGGGGAAAGGAATGACACATGACATACATGGCATGCACATTAAGCAGTTGATCATATGTCTGACTGGGTTACAGTTTCTTGGGAATGTTGGTCCCCTTGTTCAGGCCTGCATATTTTAAACTAAAAATTTCAGTCTATTTTTAGTAACTTCATTTATAGTCCTCCATAACAAGTTAGAAGGATGTATCTGCTACCATTTATTCCTATCATTTTAGAAAGTTGGGGCTTGACATTATACTCATTTAGTGAGAGTAGATGCAAAAAAGTGGAGGGGCAGGAGAACTTCTCCAGACACCTCAGATAAAGTCCGGAGCCCAAGGCTTTATCTTAACCATGTATGGTACCCCATTCATTCATCAAGAAAACCCTCAACAGCTGGGCCTGCATGGAGTGTTATATTTCAAGGTTTTTCACAGGGGTTACAGTAGGACAGTCCCCACCCCAATCAGGCACCAGGATAAAAGCAGGAACTTAAACAGCACCCCAGTTCTTCAGCCTGAGCCATCACATGCTATCAGTCTCCTAACCTCCCCCTGGGTCTTAAGACAGGGCTTGGGCAGAGAAGATAAATGGTGGGACAAAAAAATGAGTTACATTGCCACCTGAGAAACCTCAGAGGGGAGGACCCAGCCTTAGCCTCCCTCCTCCCAAGTGCAAAATGTGTAAACAGAGTAAACGGAACAGAAAAGTGCAGTCTAAGTGGTTTTCTCTCCTGCCCCTCCCACCCCCCTCCCCCCACCCCCTATTATTTGGGGATAAAGAATATAAAGACAACCCTGGCTTTTCTATTGCCTTGTTGCTTGCTGAATATAAGGAATGGGGTGGAGCAGGAAGGGGCTTGCCCTTAGCCACAGCTCTATGGCTGTGCCTCATTCATTTCCACAGCTGCCAGTGTCCCTAGAGTTTATCAGGTGAATTGGTCAGGGGATCAGTCTCCCTCGAGCCTGACTTACGGCTGGGACAGCCCCATCTTTCTGTTGATTATGTGGCGCATATATATATATATATATATATATGTATATATATATAATTTATATAAATATTTCTCTATGTACAAGGAATACGAGTGACTTTCATGGAGGGAGGGAAGCTGGGGGCCGCAAGGCATCAACGCTGTTGGAGTTGTCCAATTCAGTGCTGTCACAGTCTGAGTCCTCAGAATTGGGAGGGCCCTGTGAGAAAGAGTAGAAATGGAGTGAGATTCCTTGGGGTTCTTTGCTGGGGTCATTTTAATAGCCCATTTGCTTTTTAAGACAGAGTCTCACTCTGTCGCCCAGGCTGAAGTGCAGTAGTGCAATCTCAGCTCACTGCAACCTCTGTCTCCCAGGTTCAAACAATTCTTCTGCCTCGGCCTTCTGAGTAGCTGGGACTACAGGCATGCACCACCACGCCCGGCTAATTTTTGCACTTTTAATAGAGATGGGGTTTTACCAGATTGGTCAGGCTGGTCTCGAACTCCTGACCTTGTGATCCACCCGCCTCGGCCTCCCAAAGTTCTGGGTTCCAGGCGTGAGTCACCATGCCCAGCCAGCTTACTGATTTTATTTCTTCCAGATTTCAGTTGCTCAGGCCACTCTCCAAGGTGTCAGACTCCTTTCAGAATCCTTCCCAATTTATAGCTACATACAAGCTACTGGTCAGGCATCATAATAGATGCTCTCTGCAAGAGGCTTCTGAAATTCCACTACATGGATATTTGCTCTTTATGGTACTTTCTGGCCTGTGCAGCTGTCTCCCCAAAAGCTGTCAAAAGACAAGGCATCTGCTTACAGCTCTCCCTGTTCAATATCTGCTCGTTGATATCACTCACCCGCTCTCTGAAAAGTTCCTGGTGTGGAATGGGCAGGGAGCTGGCTTCAGGGCCGGGGATGACCTCTGAAGGAGGTGGGTCCAGTGGGATTTCTGAGCCCTGGGAGCACATGTCATCAGACCGTTCATCTGGCCGCTCATCAGTGTTGGTGCTGCCAACTTCAGGTGTGCCACTGGGGGAAGGTTCACTAGCTGTGCCTTCCTCTCCATCTGATGGATTCTCTGAGCTGAAGGTAGATAGTGACTGGCGCATGTTCAGGCTCTGAGGCCACCTACATGTTGAAGAGGGGGATTATAGCTTGGTTCTGCCCCTAGCAGAAAACAAGAATGCCATTAATTCTTGTACTCCCATTACTTACCTCTGGCTTGATGTCAGCTCTACTTCACTGTCTACCTCTCCTTCCTCCTCTTCTGATGAGATGCCACGTTTCTGCAGGAGAGATGGGACTGATCAGAAGTGGAAAGAGGTCACTAAGAATCCAGGAGAAGGGAACATAGAAAGGGTGAAGTAGGGAATGGCTTAAAATTGAGCATAATGTGGGGGATTAGACTTGGACCTCATGGAGAATAAGGAAAAAGGGAAAGAGCTTGGGAGCCTTCCCATACTTTACCTGACTTCGGGTGACGGCAGCCCTGTACAGCAGTGCAGCTGGGGTCAAGTGCTGGGACCCAGCCCGGCTTCCTCCCCGGCCTGAGGTCCCTTCCCTTCCAGTTCCCAGAAGCCCCACACCTTCACCAGGCCCTACTGGAGGAGGTGGCTCCCCTTTGGCTCCCCCAGGTGAATCTGGGCTGGTGGAGCCAGGGGCTGAGCCCTCACTTGGTGGGGTGTCACCCCGGGCTGGAGGTGGTGAGCCAGGATCCCCAGCTCCGCCTGTGGCCCCCCGGCCCCGGGACCCTAGTGCTGCTGACAGCAGGTCTGGGGATGATGAAGACATTTTGCGGAGCAGGAGGTCATGATGAAGCCCACGGAGGGCCGGGGGGCAGGCCTCCCAGGCTGAGGGTCCCCCTCCTAGGCCCCCTGGGCTTCCTGGTCCTCCAGGTTCATGGGGTGGCACAGCTGTACGAAGCCCAGGCAGGTCCCCACAGCTCCCCTTGGCGCTGGCCTTGCGGTGACGGGTCTTGCCACGGCGACTCCGTCCTGGTGAGGGGGGGCCCTTAGGACACCCAGGAAGCCCAACCCCACTTAGGGCTGCATCTAGTTTAGGGAGCAAAGACTCCGTCTTGAGGATATCTGGCCTGGAAGGAGAGGAAAAGTAAAAAGTTAAGACTGCCAAATCTATGTACTCAAAGCACTCCCTAACCTTGGACACTAAAGTACACATCTCCCTGCTAAATACCTGTTGCCACTTCAGTATCCCTCTTGCCATATTGGAACCACGGTATTCATGTCCCACCTTTTGCTATGGGGTGACAGCTTCTGTGGCACATTCCTCTTCTTGATAAGCTTCTCCATTGTGTTTCCGTGCAGGAGGCCCCGGGAAGGGTGTGGCTTCAGCAGGCCTGGGCACCTCCGCTCTAAAGCTTGCTCTCGCCTAAAGATCCAGGCACCTTCTCAGCTGGGCAAATGACCAGGAAGGGGCACCCCAGTCTCAGTAGGACCTCTAAGGCAGGCACAGCTCCAGGGCTTGGTGCATAAGGACAGGTAGGGTTACCTGAGCAGCTCCCTCTCCTTGAGTTCCAGCTGCAACATGAGGGCATTAAGTTCCATATACAGGTTGTTGGCTCTCTCCAGCTTCCTTTCATAGTGCTCCCTGATGTCCAGGGCGTGTCTGCAACGGGCAGAAAGGTTCCCCAAGGTGAACTGGGTTCACTTAGGGCCATAATAGATCGCAGTCTCCGAATTCCTGTCCACAGTCCTTTCGTAGTGCTTCCACCCGCCCTGGGGCTGGGTAGGATAGTCCTTGCTGTTGGTAAAATCACCTCCCCAAGCACAGGGACTCACCTGAGCTCCTCCCTCCTCCTCATCACCAGTTCCTCTTCTAGGCGGTGCAGACAGGTCCCTTCTGACTTAATCTTTTCAAAGTGCAGTTTTACTTCTTCCCGCCACTCTGCCTATGGGTGGAGAGCAGATGAAGAGTGAGAGCCATCCCTTCACCCAGTGAAAGGCTCTGCAGGTTGCCCACACCACTGCCAATGTGTGTGCTGGAGCAAAAAGGAGTGGATTGATTCAGCCCTCTAAGAGCCAATCTCTTCAGTCCCACTCAACCCATTTCCCAGCCTCCCCCTCAAATGGCATCATCTCTGCAAAGAAGGGGAGTTAGGTATTCATTTTCCTACCCACAGCACACCTGGGACTTAAAGTAAGTCTCCTGGGGTGTGGAGAGTACATCAGCTGAGGCAATGTCCAGATGCAGCAGGATCTGTCGGAATGATGGGCGATTTCGTGGTTTGCTATTCCTGAAAGGAATGGAGTTAGGAAGGAGAGGGGAGAATTTGAGGGCAGACCAGATAGGAACTGGAGCATCCTTTCCCAAAGTGTGTCCTGGAGAATCCAATCCTAGAATGTACTCTGTGACAAAAGAACTTACGGTCAACTGTCTCTAGGGAATATTACACACTATTCATTAGTGTGTCAAAATCCTGCAGTAAGGAAACCTATTGAACCCCATATTTTCCAACTTGTCTCCCAAAATAAAAGCCTTTTCTGAATAACTTCATTGAAGGAACCACATTTTGGGAAATGGCTCAGTGACAGATTAGCAATCATCAAACTTCCCTGGGTCTAGGTTCCAAATGAGGGTCTGGGGCCCTTTCCTTCTGTGTTCTAAGGTTGTTTACTTGAGGCTCAACCAGCCATGCTTGGTGGTTATGCTGCTCCTTCCTTGCACTTGTATGCACTCACTGGCACTTCATGACAAACCAGGAATGCAGATATCGCTAAGTGTATTTTATAGATGAGGAAACAGGTTCAGAGTAGATACCAATTACCCCCGGTGACTCAGCTCAGAAGGTAGCATGAGCCTGATTCAGATGCAAGTCAGTCTCTGAATTAAATGTACCCCTGCCATTTATTGGTCAGTCCAGCCCCTCTGAGTTCTAGATTGCAGTTCCCTAGATCCACAATCCTGAGTCCTGAGTACTTGGGGAGCCACATCTGGGAGTCCTGACACCCTTCCCCTGTTAAGGATTCTGAACTTGGCCACCTAGGGTTCTAGGTACTGGCTGTCCATCAGTACTACCATGCTTCTCAACTTCTCCAGGCCCAGTATCCCAGCCCAGGCCATCCTTACCAGCACTGGCGAAGCAGGATCTTGAAACCATCTGGGCAACTGGAGGGCACGGGCAGATGGAGACTGTTGCTTCCCACACCCCAGATAATGGCTGAGGAATCTACGTCTTTGTAGGGGATCTCACCAGTCAGCAGTTCCCACAGCACCACACCAAAGGACCTAGGGATGAGGGGACATCACTTGGGAGGGGGTTCCTCCAGAGGTCCTGGTTGCTACGGGCCCATCACTTGTGCTCAAGCCCTAGAAGTTGCCTGCAATCCCCCCAGGGCTGGCCACCAACTCTTCTCAGTTTTCAGCCTAGTCCTCACCAGATGTCGACCTTCTCAGACACAGGCTCATTGCGGATCACCTCAGGGGCCATCCAGGCTACTGTCCCTGCAAAGGACATCTTGGTGCTCTTGTCACTCAGCTCCTTGGAAGTGCCAAAATCTGAGATCTTCACCACATCGTCGTAGGTGATTAACATGCTGGTAAAGAGTGTAGTCAGCTGGGGTCCACACCCCTCCACACATGTCATCTAACTCTGCAGCAACTCTGCCTTTCAGGTTTTTTTGTTTGTTTTTTTGAGACAGAGTCTCACTCTGTCACTCAGGCTGGGGTGCAGTGGCTCGATCTCGGCTCACTGCAACCTCCACCTCCTGGGTTCAAGTGATTCTCCTGCCTCAGCCTCCTGAGTAGCTGAGACTACAGGCACCCGCCACCACGCCTAATTTTTTTGTATTTTTATTAGAGACGAGGTTTCACCATGTTGGCCAGGATGGTCTCGATCTCTTGACCTTGTGATCCACCCACCTTGGCCTCCCAAAGTGTTGGGATTACAGGTGTGAGCCACTGCATCCGGCCTGCCTTTCAGTTTAAAATCAAAGGTGAGGGGCTCACTACAGCCCTCCTGAGATGGGACTGTCACTTGGAAGAGGTTTCTGAGATGGCCACATGGACCTAGGGCATGGTTTGGAAGCGGGGAGAAGGCCACACTGACTTGAGTGAGTCACCTGCATGCACATCTGTTGCTCCCTGCTTGCTTACTCACTTGGGTGACTTGAGATCCCTGTGGATAATCTTGTGCAGGTGCAGGTAGTTCATGCCACCGGCGATGCCCATGGACCAGTCAACCAGTAAGGAGGGGGTGACAGGGCGGCCAGCCCGCAGTACCTCATACAGCTGGCCCTGGGCGCAGAACTCCATGAGGATGCAGTAGCAGGGAGCCTGGGTGCACACACCCCTGGGAGCCAAACAATGGTATGAAGGCCTCAGCTGGCTCAGCCTTCACCTGATTCATACCTGGAACCCCCATTCCCACCCATTCCACCTATGGGTCTCCTCTGGGGAAGGATGGGGTAGGTCCCACTGCCCAGGAGGGTACCAGGCCTTAGCATAGTATCCCCAACACCCAGCCCCTGCCCTGGACCTCACTTGAAGGTGATGATGTTGGGGTGCTTCAGCTTTCGCAAGTGCTTGATGTCGGTTTCTTTGAGGTCTCGCACCTTCTTCACAGCCACCTCCTCCCCGTGGAAGCGCCCCAGGAAGACAGCACCCTGGGCCCCTGAGCCCACCCACTGCAGGTCCAGGATTTCCTCAAAGGGGACCTCCCAAAGGTCTGTGGGCAGGAGGCACAGTGCCACAAGCCTCAGAAAGAGCCACACTCAAGGCCAGGGACGGGATAGCATTGGGTTGGCTGAATTGACTTAAGGAGGGTGAGGCAGAAAGCCAAAAATAGGCCAAGAAGAAGGTTTGAGGGGACAGGGAAGGAATGAATGGGTGGCCTTAAAAGAAGCTGGGAAGTTAGAGGCTGATGGATGGCTAAGGGACTAGGGCTGGGCCATGGGGAGGGAAAGGACCATTGTGTGACTTTAGTGGAGCTGACCAATAGATCTCGGGCTCAGGGAAACAGAGAGGAGGCTCCCACAAGGACGTGTCCTACCTTCCTGCTGCTGCTTGTGCTCAGTGGAGTAGGCTTTGCCAATCATGGTCCAGACAGGGCGCAGGCAGCCAAAGAGGCCCTCAAGGAAGCCACTGCCACTCTGGCACTGCAGTCGCACCTCGTCAGCTCGAACTCTGGATGCCCGACTCTCAGGTGACCCAGCTGCTCCCCCTGGGCCCCCTGCATCCTGCTCATGTAGCTGCAGGACACTGTTGGCAAAAGGCTCAGGGGGCGGCTCTCCACCTGGGGAGGGGCTGGGCCCTCCCCCACCCTGCCCACCAAGGGGTACCACATCTCGAAGTACACACTGGGTAGGCGTCAGGTCCTTCTCGGGAGTGCAGTCAGAAGTGTCTGGGTCCAGCTTGCGCATGGATGCCTCACTTAGGGTAGACACGAAGCCCCCAAAGGAAGGAGAGGGTGTTCGGGTCTCATGGAGGCAAGCCATCGCCTCTGGCCCCTGGTATGATGGTGAACACTGGGCCCTGTAGGAACGAAGGAAGGAGGGGCTGTTAAAGCCCCAGGCGTGCCTGTTCAGGACGCTTACCCCAGAGGCACAGATTGGGGTGCTGGGTTCACAGTAGCCCTGCTGGAGGTAACACTTGTGGCTCCGTTTCCCATGCTCCTCCAAATTGCACCTTGACCCATCTTAGGAAATCTGATACACTTGGGCTTCCTCTCAGGAACGTCAGTAAGGCAAGTAATAGGTAGACAGGTATCGTACCTGGGTATCATTCTCAGGTAACAGCCCCACGTGGGTACACACTGGTAAAATATGTCTCAAATTCAAGTATAATGGTAACAGATGAGTTCCCTTCGCCCTGTAAGATGACTAATTCATTGCTGCAGCACATTTTTTTCACCTGAGACTCATAGGCACACACAGGTTATCAGAAGGGTCTCACATTTACACTTTTACCTCGGAGTCAACCTCAGGCACACAATAGTAACACCTAGACCTCCCTCACATTGAAGCACACACAGGATGCTGGTAAACCTTTCAGACACCCTTGGACAGCATTCTTCAGCTGGGATGCACCCGGGCCTCCCACCCAGGTACTTACATACGGTACTACTGAGGCCCTCTCAGGAACACTCAACTCAGGTGAGAGCCTCATTCTAAGACACACTCCTGGGCCTCTCCAAGGTAAGTGAAGGTTGTAACCACAGAGTTCTGTCCCCCCAGCATAGGTGGGGAAAAAGGCAGAAGCCGCCAATGGGGATGCAGACACTGTCACAGAAGGCCACTGCTGCAACCCCCTTGGCCCTCCCTTCAGTCCAGCGGCACTCCCAGGGGTCAAACAAGGTCTTGTCTCCTCTTTCCTCTTCTCCATTGCCCCATCCCCTGCTCCCCAAACTTTCCAGGCAATGGAGATGTGTCCCAGTTCATAGCTGGGTGCTATTTAAAAAGCAACCATTAGGCCGGGCGCGGTGGCTCACACCTGTAATCTCAGCACTTTGAGAGGCCGAGGCGGGTGGATCACCTGAGGTCAGGAGTTCGAGACCAGTCTGACCAACATGGAGAAACCCCATCTCTACTAAAAATACAAAATTAGCTAGGCATGGTGGCACATGCCTGTAATCCCAGCTACTTGGGAGGCTGAGGCAGAAGAATCGCTTAAACCCGGGAGGCGGAGGTTTTGGTGAGCCGAGATCATGCCACTGCACTCCAGCCTGGGCAACAAGAGCGAAACTCTGTCTCAAAAAAAAAAAATAAATAAATAAAAAGCAACCATTAAAAAACCCGAATCTGGCACGATGTGTTGGCTCATGCCTGTAATCTCAACACTTTGGGAGGCTGAGGCAGGTGGATCACTTGAGCTCAAGAGTTTGAGACCTTGGCTGGGCGCAGTGGCTCATGCCTGTAATCCTAGCACTTTGGGAGGCTGAGGTGGGTGGATCGCTTGAGGTCAGGAGTTCAAGACCAGCCTGGCCAACATGGCGAAACCCTGTCTCTACTTAAAAAGAAAAAATTAGCTGGGCTTGGTAGTGGATGCCTGTAATCCCAGCTACTCGGGAGGCTGAGGCAGGAGAATCGCTTGAACTCCAGAGGTGAGGTTGCAGTGAGCCAAGATCACACCACTGCACTGCAGCCTTGGGTGACAAGAGTGAAACTCTCTCTCAAAAAAAAAAAAAAAAAAAAAAGAGTTTGAGACCAGCCTGGGCAACATGGCAAAACGCTGTCTCTACCAAAAATACAAAAAAAAAAAACAAAGCCGGGAGCCGGGCATGGTGATCCTGTGACTGTGGTCCCAGCTCCTCTGGAGGCTGAGGTGAGACGATTGCTTGAGCCCAGGTGGTGGAGGTTGCAGTAAGCCACTGCACCCCAGCCTGGGCGACATAGCCAAACCCTGTCTCAAAAAACAAACAAAAACCCTGAATCCTGACTTGCTTCTGCCACATAACGGCTATGTGACCTCAGGTGAGCTGTAGTTGAGCCTCAGCTATACAAAGGAATAAACTGGCTGTCACTAAGGCACAGCAAACCCTTAATCCTACACCAGACTTGTCCAGAACTTGGCCCCAGGCGCCATCCTGGTCTCCCAACTCACTCCACACTTGTCAGTTACCAGATCCTGAGATTTGAAGATTCCCAAGAACAAGCATCCCTCTAATTGTTCCTCATAGCTAGCAGGGTCCTTCCATGAGCCCCTGGGTTAGTCTGGAAATGATTGCCATACATTCTGAATTGCAGTGGGGGAGGGGTGGCAGGAATCTCTACATCTAGAAGGGTTCAGTAGATGATTACACAGGCACACAAGGAGGCTTGGGAAACTCTGATAGTTCTTGTAATAATTACCAGGCCTTTCCCTTGAAGACTTTTTCCTGGGGGGTGAGGGTGGTAGGCCTGGAATCAGCATATTTAACAAGCACCCTAGATTTGTAAAGCTCTAACCCAATGCATGCTATTTTCTAGTCCCACTGTTACTGCCTTAGTTCAAGCCTCATTAGCTGTCCTCACCTGGCCCAGGACAGCTGGTCTCCAAGTGCCCTCCCTAACCGCAATTCTCCACCCAGCTCCTTCAGAAGGATCTTTCTAAAACAGATTGGGGGCCAGGTGTGGTGGCTCATGCCTGTAATACCAACACTTTGGGAGCCCAAGGCAGGCGGACCACCTGAGGTCAGGAGTTTGAGACCAGACTGGCCAACATGGTGAAACCCCATCTCTACTAAAAATCCCCAAAATTAGCCGGGCGTGGTGGTGGGCATCTGTAGTCCCAGATATTCAGGAGGCTGAGGCACGAGAATTGCTTGAATCTGGGAGGAGGAGGTTGCAGTGAGCCGAGATCGCGCCACTGTACTCCAGCCTGGGCCACAGAGCAAGACTCTGTCTCAACAACAACAAAAAACAGATTGGGCCAGGCATGGTGGCTCACACCTTTAATCCCAGAACTTTGAGGGGCCAAGGCAGGTGGATCACTGAAGCCTGGAAGTTCAAGACCAGCCTGGGCAACATGGTGAAAACCCATCTCTACAAAAATATAAAAATTAGCCGGCCCGGCGCGGTGGCTCATGCCTGTAATCCCAGCACTCTGGGAGGCCGAGGCGGGCAGATCATGAGGTCAGGAGATCGAGACCGTGCTGGCTAACACCCTGTCTACTAAAAAATACAAAAAATTAGCCAGGTGTGGTGGCAGGCGCCTGTAGTCCCAGCTACTCGGGAGGCTGAGGCAGAAGAATGGCATGAACACGGGAGGTGGAGGTTGAGCAGTGAGCCGAGATCGCACCACTGCACTCCAGCCTGGGCAACAGAGCGAGACTCCATCTCAAAAAAAAAAAAAAAAAAAAAAAAAATTAGCCGAGTGTGGTGATGTGCACCTTTAGTTCCAGCTACTCGGGAGTCTGAGGTGGCAGGATACCTTGAGCCTGGGAGGGTGAAGCTGCAGTGAGCAGTGATTGCACCACTGAACTGCAGCCTGAGCGACAGAGCGAGACCTTGTCACAAAAGAAAAAACAACCACCCCCACCAACACAGAACTTGGCCACGTCAGGTTTTTGAACCAGGACACCCAGTGATAATGGCTAACTTAAGGAAGGCTTATGGCTGGGTGCAGTGGCTCACGCCTGTAATCTAGCACTTTCGGAGGCCAAGACAGGAGGATTGCTTGAGCTCAGGAGTTCGAGACCAGCCTGGGCAACACGGTGAAACCCCATCTCTACTAAAATACAAAAAATTAGCCAGGCGGGGCAGCGGTCGCCTGTAGTCCCAGCTACTCGGGAGGCTGAAGCAGGAGAATCACTTGAACCCAGGAGGCGGAAGTTGCAGTGAGCCAAGATCACGCCATTGCACTCTAGCCTGGGCGACAGAGTGAGACTCCGTCTCAAAAAAAAAAGAAAAACAAAAAGGATTACTAAGTATGTTAGCTTCTGGTAAAGGTGCATTAGCACTTTGCATATTTAATCCTCAAAACTGTAAGCTGGGCATTATTAGCCCCGTTTTACAGACTAAGGCATAGAGGTATTAAATAACCTGCCCACAGGGCCATAGCTATTAAGAAGCTCAAGCTCCGCTGGGCGAGGTGGTTCACGCCTGTAATCCCAGCACTCTGGGAAGCCGAGGTGGGCGCATCGCTTGAGCTCGGGAATTTGAGACCAGCCTGGGCAACATGGGCCTGGGTAACATGGGGAGAGCCTGTTTCTGCTAAAAATACAAAAAATTGGCCGGGCGTGGTGGCGCATGCCTATGGTCCCAGCTACTTGAGAGGCTAAGGTGGGAGAATCGCTTGAGCCCAGGAGGTGGAGGTTGCAGTGAGCCGAGATTGTGCCACTGCACTCTAGCCTGGGTGACAGAGCAAGACTCTGTTTCAAAAAAAAAAAGAAGAAGAAAAAGAAGCTCAAGCTTCACCCCCAGCCTGGAAGGCGCTTCTCATCTCTATCCAGGTGCCAGGTGTCACTTTATCCTGGACGTCCTTCTTTCCTGATCCGCTCTAGGTTAATGCGCCTTCTGGGCTGACACAGCCCCGCTAAGCGTCCTCTATCATGGTTCCCATTATACTGGAGGGACAATGTGGTCGGGCGTCTGGCTCCTTTGAGAGCCTGGACAGCCTTTAGAGAGATGACTTCGCATCACAAGGGAACCATGGCTTGCAACAGCACCTGGCAAGCATTAGGTGCTCGGTAAGGTGGAACCACTGCTCTACCCACCCCGGAGGATCGCCTTAAGCACCGCACACTCTCTCTACGCACGCGCGCGCGCGCACACACACACACACACACACCATTAACACACACACACACACACACACACACACACACACACCATTAACACACACACACACACACACACACACACACACACACACACACACACACACCCACACCATTAGCTCCCTGAATCCTCAGAAGAGCCAGGTGAAGGAGGTACTACTGGTCCCATTATATTCTTGAGAGAACTGAGGCCCAGAAAGCACAAATCACACTAAAGTTCAGCTTCCAAATCCCCAACATATCCCACGCGGTATTTGTGGCTTCAAGAAGTAAGGTGTAGATTGCAATGCAAATTACAGACACAGACCAAGTAAAGTGCCAACATATGGGAGAATTTCGTCTGGAGGACCCAAGGGATTTTGCCTGCCCCCTACCTCCCTCCCCGCCCTCACCACCTCCCACTCCGCCGCAACCCCGGGCTTCGCTTCTGGACCACCCAGAAACAAGGCCCAAGACTCTGGGACGCTCTCGCCTGGCAGGCCAGGAGGGAGGGATGGCGGGATTGGAGCCCTCGGGGAGGAGCCGGGGCCGTCCCCTGGACAGCTTGGTCACCAGCAATGGAAGGCCGAAGCCCAAGTCAGGGCCGCTGAAAGTGGAGAGGAAGGGGTTACGGCCACAGCGCCCCCTCCCCCTTCCCGACCTCCTTCCCGGCCGTCACGTGGCGCGTGGCTGGGGCGGGGGCCGCGGCGGCGGAAGGGGGTGGTCCGGGTGGGGAAGGGGAAGGGACACGGCTGGCTGGGGGAAGCGCTGGGCGCTGCGGCGTAACCATGACGACTGGGCCCAAGGCGGCGCGTGAAGTCACCAGGACAAGATTAGCCCCGGATCACGTGAGCGCGACGTGGGGGCGGGGCTGTGCCTGGGCCCCGCCCCTGACCTGGGCTGGCCCAGGTGGCTGGTTGCCGGGATGGCTGCGAGGATCTTAGGTGCGGACCCCCACCCAGCGGTCTGCCCCATCTGTGTTCCCTTCCTTCCCCTGCCCCCGCATGCAGAGAGATCTTCGGCTGAGGCGTCGGGTGTTGGCAGGAGGGGACTTGTGGGGTTGGCACTGGGGGTGCAGTACCACAGGGAAGGAAAGCAGGAAATGAAAGAAAGGGAGACGGCACAGAAAAGGCGAAAGGTACAGCTAGAGAAGGAGGAAGGAAGGAGCCGAGACATATACAGACACCGGAGCAGCGTCAAGCGGAGTCAACCCCGAGAAGGATGGCTTGAAAAGCTGTTTGGAAAAGCAGAGGACCCTGAGAAAATGGAGATGAAAGGGGAGTGAGAAACACGGAGAACACCCATCTCCTTTTCTATCTAGAAGCCGAGCTTTGAGTAGGCACAACACCTGGCTTTTTAAAGGAATTTTTCAGCCGTCATCTGGTTGTTTGACGACTAGGTGGTTTAGGCATAGAAAGGGTGACGCTCAGAGACACTTGCAGCCAGCCGAGCCTCCCTCCAGTTCACCAGGCTTCCCCAGAGGCCCTTCTGGTATCCAGGGCCAGCAGCTGGGGAGAGAAGGAGAGAAGCCATTTCACCTGTTTGTCTTTTACGGTAGTGGGGATAGCTGAAGAAGTAGGAGATGGGACCAAGGGAAAGATCTCAGGCTAATGACAGCTCTTCCACATTGACCTGGAGTGGAGGGAAAGCTGCTGCCCCTGGGAGCTATAGTAAAGTGGAGATTCCTCTCTCCCAACACACACACACATACCCCTTTCTGTTTCCTTTATTTCTGACCTGCCAGCTGTGTCCCACTGCCCCCTGGCTGGGCCTTGGCGCCAGAGCTTTGGAGGGGCGTCTAGGATGGCTAGGAGCCCCTGGCCCAGACGTTCAGTCACCCTGGGGGAGGGTAGCTGTCTCTCCGTTATCAATTATGTAGAGCATGGGGGAAGGGCAGCAATGTGACAGGAGGGTGGGTCTCTCTGTCACTCACTCTGTCAACCGTATCTACCAAGTGTTGATGGTGCTTCTGCCTCACATTGGGTGAGGGGACAGAATGATCTTTAAGCCATACATCTGCCAGGGGAGGAGGCTCTTTGAACACCCAACAGGCCCTAATTCAGTGCTTTGCTGGTGGCCCCAAAGTGACTCCATAATGAGGCTACAGGGTAGAGTGGGGTAGGAAGTTACCCCCCATCTATCCCACCTTCTAGGTTCTCTGGCCTGAGATTTTGGAAGCCTGTGGCAGGTAAACTCTCTGAATTCTTTCTAGCTCCTTCTTGTATAACAGCAGAATGTCAATGCCAAGCTGTTTGGTGGTCTTAGGGGCTCAGTTCAGAGGCCAGGTCATCTGCCTAAATCTTGGTCTCTCACATGAGTGCTCTCTGCTGTCTGAGACCTCATTTTTTACTCAGGAAAAGGAGGACGATTCCCTTTCTCTCGTGAGTGGGGGTAGGAAGGGGAGTCTTCAAAGGGAAAGGAGACCGAAGACTTTGGAGTCCTAATTCCACCTCTGCAAGCTTTGAAACCCTGAGAGGATAAAGGTCTTTGATCAATCGTGACCATGCCTCCTGTCCCCTTGGCTGCAGCTTGTATTGTTTTTGAAACAGGGTCTCGCTTTGTTGCCCAGGCTGGAGTGCAGTGGGACGATCATGGCTCACTGCCTGCAGCCTCAACCTCCTGGCCTCAAGTGATCCTCCCCCTTCAGCCTCCTGAGTAGCTGGGACTACAGGCACTCACCACCACACCAGACTAAATTTAAAAAAGGCCGGGCGCAGTGGCTCACGCCTGTAATTCCAGCACTTTGGGAGGCCTAGGAGGGCAGATCATGAGGTCAGGAGATGGAGACCATCCTGGCTACCATGGTGAAACCCCGTCTCTACTAAAAATACAAAAAATTAGCTGGGCGTGGTGGCGGACGCCTGTAGTCCCAGCTACTCGGGAGGCTGAGGCAGGAGAATGGTGTGAACCCAGGGGGCGGAGCCTGCAGTGAGTCGAGATAGAGCCACTGCACTCCAGTCTGGGCGACAGAGCAATACTCCGTCTCAAAAAAAAAAAAAAAAAAAAGAAAAAAGGCCAGGTGCAGTTGCTCACGCCTGTAATCCCAGCGATGGAGACCATCCTGGCTAACATGGTGAAACCCTGTCTCTACTAAAAATACAAAAAATTAGCCAGGCATAGTGGCGGGCGCGCCTGTAGTCCGCCTCCCGGGAGGCGGAGCTGGCAGTGAGCCGAGATCGCGCCACTGCACTCTAGCCTCGGCAACAGAGCGAGACTCCGTCTGAAAAAAAAAAAAAAAAAAAAAACTGTAGAGACCATGTCTTATTCTGTTGCCCAGGCTGGTTCCAAACTCCTGGGCTCAAGTGATCCACCAGTCTAGGTCTCCCAAAATGTTGGCATTACAGGTGTGAACCACTGTGCCCTGCAGCTTGTTTTTATTTTCCGTTTTTCAGGATCTGTGGTCCTGGCCCCAGGATCCCAAGATGGAAAGAATTATCGCTTTTCTTAGTGCCCTCATGAAGGGGAAATGAGTTCCCCTGAGAACTTGGGGGAAAACTGGAGATCACCCCTAAATTCGGGTCCTTGATTGGTAAATCAAGCCCTGAGACCCCTAGCTGCCACACTTCTTCCAGTGGGGTGGGCAATGAAGAAGGGGTTCAGGGAAGGGAGGGACAGTACTATTTAGGAAAAAAGAATCAGCTTCAGATTTGGAGAGATCAGAGCTAGAATCCCAGTTTTGCCACCAGTTAGTTTAAGGAATGTAATCTCTCTGTGGTGCCCAACCCTCCCTGCTGGGGTAGTGAAGGTTAAGTAAGGTGATGGAGGGGGTGCAGGGAGCAGCATGCTTCTTCCTTGCTTTGTCTTCCTGGTTGGCTGGACACCAGGTCTTTCTTTGTGGATCCTGGAGAGGCCGAAGACTTGGTCTCAGACCTTCTGCTTTCCCAGGATAAACCGTGATTTCAGGTTCCAGTAGAACCAGGTCACAGTGCTAGTGATTGTGCTGGAGTCCCCAGTCATTCCTCAACCAGATCACCAGTCCCTCCTCTGTAAATCCTGCCATTCTGTCTCCTCTGGACTAAGGGGGAAGGCCTGATTTTCTGCACCCCATCCTCACTCCCTGGCCAGTTGTCTCTGGAATCTGCTCTCTTAAGCAGCTATATTGCTAAGATCCTCCCTTTGATCATGTAGCCCTGGATCGCCCCTCAGCCTCACCCATAGAGACCTCGGGGAAGGGGAGGGCAAGAGCAGGACAGGATGGGCCTCAGGAGTCCCTCCTACCTAGGACCTCAGATAGACCAGGAAGAAGTTCAGCGGATGTTAACAAACAGTTCCTCAACGGGATAGGCATTTTTAAAAATCTGGAAGAATAAATACCAAAGTATAACAACAGTTTCTAGGTAGGTGGAATTGTAAGTGTTTTAACTTTCTCCTTTGGGTTTACGTATATTCCTAGTATTTCAGTAACAACTTCGAATTGCTTTTAAAGTAAGACATAAAATTTAAATTGTAAAAGAGAAAATAAGATTGATGGACTGCTCATGCATTCCTTCACTTAGCTTATTAGGACAGTTGTGCAATAGGGAGAGGGTAGGTGGTAGAGGAGAGAACACAGGCCTCAAAATCAGAGTGGCTTCCTGAGGTCTTGTCTCTGCTCCTGGCCAGTTGGGTGACCTGGCCTGAGACTTTTCAACAAACCTCAGTTTCTTCATTGCTAAACGGGGACAGTAGTACCTATGTCCCACAGTGGCAATGCAGTACATAATGTGGTGGGTAAGAACACAGGTTCTGGGTCACACAGACCTGGGTTCAAATCCTACCTCTTGCCACATACTAACTTTTTTACTTTAAACAAATTACTTAAGTTTCAGTTTTCTCCTCCATCAGAGATGATGATAACACTATCTCACTTGGTCTTGTTACGGGCATGATTAAGACAATCAAAATAAAGTTCTTGGCCCAGGACCTGGCACACCGGAAGCTCTCTATAAGCATTAGCCATATGGAAAGTGCCTAACACACACTTGTAAGTTTTTTATGAATGTGATTCCCTTCCCTTCTTTCCCTTATTCTCTTTCTCAAAGCAAGTGCCAGTAGGGAGGGTACAGGGTGGAAAGGGAGGTGGAGAAACAAGAAGGAAAGAAAAAGACCAAAGAATGAAGAAACCAAAGGGCAAGGGCTCTATCCTGAATGATCTTTAGCCTCCTCTGGAATCTGGTCACTGTCACAGTCTCCTCACCTTCTCCACGCACACATATGACCCCAGTCCTTCTGGGAGCCAATGAACCAGACAGACCAGTCTCTGTGGCCAGGCCCTCATGAAGCCCCTATGTCCCCTGCTGGCATCATCTCAACAGTATCCTCCTTCTTCCCAGCATCACCTCAGTCAACAGTGTGAGTGAATGGATGAGTGGCGGGCGTGAGGGGCAGACATTTCCACCTCACTGGAAGAAGCATGGCAGTTGGGGGTCCCAGGGCTTGACTGGCGTAGGGCTGAGGACCTGAATGTAGGGGTGATCTCCAGTCCACCCTAGCAAGGACTTCTTATAGGGTTGATTCCTTCTTTCTCTCCAGATCCAGGCAGGGGAGAGGGAGGACTGTGGATTAACACAGTCCGGGCTGTGAGTGGTAGAACCAAGAGTCCTCTTCCTAGAAAAGCCCAATTCTACCACAGTGTCACCACCAGGGGAAAAGCAATTGGTTTTTAGAAGGGTTCTGCCCTCTTCAGCTATAAGGAAGCCTAGGAAATCCTGAGCCATGTCTAACTTCTTGCCTCCTCTGTCCATAACTGGGATGGATATTTAGCTGGTGTCTCCATGTTGAGAGCTGGGGTTTTCCCAACATTATCCCAGTTGACAATGGGAGTGAGTGGATGAATGGTACGCTTGAGGGAACATACTTTTTTTCACCTGTAAGTGTGAGATGGGAGGGAGTGGGGCCCTAAAGCTCAGAGAAACTTCAGTGTCTGGACAGGAAGGCTCAGGGGGCACTTGAGTCCTATCCTTCCTAAATCCTTTCTGTTAGCCTTAGCTTGGTAGGACCCTCTGGCTGAAACTCAGAGCTCCTAGAGCAATGGAGTCCACCTTGAGAACTGCAAGGGAAATGTGTTTAGAGGGACGCACTGACTGTGGCTTGAGACGACTCTGGGTGGGGTGAGGAGACCTCATGTGCACTCCCTTCTGATTGGAGGCCACTCACCTATGCTCCTCTGAAAAAGGCAGCAGATGAGCATCTACAAGGTAGGACTCCTCCCTTAATTCTAAGGGACACCTCACTGTTTCCTCCCACTGTCTACAGAGCCTTGACTCTTCCCTCCTCTCAATCAAGGCCTTGGTTACCAGCAAGTCTCAACTCTTGTTTATTTTTAAGCCAATTAGTTTGAGGAGTGTTTGTGGGAATGGGAGGAGGTTTTTGGAGGGCCTGACTGGGGGAGATGGGTTAGGGGAGCCAGAGGAGATGGAGAGAAAGAGGAGGGAGAAACCCACATGTGAATGGGGGAGGGGAGGATGCAACAGCTGGATGGAGGTGAATGCCACAGCTGGAGGGGATTAGGAGGATCACAGCTGGAAGGGGAGGGGGACCAACGCCTGGGCATGCAGGAACAGGTGCTCTCTGACTAATCTTCAGGTCCAGCCTGCTCTGTGTGTGTGTGTGTGTGTGTGTGTGTGTGTGTAGATGGTGGGTATATCAGTCCTTGCCCTTCCTTTCCTTCCCTAGAGGGGGCCAAAACTCTCCCTCCTCCTTCCCTCTCTCTCTTCCTGAGGATGAGTGGGAGGAGATGTTCTCTTGCCCTCTGTCCTTTAAGTCTGTCCCCCAATCATCCTCCACCCCACCCCAATACGGTCCTTTCCAGCTCTGGAGGCCCTTCGTCTCCAAGCTGGGCCGCGGCATCCCTCCGCTCCATTCCCTTCCTTCCCAGCCCCACAGGCGTCGGGTCCAGGTCCCCAGTTCCTCCATCCCCACAGCCTCAGCATCCCCACGCCACCACCCCGTACCAGGCCACATCTGCATCCCGACCCTCCCTCCACGCCCGGATCCCAGGACCCGGACCCATCCCTGCCCCCCACCCCCCCACAACTCGGCCAGGCTCTCACCTCGGGGGCTCCGCGGCCGCAGCACAAAAGGCGGCGCTGCTGCAGCTCCGCTCCGGATGCTGCTCCCGCCTCCTCCTCCTTCTCCTCCTCCTTCCCTCCTCCCCCCGCTGCCCTCCACCGGACCCGGGGCGCTGTCACAGGCGATGCTCGTGCGGTGTCCGGATGCACGGGTGTCAGCTTCAGCTTTCTGCCCCCACCCCCCGACCCCTAGCCCCGTCCCTGCTCGGCTTGAACTCCCGCTCCTTCCAGGGCCCCCGCCCCTGGCCCCCCGGGACGGACACGCCCTGAGCGGAGGATGCTGCGATGGAGCCGCCGGCCTCTTAAAGGAGCCCGCTGCTGCCATCCGGCGCGCTCCAGGCTCGTACCTGGCCCGCCTGGGCCCCGCGCCTCCTTGCTGGCGGTGTCCTATGGAGGTCCCACCTCAGGCCTTAGGCTGATTCCACAGGAACCCCCTATGACCCGTCTTATAGACTCCTTTCTACATCGGAGAAAGCAGCCCCTCAGTTGGGATCCCTAGCGCTCTGGCATTGCTCCCCCTATCATACCGATCTTGCCAGTTCTCCTTCCCTTGATTGTCACCGCTCACTCCAATTTCACCCATTTGGAATTCACTCGGCTCTAGGCCCCATCCTCCTCCAGTGTTCCTGGATGACCCCTCATTATCATTTCAAGATTCCTCTGGACCTCCAGCCCCGGCTCAGAGTAAGACATCTTTCTTGACCCCTTCTCAGAACACTCATTAGAACCTTTTTTTTTTTTTTAAATGTGGTATCTCCCTTTCTCTCTCCAAGGTCACAAGATTTCCCTCAGCCCAGTGGTTGTGCAACTTTGGGGGAGGAGGCAATGGGGCTCTAGGACTAAACAATGAGCGTCTGCTCAACACCCAGATTAGTTGATTAGTCTTAGGCGGCCAAAATTCACTTTTGCTCTCTTCAGCTGAGAGACCCGACTCATGGTAGAGGGAACAAGACCACCAGGTGCCTAGTCCTTCTAATCCTGTCGTCCCACACTACAGCCTGATTATCAGGCCCCAGAGGTTTCCTGGCCAGTTAAAGAGAGGTTCACTAGAGCGGTTCTAAAAAGGTTTCACAAAAGAAGCAAAACCTGAAGGGAGGTGAAGGACGACCTAGGAAAAGGAAGCAAGTTCTGTGTCACGGAGGCCCAAGGGCCAGGGGCTTAGGCTGTGGGTTGAGAGGACTATCTGAGACGGACTTAAACCTGCACCAGCTCCAGAGCCCTGCGGAAACAGAGATCGGTCCCCTCCGGCGTCTAGGTAAGGCCCACCCTCCCAGACCGCAAAGAGCCAGGATCCGACTGCTGCCTCTCCGGACCAATCACAACCTTCCTTCATCAAGGAGGCGGGGTCAGGGGGGCTGACTTTTCCTTGTCTCCGCCCCCTTAGTCGAAGTAACCAATCTCAATGCGCCTAGGGGAAGTAAACGCAATGGGAGTAACCAATGACGCCATGAAGCTTCTCGTGCGTGCTTGACCCTGCCTCTCCAGCTGCGACAAAGATGGCGCGCGGGCTCTTGGGTTCTGTAGTTTTCTCGCGATCCAAAAGGCTCCGTGCCCTAGTGAGTCCTTACCGCCTCCCTACCCAGCGGCTTCCCCTCCGCTAGTACGCATGTCCACAGCCTCACGGCCCGGGAGAGAGGGGGCGCGGAAGGAAGGAGGCGGGACGGTATTACAAACAAAAAAATACGGCCTTCTCGAGAAGCGACGGCGGAGGGCCCGCTCCTCCCAGAAGGCGGTGCAGCCTGCCCGGGCGAGCCACGCACGCAGAGGGTTGTGGGGCGGATAGCTCCCCTCCAGATGGAGGCTCATGAAGTAGGGTGGGCGGGGGACTCCATATCCCAGCGTGCCCCGCGGCGGGCCCTACCGGCCGCGACTCCGGGCTTGGCCCCGGCCCTAGCTCGTCGGCTGTGTATTGGGGCGCGTGGAGGCTGCAGTCACGGTGGCGCCCGCGGGGACGGAGGAGGGAATGAGTGAAGAGCAAGGCTCCGGCACTACCACGGGCTGCAGGCTGCCTAGGTGAGCCGTCTCGTACCGATTCCTTCAGGGCGAAAAGCGTGGGGCCGTGCGGAGGGAGTAGCGGCGCGGCCCCAGCATGCACCTGGCCTGAGGGGTGTTCCCGGCAAGCACTGGGGCAGTGGGCAGTGGTTCCCGGCGTGCACCGGGGCAGTGGCTGCTGCCTCCAGCTCTAAATAGTTTGGGGCTGGCCCGGTTCCCAGACTGCACTGGAACACTGGGCTTTATGCCCCCACATTCAGTGCATTTGGTGGGTACTGGGTTCCTGGCTTGCACTGTGTCAGGGGGTATGCACTTTCAACCTGCATTGGGGCACAGGATCGTGCCCACCTTAACTGAGGCAGGAGCAATGCATTTTTCCCCCCTTGCTTTGGGGTAGTGGGCCCTACTTTTCCAGCCTGCACCTCCACTTGGAACCCAGCCAATGGATGCTAGAGTGCCTGGGGTTCCTTGGACCCTATGTCCCCCATAATGTGCCTAGGTCTGGTATGGAAGTGCTTGGCCAGGTGGGTGCAGAGAGGGGAGGTGTGATGTGGGTCTGTGCCCCTTCCCCCAGTATAGAGCAAATGCTGGCCGCCAACCCAGGCAAGACCCCGATCAGCCTTCTGCAGGAGTATGGGACCAGAATAGGGAAGACGCCTGTGTACGACCTTCTCAAAGCCGAGGGCCAAGCCCACCAGCCTAATTTCACCTTCCGGGTCACCGTTGGCGACACCAGCTGCACTGGTGAGGAAGGCTTGGGCAGCCTGGCTGGGGTGTGCATTTGCAGGTCCCCATGGCTTTGTTTCTTGGAGTCTCTCTCTTCACAGTCCTTTTCTCCAAGGCCAGTGAGGGAAGGAGAGATTTCAGGGGAAAAGCTACTGACTGGATTGGGAGAACAGGGCTGTAAGAAGGTGGGTAGGATGTGGGAGAGTTAGAGGAGCGAGCAGGACTGCCACAGTGATCTGGCAGATCCCCATCACTCTAGAGGAAAAGTAAGAGAAGATAACTGAAATCCCAGTGGAGTATTTGGGAGAGTGAGTGCCTGGCGTGCTGGGCTCTGTTCCCGGTGCTTAACCAAATTCCCATTTAATTTTAAACCTCAGTCTAACCAGTGATTGTAGGTGGTAGTATCCGCCCCCCCGACTCCTGCCCCCGCCCGCCCATGTTGAATATGAGGAAACTGAGTGTTTGAGATAGTAAATGGCTGGTGCATGGTCACATGCCTAGTATGTGGCAGAGTGGGGCTTTTACTCCAGAGCCTACCCTCTCTTATTCCAGCTCTCTGTATTTATTGAGGGAAAAGAAAGTGCTTTGCAAAGGAAATTAAAGCATTTGAGCTCAGCAGTCCACCCAAGGCGTTTGAGCTCAGAAGTCCTGCTTGGCATGGCTTAATTCTGGAAGCTAATGGAAAGATAAGGGCTCTTCCTTCCAGCATAGTGAAACACTTCCAGTCTTCAGCAGGGGGAGGTTGGTCAGAAGGGGCTTGATTGATTCCCTCTGGCTATGAGGAGAGAGGCTGTGGGATGCTGGTTTCTCTCCTGTCCTTTCAGTGACCTCCAGTATTGCCCATGCCCCCTCTCTCAGGTCAGGGCCCCAGCAAGAAGGCAGCCAAGCACAAGGCAGCTGAGGTGGCCCTCAAACACCTCAAAGGGGGGAGCATGCTGGAGCCGGCCCTGGAGGACAGCAGGTGAGGGAGGAACCGAGGCATCCCAGAAGCCCTTCAAGGAACCCAGGCCCTGCACCACCCCCTCTGCCCCCAGGCCTGGCCAGGTGACACTTAGCCACCCTGACCTGGCCTCTTCCTGAGAGTCCCTCTGGACCTGAACAGGGTTTTCCAGGGCTTCTGCTGCTATGAAGAATTCTTGGGGTGGAGGGGTTGGTTAGCCCCATAGAGGGGTTGTGGCAGTAGGTTGGGGCCTGGGTTAGGGAGGGAGAGGGGTAGAGGCTGAGGCTAAAGAGAGTTACTCCCCAACATACCTCCTTGTTCTAGCAAGATGTCCTTCCTTCACGCGCAGGTTGGAGTCTGTTGCTCCTCTGGTTCTTGGGTACAAAGATACCCTCTTCTCTGAGACCCTCTTTTCTCAATCTTTTTGCCGGTGTTTGGCAGCAAAGGATCCGAGGAGGAAGCTGTTGGTTGAGCCTCCCTGATTCTTTGGCTCAATTTGGAAGTTCTCTTAGGGGATTGGGAGGTCAGGAGGACGTGGGTCCCCCACCCCTCTCTTCCCCCTATACATGGGTGTGAATCAAAGGCCCCCTTCCCCTCGGGAAGTTCTTTTTCTCCCCTAGACTCTTCACTGCCTGAGGACATTCCGGTTTTTACTGCTGCAGCAGCTGCTACCCCAGTTCCATCTGTTGTCCTAACCAGGTATCTGTGTCCCCTGACTGCCTGAGGTGGGTGGAGGAAGGGTTTCTGGTTTTTGGTCCCTCAGTCCTTGGACCCAAGCTGGTCAGGCATGAGGAAGTCTGAGAATAAACAGAATGGAATAGTTGGGAACCAGAACTTGAAGAAATCACAGCAGCTGGTAAGCTCTTGGGACAAGAGGTCATTTGTGATTTTCAGATAGCCTTATGGATGATGTCTGACCATGTTTAAGGGTCTTGCAGGCCCCATTTTCTTCTGGGTTGACCACATGTCAGTTCTGTGTTTGACGCCCATCAGGCACTTCTGGGACTGGAAATACAGTTCTTCTCCCACTGTCCTGGCTTAGATGATACCCAAGTGTTCCAGAATGGAAATGGGCTGGGGCCTGGAGAAGCCCTCCCTTGAGTGGGAGGGGGAAGGAGGCCAACTAGAGCAGGAGGGAGCAGGCTAGATGTGTGGACAGACAGCTGCCTGCCTGGTGGGAATCGGGAGATGGTAGTCGGGAATCTAAAGTAGTGGTTAGGTTTGGAGCTCATGGGCAGGCTCAGATGGAACCCTTCACTTCAACTTTGGCCCTGTGCCCTTTTTCCTTCAGGAGCCCCCCCATGGAACTGCAGCCCCCTGTCTCCCCTCAGCAGTCTGAGTGCAACCCCGTTGGTGCTCTGCAGGTGTGTCCCATCCTCATTTCCCATGCATGCCCGTCTTCCCTTGAGCCAGGGGCCATGAGGGAAGGTTATGTGTGTTTGGGGGTGGGGGTGGTTCCTTGTACTGAGGCCCTTTCCACCCCCCTCTCTCCTTCCTCTCACCTAGAGTCTGAGGCTTCTGTGTGGGGACCAGCGTGGGTGTGAGAAGCCTTTTTTCACTCAGCCTCATGCACCCTGTGTCTCCCTTCCAAGGAGCTGGTGGTGCAGAAAGGCTGGCGGTTGCCGGAGTACACAGTGACCCAGGAGTCCGGGCCAGCCCACCGCAAAGAATTCACCATGACCTGTCGAGTGGAGCGTTTCATTGAGATTGGTAACTGGGCAGGAAGGGGTTCTCACAACTCCTCTCCTGCAGCACTCTGGCCCCAGCCCCAAAGCAGCTCCTGGCCTCACTCTGCTACACCCCCTGCTCTCTTAGCTTCACAGTCCCTGGCTCAGCCCCTTCCTTTTAGCTTCTTGGCAGCCTATTTGTCCCCTTCTCTCTGGCTGACCAGGTTCTCAGGTGCATGGGTAGGTCTTGAGTTCCCCTTTCCAGTTGACATTCTGGGGGGACCCTCAATCCAAGTATGATCTGGGTGGAAGCACTGGGTCTGTGGGGAATCATAACCCAGCAGCCCTCTCTCCACATGCAGGGAGTGGCACTTCCAAAAAATTGGCAAAGCGGAATGCGGCGGCCAAAATGCTGCTTCGAGTGCACACGGTGCCTCTGGATGCCCGGGATGGCAATGAGGTGGAGCCTGATGATGACCACTTCTCCATTGTGAGTGGCTCATGTGGGCCAGGCGCCGTGGCCCATCCTCCATGCCAGGGCAGGGCTCCAGGGACTTGGGTCTGTGACTCAGCAGTGAGCCTCTCTGGGCCCCAGGTCTGCTTCTGCCACAGTCTTCCTACCAGACCCAGGGTTCCTGGGGCCGACTCAGCCTTGACTGTAGGCTTGCTCTGTAGCTCTGTTACTGGGATGAGGAGGGATGCCTGGCCATCTGGCCCAGGGCCTGGTAGTTAGAAGGGGCCACCCAGGGATTGACTAGAGGGAGGCAAGCTGGAGGAAGTATTCTTTGTGCTTTGTTCTCCTTTGACATTGAATGTCTCAATGCCTGGGTCCCACAGTCTCTCACTTCATCTTTCTCACTGTTCCCATCTTGACAGGGTGTGGGCTCCCGCCTGGATGGTCTTCGAAACCGGGGCCCAGGTTGCACCTGGGATTCTCTACGAAATTCAGTAGGAGAGAAGATCCTGTCCCTCCGCAGTTGCTCCCTGGGCTCCCTGGGTGCCCTGGGCCCTGCCTGCTGCCGTGTCCTCAGTGAGCTCTCTGAGGAGCAGGCCTTTCACGTCAGCTACCTGGATATTGGTATGGCTAGCTGGGGAGCGAGCCGGGGGATGGTGGGGGCTGGACCGGAGCAAGTAGAAGGGGGTGATGATAACGTGAACGCACCCCTCCCCAGGGCTACCTCCCCCAACATTGCCTCCCTCCTCTCTCTTGCTCTCCAGAGGAGCTGAGCCTGAGTGGACTCTGCCAGTGCCTGGTGGAACTGTCCACCCAGCCGGCCACTGTGTGTCATGGTTCTGCAACCACTAGGGAGGCAGCCCGTGGTGAGGCTGCCCGCCGTGCCCTGCAGTACCTCAAGATCATGGCAGGCAGCAAGTGAAGCCCCAGCTGGACTCATGGATGTGCACCCTTTGCTCCCTGCTCTTTCTGCCTCTGGGCTCCTGTATCTGCGCAGTTCTGGTACCCTCTGTGGGTGCCATCTCTACCTCTGACACAGACTGCCTGCCTTGAAGCTGAGAAGGCACAGGGCAAGGAGCCAAGGACCACAGAGCCTCAGCCAGCCCAGGATCTGTCCTCATTTTATTGGTGATGATGAATGGGAATGAAATCAGGGGGCTGTCTACTAGAGCCTGGAATAAATATGCTGCTTTGTGGATTTTTAAGCCCTTCTCTTCTGTTTCCCTGAGCAGTGTGGATAGCAGAGGAGGTCACCACATTACTTTTGTGTGCCTTCCCTGAGCGCCTGTTCCAGCCATTCTCCTGTTTTCCTTTCTGGTGGGAGTAGGCTGGGCGCAGTGGCCTCGTGGAA
Source organism: Pongo abelii (assembly GCF_028885655.2). Taxonomy (NCBI): domain Eukaryota; kingdom Metazoa; phylum Chordata; class Mammalia; order Primates; family Hominidae; genus Pongo; species Pongo abelii. The sequence goes on from NC_071995.2 coordinate 51,301,947, forward strand.
TGTTGTTGGCTGCCTTGCTGGAGGGCTGGGTTTGGTGGAGGGGAAGGGCGGTGGTTCTTGCCCTTGGGCTTCCACCCAGCCCTGTAAAGTCTCACACAGACACACATGGATTCAGTAGCCAGACAATTTTATTTGGGGGGCAAACATTGACACTTTTGGGTGTGGACCTTGCATGCAGACATATCAAGGGATGACATGTCACTTCTTCCCAAAGCGTTGAGGGGCAGCCAGGCTCCAGAACTGGGAATTCAGCCCCTCTCCAGCCCGGGGACTCAGCCGTTCATTGCTCCAGGATCCCCGGGTATTTCTGCCAAACCTTAGGAAAGATTTGTCCTCAGGTCCCCGCAGTCTCCCTTCTCTAGCCCCCTTCCTTCTCCTCTTTCTCTGCCTCCTGCCCTTTCCACCCCCAGCCCCTGCCATGCTTGTGTCCCTTTCAGACTCACCTCTGGGGCTGAAACAGGAATCCTTGGCTCCGGCCAGGTCTCTCCATTGCCTGGAGCAGGTAGTGCAACAGTGACCCAAAGGTCTGGGCATCCTGTGGTGGGAGGGGCTCGCTGTCTTTCTCCTGTGCCAAGGGGGTATCGGGGAAGGAAGATGGGCAAATACCCTGGACACGTAAGTCACAAGGGGAAGGGACTGGCTTCCAGGGGGAAGGGGTAGGAGGCTGCGGAACCATTTCCTCAGATGTGAGGACCTAATGACAACCTTGGCAGCCAGAGAAAGTAGAACCTAGAGCACAAGTCTCAATCGAGGTAGAGGCAATGGTGATATGGGGATGGGACACACACTCACCGCGGAGAGCTGGTCTTCCTGCCGGCCTCCTGGCCCTTCAGCACAGCCCCGGTCTATTAACAGCAGCAGCACCAGCAGTGCAGCAGCCTGCCTAGAATCCATGCTGCCATCCACCCTCCTACAGCCACCTCAGCCTCTTATACCTGCTGTTCCCCCACCCCCAGCCTCACAGTAGCCTTAGGGGAATCTAGAGCAGGCAAATGGAAATGCAGGGCTCATTAGGAGCCGCCTGGGATCTCCTCCCATGGCGCCCCCAGGACTTCATGCTCTCAGCCTCCTGCCCCCGGCCCCTAAGCCTGGAGTTACAGACTTTATTAGATGCATAAATCCTGTCTCCAGAGCTCAAGAAGCATCATTAGTTGCAGGCGCTTTGTCAGAGCCAGGCCCTGGGGAGTCTTACATGAACCCCTAATCCTTCAACAGGTTGGAGAGCTTCAGTTTATCACTTCCCCTCTTTCCTAACCTGTAGACTAAAGCACAAGAAACTCATGTCAGGAGGGGTTAAGTAGGATGTCCTGGAGTAGAAGAGGAGTGGGAAGAACCAGGGTCAGAGTCTGTCAGGATGACCAGGCCTGGTCCTCTGCTCCTGGGGCTGGCAGTCAGGGCAACACAGCCCATCCTCTGCTTGTGTGCCTCTTGGAGGCTACTCAGATTTGCCTGTGGATAGAAAAAATATATTCAACTTCATGATGATGGAGAGAATTTAACTTTTTTTTTTTTTTCTTTTTGAGACGGGAGTTTTGCTCTTTTTGCCCAGGCTGGAGTGCAGTGGCGCGATCTCGGCTCACTGCAACCTGTGGCTCCCGGGTTCAAGCGATTCTCCTGCCTCAGCCTCCCAAGTAGCTGGGACTACAGGTGTCAACCACCATGCCCAGCCTGTATCTTTTTTTTTTTTTTTAATTAAAAACCATTCTTTTTGGCCGGGTGCAGTGCCTCACACCTGTAACCCCGGCACTTTGGGAGACCGAGGCGGGTGGATCACCTGAGGGCAGGAATTCGAGACCAGCCTGGCCAACATGGTGAAACCCTGTCTCTACTAGAAATACAAAAATTAGCTGGGCGTGGTGGCAGGCACCTGTAATCTCAGCTACTCAGGAGGCTGAGGCAGGAGAATCACTTGAACCCGGGAGGCAGAGGTTGCAGTGAGCCAAGATGGCACCACTACACTCCAGCCTTGGCAAAAAGAGAGAAACTCTGTCTCAAAAAAAAAAAATTATTAAGATATAGAGGGAGGCTACAGGATTTTGGAGCCCACTGAATGAGTGTGGCTTCAAATCTTTGCAGACAGACCCCCGTCTTCACTAGAGAGCACTGCTTCTGGCCTGCCTCATCGCCCTTCCTATAGTCACCCTCCACAGCTGAAGCACTGCTGCCACCCTGTGGCCACAGCTCCTCACTGCCAGCTCCGGCCATTTCCTTTTCCTAGAATAGACCCTCTGCAGAGGAAGTGAGGAGGGTGAGGCTGAGTGGAGGTGCTAGGGTCCAGACTCCAGGGAGTCCCAGAAGGACAGGAGCAGGCTACTATGGGGCTGGACTATCATTCTGCCCCCGACTCTGGTCACCACAGCCTCTGCCTGGCTCTGGCTCTGGCTCTCACATAGAGTAGCCTAGAATCCTGTCTTAAGAAAAATTAGAATCACTAATCCTCAGGGAGAGGCCTTCAAAGCCATATGGTACGGGTTCCTTCTAATCTTCGAGTCCCTTTTGGAGCATCCCCACCAGCGTGGGTCTCTAGCCTGTGCCGAGGAAGAGCCAAGACGTAAAGGCCTTGGCCTCTGCTTGAGCAAGCTGTCTCCAGCTCTGAGCTTCAGTTTCCTCACCTGAAACGTGGGCCCATTTTACAAGGAACTCCTTCCTAGGGTGTGCATTACTTAACATACTTTTTGTAATCCACTCAATAAAACAGCTGGCATAGAACAGATATCATCAAAATGTTAGCTGTGATTGCCTCATGTGCCCCAGTCAGGGAACTTACCATCTCCTCAGTCTTCGGACATATTTATCCTTGTGCCGAGGGGGCTTTGGGCTTCCTGTGACTTCTACTCGGGGTCTTAGTTTGCTCCATTAAGTCTCAACAGAACATCTCATCTCTTCCATGTGTAAAAGCTCTTCATATTTTTGAAGACAGAGTTCATTCTTACACTCCAGCCTTTTTTTTTTTTTTTAAGATGGAGTCTGGCTCTGTCACCCAGGCTGGAGTGCAGTGGTGCGATCTCGGCTCACTGCAACCTCTCTGCCTCCCGGGTTCAGGCGATTCTCCTGCCTCAGCCTCCCAAGTAGCTGGGATTACAGGCACACACCACTATGCCCGGCTAATTTTTGTATTTTAGTAGGGATGGGGTTTCACCATGTTGGCCAGGCTGGTCTTGAACTCCTGACCTCAAGCAATCCACCCGCCTTGGCCTCCCAAAGTGTTGGGATTACAGGCGTGAGCCACTGCACCTGGCCCACTCCATAGTCTTTTTTGCTCAAGGGGAAGCACACCACTCTTTAAGGCAAGGCATCTAGGAACCAACTTATCCTTTAGATACGTAGATTAGAGCAGGTTTGGATCTGGATGCTCCAGATACTGTATTTCTGTTAATGCAGACTAAGCCAGGGTAAACCTTTTTGTAAGCTTTGTCTCATGGTTGGTCCCAACCATAGAACCTGACATTCATCATCATGGTATCTTGTAGTTTTACCTTTTTTTTTTTTTGAGACGGAGGTTTGCTCTTGTTGCCCAGGCTGGAGTGCAATGGCTTGATCTCGACTCACCGCAACATCTGCTTCCCAGGTTCAAGTGATTCTCTTGCCTCAACCTCCCGAGTAGCTAGGATTACAGGCATGCACCACTGCACCTGGCTAGTTTTGTATTTTCAGTAGAGATGGGGTTTCTCCATGTTGGTCAGGCTGGTCTTGAACTCCCGACCTCAGGTGATCCGCCTGCCTGGGACTCCCAAAGTTTTGGGATTACAGGCGTGAGCCATTGCGCCCGGCCGGTTTACCACTTCTTAAAAGGGAGTATCAAGGCTACGGGGAGATGGCTCTTCTGTGGGCAGTAGCTGCTGCATCCCAGCATGATCCTTGTCTGCTCCTATGTGACAGAGGTCCAGAGGAGCAGCGGTGTGAGGGTGGATGGGACACTGCAGAGCTGGTTCTGGGCCAGACAGAACTCAGTTGTAATCCTAGCTCTTGTACTTCACTGTGTGACTTGGCTAAACCTCAGTTTATCATCAATAAAATGAAGTGACTATTCCTGTTATCACTAGGTGAACAGTAAGCAATCTACCATTCCATGTAGCATAGGGCAGCCATTCCACGTTTACCATCCTGCTGCTTCTAGTATTTCTCTAAACATCAATTACAAGTGGCTCTGGGCTGAGCTGCATTCAGAAAAAGGCTGGTTTAGCTGGCTCCCTGTGTCCAGGATGGAGGTAACTGGTCTCCTTTGAAGTTGGAATGGGTTGATTCCTCTAATTTGGTAAACTGCCCAGTTTTCAGAGTGCAGTTTCAGTGGTGGGAACCTCCAAAACTTCATAATCTGGGCTTTGGTATTTGGCTTTCAGCAATTTCCTTTCTTATCCTTCTCTGGACCCCCATGTGCTCCTGGCCACAGCACAGTGAAGAGCACCACTGCCTTTCCTGCTTTCCTCAGGGGGCACAGGCTATTTGTGTCAAGTGTCTACCGAACATCAGCCACAGATAGCTTCTTAAATCATTTCTCTCCTACTGGGAAACTCCAGAGACACCTGCTATCTCTTTTGTCAAATTCTTCAGCCTGGCTCATTGTTCTCATTTGTGATGTTAATTATAAAGGAATATACAGATGCAATAAATTATCTGTGATTTCCCTACACCTCTTCCTGATTCCCACAGTCTCTGAGCATTACCTGTTTTTCTTATGAACTCTTACCTGCTTTGTTTGTTTTTTTTTTGAGATGGAGTTTCACTCTTGTTGCCCAGGCAATGGCGCGATCTTAGCTTACTACAACCTCTGCCTCCCAGGTTCAAGTGATTCTCCTGCCTCAGCCTCCTGAGTAGCTGGGATTACAGGCGCCCGCCACCAATACCCGGCTAATTTTTGTATTTTTAGTAGAGATGGGGTTTCTCCATGTTGGCCAGGCTGGTCTCAAACTCCTGCCCTCAGGTGATCCACCCGCCTCAGCCTCCCAAAGTGCTGGGATTACAGGCATGAGCCACCATGCCCAGTTTTCTTACCTGCCTCTAAATAAACTCTACCCCTCATTTCCAGACCAGCCTCCTCCTTACCATAGAAAGCTATACTTTCCGTCTTTGTCTGTGTGTGTGCTCCCTGGTCACAAAGGCCACTTTTTTTTAATGGTTGGGTGGGGGTTGGCAACAAAACACTGAAAAGTAAAAGGCCATTTGCCATCAGCAACTCTCCCATCCACCATCCACATAAAGCACATATTAAGTTTCCTGTGAGTACCTGCTGCCAGGATGCCAAGGGCCCTTGTCTCCAAGGCAGTCCACAGGAGCTCTGCCCTGGGCCTTCTGCCGTACTTTGTAATTTATAGAAATCATCCACTTTCTTTAGGCTGTATCTCCCGTGTATAAAAACTAGAGACAAAAATCTCTGTTCCTTCTGTCCTAAGAAATGGGGGAGTGAGGAAGATGACAGACGCGAAAGGCCAGTGACCTCCCAGAAAAGTGGACAATGGGGGCTGTGGATAGAGGAGTGAAGCATCAGACATAACAGTGGTTCACTTGATAGTTTAATGTTATATTTGCAGCATAAATAAGGCACAATATATGCCAGGGCAAGGGAGGGAGGGAGAAGGCATGGCTGGGGGGATAACTGCTAAGTGGCAAGGGGGAAAGGAAGACAGTATGGTTAGGGAGAATAGAGCGAAGCCCCTGCCTCAGCCCAGTCCCAGGAGATTGTGAGAACCAGCTCACAGGGATCATGCTGAATCAGGTGGAGGGGAAAAGGGAAAAGACAGTTTTGTAACAAAAAACAAAACAGCCTGCAGCACTGCATCCTCCTACCTGTCAAAGGCCACCACTGGGCACTGGGGAGACCCAGACCAAGTTGAGTTCCTTGACAAGATGGAGAGGTGTTGCTACATGTCAAAAATATATAGATGAACAGAGATATAATCATAGATACACACTGCTTCCTTTTCAATAGATACTATGTTAGGATGTGGCAGCCTCCACTCTTGGGGCTGGAAGCTCATCTCCTCCCTGCCTGAAAGGTGTGTGTGTTGTAGGGGGAGGAACGGGACAGCTGAAGCTCTGGCTGGTCCTTACTGTAACAGAGAACATAGAGTGACCAGTCTGCAAGGGAATATGGGACAACTCCTGTCCAGACCAATGCATGGTTTTAGGGATATGACTAGAAAGAAGACAAATCTAGCTTTTGAGATCAGTGATATGACGGGGATTACTTTAATGGGAATGGAGGAAGAGACTGAAAGAAATGGAAGAATGTTAGTCCAAAGACAAAAGATGTATTTGAAATATCCTCCATACCTGTAAGAATTTCCCAGCTTATCCCTAAGAAACGGTTCTCAACCTTTAGTGTGCATTAGAATCACTTGGAGTGCTTTTAAATCCTGCCCCCAGAGTCTGTGATTCAATAGGTCTGGGATGGGGCCTGAGAATGTGTATTTCTAACAAGTTCCCAGATTATTGTGGCACTGATGCTGCTGGTCCTGGACCACATTCTGGGAACAACTGCCCTAAGGTAAAGTCAGTGAAACTATTGCTCATAGCCACTTCTTACAGCTAAAACATCACTCACCAGTAGCTACTGTTGGTGAGATAACTCTGTGCTATTAGCCCCCCATTAAAAAAATAAACCCTAGTAGCTATGATACAAACCTACATCTACAAAGGACATAAGCTCCTTTAACCTGCCCTACTCTCCCCAGCCTTTTCTCATTCTGGGGTAGGACTTTACCCCAAAGAGAGACAACTCAACTGGTGCAGAGGGTGGTAATGGTGGCCAGCAGCCACCTATGCTCATTCCTGCTGGGTAACCACCTTGGTATGGGGTGCGGGAATTTATGTCTGTATGCACATTTGTGTGTACAAACAGACACACAGAAATCAGTCCTGTACTATGAGAGGGATGACTAGAGTTGTGGGAGGCTGTAGTGGGGTGGAGGGAGTCCTTTAATCTGCCTTAGGATCCCCACCTTTCCTGTTCTTCCAGACACCCCCACCCCCGTCAAACATTAAGTCTAAAGAAAGCAGAAAGAGCATATCAACAAGGCATATGTGATATAGCTAGGAAGACTGGAATCTAAACAGACTGGTTATGAAATAAAAAAAAAATAACATATTTCCTTCCTGTGTATACAATGTACAATATTAATGAAAAATTAATGATTTGGGGATGGGAAGGAAGTTATGAAAAAAGGAGAAAACTGGCGGGGATAGCTGTATCAGGGGCTAGCACCTTTAAGGAGCCTCTCGGTGTGGAGCGGCGGAGCCCCAGAAACCACAGGAAGAATTTTTTTTGTGTCTGTTTGGTGGTCCAGGCTGTACATAGGGCACGGTTGGGGTTAAGCACTCCATCTACCAGGATGGGTGGTGCTAGAGGGCAGTGAATCAAGAAAGGAGCCAAAACCAACAGAACAGGGATAGAGAAGTGAGCGAGAGGAGGTTCAGTTTGCTCAGTCCCTCTTTAACCACTACTTAGAGTACATGGTCTAATGCTTAGGGCCAAGGAGGGAGGTAAAGGCTAAGGAAGTCAGATTTGAGGTACATAACCAGCAGCAAAAGAGTAAGTAAAGGGGGCATGACTTTTTTTTTTTTGGCCTCTCTAGTATTGTGGGAGGCTTTCTTAGACTTTTTAACTCTAAGCAAGCTTTCTGTTGGGGGAATGGGGCAGAAAGTGAGCAGACCAGAAGACCTGGTTCTGTCCCCTTCCTCTGTGGCCTCGGGTACGTGGCAGCTAGCTAGAGTGCTTGTGTATCGAGCACTCACATTGGAGTGGGGTGGGAAGCCTGAGTCCTGTATTCACATGAACGAATTCAGGACACCCACCATACACTCAGCTCCTTTCTGAAAGTGTCCTCCCTTAGGCCTCTAGAAAGGCCATGGACTTTAGGAAGGGCCAAGTGACACCTTCCATGATGTCTGGTTCTGGTCCAGATGGATCTGGAAGACAAAGACTGGGGGAGAGTGACCACATGGCTGGTAGCAATAACAAGGTAAGTGAAGTTATCTTTGACTATCAGAGAAGTTTCAGGGTAAGCAATTATTCTGCCTCCTTAGTGAGACTGAGAACCAACTCAAGAACTATCTAGGGGGTTGTGACCTGCTGCTTCCTTATTTCAGTACCATTTTGTTACTGTGGTTCTGGCAGTGCTCCTCATTGAGGTCCTGTATACATCTTCCCACTGATAAAAATGAAGTTAGGACTAGATAATTAGTCATGGGGGCTAAGAAATAAAAAAGACCCTCTACATAAATTAGCCACCCAACACAGGGACAGACTGGCAGGGCATGTATGCAGTGACAAATTAATTCTTAACTGTAAAAACACTTGACTGAAGGGGGAAGAAAAATAGTCAAGAGTCTTAGGAAAGCTCCTTAGGAGCCATAAACTCAGTCAAGCTTTAGGGCAAGGCTGCTACTGGGAAATCAAGACAATAAAAAATGAAACAAAACTCTAAAGCAGGAGAAAATCCCAGGGAGCAGTCGGCTAAAGGGGAAGTCCTGAGCACAGGTTATGGCTGTGAATTTTTAAAGGCAAAAGTGAAGTCCCTGGATGTGGTAACCTGCATCTTGACCATCTGCCATAACATTTGCTAGTCTGAATCACTTCAGGGCCTATTCCTGTTGGGTACCTGGTGGTAGAGGATGAGAAAACCATGTTTTCTCTCCTTTGTCTTTAGGGGTGTGGCCTGTTCAGCACCAGCTCTGAAAAGCAGGAGGGGAAATTTAAAACAAATGCAGCAGAACCTGTTACCTGACTGGTTCACTAGGACAGGATATCACTTTAAGGAAATGGGACTCTTGTAGCTTAGAACATTTTCTCATTCCCCTGTGACAGTCAATTTTGGAGACAAAATAAGAAAGGAAGCTGGCAGTTATTTTGTATGTATGTTCAAGATGGAGGTAGGAAAGATGGAGAGAAGGACATTCTTGGCTTGCACAGATGGCAGAAAGTGGCTCTGGGACAACTGGAAGGGTTTCATACGGAAAGGCAATTAAAGCTGACCTATCTATCCACAGGCCTCTGGCTCTGAATTGCTTCCTATGGTCCTGGTAGAAACTGCCTAGTTCAGAGCCAAGGGGAGATGAGACGCCTTAACGTGGAAGAAAGAGGGACAAGAGAGATGAACTGCTCCCTCTGCAACCCAACTCTTCAAAGCAAGAATGGTTGAGAGCAACAGTCACCAATTTCCCAGGCCAGAACCTGGGGTCCTTTGCTGGGACCAGTTCTGCACTTTCCCTCTCCCCTTCCTCCCTCCTTTCAATCTTATACTCAAGTAAACCCACTCAGGATCTTGGCTATGACGCTTCAAGATCCTGGAGCACTGCATGTAAGGAGAAGAGAGCAGAAATGGGTTGAAGAAACTCTGGAGGACCTGGAAGACCTAGTGGCTAAGCTAGGAACCTGGTGAAAGAGAAAGAAGATAGTCCAGATGATGATGGGCACTTGTGAACAGAAGACTCTAGCTCAGAAAAGCAGACAGATGTGTGAGGGGAGAGATGGGGTAGAACAAACATGACAGCCTCCAGGAGGGCTGCGTCTGAAGTAGTTACAGAAGAGAGACAGGGGCGGTAATGTTGACAGGGGAATGAAGAGGGAGAAGCAGGAGCAGAAAAATGACCAAAGATGACAATATGTACGCTTTGGCTGGTAAATTCTTATAAAACATAAAGGAATCAATTAATCCCTAACATGACGGAACAAGCTTTGAAATACTTTGTTCCTGTCTGCCCTGATGATTAAAACTAAAGAAGGAGGGAGGGGAGGAGACAGAATCAGCCAGTCAGATTCTAGGCCCCTCCCTTTTCACTACCAAGCAATCTTTAATAATAAGGCCACAAAATGAGGTTGCCAAGGCTTAGCGGGGTGGTGGGAAAGACCCCACCACTACACTACATAAAGTCAAGGGACAAAATGAGGTACCCAAATAGCTCTGCAAATAGATGAAAAAGAATTAGAACTCTTGAGGGTTTCTTTCTTTTTGCTTTTTTTTTTTTGGTGGCAGGTAGGGAGAAGGAATAAAGCTTATGGAAAAACTGGAAAATACTGCTACTTCATACATCAAAGGTAACCTTACATTCTCCGTAAGTGAATGTTTTAACTAGAATTAAGGAAGAGGAAAAAGGAAACGGGGTAAATAAGCAGCTATGGGAGACAGAGTCCTGAGTCCATGGGGTGGCTGGGGCTGGGTCAGTGGGTGATATGCCATCAAATCTAGCCTCCCTCTATCTGGCAGGAAGTGCCATGCTGGTAAGGAACAAAAAGGTAACAGCCACGGCTTAGTGGGAAGAGAGGGAACTGAGAAACCCCAAACCTAGAAGTGCAAAGGGTTAGTGTTAAAAGAGACAGATACACGTGCATGGGGCAGGGGTGATTGTTCGGACCATCTGGAAAGGCCTTTGGCTGTGGGTGCATCAGAAACCCCACCCTGGGGGATGATCTATGAGGCTCTGGGGCTGGGAGGCCCCCAGCACAGGTGTCAAACGTACATGACCACATGGCTAAAAAGCCCCATATCTGTCCATTACTCACAACACACAATTCCCCCCCACCCATATTGCCATGTCCAAGGCAGATGGGAGGGGATAAGATGACATCTCTCTTGGCTCTTGGGTGGGCGAGCTCTGGCTGAGGACCTCTTCACCAGAGGAGGCATCATCTGCCCGCAGACTGGGACTGTGGGGTCATGATTACATGCGATTGTATCGGCATGCTCAGTTCTGTCCTTTGGCTGGCCATCTGAGTGAGGACCGAGGTGGCCACAGCTTCAGCTGCAGAGCGAACACTGAGGCCATTGCTAGGGGCTGTTGCTGAGCTGTGCTGAATCACAGGGGCTGGAGAACCCGTTGGCTCTGAGCTTTCCTTGGGGCTTTCTGCCAGGAAGGAGGGCAAAGAGCAGAGAGCAATTGGTTAGAAAACAGAATGGGGAAAGAGGCAGGACTACCTTTTGCCATAATTCTAAAGGAGCCCAAAAGGGAAATGAAACCCATCTTTTTTTGGGGAAAACTTCCCCAAAAAATCCTGGCTTCTAAGTCATAAATGGGCTAGGAAATGGGAAGTTGTAAGAAGGGAAGAACTAGGCCAAAATTAACCTATCTATCCCAATAAAATGAATCTCCAACATGTTAATTACACTGTCTGGTTTCTAGGTCTTTGCATAGTTCATTACCAACTCTTATTATTATTCATTACTTCTATTCTTTCTTGTTTTTAAGAGATAGGGTCTCAAGTGATCCTCCTGCCTTGGCCTCTCAAAGTGCTGGGATTATAGGCATGAGCCACTGCGCCTGGCCTTCATTTCTTTAAAGGTGATTTAAAATAGATCTCTTTTTAGCCATCCTCTTTGATTAATTCTCACAGGAACTGAATTATTCCATTATTTTATTTATTTATTTTTTTTTCCTAAGACTGAGTCTTGCTCTGTTGCCCAGGCTGGAGTGCAGTGGTGCGATCTCAGCTCACTGCAACCTCCGCCATCCAGGTTCAAGCGATTCTCGTGCCTCAGCCTTCCAAGTAGCTGGGACTACAGGTGCACACTGCCACACCTGGCTAATTTTTGTACTTTTAGTAGAGATGGGGTTTTGCCATGTTAGCTAGGCTGGTCTCGAACTCCTGACCTCAAGTGATCGGCCTGCCTTGGCCTCCCAAAGTGCTGGGATTATAGGCGTGAGCCACTGTTGCAGGCCTATTCCAGTATTTTTAATGTTCTTTTATCATGTAGTTGTACCACAGGTAAGTCTGATAAATATCAAGCTATAATTAAATGATATTATGAATGGCCAGTCCCTGGCCCAGGTTCAGTTAACATGTAAAACTACAAAGAAATCTTAAGACCCTCCTGACTAAAAATTAGCTAGGCATTAATGATTATAAAGCATTATAAGCTATGCCACTCCACCTAAAGTGACACTCACATTTTACTACTAAACACAACCACCTGAGCTACATACAATGGTAACTCCATGTTGCTCATCAGTCAAATGTTTTTTAAATTTTTTTAGAGGGTCTCACTGTCACCCAGGCTGGAGGTACCATGGCACAATCACAGCTCACAGCAGCCTTCAACTCCCGGCCTCAAGCCATCCTCCTGCTTCAGACTCCCAAATTGCTGGGATTACAGGTATGAGTCATCACACTCAGCAAGTCAAGGAGTTTTATTAAAATCAGCCTCTATGGCTGCTTAAACAGAGATATGTGGAAAAAAGGCAAACTTTCCATAGTCAGTTGTATTTCTGACATCCTGATAAATGCCTGAGTCTTCTTTTAAGATTCAAATACGGCCGGGCGCAGTGGCTCACGCCTGTAATCCCAGCACTTTGAGAGGCCAAGGCGGGGGATCAGGAGGTCAGGAAATCGAGACCATCCTGGCTAACATGGTGAAACATGGTGAAACCTCGTCTCTACTCAAAAAAAAAAAAAAAACCCAAAAAATTAGCTGGGCGTGGTGGCGGGCGCCTGTAGTCCCAGCTACTCGGGAGACTGAGGCAGGAGAATGGTGTGAACCTGGGAGGCGGAGCTTGCAGTGAGCCGAGATTGTGCCACTGCACTCCAGCCTGGGAAACAGAGCGAGACTCTGTCTCAAAAAAAAAAAAAAAAAAAAAGATTCAAATATTGCCTCCTCTGTGAAGCCATCTTTGTTACCCTCAGTACATTAACTGTTTTATTCTTTGTGTTTTCACAGCATATATTCATCAAACATTTACTGAGCATCATCCATGTACCAGGCATGGGTACACACAGAAGAAAACGGGAACCCTATCCTTAGGAAGCTCCCAGTTCAGGGGCTTCTTGACTGGGATATCTATCCTTACCTCATCCACAGGTTTACATGACCCTATGATTCTCTCAGAGGTAGTGACAATGTCTTATTCATCATGTGTCAGGTACTTACATAATATCTATACCACACAGCAGGAACTAAATACATCTTTGCTATAATGAATATGTAAGGCCGGGTGCGGTGGCTCACACCTGTAATCCCAGCACTTTGGGAGACAGAGGTGGGCAGATCACATGAAGCCAAGAGTTGGAGACTAGCCTGGGGAACATGCTGAAAACCCGTCTCTACTAAAAATACAAAAATGAGCTGGGCATGGTGGCGCCCGCCTGTAGTCCCAGCTACTCGGGAGGCTGAGGCAGGAAAAAAAAAAAAAACAGTAAGTAGTTTAATGGATTAACTACGTATCAGAGTTCTTGCAGGGACTAAGTGGAAAACTGACCATATATAGATTACATACTGATAAACAGTCCTCATCCTCTTTAGCCCATCAACATGTTTTTTTTTTTTTTTTTTTTTTTTTAGACAGAGTCTTGCTCTATCACCCAGGCTGGAGTGCAGTGGCACTATTTTGGCTCGCTGCAACCTCCGCCTCCCAGGTTCAAGCGATTCTCCTGCCTCAGCTTCCCAACTAGGTGGGACTACAGATGCACGCCACCACGCCCGGCTGATTTTTTTTATTTTTAGTAGAGACGAGGTTTCACCATGTTAGCCAGGATGGTCTGATCTCCTGACCTCGTGATCCGCCTGCCTCAGCTTCCCAAAGTGCTGGGATTACAGGCGTGAGCCACCGCGCCCGGCAACAGGATTTAAAATCACTGAACTTCTTGAAACACTTTTTTATTTTGATTTACAGAATACCACATTTGGCTCTGTAGCTGGTTTTCCTCCTCACTTCCTGGTTGTTTCTTCTCAGTCTCTTGTGGGTTCTTTCTCATTTCTATGAACTGTAAATGTTGGAGTACCCCATGGTTCATTCCTGGGACTTCTCTTTTTCTAGCTCTGCTGTCTCTCTTGGGAACTTCATCTAGTTTGAATGCTTTAAAAACTAACTATGGCCAGGTATGGTGACTCACACATGTAATTCCAGCACTTTGGGAGGCCAAGGCGGCAGATCCCTTAAGTCCTGGAGTTTGAGGCCAGCCTGGCCAATATGGCAAAACCTCATCTCTAAAATAACAAAAAAAATTAGCTGGGCATGGTGGTGCACGCCTGTGGTCCCAGTTACTCAGGCTGAAGGGGGAGGATCACTTGAGAGCCTGGGAGACAGAGGTGTACCCTGCCTCCAAAAAATCCCAAACCAAACAAAACCAAAACTAGCTATATGCTGCTGACTCCCAGAGTTTTATCTTCAGCTTTTCCTCTGAATTACAAATCCATATAACCAACTGACTGCTTGACATCTCCACCTGTAAGCCTAATAGGCTCCTTAAACTCAGTTTGTCCAAAACTGAGTTCCTGATATACCTCCCAAACCATTTCCCCTACACTTTACCCTATCTCAATTAATGACAACTTCATTCTTGTGGTTGCTTAAGCCAAAAACTTTGGTGTAATTTTTTATTCTTTTTCTCATATATACCACCCCATCTGCTCTCATCACTTTAACTTCAAAATATATCCTGGATTCAGCCTGTTCTCATCACTTTTACTACCATCATCCCTTGCTTCTATTACTGTAATAGCCTCCTAAGTGGACTGCCTGCTTCTGCCCTTGTACCCCTGACGTCCCTAACAGAGGAATCCTGTTCAAATGCAAGTCAGATCAGTTTTTTTTTTTTTTGAGATGGAATTTCCCTCTTGTTGCCCAGGCTGGAGTGCAATGGCGCAATCTCAGCTCACTGCAACCTCCACTTCCCAGGTTCAAGTGATTCTCCTGCCTCAGCCTCCCAAGTAGCTGGGATTACAGGCGCGTGCCACCACGCCCAGCTAATTTTTTGTATTTTTAGTAGAAGCGGTTTCACCATGTTAGCCAGGTTGGTCTCGAACTCTCGACCTCAGGTGATCCACCTGCCTCGGCCTCCCAAAGTGCTGGGATTACAGGCGTGCGCCCAGCCTAGTCAGATCAATTATATCACTTTTCTGCTGAAAACCCTCTAATGGCCCCCACTGTAGAGTAAAAGCTGAGATCCTCACCATGACTGATGAGACCCTACATGAAATGCTGCTATTACCTCCCCTACTTGGTCTCCAATTACTCTCCACCCCAAACTCCAGCTAAGCCTCCTTGATGTTCCTAGATGTACCAGGTACCTTGCGACTTTGCATCTTTGCAGTTGCTGATCCTCCTCCCTATAGTACTTTTCTTCCATATAAATGCATATAGCTCCCTCACTTCCTTCAGATTTTATTCAAAAGCTACCTAATCTAAAATTTCTATCTTGCTGCTAACATTTCATATTACCCTTCCCTGTTTTATTTTTCTTCTAACATTTACTGTTATCTAACATGTCATATATTTTACCTATTTTTCTTGTTTATTGTTTGTCTCACCCACTAAAATATAAGCTCCTCAAGGGCAGGGATTTAATCTAATTTATTTGGTTCCCTATTATATCCCCAGCATGAAAAACAGTGCCTGGCACAGAATAGACATTCCATCAATATCTGCTTAATGAATGAATGCACCCTGAAGTACATATCAAAATTAAAATCTAAATAGAGATGTTTAAAATTGGTGATATAGTTACTCCTTTTCTATGGGAACACATCTCTGAAATAATACAGTGGAAAAATAATACAATATATCAAAGTTTGACAGCAATAGTTCTATGAATTTAATTTGTAAAAAGAAAACTAGCATTTATTGACCATAAGCAAATTATTCACAGTAATTTTAACTTCAGAACTGCACATGTCCTGAGCACAACTCTGTGGCCATTGCCTTCTAGCAGTATTTTATGTGCGCTCATAGATTACAAACTGAAACCAACATCAGCCTATCATTAGATAAAATATACCCTATATCCCAATGTATCATCTGTGGTTTATGTGTTTTCTAGGCCAAGACAGTATCTTTGGAATAAGAAATACCTAGATGTGCCGGGCGTGGTGGCTCACGCCTGTAATCCCAGCACTTTGGGAGGCTGAGGCAGGTGGATCACCTGAGGTCAAGAGTTTGAGACCAGCCTGACCAATATGGTGAAACCCCATTTCCACTAAAAATACAAAAATTAGCCAGGCATGGTGGCTGGTGCTTGTAGTCCCAGCTACTCCGGAGGCTGAGACAGGAGAATTGTTTGAACCTGGGAGGCAGAGGTGGCAGTGAGCCGAGATCGTCCCATTGCACTCCAGTCTGGGTGACACAGCAAGACTCTGTCTCAAAAAAAAAAACAACAAAACATAGATGTGCCGGGCACGGTGGCTCACACCTGTAATCCCAGCACTTTGGGAGGCTGAGGAGGGTGGATCACGAGGTCAGGAGATTGAGACCATCCTGGCTAACTTGGTGAAACCCCATCTTTACTGAAAACACAAAAAATTAGCTGGGCATGGTGGCGGGCGCCTGTAGTACCAGCTACTCGGGAGGCTGAGGCAGGAGAATGGCGTGAACCTGGGAGGCAGAGCTTGCAATGAGCCGAGATCACGCCACTGCACTCCAGCCTGGGGGACAGAGCAAGACTCCATCTCAAACAAAACAAAACAAAACAAAACAAAACAAAACATAGATGTAAATCTTGGCTTCACCACTTTCCCAGCTTGGTAACTTCGGCTAAATGACCTAATCTGAGTGCAGTTTTCTCACATATAAATTTAGGTAATATCCATTTCATGAGAGACTTGGGAAGACTGTAGCATGCCTAACACAAAATATGCACCTAGTAAATATTGCTACCCTTCAACCCCCAACTATAACAGATAATTAGCTCTATATTGTCATCAAAAACATTTTTTTTCTAGGTCTGGTTGCTCCATAAGGGCCACTCACTCATCAGTGTGGGGTCCCCAGAACATTCAGAATGGAGTTATATTATAAGCAGTTGAGACACTCAGTACATGCAGTTTACTGACTGACTGACTTAGCTTAGGTTGTGTGCCACTCACCTAAATAGCCTTGAGTCTTTTTCTGTAGTGCAGTGACTGGGCAGTCTTTATGAGCTAACAGTAGCTGTTTCAACTGGGCCACCTCGTTGCGTAGTAATGTGACTTCATTCTGAGGGAGGGAAGAAAAGAGTATCAAGAAAATTCATCCTCTACTCTTGCACCCTCAGTGCCTGTTCCCAAAAGAAGGACAGAATATTGCCTCGATTTTCTCCCCTGAATTGGGACAAGACTCCTGATCCAGCAAGGCTTCACAGAGCCCAGGGCCAGTATAGTCAGGAATTCAATGACAGGAGTTGCTTACAGTGAAAAGTCAGGATTTATAATAGAAACATTACTCCTGTTTAAGATAAATATGATTCTACTAAAATTAGTAATACACATGCTCTTTGACTAAGAAAGCCTACTTCTAGGAATCTACATAACAGAACTGTTTACTCAGGTGCATGCAATGCTCATTGCAACATTGTTCTAGCAAAAAATTAGAGCAGTATCAATATCCATACCTTATCACTACACTACAGAATATACTACTATACAGCTATTAAAAAGAATGAGGTAGATCTCCCATATCCATGGCTAGATCTCCAGGAAACACTGTTAACCTGTTTATGTTAAAACAAGTGCACAACCCCTCCAGCCCTACGCAAAAACTATAAATAAAAAATATTTAGGAATATGAATCTGTCTGGAAAGGTACATACCGAATGTATCTACAGGAAAGAGAATGCGACTAGAAAAGGCAGATTAAAGAGGGACTTTTTTCTATTCTGTACATTTGTGTGTATATTTTATAATAGAAATGTATTTATATATTGCTCTTTTAATTTAATATTTTAATAATCAGAAGGAAAAATAACATTGAAGAGAAGGTATGGATTATAGATTATAATTATTCTATTTGTGCTTGTAGCACTTTTTTCTTTCTCTCTTTTATTAAGCTGCATTATCTAGGGCAAACACATTTCCCTTTTGGTTTTCATGACCCCAGTCAGATTCTACAGATGATTTAAAAGAGCACCCTGGGGTGCTTAATCTAATTCCTTCATCTAAATGCGTTTATGGATGACTCTAGTAGGAGATTTGGGGGTAGATGGTGAGTGTCTTCACCAATACCTATGAAAGAGATTTCAACTCTGACTGTTAAGAGACTCTTCCTGGGACAACTTCTAGATCTGTCCTAATTAGAGAATTACCATCTTCTATCAAATTGTACCACTTTTTTTCTGATTCCATCCCACTTTCTGGATTTTCAACAATTCCAATAAGCATCCAGGACCCACTCACACTCAGCTGAATGTTCTGAGAAGTGAGTTCTTCGGCCTTCTTCTCTAGGGAGGATACCCACAGCTTTCGCTTTTGGCGGCAGCGGGAGGCTGCAGCCCGGTTGCGCTCTAGAAAGCGCTGCCGTCGCTCATCTGGATCTTCATCTACTGTGCGCCGCCGTCTCCCCCCAGTACTAGGGGTGGGCTGGGCTGGTGAGACCTGGTGCCCAGGAAGGAAGAGAGGTTACCTGATGGGAACATTAATCCTTTCCAAATCACACCTGATGTTAGGTAGAGTAGTAAGATCTGGTAAAAGGATATACCAGCCTCTGGTAACCACAGTAAGTCTCATTACTATGTCCCCAAGCTTCCCTTTTGTAGGAGTCCTCAATTTTGCCTCCTGTTTCCTTCCAGTCTTCTCAGTCTCAGACAAACTACAGTTCATTTGGAAACTCTGATTATTTATAAGACAGACAAATGAAACCACGGTTACTTTTTGTTTCTTAACAATAGGGAATCTTGACCGGCACGGTGGCTCATGCCTGTAATCCCAGCATTTTGGGAGGCTGAGGCGGGCAGATCACCTGAGGTCAGGAATTCGAGACCAGCCTGGCTAACATGGTGAAACCTCATCTCTACTAAAAATACAAAATTAGCCGGGCGTGGTGGCATATGCCTGTAATCCCAGCTACTTGGGAGGCTGAGGCAGGAGAATTGCTTGAGTCCAGGAGGCGGAGGTTGCAGTGAGCTGAGATCATGCCATTGCACTCCAGCCTGGGCAACAAGAGCGAAACTCTGTCTCACAAAACAAAACAAAACAAAACGGGAATCTTATAGGCAGGGAAATCAGAATTGGGGGAGGATATTAGGGGAACTTTTAGGGAGACTGTGAAATAAAAAAGTTTCAGAATCACTGATTTGGACAAGTGATATGTACAAACAATTACACACTATTATAGGTTTCAGAAATGGAGACAAATGTTCTTATCCATTTCACTACCAGTGACATATGAGTTATTATGGGGAGATATAGATAAGCATATTATTTTTATTTATAATCAGTTATTGATCATCCTGAAGAACAACCCCCCACTTTTGTTTATAAACAAAAAATGTTTAATCCCTTTACAAATTGGTGATAACAGGGCTGTCTTGTTTTTAAAGTTCAAGCTGAAGTTCCTTGTCACTAAAGCACTTTTGGATCATCCCTTTCTGTTAGTTGGGATGCACTTGGAGAAGAAAGGCCAATTGTATAATAGAAGCCAAAAATTTCTTAAAATGTAGAAAGGTCAACCATCTGTAGAAAAAAGTTCAGCCTTGAACACAGGCTTGAGCTGCAAAGGTCCACTTACATGCAGATTTAAAAAAATAAGTTATACCGACCAGCTGGGCACGGTGGCTCATGCTTGTAATCCCAGCACTTTTGGGAGGCCGAGGCAGGCAGATCACTTGAGGTTGGGGGTTTGAGATCAGCCTGACCAACATGGAGAAACCCCATCTCTACTAAAAATACAAAATTAGCCAGGCGTGGTGGCGCATGCCTGTAATCCCAGCTACTCGGGAGGCTGAGGCAGGAGAATTGCTTGAACCTGGGAGGTAGAGGCTGCAGTGAGCCAAGACTGAGCCATTGCACTCCAGCCTGGGTAACAAGAGTGAAACTCGGTCTCAAAAAAAAAAAAAAAAAAGGGTACCTGCTTCTCCGGCCCCCCTTCCAACTTCTCCACCTCTTCTGCCTCTGCTACCCCTGATACCCCTGAGACAGCAAGACCAAGCCCTCCTCCGCCTCCTCCTCAATGCGAAGATGATGAGGAGGATGAAGACTTTTATGATACTCCACTTCTATTTTAATGAATAGTAAATATATTGTCTCTTCCTTATGATTTTCTTAATATTTTCTTTTCTCTAGCATCCTTTATTGTAGGAATACAGTAGATAATACATATACAAAATGTGTATTAAAACAACTCTATGTTATTGGGATGGCTTCTGGTCAACAGTAGACTATTAGTATAGTTTTTGGGGAGTCAAAAGTTATATGTGGCTGGATGCGGTGGCTCATGACCGTAATCCCAATACTTGGGGAGGCCGAGGCGGGTGATCACCTGAGGTCAGGAGTTCGAGACCAGCCTGGCCAACATGGCAAACCCCCGTCTCTACTAAAAATACAAAAATTAGCCAGGTGGGGTGGCAGGCGCCAGTAATCCCAGCTACTTGGGAGGCTGAGACAGGAGAATCGCTTGAACCCGGGAGGGGGAGGTTGCAGTGAGCTGAGATTGCACCACTGCACTCCAGCCTGGGTGACAGAGCAACACTTGGTCTCTAAAAAAGTAAAAAAATAAAAAAGTTGGGCCGGGCGCCGTGGCTCATGTCTGTAATCCCAGCACTTTGGGAGGCCGAGGTGGGCGGATCACCTGAGGTCAGAAGTTCAAGACAAGCCTGGCCAACATGGTGAAACCCCGTCCATCTCTACTAAAAATAACAAAAATTAGCTGGGCATGGTGGCGCACGCCTGTAATTCCAGCTACTCAGGAGGCTGAGGCAGGAGAATCGGTTGAACCTGGGAGGCGGAGGTTGCAGTGAGCCGAGATTGCGCCACTCCACTCCAGCCCGGGCAACAGAGTGAGACCCTGTCTCAAAAAAAAAAAAAAAAAAAAAAAAAAGTTATATGTGAAGCCAGGCTCACATGTAACTTTTACAGGCTTATGCCTGTAATCCCAGCACTTTGGGAGGCCGAGGTTGGGAGGATCACTGGAGCCCAGGAGTTTGAGACCAGTCTGGGCAACATAGTGAGACCCGTTTCTACAAATAAATAAAATTAGCTGGGCATGGTGATGCATTCCTGTCATTCCAGTTTCTTAGGAGGCTGAAGTGGGAGGATCATTTGAGCCCAGAAGGTTGAGGCTGCAAGTGAGCCATGACTGTCCCATTGCACTCCAGTCTGGGCAACAGAGCAAGAACCTGACTCAAAAACAAACAAAAAAAAGATGCTGGGCATGGTGGTTCACGCCTATAATCCCAATACTTTGGGAGGCCGAGGCAGGTGGTCACTTGAGGCCATGAGTTCAAGACTAGCCTGGCCAACATGGTGAAATCCCACCTCTACTAAAAATATAAAAATCAGCTGGGCGTGGTGGTGCACACCTGTAATCCTGGCTACTTGGGAGGCTGAGGCATGGCTTAGACCAGGATGGAGGTTGCAGTGAGCCAAGATCACACCACTGCACTCCAGCCAGAGTGACAGAGTGAGACTCTGACAAAAAAAAAAAAAGAATCTTGTACTCTACTCTAGGCCCTACTGAATTATATTCTCCATTAATATAGATAATTAAGAAATGATTTTTTTTTTTTGAGATGGAGTCTTGCTGTGTCACCCAGGCTGGAGTGCAGTGGTACAATCTTGGCTCACTGTAACCTCCACCTCCCGGATTCAAGCAATTTTCTTGCCTCAGTCTCCTGAGTAGCTGGGACTACAGGCGCCTGCCACCATGCCTGGCTAAGTTTTTGTATTTTTAGTAGAGACAGGGTTTCACTGTGTTAGCCAGGATGGTCTCGATCTCCTGACCTTGGGATCCACCCGCCTCAGCCTCCCAAAGTGCTGGGATTACAGATGTGAGCCACCCTGCCCAGCCAATAAATAATTTTTTAAAATTAAGACTAATATTATCTCTCCCAAAATAAAAAAATGGAGAAGAAATTTCCAATTCAATTTAATGAACTAGAGGCCTTGGTTCACTGTTTCTCATTGTATAAGAAATTTACAGTAATTCTGAGAATTTCGGCTTCCTCTTTATCTTTAGCTGACTGGAGCACATGTAAAGATTAGTCCTTTATGGCCAGGTGCAGTAGTTCATGCCTGTAATCCCAGCACTTTGGAAGGCCAAGGCGGGTGGATTGCCTGACCTCAGGAGTTCGAGACCAGCCTGGGCAACACGGTGAAACCCCGTCTCTACTGAAATACAAAAAACTGGCCGGGCGCGGTGGCTCATGCCTGTAATCCCAGCACTTTGGGAGGCCGAGGCGGGTGGATCACCTGAGGTCAGGAGTTTGAGACCAGCCTGGCCAACATGGTGAAACCCCGTCTCTACTGAAAATACAAAAATTAGCCGGGCATGATGGCGGTTGCCTGTAATCCCAACTACTCGGGAGGCTGAGGCAGGAAAATCGCTTGAACGGGGGAGGCGGAGGTTGCAGTGAGCCGAGATCTTGCCACTGCGCTCCAGCCTGGGTGACAGAGCGAGACTCCATCTTAAAAAAAAAAAAAAAAAAAAAAAAGGAAAAGAAAACAAAAGAAAAGAAAAAATTAGTTCTTTAGGAGAATAGGGGAAAGGAAAGGTTCCTATTCTGTCATAGGCAATTCAGTAAGTCATGCAGGGAATGGAGGTGAAAGACTAGGCCAAGAGAAACAGAGGAAGAATGACAAGGAAAGGAATCAGTGTTGATTAAAAAGGAAGCTGGGGCTGGGTATGGTGGCTAGGGCCTATAATCGCAGCACTTTGGGAGGCTGAGGCGGGAGGACTGCTTGAGTCCGGGAGTATGAGACTAGCCTGGGCAACATAGTGAGACTCCATCTCTTTTAAAATTATATATATAAAAAAAGAGGAAGCTGGACATGCTTTACCATGTTCGGGACTGGCTTCAGGTACAGTAACCCATGACCAGCCTGGGCAACATAGTGAGACCCTGTCTCTACTATTATTTATTTAGTTATTTATTTAAGACGGAGTTTCACTCTTGTTGCCCAGGCTGGAGTGCAATGGTACGATCTCGGCTCACCGCAACCTCCGCCTCCTGGGTTCAAGCGATTCTCATGCCTCGGCCTCCTGAGTAGCTGGGATTACAGGCATGCGCCACCATGTCTGGCTAATTTTTTTTTGTATTTTTAGTAGAGATGGGTTTCACCATGTTGGTCAGGCTAGTCTCGAACTCCTGACCTCAGGTGATCCACCTGCCTTGGCCTCCCAAAGTGCTGAGACTACAGGTGTGAACCACCGCGCCCGGCCCTCTACTATTATTTATTTTATATATATATATATATATATATATATATATATATATTTTTTTTTTTTTTTTTTTGAGACGGAGTCTCGCTCTGTAGCCCAGGCTGGAGTGCAGTGGCATGATGTCGGCTCACTGCAGCCTCCACCTCCCAGGCTCAAGCGATTCTTCTGCCTCAGCCTCCTGAGTAGCTGGGATTACAGGCGTGCGCCACCACGCCTGGCTAATTTTTGTATCTTTTTTAGTAGAGATGGGGTTTCACCATGTTGGTCAGTCTGGTCTTGAACTCCTGACCTTGTGATCCGCCCACCTCGGCTTCCCAAAGTGCTGGGATTACAGGCGTAAGCCACCGAGCCCAGCCTATTTATAATACAAATTTTAAAAATAAACAAATAAAATTAAAAAGGAAGCTATGTCATTTCCCCAAGAGAGAAGGCAGCACAACTCAGGCAAGGGGGCTACTGCTTTGCCATCTTTAAGACTGGCTTCAGTGGGGTTATAGGAGGGTAGGCAGCCTTAGCTTCCAACAGGAAAACTCAAATGAAAGCTTTTGTTGTTGGCCAAGCTGTACCATAGCATATGGCCATGAAATGTTTGGACATGTGGCAGTAACTGATGAAGCAGGTGGTGACATCAGGAAAAGAGGGGCCAGGCAAAGGGTGTAATTCTAGAAACTAATCTCAGGTACTGTCACCTGTCCAGTGCAGATGATATGAAAACCGAGGACTATTCAGTTTCCAAAGAATCTTGTTAAAACAGACCTCCTTGAGAAGAGAAATGGGTAACTAAATGGGACCCCTCTGCCTTTTTTAGGATTTTAGTTTCTCTGTGATAAAAAGGGATTTAATTGGTAATGAGGTGTTTTATGTGTTTTTTTTATTTTTATTTTTTATTTATTTCCTTATTTTTGTTGTTAGTTTGTTTCTTTTGAGACAAAGTCTCACTCTATCACCCAGGCTGGAGTGCAGTGGTGTGATCTCAGCTCACTGCAACCTCCACCTCCTAGGTTCAAGCGATTCTCCTGCCTCAGCCTCCTGAGTAGCTGGGATTACAGGCGCACATCACCATGCCCAGCTAATTTTTTGTATTTTTAGTAGAGACAGGGTTTTGCCATGTTGGCCAGGCTGGTCTTGATCTCCTGACCTCAGGAGATCCACCTGCCTCAGCCTCCCAAAGTGCTGGGATTACAGGCGTGAGCCACCTCACTCGGCCTATTTTTTGAGGTATCTTAATACTGTAACATCACATTTCATTAATATATTGTTATGGTTTTTGTTGTAAAATCTTATCAGGTAAGTTATTACTTTTATTTAAGACTTAATAGATAGGAAAGAGACTAGGGGAGCCTCTTTTGTTTACTGTGTGGCTTGAAGTAAGGCTCTGTCATATTTTAGAGGATTCTACAGATACACTAAACCATGACTCACATATGGAAAAAATGGGGCCGGGCATGGTGGCTCACGCCTGGAATCCCAGCACTCTGGGAGGCCGAGGTGGGTGGATCACCTCAGGTCAGGAGTTCGAGACCAGCCTGGCCGACATGGTGAAACCCCGCCTCTACTAAAAATACAAAAAATTAGCTGAGCATGGTGGTGGGTGCCTGTAATCCTGGCTACTCGGGAGGCTGAGGCAGAAGAATCGCTTGAACCTGGGAGGCAGACGTCGCAGTGAGCTGAGACTGCACCACTGCACTCCAGCCTAGGCAACAAGAGCGAAACTCCATCTCAACAACAACAAAAAAAAAAAAAAAAAAAAAAAAGCGAGGCCACTGCTGCAACAGTTCTGCATTACTCAGTCTGTTTGCATGAAAGTCTAACACAAGGGTGAATAAAGAATGGTGTTTTTGCTATTAAATGATGGTCTCAGCTAAAATAAAAATGAATAAATAATAAAAAGAATGGTACGTTTTGCTGTAGTCAAACTGCCATCAAGAACCAAAGTAAGCAGGAAGAAACCCAGAAAGCTGAAGTCCATTCTTCTCTAATTTTCTGCTCCTTCAACAATAGATATGACATAAAGATACGTCATAAAGATATGACATAAAGAGTAAGAGCCACTGACCTGTGGCTGGGCAGGGGATGGGGCATCAGGGTGCTGGATGAGGATCTGGCTCTGCTCTGGGCGGGCTGTCACCATGGTGCTGGCACTACCCACCACCATTCCACAACCACCATTGATTGAGGAGACTTGGTGAGTTAGGGTGGCTTTCAGTCTCTGTGGGCAAAGGTAAGAAAAAATGCTTGTTAAGGAACAGATTCTATCAAGGAAGAGAAGAGTGGCCTTAGATTTTATTACTGACCTTATAGATAGCTAAAATTTCCACTCTAGTTCTCCCTTAACAGAGGAATTAAGAGAAAATGACAGGCAGAGAAAATGTGCACCTGGATCCCTAAAATGCCTACTCTGTTCCCTGGCTATCATCCTGGGCACAGTTGGGGGCTGGGGGTTGTTAAAACAATAGTGTCCAGATGAAAGCTCTCTCCTGGAGCCTGGCCAAATGCGGGTTACACAGCTATTCACCTCTTGGCCAGCTCCCCTGCCCACTCGCCCACCCTCCATCTGTCACCCTAAAATGGCAAGTGTTCCATTCCAAACAATCTGTGCTGCCTCTTTTCACTGCCATGGTCTATGTACCAGGCTCTAAAGGTGGGGAGAGGAGATGGGAGCTATGAATCGCAGTCTTTTCTTTTCCAGACCCCACAGCAGGGAGTCCTTAGCTTTGCAAGCCCCAGAAGGTTCCTTTGCTTGGCTCACTTGAAAGACCTAGGCTGATATCACCCACTTCTTTCAGAAAGGCCAACATTGCCCCAGGCTGAGATGTACTCACCATCTTGGCTTCTGATGGTATAGGGTGGCCAGAGGGAGAAATGGAGCCACTGCTGTTAACTGGTGGGCCAGGGATACCAGGAATGTTGGGCACCATGGACACAGGTCTGGCCAGCTGGATCGAGAGAAGGAAAAAAAAAACAGAAGGGAACATAATACCATCGGTGGGGCAACAGTTTCCCTAAAATGAAGCGCTTTTGAGATTGGCACGTCAGGGCCTGTTGTGTGCAACGTGCCCATAGGGCATGCAGGGACAGCCTGGGAAATACCTTTCTCCATGGAGTACCAGAGTAGGGAATTTAATCCTTCAGTGTTGGGGCAATTTCTGTGGGAAGGGTTGGGGCTGTTATCTTGAGGAAAATGTTGGGCAATTTGGGAGGTGCTACGTGCCAAGTGAAAGCAACTAATCAGTGGGCTGGCAAGATCAATTCCTAGACCAGGAGCCAATTGTCCAGATGAGTCTTTATCTAGTGTTCCATAGTGCTGGATTGGTAGAGGTTAGTGAAGAGTTTAGGCAGGCTGCCATGCTCAACTAATATAGATCAGAGCCCACATTTCCCTGGGGCTCATGTGTATTTTATGACCATTCAGGTGGAAGGGAAGGATTACCATGTTGGTAGGGTTGGCTGCCCCAACTACAGAGCTCACCGATATAACAGACGGCATCTGTACTGGAGGCCCTGGCAACACAGGCATGGTCTGTCCATTAGCAAGATGCATGACAAGAGGGAGGGAGCCAGTGGGAGACCTAGAGGAGACATGAAGTGAAATGCTCATAACACAGACCTTTTGTCCATGGATCTTCTTCCTATAATTACAGAAGATTTTCCAGTCTTCTTTAGTTAGGGAAGGTATAGGGCAGCATGGTAAAAATCTTGACACCCTCATGAAGGTGAGAAGGCAGGGAATCCTATTCAACTTACCTTATAGATGGAGAAAAATGGCAAAATCTTTGTACTTTGCAAATTAAGCAAACTCAAATAGTAGGAAGCTAATCCTATTAAAGGGTTTAGAACAATTAAACATCCCTACCACTGGCTTGCCTTGGGAAAGGGGGAGTCGGGTCAAAGTCGTCATTTTGCAAAGCTGTTAGGTCACATGATGGCCAAATCTGAATGTTTCTCTTGTTCCTTTCCATGGCTTGCTCTACCCTGCCTCAAAAAGAAGTTGTCCCTTTTTATTTTTCCTAGTGGGTCCAGAGAACAATAAGCTCTAAGAATCTGAATCCTGACAACAGCCTCTTAACCCATGGGTACCGTGCCAGGAGTGAAGGCAAACAGACAAATAAAATTAAAGATGGCAAAGACCAAGAACCCTAACTGGGACTGCGGAGACTTAATGGGTTTCAGTGTTTCATTCAGTAGTACTCTAATAGACTTCTATAAGGTGTGGTTTCTACACTGTAATGAACTTCTAATGTTTTAAGAGCTCCTCTTTTTAGATTAAAGAAGTATTAAACCCTTAAATTAAGAAAGTATTACCCCCGGCCAGGCGCAGTGGCTCACGCCTGTAATCCCGGCACTTTGGGAGGCCGAGGCAGGCGGATCACGAGGTCAGGAGATCGAGATCGTCCTGGCTAACACGGTGAAACCCCGTCTCTACTAAAAATACGAAAAATTAGCCGGGCATGGTTGCAGGCGCCTGTGGTCCCAGCTACTCGGGAGGCTGAGGCAGGAGAATGGCCTGAACCCGGGAGGCGGAGCTTGCAGTGAGCCGAGATCACGCCACTGCACTCCAGCCTGGGCGACAGAGCGAGCCTCCGTCTCAAAAAAAAAAAAAAAAAAAAAAGTATTACCCCCAAATAAATATTTGCTTGTCTATTAAAAAGGTAAAGAAGATTCTGTTTATGGGGGAAAAATTTATTTTGAGAGATAATCTCAGTGACTTATTTTCCTTGGGTATTGAAAAACAGTCCCAGTTTTATCAAATAGTTTCATGTAATGGAAAGAAATGCAGCCTTCACTACTTCTCCCTGCTCTCTGTACTTACCCCATTTGCCTGTTGGATGGTGGAGCCTGTGTGATGACAGAGGTTGGGGAGGGAAGGGTTGGATGAAGTGGATCATAGCCCAAGTGGAGAGGCAGGGAGCCAGGACGTACAATGGTGGGTGTGGGGGTAGAGATCAGAACAGGCTTTGGGGTAACCTCCTGGAGAAAAGAAACCAACAGATCACAAAATGTTTTAAGGTGTGCTTATAGGGAAATATATAGATGGTAAAATCTAGTACAAATTTATTGGAAAGAGCATTAGAGCCACTCATTAAATCATGACCTGATTCCATCAGGATCAGGGACCCATAACTCACTCATCCATTCAGGAGGAATGGTGTATTAAGATCTCTTGGTCATCTCCCCTTTCAGAGACAATGGCTACATAAATAAGATGACAGTTGGACTATCACTTGAAATCTTTAAAGCAGCACTGTAGTACCATATAAATTCTAGAGATTGTTATAATTTTTCACAATCTAGATACTCTCATTCTAAACTTGATGCCAAGTGTCCTCTGAACTTCAATGGGAAAACGCAGGTATACTGGTAATGAGGCAACCCAACATCTCCAATACACCTCTTAAAAAAGGGCTATGGAAGTTTGGATAATGATCATACTGTAATAAAACAAACTGCTCTCACTGTTAACTTCTTAAGATCTTAGACTGCCAGTGGTCAAATGGCCTTGAGAGCATCCCCAGACAGTCTCTAGGACTTTGTTCCTGATGAAAAGGGAGGAGAGAGGCGGAGGAGGTTGCAGTGAGCTGAGATCGCACCACTGCACTCCAGCCTGGCGACAGAGCGAGACTCTGCCTCAAAAAAAAAAAAAAAAAAAGAAAAGGGAGGAGATGGGATGGTTGTAATGTTTATGAGAAGATAGATTTGAGAAGTTATCAAGCCAAATTTGGAGGGAAGTAACATGAGATATAGATGCTCTATCCATAGTATCCATAGTGGATGTTAAAATTAACAACCACTGGCAGAGCAGTAGATTGAAAGGAGGAGGAAGCATGAGGGGGCTTCTGAGGTTCTAATAAAATGTTTTTGATCTAGGTGCTGGTTATATAGGCTATTGACTTTGTGAAAATTCAATATATATTATATAACGTGTAAGTTATATAATTACAATTTATATACTTTTCTGTACATGTACTATATTTCAATAAATGTATTAAAAATAGTACTTCATGAAAGTACGTCGTTTAAAAAGAATAATCATCAGACTCCTAGTAGATACTTCCTTTAAATCACTTCTCTCTAGGATGACATTTTTTCGAAACTGTTAGTTGTCCAATTTATGAATTATGTGAATTTTTCTTTCTCACTTATTAATTGAAGTATAACATACAGTGATGTGCATTAAAGTCATAACAACAAAATGACTTTTAGGCTGGATGCGGTGCTCATGTCTGTAATCCCAGCACTTTGGGAGGCTGAAGCAAGAGAATGCTTGAGCCTGGGAGGCAGACGTTGCAGTGAGCTGAGATTGCACCACTGCACTCCAGCCTGGGCATCAGAGAGAGACTTTGTCTCAAAAGAAAAAAAAACAAAATGACTTGTTACAGATGTAAAATCAGGATACAGACCATTTCCAGCACCCCAGAAAGTTCTATGTCCCTTTCCAATCCACACCATTCCTTCACAGGAGGTAAACGCTATCCTGAGTTCTATCATTGTCAAACAGTTTTGCCTCTTCTTGAATTTTATAAGTATGTACTTTTGTGTATGACTTTTTTGTTGTTGTTGGATATGTTTGTGGGATTCACTCACATTGCTGTGTAATTATCAGTTCACTTTTTTTTTTTTTTTTTTGAGACGGAGTTTTGCTCTGTTGCTCAGGCTGGAGTGCAATGGTGCATTCTTGGCTCACTGAAACCTTGGCCTCCTGGGTTCAAGCAATTCTCCTATCTCAGCCTCCCGAGTAGCTGGGATTATAGGCACACACCACCACATCCAGCTAATTTTTGTATTTTTGGTAGAGACGGGGTTTCACTATGTTGGCCAGGCTGGTCTTGAACTCCTGGCCTCAAGTGATTCCACCTTGAGGTGCTGGGATTACAGGCATGAGCCACCGTGCCTGACTGATTTTTGGCTATTAAGAATGCAATTGCTAGCTGGGCACGGTGGCTCAATCCTGTAACCCCAGCACTTTGGGAGGCCGAGGCAGGCAGATCGCCTGAGGTCAGGAGTTCGAGATCAGCCTGACAAACGTGGTGAAACCCCATCTCTACTAAAAGTACAAAAATTAGCCGGGCGTGGTGGCACGCACCTGTAGTCCCAGCTACTTGGGAGGCTGAGGCAGGAAAATCGCTCAAACCTGGGAGGCAGAGGTTGCAGTGAGCCAAGATCACGCCACTGCACTCCAGCCTGGGTGACAGAGTGAGACTGTCTCAACAACAACAACAAAAGAATACAATTGCTATGAACATTCTAACATACTTCTTTTGGTAGACATATGCACTAATTTCTCTTCCATATAGACTTATAAGTGGAATTGCTGGGAAGGAGAATAGGTATAATTTATATAAATCTTCTAAATAACATTCCTTTAAATACAATCAGTCCTCCTCTAATACATACTTTTTTTTTTCTTGAGACAGTCTCACTCTGTTGCCCAGGCTGGGGTGCAGTGGAGCAATCACAGCTCACTGCAGCCTCGACCTCCAGGGCTTAAGTGATCCTCCACCTCATCCTCTCAAGTAGCTGGAACTACAGGCATGCTCCACCACGCCCAGGTAATTTTTGTATTTTAAGTGGAGATGGGGTTTCTCCATGTTGCCCAGGCTGGTCTTGAATTTCTGGGCTCAAGTGATTCTCCCTTCTTGGCCTCCTGAGTAGTTAGGACACACTATTTATATAATTAATGAATCAAAACTTTATCAATTAACATTTGAGATGACCCTTGGTAGAGAATTTACCTTCTCCTTCAGTGGTGGGGAACAGGGACTAGAGGCAGGGCTATCAGGTGGGGATGAGTCTACCTCCACTGGCTCTTCTTCTTTGATTTTGATGTCTGGTGTGGAAGGCAGAGACATGTCAAGGGGCCCAGCAGCAGCCTGTTGTGAAAGAAAAATGAACACAGTTTAACCCTATGATTCCTTTCAGGTTGAATCTATATTTTCCCATTTCCAAGATAAGGGAATATGCTTCTAAGAAGTTCAGCTTCTGTTCAATGCACTGAACTGCATGTCAAATAAATGTGGGCCCCTTATGTTTGTTTTGTTTTGTTTTGTTTTTTGAGGCGTAGTTTCAATCTTGTTGCCCAGGCTAGAGTGCAATGGTGTGATCTCGTCTCACTGCAACTTCCACCTCCTGAGTTCAAGCGATTCTCCCGCCTCAGCCTCCCGAGTAGCTGGGATTACAGGCATGTGCCACCACGCCCAGCTAATTTTTTATTTTTAATAGAGATGGGGTTTCTCCATGTTGGTCAGGCTGATCTCGAACTCCCGACCTCAGGTGATCCGCCTGCCTCAGCCTCCCAAAGTGTTGGGATTACAGGCATGAGCCACTGCACCTGGCCAAGAAATATGGGCTCCTTCTGTTTTATGTACAATTCTGGCCAAATCATTTTGTCGGTAATTCTCAGGGCTTCTGTTTCCCCAACTATAAGATGAAGATAATACCTGCTTCACCAATGGTAAACAAATATTTATAAAGACCTGAAAAAAAATATGCCATTTAAATCCATGCAAATATTATGATAATATTTTTCAGGAAATCAAAATAATTCCTGAATCTGCTGGCCACTGGAGAGCTGTGAACACTTTCTCTGCCAACAAGGATGACTAGATTACCCAATTACCAAAAGCAAACAAAGACAAACTGGCTATTCAAGTACTGCAAACCAGATAGGAAAGATATTTTCTGGGGAACTCACCATGCTTGATGGTGATCTCACCCCAAAATATGGTGCTGGATGTATTAGGTAGACAAGGGGTTTGGGGTAACAAAGAAAAGAAAGGCTGATCATCTGATTGGTGAAATAAATGAGAACTTGGTCTTAGGAGCAAGACTGGAGAAAACCAGAAAGGAAAGAGAGCACTTTCCTGGCAGTGATGCAATCACCTCACAGAACTGTGGAGCTATAAACGGCCTTGCAGGGAACAATAAACCATCTGAGATAATGGCCTTGACACTGCACCAGGACAGGAGGGTTGGCATTGCAGTTCAGTTTCATTACAAAGTGGATCCTTTGTTCTATCTATCCTGTATCCCAGGCTTCTTGGTGAAGCAACTGCTTGTTTCAAGATCTTCCCTTGCTACCTTAATCCTTAGAAACCTTCTTGATAGCTAGCTGAGTAAATTAAATACAATGTGGTATCTACTACATTAGAGAAGGTAGTAGTGGTTCATTTTCCCCAGTCTGAGGAGGGTGAGCAACAGCAAAGGTAACTTCATTTCTGCCTCATTTTTTCTACACTGCTAAGATGTCAGGTCCAATTTAGCTAATTCTGAGATCTCTTAAGTCAGACTAGTGGGAAGGAGAAGCTCTAAGTAAATACAACCATAGATTTGAAATCCTGTAGGGCATCTCCTAGCAAAGCTGTGGTTCAGCAAAGTTCCACGCTCATTAAACACTTCTGGAGACTCTTCTACTGAGTCTGTACTTCTCATTAAGGTGAAGTAAAGACCACTCCTGTACAGGCAGGAGGAAACACCAAGGAATGCCCAGTGAGGAAAGGGCTGACTATGAACTAGTCTCCCGGAAGTGTCAACTGAGCTAAAATGGCAATGAAAAAGACTAGAAGCTTTTTATGGGAGGCTAATTTTCTTGAATTTGCCTATAATAAATTGGGTATAAAATCCCTCATAGGCCAAGTGTGGTGGCTCATACCTGTAATCTCAACACTTTGGGAGGCCAAGGTGGGAGGATCACCTGAGGCCAGAAATTCTAGACCAGCCTGTGCAACATAGCAAAACCCTTTCTTGGCCAGGTGTGGTGGCTCATGCCTGTAATCTCAGCACTTTGGGAGTTCGAGTTGGGAGGATTGCTTGAGCCCAGGAGTTTGAGACCAGCCTGGGCAACATAGTGAGACCCTGTCTCTACGAAAATAAATTAGTGAGGCATGGTGGTACGCGCCTGTAGTCCCAGCTACTTGAAAGGCTGAGGTGGGAGAACTGGTTAAGCTCAGGAGGTGGAGGCTGCAGTGAGCCAAGAGTCTACCAATGCACTCTAGCCTGGGAGACAGAGCAAGATCCTGTCAATGAATGAATGAATGAATGAAAAAAAATGACAAGACTGTGGCTAGTTCTGCCATTTGAAAGCAGAACTACAAGACCAGGTGTGGCGGCTCATGCTTGTTATCTCAGCACTTTGGGAAGCTGAGGCTAGCGGATCTCTTGAGCCCTGGAGTTCAAGGCCAGTGTGGGCAACATGGCAAAACCGCATCTCTAAAAATAAATGCAAAAATTAGTGGGGTGTGGTGGTGAGTGCCTGTAGTCCTAGTTACTCCAGGGACTGAGGCGGGAGGATCACTTGAACCTGGGAGTTTGAGGTTGCAAGCACCACTGCACTCTAGCCTGGGCAGCAGAGTGAGGCTCTGTCTCAAAAAAAAAAAAAAAAAAAAAAAGAGGCCGGGCACAGTGGCTCATGCTTGTAATCCCAGCATTTTGGGAGGCTGAGGTGGGTAGATCATGAGGTCAAGAGTTCGAGACCAGCCAGGCCAACATGGTGAAACCCTGTCTCTACTAAAAATACAAAAATTAGCCAGACATAGTGGCACGGACCTGTAGTCCCAGCTACTTGGGAGGCTGAGACAGGAGAATCACTTGAACTCAGGAGGCGGAGCTTGCAGTGAGCCATCATGATCGCACCACTGCACTCCACCTGGATGACAGAGCGAGACTCCGTCTCAAAAAAAAAAAAAGAAAAAAAGTAGAGCTACAAATATGTGCTACTGAGTTTCCCTGCTTTATTAATTTATTTAAAGACAGGGTCTGGACCAGGCACGGTGGCTCACGCCTGTAATCCCATCACTTTGGGAGGCTGAGGTGGACAAATTGCTTGAGTTCAGGAGTTTGAGACCAGCCTGGGCAACATGGCAAAACCCCATCTCTACTAAAAATACAAAAAAATTAGCCAGGCGTAGTGGCATGCACCTGTAATCCCAGGTACTCGGGAGGCTGAGGCAGGAGAATCGCTTGAACCTGGGAGGTGGAGGTTGAAGTGAGCCGAGATTGCGCTACTGCACTCCAGCCAGGGTGACAGAGGGAGACTCTGTCTCAAAAAAAAAAAAAAAAAATAATAATAATAAAATAAAATAAAGAAAGACAGGGTGTTGTTCCACTGCCCAGGCTGGAGTGCAGTGGTTCAATCATGGCTAACTGCAGCCTTGACCTCCTAGGCTCAGCTTCCTAAGTAGCCAGGATCATAGGCGTGTGCTACCACACTCAGCTGATTTTTAAATTTTTTGTAGAGATCGGTCTCACCATGCTGCCCAGGCTGGTCTCGAACTCCTGAGTTCCAGCGATCCTCCTGTTGTGGCCTCCCTAAGCACTGGGATTACAGGTGTGAACCACCATGCCTCGCGCAGCCCTCTTTCTGTTAGTTTGAGGGAGACAGCATAAAAAGAAACTCATAGAAATCTATGGAACTTGGAAATAACTCCAGTGATAAAGACACTATCTTGCTTTCTTACCACTTAAACTGGATGGAAAAGTCATGTATAACTATCTTGATTTACCTGCTATGCCCTCTTAGAAGGAAAGAGCTCCCATGGAAATTTTTTCTTAAATATGGGGAAAAATAGAAGCGGTTCCAGCTATTCTATATTCTGATAGGATCCCACGCTTCACTATACCATGCAATTGTGAGGTTAATGTGTTTATATATATGTTTTGGGATAGAGATGTTGGAATCTTTTGTGATTCCAGAAAATCAGGAACACAGACTTGATTTTAAAAATAGTGACCAATAACCTAGAATTCTAATTCTAAAGTAAAATTTGATCTTTGCATTTTTCTTTTTCCCCCAAGCCCCTTATTCCATGGGAACTATCTTCCTTTGACTCTGCTTCTTCAAGTTATTTCCTCTGGTCTTCCAAACTAAGGGATTCTCTAGGGATCTGAACTATATAAAGGCTAAAATCAGAGAATCATAGCGCCTCAGGATTAGAAGGGATTCCAGCATTTTAATCCCCTCTGCAGTATCTCTACTAAGTGATCTACATATAATTGAACATATTTTGTGACAGCTTCCACCCAGTGGTCCTACTTCTCCCTTTGGGCCACATGGAATAAATGTAATCCCTCTTTTAATGAATACTCTTGAAGACTGCAATTTGTTCACACTAAATCTCTTTTCCAACCAAAATTTCCTCAATTTCTTTCTTTTTTTTGAGACAAAGTCTCACTCTGTCGCCCAGGCTGGAATGCAGTGGCACGATCTCGGCTCAGTGCAACCTGTGCCTCCCGGGTTCAAGCGATCCTCCTGTCTCAGCCTCCTGAGTAGCTGGGATTACAGGCGTGCACCGCCACGCCTGGCTAAGTTTTGTATTTTTAGTAAAGACGGGGTTTCACCATGTTGGTCAGGCTGGTCTTGTGATCTGCTTGCCTTGGCCTCTCAAAGTGCTGGGATTATGGGTGTGAGCCACTGCGCCTGGCCCGTTTTGTTTGTTTGTTTGTTTTAAGAGATAGGGTCTCTGGGCCAGGCATGGTGGCTCACGCCTGTAATCCCAGCCCTTTGGGAGGCCGAGGCGGGCAGATCATGAGGTTAGGAGATCGAGACCATCCTGGCTAACACGGTGAAACCCCATCTCTACTAAAAATACAAAAAAATTAGCCAGGTGTGGTGGTGGTCGCCTGTAGTCCCAGCTACTCGGAAGGCTGAGGCAGGAAAATGGCGTGAACCTGGGAGGCGGAGCTTGCAGTGAGCTGAGATTGTGCCACTGCACGCCAGCCTGGGCGACAGCGAGACTCTGTCTCAAAAAAAAAAAAGAAAGAAAAGAGGGTCTCACTCTGTCACCCAGGCTGGAGCACAGTGGTGCAATCATAGCTCACTGACTGCAGCCTTGAACTCTTGGGTTCAAGCAATCTTCCTGCTTCAGCCTCCCGAGTAGCTAGGACTACAGGCATGCACCACCATGCCTGACCAATCTTTAAAACTGTTTTTGTAACATGGAGGTCCTGCTATTGCCAAGGCTGGTCTTGAACTCCTGTAATCCTCCCACCTTGGCCTCCCAAAGTGCTGGGATTACAAGCATGAGCCAATGTGCTTGGCCACTTGATTTCTTTAAAAGTTCCTGAAGTGACATAGTTTATAGTTCTTTCACCGTCCTGGTTGATCACCTTTGAAACACAGTAGGAACATCCTTCTTTATCTTTAATGCTTTGAATAATAGTAGAAAGCTACTTAAAGGCAAAAACCACATATATTGAAACAAAGAAGAGTGGAAATTTGATAAATGTTTATTGACTTGCTGATTCAAAAAAACAGTGCAGCTGAGAAGTCTGATCAGCTCAGAAAAGAGTGGGATTTGGCAACAAATATGTTATCCAACAAAATCTGAGTAATTTATCACCTTTTAACATCTTCAACATATTTATAATATAAATATTTTTAAAAAAACAGATTATTAAACGAATACTCCCCTGGAAGAACAAGAGGACTAATTTTTGGTGACGACAGACTTGTGCTGATCCATCATCTGGAACTCCTAAAGACCTGAATGGCTGACTGGGATTAGTGACTACTATCTGATTTTACTGGTTTTACTCTACTAAGCCCATGATTTTGTGTTTTAACCAATTAAGAAAACTATCCCAAAGCACAATAAAAATAGCCTAGGTCTGAATACCACCAGTTTTTTGGCAACAGTCCTGCTTCTTGCCTTTTTCTCATCCTCATCTGCAGCTTTCTTGAATTCATGTTCAAAGGAGCTAGCTAGTTCATTGAAGAGTCCCACCTCCTCACAGTTCTTCAGGAATCTAGTTGGGGTAGGAGTTTGATCTGTAGACATGAAAGAAAAGGAAACTGTTTTAGTTTTGATTTGAAATTAAAACTTGATATTAAATAGTATGTAGAGAATGCATTTGTACTTTTTGATTTGGAGAGAGAGTCTTTGTGTTAGGGCAAATTTGCTTTAATGGAGCTCTAGTAGGCGAAGGCTGGTGGTAGGCCACCAGAGGGTGTCTGTGTTGTGTTGCCTCAAAGCCAGCAGAGGGAAAACTTAACAGTATTTTGTTGTGTGACTATCCACGTACCCACTTTTCTCTCAGTGCTAGTTTTACCTCGTTTACCTCCAACCAAACCAAACCACCCACACAGGTGACACAGTTTTGTGAAACCTCTAGATATGAAAACCAAGTATAGTTAAGCAATATTTTCTTTTGTAAACTTACTCCCTGCTAGGTCTGAAGTGAGCAGAAAAAGCAGATGGATGTTAAAATCTGATGAGAAGAAACTGAGGATCAGATAGTTGAGTTTGCTGACTAACGCTACCAAGTAAGAAATAGTGCCTTGTCTTTCAGTGGTCACTGAGGTAATAATGGTCTGTTACCTTCTGAAGGATTCCAGGCAAATCTAGGGGCTGAGGAGTAAGACAGCAAGATCATGAGCTGGAAAAGGAAACTGTAAACAATAGACCTAATTTCACAGAGACCTAGGCCCAGAGCAAGTTCCTGAAACCAGGGTATTCAGATTTAGATTTGCCAGCCAAAATATGCCCACAGGGGCTGCATGAATCTCTCCTCAACACAGTGCCTCTGCCCTTCTGAAGAGAAAGACTCTTGGTAACCCATGGGAACTTTTTAAGCAACTTGAATTTGACATTCTCCCTCCCAATCCTGCTTTTGTAGACCTGAATCTTGTTCACAGATCCTAACTCTATTACGATGGCTTTCCTTGGCATGCTACTTCAGGGATTCATCTCATACCCCACACCGCTAGAATGAATGACAGAAATACAGAACAATGTTTAAATGATATTTTAAGGAGTGAGACCTGGGGTTAAAATCACCCCTTCTTGGCTGGGCGCAGTGGCTCATGCCTGTAATCCCAGTCCTTTGGGAGGCTGAGATGGGTGTATCACTTGAGGTCAGAAGTTTGAGACCAGCCTGGCCAACATGGTGAAACTCCATCTCTACAAAAAAATACAAAAATTAGGTGGGCATAGTGGCAGGCACCTGTAGTCCCAGCTACTCAGGAGGCTGAGGCAGGAGAATCTCTTGAACCCAGGAGGTGGAGGTTGCAGTGAGCTGAGATCACTGCCACTGCACTCCAGCCTGGGTGACAGAGTGAGACTCTGTCTCAAAAAAAACAAACAAAAAACCCCAAAAACACCCCTTCTAGCCTGATCAATTGAAAATAGTCCAGTGGGATTTTCCATGGAAACAGCACAATTTTTATAAAAAAATTTAAACAAAACCTCTTCTGAATCAAGAGTGTTTGGAAAAGTTACCACTACTTCTCAAAATAGTTTTAAAAGGTTCTCTGGCAGCTTTGGTTGACTAACGATAAAGCCACTTTCCCTCCACCCCTGGGTGAGTAGAAGTAGTATCATCCTTTATGCTTAGAGAGTACTTTAGTAAGGGCATACCCAAAATCACAACTCAAGTGGAACAGGAGGGGGCAGCTAAGGGCATGGCTATGGCAGAGGAGGGACTTTCACACCTTTGATATGAGGTTCAAACAAACTTCTCCTGCACCCTGCTGTTCAGACTCATTTCTGGTTTTTTAAAGGCTCTCCTGTGTTAAACCTAATTCCTCACTTTGCAGGTGGCCTCTAACTTTCAAATGGCTCTGGTTTGTGAACAAACAGACTGAAAATATATCAGAGAACCCTGAACCTGCTCTAATGAATCCTAAAAAAATCAGTAAGTTTTTGTTTTGTTTTGTTTTGACACAGAGTTTCCTTCTTGATGCTCAGGCTGGAGTGCAATGGCGCAATCTCAGCTCACTGCAACCTCCGCCTCACCATAACCTCTGCTTCCCAAGTTCAAGGGATTCTCCTGCCTCAGCCTCCCAAGTATCTGGGATTGCAGGCACGCGCCACTAATGAACAAGTAGCTGGGATTGTAGGTGTGAGCCACTGTGCCTGGCCTGAGGCTAATTTTTAAAATTTTTTGTTAAGATGGGTCTCATGTTGCTCAGGGCTGGCCTTGAACTCCTGGCCTCAAGCAATCCTCCTACCTGTGCCTTCCAAAGCACTGGGATTACAGGTGTGAGCCACAGTGTCGCTAGGCCCCAGAGAACGTTTTCTTTTTTCTTCTTTCTTTATTCTTTTTTAGAGACAAGGTCTCGATTTGTCATCCAGTGAATGCAGTGGCATGATCATAGCTCACTGTAACCTCGATCTCCTGGGTTCAAGTGATTCTCCTGCCTCAGACTCCCAAGTAGCTGGGACTACATGCATGCGCCACCACACCTGGCTAATTTTAAAATTTTTTGTAGAGATGGGGTCTTGCTACGTTGCCCAGGCTGGACTCTAACTCCTGGGCTCAAGTGATCCTCCTACCTCAGCCTCTCAAAGTGCTGGGATTATAGGTGTCAGCCAGAGTGCTCAGCTGAGAATGCTTTCTAGTTGAGAAAATAAAACTAATATATGTAGAAAGCATCATAGTGTACAAAAATAAGTACTTCGCTGGGCATGGTGGCTCACGCCTCCCAGCACTTTGGAAGGCTGAGGCGAGAGGGTTGCCTGAGGCGAGGAGTTCAAGACCAACTTGGGGAACAAAGCTAGAACCCATCTTTACAAAAAATAAAATAATTAGCTGGGTGTGTGGTGGTGCACATCTGTAGTCCCAGCTACTGGGGAGGGTGAGGTGGGAAGATGGCTTGAGTCCAAGAGTTTGAGGCTGCAGTGAGCTGTGATTGTGCCACTGCACTCCAGCCTGAGCAACAGAGCAAGTCTCTGTCTCCAAAAAATACCCCCCAAAACGGCCGGGCACAGTGGCTTACGCCTGTAATGCCAGCACTTTGGGAGGCCGAGGCGGGCAGATCTCGAGGTCAGGAGATCGAGACCATCCTGGCTAACACGGTGAAACCCCGTCTCTACTAAAAATACAAAAAAATTAGCCAGGTGTGGTGACAGGCGCCTGTAGTCCCAGCTACTCGGGAGGCTGAGGCAGGAGCATGGCATGAACCTGGGAAGCGGAGCTTGCAATGAGTGGAGATCACGCCACTGCACTCCAGCCTGGGCGACAGAACGAGACTCCGTCTCAAAAAAAAAAAAAAGAAAAAAATACCCCCCAAAACAAAAAAACAAATTAAAACTTGGGTGAATGCCATGGTGCCAGGTTATAAAGAGCCTGAAAATCCAGGTATAAATAGCCGTTTCTTTCTTTCTTTTTTTTTTTTTTGAGACAGAGTTTTGCTCTTGTTGCCCAGGCTGGAGTGCAATGGCACAATCTCGGCTCACCACAACCTCCGCCTCCTGAGTTCAAGCGATTCTCCTGCTTCAGTCTCCCAAGTATCTGGGATTACAGGCATGCACCACGATGCCAGGCTAATTTTGTATTTTTTTTGTTTGTTTTTTTGAGATGGAGTCTTGCTCTGTCGCCCAGGTTGGAGTGCAGTGGTGTGATCTCAGCTTACTGCAACTTCTGCCTCCCAGGTTCAAGTGATTCTCCTGCCTCAGCCTCAGCCTGCCGAGTAGCTGGGACTACAGGTGCTCGCCACCACGCCAGGCTAATTTTTGTATTTTTAGTAGAGACGGGGTTTCACCTAGTTGGCCAGGCTTGTCTCGAACTCCTGATCTTGTGATATGCCTGCCTCAGCCTCCCAAAGTGCTGGCATTATGGGCGTGAGCCAACATGCCCAGCTAATTTTGTATTTTTAGTAGAGATGGGGTTTCACCTTGTTAGTGAGACTGGTCTCGAACTCCTGACCTCAGGTGATCCATTTGCCTTAGCCTTCTAAAGTGCTGAAATTACGGGCATGAGCCACTGCGTCCAGCCTTAAATAGCTTTAAAGAGAAAAGGGCCCAGGGCAGTGGCTCACGCCTGTAACCCCAGCACTTTGGGAGGCCGAGGCAGGTGGATCATTCGAGGTCAGGAGTTCAAGACCAGCCTGGCCAACCCTGTGAAGTCCCGTCTCTACTAAAAATACAAAAATTAGCCGAGCAGTAGTGGCACGCGCCTATAATCCCAGCTCCTCAGGAGACTGAGGCAGGAGAATCGCTTGAGCCTGGGAGGGGGAGGTTGTGGTCAGCCAAGATTACACCACTGAACTCCGGTCTGGGCAACAGAGTGAGACCGTGTCTCAAAAAAAAAAAAAAAATAATAATAATAATAAATAAATAATAAATATAAATAAATAAAGAGAAAATAGGAAAATAATGATAGATTTTGACTAGAAGAGTAGAATTTAAGGAAGACTGGCTTTTCAATAGTATGTATGCAACATGGATTAGAATGAGAGACTAATCAAGGAGGCCAGCTAGGAGACTTTGGAGGAATCCAAGCATAAAGAAGGTGATGGTAGGGAGAATAGGAAGGAATAGAATAGAAAGAATTTGAAGAATAAAACAACTCAAGATTTTGAGAATACTGATATTAATGAATAACAAAGGAGAAGGAGCTGGTTTAGGAGACAAGGAGGTTAAGTTCAGTCATTGACATAAAGACTTGAAAGGCAGCCAAGAAAAAGCGTTCACATAAGGGGTTGGGATACATATGACACAACAGGTCTTAACTGGAGATGTGAGAATTACCAGCGTAGATATATGATAGCTGAAGTCATGTGCAACAAGATGAGCATTACAGAACTGAAAGCAAATAGTAACAGGAGAACACGTTTTCTCCTTGAGACCATCCTGGAGCAAGTTCTCTTACCACCCCTGGAGACTTGGTATAGACCCTTCCACCCATTTGGAATAACCTCTCCAACTTTATAACCTTGCCCCAAATTTACCTCTCAGATAAACTTCCTCTGATTAATTCTACTTAATATTAACTCATTTAGTATTCATATTGTTTGTAGTATTCACTTATACTTGTCTGCAAATACTACCATTTTTTTATGAATATATGCCCTGAATTAATTATGTATGACCTATATGTATACCCTATCCACTATTCCCTAAGATCTCCCCCAGGTTTTCCTTTTGTTTTTAGAGACAGGGTCTTGCTTTGTAGTCTAGGCTAGAGTATAGTAGCACGGTCATAGCACACTATAACCTCAAACTCCTGGGTTCAAGCTATCTTCCCACCTCAGCCTCCTAAGTAGCTAGGAGTATAGCCATGCATCATCACATTTAGTTAATTTTTAAACATTTTTTGTAGAGACAAGATCTCTCTATGCTGCTCAGGCTGGTCTTGAACTCCCAGCCTCAAGCAATCCTCCTGCCTTGGCCTCCCAAAGCATTGAGATTACAGGCATGAGCCACCACACCTGATCTTCCCCCAGGTTTTCTTAGGGATCATTGATGACAATGTTCCCATTTATGTCTTTTTCCTAAGGATTACAAATCTACAAGCTCCTAGCAAACGTGCCTGGTGTATATAGTAGATATGAAATAAATATCTGCTGAATTAATGAGGAATAGGAGGTCTGTAAAGGCAAGTGGCAAGTCCCTTTCATCATGTATAGAAGTATGATGAGGAAGTTCTGTCTCTCCTTCTCCATGTCTATGGTAGCATTTTGGCTAGTAATACCTAGAGAAACTGTGTCTTATATGAGTTATTAACTAATGTAACAACCACCAACTAAACACCCTAGGAATTAAATATTAAGCTTGCTTAGATTGAGGTAAATCAGAACCTCTCATGGATCAAAAGAAAAAGCTCACTTTGGTTTGTATGTCTGTCTAGTTGAAAATGGTACAGCAGAATTGCTGCCTGGTTTGAGAGCAGTTGCTAAGCGGGCTCCCTTGAGAATGGCATATACAAGCAAGACAGTATCTAAAACTGCTGAGAGGTTCCAGGTCACCCAAATTGGCTTAGAAAAGTCCCACTGACTAAATGTCTTGTTTGAGCTTTGGAAATGTGCCCTCAATGGTGTCTGGGTTTACAAGGGAAGCTGAATTTATGAACAGAAAATCTGCCTGCTGGAGGAAAGCTGACACCCAGTGGAAGAGAAGCAACCAGGCTAGATTGGCTTTTTTTTGCATTCTTTTGTTCACCACTTTGCTGTGGGTAGGGAAAAATGTCAAAGGCATCTTTTGTCTGTAAATCTTTCAAAGTCTTAATAAACAGAAAGATGGTAATAGACCGAAAAAAACTAAGACGAAACCTCAACACACCTACCCTCAAAAACCACAGAACACAACCTTGTTATTAAAAACAGAGTGGAGGGTACAAGAGAAACTTGGGAGCTTTTAGTGTTCCTTTTTCCTGATTAAATGCAGATCACATAAGGGCTCTTAATAGGAGAAAGGGAGTACAGCTCCCAGTACATCTGGTCTCTGGTATTAATCTTAACTGCCTGGTGGTATCAAGGCACGTGGCTTTTGGGGCAGCAAATACCTGCAATGATGACTGAGTCAGTTCGGGCTGGGCCAAATTTCAATGTCATCTCATGCTTGTGTTTATGAACTGCCAGGTGGTCCTCGTTTGTAAATCTCTGAAATGAAACAGAAATGGAGATGTGAAAAAACAAAAACAAAAACCTGATTCGGTGCCTTTTTAAAATGTAATACCAAACATCTTGCAATGAGATTGGTCCCTGGAAAGAAGAACTGGAGAGGGAGAAAAAACTGGAAGAGGAGAAGAGATAGAGAAAAAAGGGTGCTAGAACGCAGGGAGAAGAGGAGAGGGGGAAGACCACAACACCAACTGCTCTGTAATATCAGGTCCAAACAACAGAAGTGGACAGATTGTTGGTGAAGTGGGGTCCAAGTAGGAGGCTCCAAATGAAAAAAACATTAAGGCAAACTCGTATTGAACAAGGGGAAACAATTTTTAATAATAATAATAAAGAGAGAAGGGAAGGGCTGGGCACTAGTTGGCCATCACACAAATAGGTAATTGAGAATGAAGCCCTCCATGGTAGGGCTGAATCGGACTCTTTTATGAGGGGGCTAACAGGGAGATAAATTATGCAGGATTAGGAGAACCATTTAACTTCTTGGCCCCTACAGTGCTGCAGCAGGCGCCTGCATGGCTATTTGGCTCAGAGTTTTAATGAGCCAGGATGGAGCTATAGAGGACCAAGGCCCAATGGCCAGCAATAATGGCACATACCAGCCCCATCGGCCAAATGCTGTCTCCCCTCATCGGGCAGCCCGCCTGGGCTCCATCAGCCATAAAAAGGCCAGTACAATGCTGATGACTATATAATGGTAGAATAAAAATGCCAGCAAAAAATATTTTTTTAGGGGTAGGGAGGAGCCTGTAGGCAGGAAGAGGGAAGAGAAAGGGAGATGGTATAGAGATTTTATTTGTTTGGGATTTGGGTGAAAGGACAATGAAGAAAAGTGGGCTAAGTCTATCCAGTTTATGACTAAGTAAAATAGGGTTACTGGACAATAATTTATGCTCCTACCCCTTCTTAATAGGGGGAGAGTGAAGGGAACAGATGAACAGCAGTAATTCAAAAGAATAATATTCTCAAAAGTCCCTTTGAGGCTCCTGGCCATATTCCTTCATTAAAACATGCCTGCAACACAGTAACAGCCCGGATGCTGCAGTTTTCCACAGCTCCTTCACAGTGAGGCTCTGAAACATGGTTCCGTTTGTCTTTTTGCTTCTAAAAATGGTGATTGGTTAGTCGTCTCTTTTTACTTTCTTCATCACGTGTATATTTCTCACCAAATACTATACATTTAGCCTTCTTTTCCACAGCTCTTCTTGACTACAAACAAAATACATGGGAGTTGGCCCCATCCATCTCCTACCTGTCAGGAAAGCAATACCAAACTGTTTCTACTACTTTATTTCACCTGAATTTACAACTAAAGCCAATTTAAGATCCAAAATCCTAGGCTGGTTGCGATGGCTCATGCCTGTAATTGTAGCACTTTGGGAGGCTGAGGTGGACAGATTGCTTAAGCCCAGGAGTTCAAGACCAGACTGGGTAATCTGGCAAAACCCCATTTCTATACAAAAATTTTTTTATTTTTATTTATTTATTTTTGAGACGGTGTCTTGCTCTGTCGCCCAGGCTGGAGTGCAGTGGCGCAATCTCCGCTCACTGCAACCTCTGCTGCCCAGGTTCAAGCAAT
This sequence comes from Pongo abelii, assembly GCF_028885655.2. NCBI lineage: Eukaryota > Metazoa > Chordata > Mammalia > Primates > Hominidae > Pongo > Pongo abelii. The sequence goes on from NC_071995.2 coordinate 51,346,907, forward strand.
TCTCCTGTCTTAGCCTCCTGAGTAGCTGGGACTACAGGCGCATGCCACCATGCCCGGCTAATTTTTGTATTTTTAGTAGAGACGGGGTTTCACCATATTGGTCAGGGTGGTCTTGAACTCCTGACCTCAGGTGATCCACTCACCTTGGCCTCCCAAAGTGCTGGGATTACAGGCATGAGCCACCATGCCCAGCAACAGAAAATTTTTAAATTAGCTGGGTGTGGTGATGCTCACCTGTAGTTCCAGCTACTCAGGAGGCTGAGGTGGGGGGAGCCCAGGAGGTTGAGGCTGTAGTGAGCCATGATTACACCATTGTACTCCAGTGAGACCCTTTCTCAAAAAAGGGCCAGGCGTGGTGGCTCATGCCTGTAATCCCAGCACTTTGGGAGGCCTAGGCGGGTGGATCACTTAAGGTAAGGAGTTCGAGGCCAGCATGACCAACATGGCAAAACCGCATCTCTACAAAAAACACAAAAATTAGCTGGGCATGGTGGTGGGAGCCTGTAATCCCACCTACTTGGGAGACTGAGGCACGAGAATTGCTTGAACCCGGGAGGTGGAGTTCGCAGTGAGCCGAGATCGCACCACTAAGCTCCAGCCTGGGTGACAGAGGAAGACCTTGTCTCAAAAAAAAAAAAAAAAAAAAAAGACAGCCTCAGTGGTTTCTGATTGATCTAGGACAAAAACTGAATAAAATGTGGAAAAATTTAGTCAAGAACTTTAGTTTTCTCTATTGTTGGTAAACTCCAGGCACCATCTTTTTCAGTTACAGATGTTTCCCTAAGAATAAAGTGGCCGGGCGTGGTGGCTCATGCTTGTAATCCCAGCACTGGGAGGCTGAGGCAGGTGGATCACCTGAGGTCAGGAGTTTGAGACCAGACTGGCTAACATGATGAAATCCCATCTCTACTAAAAATACAGAATTAGCCAGGCATGGTGGCACATGCCTATACTCCTAGCTACTCGGGGGACTGGGGCTGAGGCAGGAGAATCGCTTGAACCAGGGAGACAGAGATTGCAGTGAGCCGAGATTGCGCCATTGCACTCCAGTCTGGGCAACAACAGTGAAACTCCATCTCAAAAAAAAAAGAGTGAGGGTTTGGGGGAAGGAGGGAATAGTGTATTAACCAGGGGTATGATATTTGTAGGTTAAACAAGTCACTGTAGAGGGTCTGGGATTGCCAGGTATTTGGTAAAAGGAAATAAGCAGAACCTAGTTTATAAAGAAGAAAAGAATATAATTTTTTTTTTTTTTTTGTGAGATGGAGTCTCGCTCTGTTGCCCAGGCTGGAGTGCAGTGGTGCAATGGCACGATGTCAGCTCACTGCAACCTCCATCTCCCAAGCTCAAGTGATTCTCCTGCCCCAGCCTCCCAAGTAGCTGGGATTACAGGCATGCATCACCACGCCCGGCTAATTTTGTATTTTTGATAGAGAAGGGGTTTCTACATGTTGGTCAGGCTGGTCTCGAACTCCCGACCTCAGGTGATCCGCCTGCCTTGACCTCCCAAAGTGCTAGGATTATAGGTGTGAGTCATCGTGCCCCGCCTTTTTTTTTTTTTTTTTTTTTGAGACACAGTTTTGCTCTTGTTGCCCAGGCTGGAGTCCAATGGCACAATCTCGGCTCACTGCAACCTCCACCTCCCGGGTTCAAGCGATTCTCCTGTCTCAGCCTCCTGCATAGCTGGGATTACAGGTGCCTGCTACCACACTTGGCTAATTTTTGTATTTTTAGTAGAGACGGGATTTCACCATGTTGGCCAAGCTGGTCTTGAACTCCCGATCTCAGGTGATCCTCCTGCCTCAACCTCCCAAAATGCTGGAATTACAGGTGTGAGCCACTGCACCCAGCCAAAAAATATAATTTTAAGGAGATACGACAAGTAGTAGATTATGCAGGGCTGTAAGTTTTCAAGATGTACTTATAATGTTGGCTGGTGCAGTGGCCTGGCCTTTTTATCATATAGTTTTGAAAACCGTATTATATCATTAGTTTCTTTTGTAATCCTATGTATTTCATGAATTTAAAAATATTACTCTAGGTTGGGCATGGTGGCGCATACCTGTAACCCTAGCACATTGGGACGCCGAGGCAGGTGGATCGCTTGAGCGTAGGAGTTCGAGACCAGCCAGGGCAACATGGCGAAACCTATTTCTAATACAATTCTTATCTTATATGCCTAGGGGGAGAATAAAAGTTTACTGAAGTTTTCTGCCAAAGTGATCGCCAGGCCAGGTGCAGAATGGCTTGAACCCAGGAGATGGAGGTTGCAGTGAGCCAAGATCATGCCATTGCACTCCAATCTGGGCAACAAGAGCAAGACTCTGTCTCAAAAAAACAACGAAAAAACCAAAGTGATTGCTAATCTGGCTATGTTTTATGTAGTCCTTATATTTTCTCTCATTTATTAAGAGTTAACACTTCAGAAATTCTCTGGAATACTCAGTCCCAGTTGTCCTGTCCTTGGCCACAGCTGGGGTGAGTGGCCTAAGCCAGGCGGCTGTGGGTGCTTGGTGCGCCCTCACTCATGGCAAGGGAAGGGTGGGATGGACCCCCATAAGAAAAAAAGAAATTCTCTAGATTAGTCATAAACTTCATGCATAGGAAACCATCCCTCTGAAAGCAATTTCTCAATTAAAATAGCTAAAATTATTATCATAGTATTTTTTAAATAAGATGGGATCTCATTATGTTGCCCAGGCTGTTCTTGAACTCTTGGGCTCAAATGAGTCTCCTGCCTCAGCTTCCTGAGTAGCTGGAACTACAGGTGCACACCATTGTGCCTGGCTAAAAATAGCTAAAGTGTTACTAAGTGATAAAAATCTTGACCTAAGTAAAAATATATTCTATTTAATTAAAATGGGTGAAGGGACTCCCCAAAATATTTCCTTTTTAAATTATTCCCCATTAAAAAATCTAGTTCCCTTATTTGTTTCTTTTCTTGTTTGTTTGAGACAGGGTCTTGCTCTGTTGCCCAGGCTGGAGTGCAGTGGCACGATCTTGGCTCATTGCAACCTCTGCCCTCCAGACTTACACAATCCTCCCACCCCCCAGCCTCCCGAGTAGCTGGGACTACAGGCATGCACCACCATGTTCGGGCAATTTTTGTATTTTTTGTAGAGACGGGGTTTCACCATGTTGCCCAGGCTGGTCTTGAACTCCTGAGCCCAAGTGATCTGCCAGCCTTGGCTTTTCAAAGTGTGGGGATTTACAGGTGTGAGCCACCATGCCCAGCCCCTCATTTGTTAATACCCTTAAAGGATCTTCCTTTGTTCTTTGGCTTTACCTATGTCTAAGGTTTTGGCAAATAGCCACTCACTCAGGGAACACACACGCCCTCACTGTAGGGTAAATATAATAACCATCTCCAAGGCAGCAGAAGGCTTAATACAAAATCAGGACAGTTTCTCTCCTCTCCTTTATGCCAAGACTAATTTGCACCCCCATCTGAAGACTAAGATCATCTAGATCTGCACTATCTGATGTGGTAGCGACTAGCCACACATAGCTATTGAGTACTTGCAATGTGGCTGGCTAGTCTGAATTGAAATGTACTGAAAATCAAAACACACACTGGATTTCAAAGACTTAGTAAAATATCTTGTTAATAATTTTTTATGTTGATTACATGTCAAAATGATACTATTTTGGATATACCAGGTTAAATAAAATATATTATTACAACTAGTTTCACTTGTTTACTTTCACTTTTTAATGTAGCTACTAGAAAATTAAAACTTACGTATGTGGCTCACATTTGTGGTTTGCATTGTATTTCTTTTGGACAGCTCTAATCTAGGTAATATAATATGCTCCAAGATCCCACAGGAATTGTAATCATGTACCAATCTTAAATCTTCCTCCCTAAATCCATTTTCTTTAAATGCAGTTTAGAGTATGTGGCAGTGGTTCTCAACCAGAGGTAACTCTGTCCCCCATGGGACATTTGACAATCTTTGGAGACATTTTTGTTTGTCACAACTGGGAGGATGCTACTGGCCTCTAGAAGGTAGAGGCCTGAGATGCTGATAAATATTGTATGGTGCACAGGACAGCCTCCCAAAACAAAGAATTGCATAACTCAAAATATCAGTTGTGTTTGTTGAGAAACCCTGATACAGAGTAACAGGGGAAAAGAAAAAGAAATAAGAAAAAAAGCTGCTTTTTAGTTTCCTTTTCCAAACTGCCAACACATGTTTTTAGACCTGAAAGTTGGAAGAAAAAAAGCACAGGCAAAAAACTTCCAGCCTCATTTTATAAAATGGCTGATGGACTCCAGATCTGCAAATACTTAGGATAGGGAAATTAGGAAGATGGAGACAGAAGGCACTGTATTTGGGAGAACAGACTGAATGGAATTCTCATGCACTGCCTTCTTAGTAACAAAAAGATAATATAGAACAAGCTAATAAAAACAATTTTGGCTACTTTTGATTTTTACTCCCTTATGAAGAAAAAAAGTAGCAAGAAAGAAGATTCTTTTCATTTAAGAAATACTAAGAAGCATAAAATAGAATGTCAGGACTATGAGGAAGTCAATCTGAAAACTGATACTACCTCCAGAATGGACAGGGAAAGTACATTTCCTATTAACAATTAACTTTCCATGAGACATCTTTGGTAAAAACTCTTTCCATTTCTAGTAAGTTTTACTCTCACCTATCCTTCTGTAATAGGAGAATCTAGAATCCCTCCTCCTCACAAATTTACTAAATGAACAGAGCTAAGTAAATAGTTAGGATGGGCTGGGTGCAGTGGCTCACACCTGTAACCCCAACACTCTGGGAGGCCGAGGTGGGAGGATGGCTTGAACCCGAGAGTTCAAGACCAGCCTGGGCAACATCGTAAGACCTTGTCTCTATTTAAAAAAAAAAAAAAAAAAAAAAGGAATGGCCTGAAGAACACAGATGGTGGAAACTGTAAATAAGGAATAAATCTCAATGAATAAAGTCTTAAGTTTTTTTACTTTTTTCTTTTTCTTTCTTTTTTCTTTTTTTTAGAGATGGGGGTCCCATTACGCTGCCCAGGCGGGTCTCAAACTCGTGGGCTCAAAAGCAGTCTTCCTGCCTCAGCCTTCCAAAGTGCTGGGATTATAGGCATGAGCCACCATGCCTGGCCCTTTTAAGACTGAGGTATAAAATACAGAAAATGGGCTGGGTGCAGTGGCTTACATCCTTAATCCCAGTACTTTGGGAGGCAGAGGTGGGCGGATCACTTGAGGTCAGGAGATCGAGACCAGCCTGGCCAACATGGTGAAACCCTGTCTCTACAAGAAATACAAAAATTAGCTGGGTGTGGAGGCGCGTGCCTGTAGTCCCAGCTACTTGGGAGGCTGAGGCACGAGAATCACTTGAACCTGGGAGGCAGAGGTTGCAGTGAGCCAAGATCATGCCACTGCACTCCAGCCTGGGTGACAGAGTGAGACTCCATCTCAAAAAAGAAAAAAAAGAAAATGCAAAAATCCTTAGTGTACATCTCAATGAATTTTTAATTTTTAAATTTGTATATACCTGTGTAATCACTACCCAGTTCAAGACATGAAACATTTCAGACATCACAGAAGCCTCCCATATATCCCTGTTTTCTTAAGCTTTTAAGTGAAATAATTATATAAAACAGTACAGTACCTTGGACACAGCACATATTCAACTAGTTCCCTCCACTTTTCTTTTTTAAAATTTTATTTATTTATTTATTGAGATGGAGTTCTGCTCTTGTTGCCCAGGCTGGAGTGCAATGGTGTGATCTCGGCTCACTGCAACCTCCGCCTCCTGGGTTCAAGCGATTCTTCTGCCTCAGCCTCCCGAGTAGCTGGAATTACAGGCACCTGCCACCACACCTGGCTAATTTTTTGTTTTCAGTAGAGACAGGGTTTCACCATGCTGGCCAGGTTGGTCTTGAACTCCTAACGTCATGATCCACCCGCCTTGGCCTCCTAAAGTGCTGGGATTACAGGCATGAGCCACCGTGCCCGGCCTCCTCTTTACTTTTTTAAAAGTATTACAGTAAAAAAGTGACTTTTTTTTTTTGCAGGATAATTCTAAACAAGTAAATGCCTAGAGATACTGCAGTTCTTTTCCTAACCTCATTTAACCTATTCTCCAGATGTATTTTGAAATAGCAGCACTGAACAGACCCGAAAAGTAGGCTCAGGGCAAATGAGACGTTAAGGCCAAAGTAAAACTAAATTTTTGCCTTTTGACTCTGAGCCAGGCACAAGCATACAGGGATTAGGAATCTAACAGTTTCAAGCTAACTCCTTGGTAAAGCATTGTGACCAATGAAATTTCTCTGCAATATGCACTCAACTCCTAGCCAGATACATTCCTGAAATGTTGCTTTTGGCCACCACAGCACCCGTTTTCATGAGGATTTGCCTCACATTTAAAAACGCTCTTAATATCCTGACCTATGATGAATTCATGTCCCTTTCCTTGTTTTAGAAGAGTAGACTGGGGGAAGAAGACAATCAGAACTCTTTAGTTATTAGGAAATGAGCCCTGAGTGTGTAAACTATCAAGAAATAATACAAGGAACTCAGTTTACATTTGTGATAGTTTGAAAAGTAATTTATGCTGAAACCTAACTACCCCTTTTCTCCAAAGTTTCTGGGTTTGGCAGTACTTCATGGACAGAATTGCTTTCTTTTAATTCAGTATCTATACTTGGGCTTGGGTTTTTTTTTTTTTTTTTTTTTTAAGACAGGGTCTCACTCTGTAGCTCAGGCTGGAGTGTAGTGATGTGATCATAGATCACTGTAACCTCAAACTCTTGGACTCAAGCAATCTTCCCACCTCAGCCTACCAAGTAGCTGGGACTACAGGTTCGCACCACCATGGGCTATTGCTTTGTTTACTTTAGAGATGGGCTGTTGCTATGTTGCCCAGGCTGATTGCAAACTCTTGGCCTCAAGCGATCATCCCACCTCAGCCTTCCAAAAAGCTGGGTTTATCTGCGCCCATATACTTGGGGGCATATTTTGATGAAAGAAAATAGTATGAAAAAGTCATAGAAGACAGCACCACTGCACTCCAGCCTAGTCAACAGAGTAAGACTCTGTCTCTTTAAAAAAAAAAAAAAAAAGTCATAGAAAACTTGAGAAAAACTATGAGGAGTAAGTTCTAGAATACAGTGATACTGATGCTGAGCAGGTGAAGGAAGAAATAACTGATCTTTTTTTTGAACACTATTTAATTAATCACTTCAACTGATCACATATTCTGAAAGAAGAAACTGGAAGATCTGTAAAAGTCTTGACAAGGCTTCTTTCCCTCACTGCAGTGCTTCTGTTCCCAATGTCAGACATCATTTAAGTTTGGGAAAGCAGGGAAAGGGAGAAGAAGGGATTAAATACACACATACTTCAAACCAAACATAACTTTCATTTCTACCTTGGTCAATCCTAGGCTCCTGCTCTCTACTTCAAGATGTTTAGCCAATGATGGGTAATAAATAAATAAATAAATAAATAAAAAGGAAAAAAAAGATGCTACTGTTTGCTATGTGAGTCACACATCCTGCTCTGAATGTTTCATGGCTCTTAAATGAATCATTTCAAAGTACAGGATTTTTCAACAAATAAAATACAACCACAGCAACAGTAGCTCATATGCTGCATGTGTGAGCGAGATAATTTATAGAGGAAAAACAAGAACAGAAAACTTTCCCCCAAGACACTCAAAGATAAAATGTTGTCAGGGGAATGCAGGAGGACAAACTAAACAGAGGAGTGGGGACAACCCACCAAACTGTACCTAAGGTAAATTCATTTGTCTATGGATTGAGGAATTTTCTGTTTTGGGAAGGCTGTTGGAATATCTTAAAGATTCTAGCAGCTTAACAAGTAAGTCCACTGTATAAAGAAAAGGAATTTTGAAAGCAGAGATATTATTTGATAGTTGGTCTAGCTGCCATGCTGCTGCTAGAACATAAGCTCCTCAAGAACAAGGATCTCTCCATTTGCTTGTTCATGGACAAATCCCAAGCACCTAGAACAGTATCTGTACACAGTAGGTGCTTAATATTTGTTGAATAAATGCCAACTAGCACATCTCACTAAAGTGCTACAAAGCAATACCAACCTACAAAACTTTTGCCCATGTGGGCCGGGCGCGGTGGCTCACGCCTGTAATCCCAGCATTTTGAGAGGCCAAGGCGGGCGGATCACCTGAGGTCAGGAATTCGAGACCAGCCTGGCCAACATGGTGAAACCCCGTCTCCACTTAAAAAATACAAAAAATTAGCTGGGTGTGGTGGTACGCACCTGTAATCCCAGCTACTTGGGAGGCTGAGGCAGGAGAATCACTTGAACCCAGGAGGCTGGTGAGCCGAGATCATGCCACTGCACTCCAGCATGGGGGACAAGAGCGAAACTTCATCTCAAAAAAAAAAAAAAAAAATTTTGCCCATGTGTGCAATGGTGGGACAATTTTCATCATCCGTATCCAAAAGGAGAATTGGTATCTATCTTAAATACCAACTTTTTCCTACGGAACCAGAGGCTGGGACTAGTCAGGACCAAGAATACCCTAATGCAAGGATGCAAGAAGATCAGAGTAAGAAACAAATAGAATTTCAAAAATTGTAACAACAGGAAAAAGACAAAATGGCAGCAATGGGGATTTAAATCATTAGGAAGGATTTGACTCTTGGGGGTGGGGTGGGTTTGAAATCATTCCCAAAGGAGATTTTAAAGGAATGTAAAATACATTACCTTTCTGTCCTCTTGTCCTTGTTTATGATTTTATTTTCTCCTATTCTTCTACTAACACCTTCTACCCAGGTCAGTCTCTTACTGATCTGCAAAGTCTATTTGTTTTCAATTTTGTGCCTCCATACACATTCCCATATTCCTTGACATGTGTTCCTCTCTCCATTGTTTACTGGAATCTTACCATTTTTCTAGGCCCAGCTGAAATCCAATAGTTTTTTGAAAGCTTCTCTAACGACTCCAATCTTCAGTGATCTTTCTTGAACTTGTATAGTATTCAAATGGAAATTTATTTATATAATTATATATATACAATTTTAGTCTATATGGTCTCACAATTTTTATCTTTTTAAAGTAGACTGTGTGGGCAGGCACAGTGGCTCACACCTGTAATCCCAGCACTCTGGGAGGCTGAGGCGGGAGAATTGCTTGACCCCAAGAGTTTGAGACCAGTCTGGGCAACAAGGTGAAACCCCACTGCTACCAAAAAAAAAAAAAATTAGCCAGGTGTGGTGGTGTGTGCCTGTAGTCCCAACTAGGAAGGCTAAGGTGGGAGGATCACTTGAACTGGAGGCAGAGGTTGCAGTGAGCCAAGATTGCGCCATCGCACTCCAGCCTGGGCAACAGAACAAGGCTGTCTCAAACAAAGTAGACTGTAAACTACTAGAGGGTTAAAAACATGTCTCACACTTATTTTTTATCCTTTTCACCTGCCCCACCTCTGGGCTTGCCCAGTTTGGCACTCAATAAATTCTTGCTTCAGTGATTGGGTAAAGTTTTATATAGTGACATAAGAGTAACTGTTGAAAAGCTTTAACACTCTTGGATTCTCAGACCTTAACATGGCACACTTTCAGAAAGATCTGATGGCTTTCCAACTCCATTTGCAAAGTAAATTTCACTTTTCAAATCAGTGAGAATTAGTGTATCCTCTTGCCTACTTTTTTTGACACCAGATTCCCTTTATTGCAGAAAGGCACCTAAGACAATTACAGTATGCTAGAGTTATACTGCTGTTGTATGAAAGGACACTGGTGCCATGGTCTTTGTGGGTCAATTCACTTTCTTAGGGTATCTGATTCCAGCACTGAATTTTATTACCAATTAAAATGCCCTGTGAGGCCAGATGCGGTGGCTCATGCCTGTAATCCAGCACTTTGGGAGGCTGAGGTGGGCAGATCACTTGAGGCAAGGAGTTTGAGGCCAGCCTGGCCAACATGGCAAAACCCTGTCTCTACTAAAAATATAAAAATTAGCTGGACGTGGTGGTGCACGACTGATAATCCCAGTTACTTGGGTGGCTGAGGCACAAGAACTGCTTGAACCCAGGAAGTGGAGGCTGCAGTGAGCTGAGATCACACAACTGCATTCCAGCCTGGGTGACACAGCAAGACTCTGTTTCAAAATATAAACTAAACTCAACTAAAATACCTTGTGTATAAAAATGTGGATTTACAAGCCATTCCCTTTTAAGTTCCTTCTTCACTCCCCAAACCACTAGTGGTAATTTTAACCACATCCTTTTGAGCATTTTCTTTTAAGATCTCAATTATTTGAATTTTACAGGCAGAATATGAGCATCTCATAGGTGTCAAACAGTGTCAAGAACCGATTCCTCCTTTAAAAAATTGTACACTCCAGTATCTGACAAAAGGAAAAGTATGTTACAATCAAATCAACAAGCTAGTTAGAGGGGAACAGAAAAAGAATATTAAACCCATAGTCAACACTGAGTTGCTGGGTCTTCATCGTTATGATCTGGGTTTAATAGCAATGCATTATTATTCTACATCAAACTTGTCCAACCTTCGGCCTGCAGACCACATGCAGCCCGGAATGGCTTTCAACATGGCCCAACATAAATTCGCAAGCTTTCTTAAAACATTATCAGATTTTTTGGCGATTTTTTTTTGTTTAGTTCATCAGCTATTGTCAGCGTTAACATATTTTTATGTGTGGCCCAAGACAATTCTTCTTCCAATGTGACCCAGGGAAGCCAAAAGATTGTACACCTCTGTTTTACATTATACAGACCAATGGTATAACCATTCCTCTAAGTAGCCTAAGTTTTAAATACTCAGCCATACTGCAATACTTGCTTCTATTTTGGTTCCTTGTTCCTTCCTCCTGACAAATGTGAAAATTCATGAGCCCCATGGGTCACGTCTTCTGCCAAGTAAGTTGCAGGTGCCCAGTAAATCACAGCAAAAAGGAAACTGAGCTCCTAAGGTCATTTAGGCCAACTCCATCAGGGATTGGGCAATGTAGGAAAGAGGGTGGTAAATACAATTTCTTATCAGTTTGGGTTAAAAAAGATTAGTTTTTTTTTTGTTTTCAAATGTTACTTATTATTTGATGGGATTGAGAAATATAACCTCATCATAGGTATAGATATACTTAGCCAAAGTCCTGGTCATCTCAGTTTCTGCTATGTGATTCCTAAACACCATAGTCAAGCAGAAAGTATAATTCTTTGCTCTTTCTTCTCTCGTACTCTCTTTTTTTGGGGGTGGGGGTAGGGTGGGGGGCAGAGTCTTACTTCATCACCCAGACTGGAGTACAGTGGCATGATCTTGGCTCACTGCAACCTCTGCCTCCCAGGTTCAAGTGATTCTCATGCTTTGGCCTCCTGAGTAGCTGGGATTACAGGTGTGTGCTACCACACCCGGATAATTTTTATAGTTTTAGTACAGATGGGGTTTCACCATATTGGCCAGGCTGGTCTCGAACTCCTGACCTCAAGTGATCCACCTGCCTCGGCTTCCCAAAGTGCTGGGATTACAGGTGTGAGCCCCTGTGCCTGGCCCCCTTCTCTTTTTAATAGTACTCTCTTATGACTTTTTTCAATAAGGCTATTGTATTAGCCTGTTCTCACGCTGCTAATAACGATATACCCAAGACTGGGTAATTTATAAAGGAAAGAGGTTTAATTGACTCGCAGTTCCATATGGCTGGGGAGGTCTCACAATCATGGCGGGAGGCAAAGGAGAAGAAGAGTCACATCTTACATGGCGGTAGGCAAGAAGAGCATGTGCAGGGGAACTCCCCTTTATAAAACCATCAGATCTAGTGAGATTTATTCACTATCACGAGAGCAGCATGGGAAAAACCTGCCCCCATTATTCAATTACTTCCCACTAGGTCCCTCCCACAATACATGGGGATTATTACAATTCAAGGTGAGATTTAGGAGGGGATACAGCCAAAGTAGATCAGCTATAAACTATAAACTATAAACTATCAGTCCTGAGAAGATTGTTGTCAATTAATGCCTCGTATAACTGGATTGCTTAGGAGAAGGGAGAGTAAGGCAGTGAAAGGGAAGGGGCAATAAGTTTGAGGAAGACATTATTGGTTTCTTAACCCAACCCCCATTTTTCAACCATTTTCTCTTGCTTGCCTCACTATAAAGGCTGAAAAGTGAGATATTCCTTTTTCCTATGCAGCTGGTATTAAACCTGTCACACAGTTCAGGCCAATAAGACGATGAAATCCACCGCGGCGGGGGTGGAGGATGGCACTTCTGATGTAAGGCTTTTGTCTCCTTATAAAAGGGAAAGCCAGAACAAGAGAGTTCCTGATGCTACCTGCCCCTTATTTCTTTCCCATCCTCTGACAGTGAGGCAACAGGAATGAGGATTAAAAGGTAAAAGCTAAAAATGGTACAGCAGAGAGAAAGAACCTAGGTCCTTGATAAACTTGCTTAGCTGCTGAAACAGTCCTAATTCTGGACACCTTGTGTTATAAACGTTGACACAGTTTTTTTTTGTTTTTGTTTTTGCTTTATTTTGAGATGCAGTCTCGTTCTCTTGCCCAGGCTGGAGTGCAATGGCATGATCTCGGCTCACTGCAACCTCCGCCTCCCAGGTTCAAGCATTTCTCCTGCCTCAGCCTCCTGAGTAGCTGAGATTGCAGGCACATGCCACCATGCCCAGCTAATTTTTATATTTTTAGTAGAGATGGGGTTTCACCATGTAGGTCAGGCTAGTCTCGAACTCCTGACCTTGTGATCCGCCCACCTCTGCCTCCCTAAGTGCTGGGATTACAGGAGTGAGCCACTGCACCCAGCCTGTGTTCACATAGTTTTAAGCTACTGTTAGGTATTTGCATGTGAAACCATTCCTAACCAATATACGATTTTCAATATGTATAGATTCTGCTTCATTTTATATCTAAGGAACTTAGAAATGGAATATACAAGGAAGTATTTTATTCTACATCTTCATGAATATTTATCAGTTGTATCCTAATGCAGAATTCTGTTTTCTTTTTCACATAATACACCAAATAAATTCCATCTCATCATCACCTATTGCCTCAAGCTTCCTTAGAAACAACGGCTATACACTGGGCTTTTGGGAAGAACAAAATGTTAAGAGAGTGGCACCTTATAATGCTGCTTTGGAAACTGGGGCACTTAAAGATCACTCCTCACTAAAGAATGGAGTTTTAGACTGGAGCAGCGTATTTTCTTATTTCTTGCTGCCCCTCTTCCTCAATACCTAATGTTTGGCTTTTTATCAAACTCCAGGGCACTCTTGGGAACTATGCTTAAGAATTAACAAGGATAGATCCATTATCTTTCCTTAGATGGCAGCTACTTACTTGGATGGACTAAATGCTCAACAAACTTTAAAGGACCAGTGCCTAGGAGGCAGAGAAATCCCAGCAGCAATTCAGCCAGGCCTGGTCCTGTGTCAGTTACATGGCTAATTGCTTTCTCCACAGCTCTTGCCTAATGGTAGACCTTTTAGTATTCTCCTATCCAGATGTAGCCACTTAGCTGGGGTACCATTAAAGTCCCCAAACGGATAACTGTAGTTCTTAACAAAGCAAGAAAAGGTTATTTTTAAATCAAAATCATTATCACACAGCCCTATTAAGTTCTTGTTGACATTATACATTTCTATTTTTCAATCTCATCTCTCTCCCCAAATTCTTGTTAGGATGCTATGAGGTACAAAATCCTTGAAAAACATATCAAATACTTTTATCTTCTAATTTGCTATACATTAAGTGTTACAATCCCTGGATCTCACAAATGGGTGGGAAGGACAAAGTTACAGAGTGAAAAGTATGAACCTACTACTACATTGTGGTTTGGCTTGAGCTGCTGAAAATTTAACTGTGAAAAAACAATACTGCAAATACTTCCTGATAATACAGGAGTTTTAAAATTTTGAATGCTTACAATGTATTCAGAGTAGAGCACATACAAGTCAGTACTGAGACCACAATAACAAAAACCCTGCCCTGATCTTTAAGGCCTTATGCAATTTAGTACTGTAACAGTCAAGCCAAAAGGAAATATATAACTGGAAGGTGACGAGGGGGAGAGAAAGAATGCGCGTGCTCACATGCACTCGTCTCTAAAACCGTCTCTAAACTTGGTTCAAGTTTACAAGGAGATTACGCACACATACTCTCTCTCTCTTTCTCTCTCTCTCCTTCCCTCACTTTAAAATAATACCAAAATACAGTATTAAGCTTTTGCTTTAAACAAGCTATCAAAGCTTATGGGCCCAGGGACTCAGAAACCACAGAAGTGGTTGCAGCCTGGTAAAGAAATAGGCAACGATAAAGGCTCAAATAGTTTGGCAGGTCTTCTATATAAACCATAAACTGGTCGAGTGCTCTAATTCTGCCCTGCCACCTTAATTTAATGCAGCAAAAAATTCTTACCATAACTTGTTGACATATTCATCTGATTATCTTTGTGTCTAACCAGGAAAGTTCTGATAAGCTATCTTTATTTTTACAAAGTCAGGCAAATGGAAAACTTCTATTTTGGATGTTTACTTTCTAACCATAAGTGATATTTTTTAGAATGCTGGCCACAGACTAGAGGTCTACACTAAAAGAAGGCAGGCAGGCAGGGGAAAAGAATGAAATTGCAGCTAAGCACTGTGGCTCATGCTGGTAATCCCAGCTACTTCGGAGGCTGAGGCAGGAGGATCACCTGAGGAATTTGAGACAAGCCTGGGCAATATATATTGAAATCCTGTCTCTTAAAAAATTTAAAGAGTAGCCAAGCATGGTGGCACATGCCTGTAGTCCCAGCTACTTGGGAGGCTGAGAAAGAGAGAGAAAGGAGGCTCCCTTGAGCCCAGGTGTTTGAAGCTGCAGTAAGCTATGATTGTGCCACTGCACTCTGGCCTGGGCAACAGAGCAGGGCTCCATGTCTCTTAAAAAAAAAGTAAAAAATAAAAAAGGAATCTACACTGCCTAACAATAACACTTATCCACATACTTCTAGACAGTCTTAGTGATCCAACACAGAAGAACAGCAGCAGCTGGGGAAATTGTCTTGTTCCTGTCTCATCTCCTGCTGCTCTCCATCACAGTACTAAACTACTTGCATTTTTTCTAAACATATCATGCTGTTTCATTCTCTTGCATCTGCTATTCTCTTAGATGTGGAATGTTCTTCTCCACTTTCTCTGGAAAACTTCTATTTACCTTTCAAAACCTGTTAAAGCATCATTTCCTCCAGGAAACCTTCTCTGATGTTTACCAGAATTCTCAGTACTTGCAAATATTTACATTATTATATCTATCATATTAGAATGTAACTACATTTTCTTGTGTCTGACTCCCCTATAAGGCAGTGAATACTTTCATGTCTTATACATCTCTCTGTCATTAGTACCTAGCATGGTGTTTGGCACACTGTAGATGTTCAAAATTTTTTTAAATTTTTTTTTGAGATGGAGTCTCGCTTTGTCACCCAGGCTGGAGTGCAGTGGTGCGATCTCAGCTTACTGCAACCTACCTCCGCCTCCCTCGTTCAAGGGATTCTCCTGCCTCAGCCTCCTCAGTAGCTAGGACCACAAGTGTGTGCCACCATGCCCGGCTAACTTTTGTATTTTTGGTAGAGACGGGGTTTCACCATATTGGCCAGGCTGGTCTGGAACTCCTGACCTTGTGATCTGCCTGCCTCGGCCTCCCAAAGTGCAGGGATTACAGGTGTGAGCCACCGCGCCTGGCCATTCAAATATTTTTTATTGAACTGAACCCACAAAGGCTTATGAGGGTCTGACTGAATTAAGAAAATTATTCATGGAATAATTTCTGGAAACCTGACCCCAGGCTTCCTCAAGGTTGGAGATACCAGGCAGATACGTAAAGAATAAAATCAAATGCCTTGATTTTATTTTTACAAGGGATTTGCGTGCACTAAGTCTCTCACCAGAGACATTTGGGAAAACCCATGTTCAATTTTTGATTATGGTCTAAAATGATAACAAATTGTTCCAATTATATAGAACCTGCCACTCCATTATATCATAATGTAGACAAACCAGGAAGTGCTAATGGGATCCTATTAACCTTCATATCACATTACAACAGCCTAGAGGAAGAGAGGAGAGAAAGGAAAATACAAAGGCCATTAAAAATACTGATGGGTGTCAGGCAAGGGCTAAGAGGTTGGAACTTCCAGTCCTCACCTCTAGGCAACAACTCACTACAGTATAGCAACTGCAGATTTCAACCATAGTATGGTAGGCCGATAATGCCTCCAGTATAGACCTGTCCTGCCAAAATACAACATACCAGGTGGCTTAAACAGAACTTTATTATCTCTCAGTTCTGGAGGCCAGAGGTGTTACCAGGGTTGGTTTCTTCTGAAGGATGTCAGCGAGAATGTGTTTCATGCCTCTCCTAGCTTCTGGCTTGCTGGCAGTCTTTGGCATTCCTTGACTTGTGGCAGCATAAATCCAATCTTCACATAGTGTTCTCCCTTGTGTGTGTGTGTGTGTGTGTGTGTGTGTGTGTGTGTCTATGTCCAATTTCCTCTTTTATAGGACACCAGTCATATTGGAGTAGGGGCCCACCTTACTTCAGTATGACCTCATATTAACTAATGCCATCTGCAATGACCCTGTTTCCAAATAAGGTCACATTTTAAGGTACCTGGGGTTAAGACTTCAACATAAAAATTCAATTCAATCCATAACAGCTCACAAAGATATATCAATGTCCTAATTCTTAGAAGCTGTGAATGTTACCTTACATGGTGATTAAATTAAGGGCTTTGAGATGAGGGGATTATCCAGATGGGCCCTCAATGCCATCACAAATGTCCTTATAAGACAGCAGCAAAGAGAGATTAGATACACACAGAGAGGAGAGGGCAATGTGAAGAAAGACATAGAGACTGAAGTGATGTAACCACAAGCCAAGAAATGCTGGCAGCAACTAGAAGCTGGAAGAGGCAAGGAAAGGATTCTCTTGGAGAGCCTTCTCAGGAGGATATGGTCCTCTTTAATACCTTGGTGGGCTTTTGGCCTCCCAAACTATGAGATAATAAATTTCTTTTCTTTCAAGCCACCTAATTTGTGGTAATTTGTTATAACGCCTACAGGAAACTAATATACATATTATCTTTTCATAATTTAAACATAATTATCTCCATTCTAAGAGCAGCAGAGGAGCAGGCAGATAACAGACAATAGGTGACAAACTCCAAGCAATCATACCCATAACCACAAACCCCTGTAACCAGCATTTTTTTAAAAGGGAAAGCCAGGCACAGTGGTGTGCTCCTGTAGTCCCAGCTACTCAGAAGACTGAGGAGGGAGGATCATTTGAGCCCAGAAGTTTGAGTCCAGCCTGGGCAACACAGTGAGACTCCATCTCTTCAAAAAAAAAAAAGAGGGAGCAGGGAGAAAAATCCACACTGAAATATCACCACCACCACAAAAGAAACTACAGAGTACATCACATTAGATAAGGGTGAATACTATTACATGGCTCTCTAATTTCTATTATATAAAAAATGTGTTTTGGTTGGGCACGGTGGCTCACGCCTGTAATCCCAGCACTTTGGGAGGCTGAGGCGGCCAGATCACCTGAAGTCAGGAGTTAAAAACCAGCCTGGCCAACATGGCGAAACCCGGTCTCTACTAAACATACAAAAATTAGCTGGGTGTGGTGGTGCACGCCTGTAATCCCAGCTACTCGGCAGGCCGAGGCAGGAGAATCGCTTGAGCCCGAGAGACGGAAGTTGCAGTGAGCCGAGACAGTGCCATTGCACTCCAGCCTGGGATACAGAGGCAGACTCCATCTCAAAAAAAAAAAAAGTGTTTTAAGTTGCAACGTAAAATGTATTTCTTACTCTGATTCATAAACCAAAAGGATTGAGACTTCTGGTTTTTGGCTTGGCATATAAAGAGCTTAGAATAACAGTTGTCACTCTATCCTAACAACAAATAAAAAGCTCAACTGAAAAATCTTAACAACTCTTCATAGATCTATCAGAGAAGTGAGTTCACAGGGCAAACTGCTGTTCCCCAAATTGGCAGATATAGAGAATCACAACCTAAAGGAGCAGAAACCCATGAGCTGAAACCTGCATGACAATCAAGTGCCAGGGGAGGAAAACCTGAACTATAATTGATGAAGCTAGAGGCTAAGTGTGGACAAGTCTGAGAGTTAAAAATGCCAGGGAGACCCAGTCACAGAGGAGCCCCCACACTGTTGTGAGTTTTACGTCCAGGTTCTCCCAGCTCTACTAGGTTCTTACGGTGAATATCAGGGGAAATTTCTTGTGCTTTTGGCAGGGGGAAAGGGAAAAGTACAGTAGTCTCCCCTTACCTGTGGTTTCACTTTCCATGGTTTCAGTTACCCACAGTCAACTGCAGTTCAAAAACAGATGAGTACTGGTCGAGTAAGGTGGCTCACGCCTATAATTCCAGCACTTTGGGAGGCTGAGGTGGGAGGACCGCTTGAGCCCAGGAGTTTGAGACTAGCCTGCACGATAGAGTGAGACCCTGCCTCTATTTAAATTTTTTTTTTTTTTTTTTTTGAGAGAGAATCTCACTCTGTCACCCAGGCTGGAGTGCAGTGGCACAATCTCAGCTCACTGCAACCTCCGCCTCCTGGGTTCAAGCAATTCTTGTGCCTCAGCCTCCTGAGTAGCTGGGATTAAAGGCGTGCACCACCACACCCAGCTAATTTTGTATTTTTAGTAGAGATGGGGTTTCACCATGTTGGCCAGGTTGGTCTCAAACTCCTGGCCTCAAGTGATCCACCCGCCTTGGCCTCTCAAAGTGTTGAGATTACAGGCGTGAGCCACTGCACCCGGCCAAAAAAAAAAAAAAAAAAAAAAAAAGATGAGTATAGTACAATAAGATATTTTGAGAGAGAGAACACATTTATATAACTTTTATTACAGTATATTTTTATAACTGTTCTATTTTATTATTAGTTGTTGTTAATCTCTTACTGTGCTGAATTTATAAATTAAACTTTTTCATAGGTATGTACATATAGGGAAACATAGTATGTCATCCCTCCATATCCATGGGGGACTGGTTTCAAGACCCCTGAGGATACCAAAATCCACAGATACTCAAGTCCCTGATATAAAATGGTGTAGTATTTGCACATAAAATGTGCATATCCTCCTATATACTTTAAATCATCTCTAGATTATTATAATACCTAATACAATGCCTAAATATCACTTCATTCGTGTGGATTCAATGTAGTGCTTGGCAGGCAGCAAATTCAAGTTTTGCCTTTTTTAATTCTGCGGAATTTTTTTTCTGAGTATTTTTTACCTATGATTGTTTTAATCCACGGGTGAGAAACCCACGGATACAGAGGGCTGACTGTATATAGGGTTTGGTACTATCTGGTTTCATGCCTCCACTGGGAATCTTGGAATGTATCCTTGTGAATAAGGGGGGACTACTGGAACCATTTTGAAATACCCCAGAGCATTCTGTTCTTCTTTACAAGGCCTGCCCTCAGGAGAAAATACTTTACCAGAGCCTAACGTGCTGCGGTTTTATCATAGACTAACTAACCTGGGAGAAGGGTAATACCCAATTCTACCCCCATCTAGCCATCCTGTCCCATCCAAGTGGGGAAAAGAAAACAAAACTGAGAAGCACTGATGAAGTTTATAGTCCAGGGCATAGGCTCACCAAAATATTGAGACCTAATCATAGGACAGTAGAACACTTCCAGTTCCCCTCCCTGTCATACCTCATCACAACTTTACTAAGGGTGTATTTACCAATTCCTTTTACCCAGTATATCATGTCCACCTTTCAACAGAAAATTGTAAGTCATATTAAAAGGCAAAAATACACTCTGAAGAAACTGAGTAAGCACCAGAACCAGTGAGATATGGCAGAACTGTCAGAATTAACAGTCCAGGAATTCCAAAACACTATGATAAACACAACAACATGTAAGAACAGATGGATAATATAAGAAGAGAGATGGAAATTCTAAGAAAGAATAAAAAAGAGAAACTTTTAGGCTCCTGAACACAGGGAGGTGCAGGAGTGTGACAGGCCCAGGAAGGGCATGGATGCATTGCACCTCTTCCCACCAATGCATCTCCTTATCTGGTTTTCATCCATATCCTCCATAATATCCTTTATAATAAACTGGTAAACATCAGCTTTCCACAGGCTTTCTTTCTCCATGGCGAGCAGGACAATGTCCTAGGACCCCAGAGAGCCAGGAGAGAGCAACATCAAAGCCAGAAATCCATCTCTGTCCTTACTGCCCACTGGTCTTTTCCAGTCAACACTTCCTCAGCAAATACATGCCACATAGCCGTGCTGCTCAGAGGTCTCCCGGCTTATATGCAGAAAAGGCCCTGTGGCCCAGGATCACAGTAGCAACAATATTCTCATCAAAGCAGCCAGAGTGATACAGCAGAAGGTCAAGAGACAGAAAAAAGCACTAAACCCTGGTTTATAAGAGAGAGGCAGACTTCAAGGGTTGTCTCCTAAGACAACAAGTAAGCTCAAGGGGAAGCTTATAACCAGTAAGCTTCAGAGTGGTGAAAAAAGAGCCTAGCCAGGCCCAAATGGGAAATCCTAAAGAAACAGACATATATTAAAAGAAATAGTAAATTCAAGATGGGAGCATTCAAGTGTGCAGAAGGTGAGCAAGACTTGAGTCAGAAAATAAAGTTACTCTTTCTTGCCATTGAGATTAAGCCAAAAAAAAAAAAAAAATTAAAGAAAAGAAAGCTACTTGGCTGGGTGTGGTGGCTCATGCCTGTAATCCCAGCACTTTGGGAGGCCGAGGCGGGTGGATAACCTGAGGTCAGGAGTTCAACACCAGCCTGGCCAACATGGTGAAACCCCGTCTCTACTAAAAATACAAAAACTAGGCTGGGCGTGGTGGCTCATGCCTGTAATCCCAGCACTTTGGGAGGCCGAGGCAGGCGGATCACCTGAGGTTGAGAGTTCGAGACCAGCCTGACCAACATGGAGAAACCCTGTCTCTACTAAAAATACAAAATCAGTAGGGTGTGGTGGTGCATGCCAGTAATCCCAGCTGCTGGGGAGGCTGAGGCAGGAGAATCGCTTGAACCCAGGAGGCAGAGGCTGCGGTGAGCTGAGATTGCGCCACTGCACTCCAGCCTGGGCAACAAGAGCAAAACTCCATCTCAAAAAAAAAAAAAAATTAGCCGGTGTGGTGGTGCACGCCTGTAATCCCAGCTACTCGAGAGGCCAAGGCAGAAGAATCACTTGAACCTGTGAAGTGGAGGTTGCAGTGAGCCAAGATGGCACCATTGCACTCCAGCCTGGGTAACAATGAGATGCAGTCTCAAAAAAAAAAAAAAAAAAAAAAAAAAAATTCTACTCATACACAAAAAAGCACACTCCAAGCATTAGTTTTTCATATGCAGGGAGTGATGAGTCAGCATTACTCTTGCACCAGAATACACATGCAGGAGGGAAGTCCTATGTGTGCAATAAGTGAGGGCGGGGCTTTAGAAATAAGTCACACTTCACATAACAGAGGACACACTCAGGGAAGAAGGCTTTCCTGTGAAAGGAGTGTCGGTAAGACTTCTTATAGAAGGCAATTCTCACCGCGTATCAGAAAACCCACTCAGTGAAGAAGTCTTTTGTATGCAAGGAGTGTAGGTAAGACTTTACCCAAAAGTCAACTGCGCATGAGAGAACACACTTGGCGGAGAAGCCTTATAGATGCCAGGAGTTGTGGACAAAGGATTAGGTATAAATCATCCTACGATAAGCACTGGAAGGCATACTCAGGGGAGAAGGCTTTTTTGTGCAGGGAGTATGGGCAAGACTTCAGCTTGAAGACATCTCTTACCAGACACCAGAGGACACACCCAGGGAAGTAACTCTGCTTCTTTAAAAAGCTGTAGCCAAGACTGTGCACCTTGTTTATGGATATATCATGAAAGCAGAAGGGATCCAGAGAGCTAAGAGAACCTGAACTTGGCCCAAGTTATTCCCAGAGATTCTAAGAAAAGAGGTCAAAATTTGGGAAACAAAGATACCAGGTAAGGGGAGGGGATTACCTGGACTCTTGGGGAAATGTGGTCTCTTTCCTACTGAGCTGATGTTCCCAGTGTTGTATCTGTGCCATGCCATACTTCTCAAGGACTGTTCTTAGCCAGTGACTGTGGGCCTGGCACTGAGAGCCTCACCAACCTCCTTAGATGGCACAGCAGTCTAGGATCCCTCCACCAAACCTTCCCTCCCTCTATTCTTCCCTCTAGCAGCTCTCCCAACCTTCCTTAGTGCTATGGTTTGAGCAATGTTGTCCCTTACAAAATTCATGTTGAAACCTAATCACCAATGTAACATTATTAAGAGAATGTTTAGGATGTGGTTAAGTCATGAGGATGGAGCCTTCATGAATGGCATTAGGTACCCTTATAAAAGGATTTGGCAAAAGATTTGGCATCACTTTATCCTTTCCTCCAACTGCCATGTGAGGACACAGAGTTCCTCTCCTCTGGAGGATGCTGTATCAAGATACCATGTTGGAAGCAGAGAACAGCCCTTGCCAGATAACCAAATCTGCTGGCACCTTGATCTTGAACTTCCTAGCTTCCACAAGTGTGAGAAAATAAATTTCTGTTCTTTATAAAATAAATAAATAAATACATAAATAAATAAGAAACGCTACAGATAAAAAACACTGTAACAGAAATGAAGAATCCCAGCCAGGCAGAAGAATTACATCTAACCTCTCAGAAACCATGCAAGCAGAGAGTACAGTCAAAGAGAGAAAACCCTATCAGCCTAGAATTCTGTATCCTGCAAAATTCTTCAGAAGTAAGAAAGGCCACATGCGGTGTGGCTCACGTCTATAATCCCAGCATAGCGGATGGATTGCTTGTGTCCAGGAAGTTTGAGACTAGCCTGGGCTAGTGAGACCTCATCTCAATGAAAAATAAACAAAATTAGCCAAGTGTCCTGGCGTGTACCTATAGTCGTAGCTATTTGGGAGGCTGAGGTGGGAGGATCGCTTAAGCCCAGGAGGTTGAGGTGAGCTGAGATCACGCCACTGCACTCTAGCCTGGGCAACACAGTGAGATCCTCTCTCAAAAAAAAAAAAAAAAAAAAAAAGTGAAGGAAAAATAAAGACTTTCTCAAGCAAACAAAAATACAGAGAAATTATTGCCCACAGACTTGCCTTGCCAGAAATCTTAGAAGAAGTTCTTTAGAGAGAAGGAAAATGAACTAGGCACGGTGGCTCATGCCTGTAATCCCAACACTCTGGGAGGCTGAGGCAGGAGGACTGCTTGAGCCCAGGAGTTTGAGATCAGCCTGGGCAATATCAGCAGACCCTATTTCTAACAAAAATAAAAATAAATTAGCTGGGCATGGTGGTGCTTATCTGCTGTTCCAGCTACTCCAGTGGCTGAGGTGGGAGGATTGCTGGAGCCAGGGATGTTGAGGCTGCAGTGAGCTACAACCTTGCCACTGCACCCCAGCCTACGTGACAGAGTGAGATGCTATCTCAAAAAAAAAAAAAAAAAAAAAAATCTGAGATTCGAATCAGCCCTCTCCAGCTCCAAGCACACTGGGATCCTTGCCGCTGGAGGTTGCTGTTGGCTTCTGCTCATGCTGTGTATTGGGATCTGCAGCCAAGCATGGGAGCTTACGAAGGCACCTGGTGGTTTCTAGGTAGGAAAACAGTGTGGATGCTGGATATCATGCCTCATGCACAACAGCACTTTGGGAGCCTGAGGCAGGCAGATCACCTGAGGTCAGGAATTCGAGACCAGCCTGGCCAACATGGCGAAACCCTGTCTCTACTAAAAAAATACAAAAAAAATTAGCCAGGCATGGTGGTACCTGTAGTCCCCGCTACTTGGGAGGCTGAGGCACAAGAATCGCTTGAACCCGGGAGGCAGAGGTTACAGTGAGCCGAGATGGTGCCACTGCACTCCAGCCTGGGAGACAGAGCAAGACTCCATCTTAAAAAAAAAGGGCCGGGGGCAGTGGCTCACGCCTGCAATCCCAGCACTTTGGGAGGTCAAGGTGGGCAGTTCACAAGGTCAGGAGTTCAAGACCAGCCTGGCCAAAATAGCAAAAAGCCGTCTCTACTAAAAATACAAAAATTAGCCGGGCATGGTGGTATACACCTGTAATCCCAGCTACTCGGGAGGCTGAGGCAGGAGAATTGCTTGAACCCAGGAGGCAGAGGCTGCTGTGAGCTGAGATCGTGCCACTGCACTCCACCCTGGGAGACAGCGCGAGACTCCGTCTCAAAAAAAAAAAAAAAAAAAAAATAGCATGGAGTGTGCGTAATTGTGTTTGAGGAAGAGATGGTCACTGTCTCTGTGGTAGTGTCTTTAGGGAACTATCTGTGCCTGGATCCTGGGGAATTATGACAAAGCAGTCTGCAGGTTTGGCATGAAATCTGAACTTTCTCCCTCTACAGGATCTTCAATAGAAAGGTCCTGTCCTGGGGAAACACTCAGAGGCACTTCTCTTGCTTGTGAAGCCTGCCAGCATGTGTGTTTTGGTCAGCACTGAGATGTACATGACAAATTGTGCACAATGACTCAGCACAGCCCAACGGGTTTTTTTCTGTTTACACTTAACTAGCCTTGGACAGTAGGAGGAAACCTTAAATATTTCCTTCTACTCTCACAAACCCTTTATCTTTTTTTTTGAGACGGAGTCTCACTCTGTCGGCCAGGCTGGAGTGGCACGATCTCAGCTCACTGCAACCTCCACCTCCTAGGTTCAAGCGATCCTCCTGCCTCAGCCTCTTGAGTAGTTGAGACTACAGACGCACACTGCCACACCTGGCTAATTTTTGTATTTTTAGCAGAGACGAGGTTTCACCATGTTGGCCAGGCTGGTCTCAAACTCCTGACCTCAGGTGATCCACCTGCCTCGGCCTCCCAAAGTGCTGGAATTACAGGCGTGAGCTACCACACCCGGCCTCACAAACCTTTTATCTAATAAAACAAAATTACTGCCAAAAAAAAAAAAGAGACAATGTCAGAGTCAATCAAAAAACAAGACCTAACTGTATGTTGTATATGAGAAACCCCCTTTAATACAAATAAACATATAGATTAAAAGTAAAAAGATAGGCCAGTTATGGCAGCTCACGCCTGTAATCCCAGCACTTTGGGAGGCCAAGGCGGGTAGATCACAAGGTCAGGAGATCGAGACCAACCTGGCTAACACAGTGAAACCCCATCTCTACTAAAAATACAAAAAATTAGCTGGGCGTGGTGGCGGGTGCCTGTAGTCCCAGCTACTCAGGGGGCTGAGGCAGGGGAATCTCTTGAACCTGGGAGGTGTAGGTTGCAGTGAGCCGAGATCGCACCGCTACACTCCAGGCTGGTGACATAGCAAGACTCTGTCTAAAAAAAAAAAAAAAAAAAAAAAAAAAAAGCCTACTATAGGCCTGGCATAGTGCCTCATGCCTGTAATCCCAGCACTATGGGAGGCCAAAGTGGAGGAGACTAGGAGTTTGAGACCGGCCTGGGGAACATAACGTGACCCTGTTTCTACCAACACCCCCCGCCCCAAAAAGAAAAAAAAACTTACTATAAAGCTACAGTAATAAACACAGTGTGGTACTAGAAAAAGAACAGACACATAAATTACTATATATATTTTATTTATTTATTTTTTTTGAGACAGAGTCTCGTTCTGTCGCCCAGGCTGGAGTGCAGTAGCGAGATCTCGGCTCACTGCAAGCTCCGCCTCCCGGGTTCACGCTATTCTCCTGCCTCAGCCTCTGGAGTAGCTGGGACTACAAGTTCCCGCCACCACGCCCGGCTAATTTTTTGTATTAGCCGGGATTAGTAGAGATGGGATTTCACCATGTTGGCCAGGATGGTCTCGATCTCCTGACCTTGTGATCTGCCCGCCTCGGCCTCCCAAAGTGCTGGGATTACAGGCGTGAGCCACCGCGCCCGGCCATCAATTACTATATTTATGTGAATAAATAGAGGGTCCAGAAATAGACCCACATATATATAGTCACTGATCTTTGACAAAGAAGCAAAGGCAATACAATGAAGCAAAGATAATCTTTTCAACAAATGGTGCTGGAACAACTGGATA
This sequence comes from Pongo abelii, assembly GCF_028885655.2. Lineage (NCBI taxonomy): Eukaryota > Metazoa > Chordata > Mammalia > Primates > Hominidae > Pongo > Pongo abelii. The sequence goes on from NC_071995.2 coordinate 51,372,953, forward strand.
TCCACATGCAAAAAAATGAATCTAGACACATGCTTTATAGCTTTCACAAAACTTAAAATGGATCACAGACCTAAATGTAAAATACAAAACTATAAAACTTCTAGAAGATAATATAGGGGAACACCTACACCAGGGGCCACACAGCAGCGGGTGAGCAGCGGGCAAGTGAGTGAAGCTTCATCTGTATTTACAGCCACTCTCCATCACTTGCATTACAGCCAGAGCTCTGCCTCTTGTCAGATCAGTCGCAGCGTTAGATTCTCAAAGGAGTCCCAACCCTACTGTGAACTGTGCATGTGAGGGATCTAGGCTGTACGCCCCTTATGAGAATCTAATGCCTGATGATCTGTCACTGTCTCCCATCACCCCCAGATGGGAGCATCTAGTTGCAGGAAAACAAGCTCAGGGCTCCCACTGATTCTACATTATGGTGAGTTGTATAATTATTTCACTATTATATTACAATTTAATAATACCATAAATAAAGTACACAATAAATGTAATGTGCTCGAATCCCCCCCACCCCCAGTCCATGAAAAAAACTCTTCCAGGAAACCAGTCCCTGGTGTCAAAAAGGTGGGGGACCACTGACCTAGATGACTTTGGTATGGCGATGACTTTTTAAATACAACACCAAAGTCATGATCCATGAACTAAGTAATTGATAAGCTGGACTTTGCTAAAATTAGAAATATCTGCTCTGTGAAAGACAATGTCAAGAAAATGTAAAGACAAGCTACAGAATGGGAGAGAATGTAAAAGATAAACCTGATAAAGGACTGTCATGCAAAATACACAAAGAACTCTTAAAACTGAACAGTAAGAAAATGAACAACCTGATTAAAAAATGGGCAATAGACTTTAGTCAGACACTTCACCAAAGAAAAATACAGATGGCAAATAAGCATGCTCAACATCATGCCATCAGGGAAATACAAATACAAATAATTGTTATTATTATTATTTTTTGAGACAGACTCTCACTCTGTCACCCAAGCTGGAGTACAGTGGCGCGATCTTGGCTCACTGCAACCTCCGCCTCCCGAGTTCAAGCGATTCTCCTGGCTTCAGCCTCCCGAGTAGCTGGGACTACAGGCACTCGCCACCACGCCCAGCTAATTTTTGTATTTTTAGTAGAGACGGGGGTTTCATCATGTTGGCCAGGCTCGTCTCGAACTCCTGACCTCAGGTGATCCACCCGCCTTGGCCTTCCAAAGTGCAGGGATTACAGGTGTGAGCCACCCGGCAGGGAAATGCAAATTAAAACAACAAAATCCATTACACACCTATTAGAGTGGCCAAAATCCAAAACACTGACAACACTAAATGTTGGTAAGGATGCGGAGCAACAAACTCTCATTCATTTTTGGTGGGAATGCTAAATAATATGGCCACTTTGGAAGACAGTTTGACAGTTTCTTACAAAACTAAACATAGTCTTACCATAAACATAGTATGACCATATGCTCCAGCGATCACACTCATTGATATTTACCCAAATGAACAGAAAACTTATGACCACACAAAAGCCTGCACATGGATATTTATATAGCAGCTTTCTTTACTCATAATTGCCAAATCTCGGAAGCAATGAAGATGTCCTTCAGCAGGTGAATGGATAAATTGTGGTACATTCAGACAATGGAATATTACTCAGCACTAAAAAGAAATAAGGTATCAAGCCATGAAAAGATAAGGAGGAAACTTAAATGCATATTACTAAATGAAAGAAGCTAGTATGAAATGGCCTTATACTGTATGATTCTAACTAAACGACATTCTGTAGACCGCAAAACTACGGAGACAGTAAAAAGATCAGTGCTTGCCAGCGGTCAGTGGAAAGTGAGGGATAAACAGGCAGAGCACAGAGGATATTTAGGGCAGTGAAACTATCCTGTATGATACTACAATGGCGGATACATGTCATTTTATATATTGATTGATTGATTTGACAGGAGTTCACTCCGTTGCCCAGGCTGGTGTGTAGTGGCACAATCATGGCTCACTGCAGCCTTGACCTCCAGGGCTCAAGCAGTCCTCCCACCTCAGCCTCCTGAATAGCTGGGACTACAGGTGCACATTACCACACCTGGCTAATTTTTAATTTTTTTTTTTTTGTAGGGATGGGGTCTCACTATGTTGCCTAGGCTGGTCTTGAACTCCTGGGCTCCAGCAATCCTCCTGCCTCGGCTTCCCAAAGTGCTGAGATTACAGGCATGAGCCATTGTGCCCAGCCTCATTATATATTTGTTAAAACCTACAGAATTTGTAATACCAAGAGTGAATCCTAATATAAAGTATGGACTTGGGTGATAATATGTCAATGCAGGTTCATTGAATGTAACAAATGTAGCATTGTGGTTCAGTATGTTGACAGTGGGGGAGGCTAGTGTGTGTGAGGACAGGAGGTATATGAGAATCCTCTGCACTTTTCACTCAATTTTGCTGTGAATCTAAAACTGCTCTAAAAATAACCAGTTTCTTAATTTAAAAAAAAGCAAAGGAAGAGCATAAATGAAAAAAGAAAAGACTGAAAATCACTAAGTAAATGTGAATAGCTTCTTGCATATTCATTTTCATACAGTGCTCAGAAAAGAGTCTAAAATTTTAAGCTTGGAGTATCCATTGCTCATTATTCTAATGTTAAGACAGAAAACCAAAGCCTAGCAGAAAGTCCAGCTTCCAAGCAGGAAGTGGTGTCTCCTTGACAGAGCTTCAATCCAATTATGCCCTAGCCACTGATTTTTCTATTACTACCTCCCCTTTGTTTCAGAGACAGTATCCATGACCTTCTGTTCATGCGGTGGAGGAAGAAACTGCTTCCCAGAAAGGCTTAGCCCACTCCATTCTACTAGATAAAGGAAAAACAAAAAGCCACTCCACTCTGACCAGCCGATTACTGTCTATGGAGAAGCAAAATGCCTCCCTTAGGACTACGGGAATAGCCAACAAGGTACAGTATGTTCAAACCTTTAACCATGACTCTGCCAAGAGCCGCTATGTATGTGAATACAATCTCCTCATCTGCGCAGTCAAATATGCATAACTGAAAGTACACGCCTCCATAAGGCCCTGTCTAGTTATAGTTTCAAATGCACAGAAAGTGAAAGAAGGCTGAAATAAAGTCTCCCCTATCCACTACTGCAATTACCTAGGTAAAGCCTAGAAGGAAAGAACACGAAAGACTGAAGAGGGAAAGCTAAAGTGTTGAATATAATATGATATTTTATAAAATATACACAGACATCTAGACCCCTGAAATTTTTAGACTACTTTTATTGTTCCCTCACGATATGTACAACCTAAGGAGACTACAGTCTCCCTGTTAATCCTAAAAAATACCTGAAACTGAAGTAAAATGACAAATGTCTGAAGTTATGAATGTAATTTAAAAAATTAATGTGCATAGACTGCCACCATGTAAAAAAAAAAAAAAGATGTTCACTGAAGTGACAGATGTCTATAATACTATTTACCCATTCTAGTATTATACAAACTCCAGGTATGTACTACAACCGAGATCTTTAAAACTATCTGAATACCTCTTTTCACTTGATTCAAATAACTATGCCAATGTAAGATTTGTTATTGTCAGTGAGCTTGAGAACAGAGACATAAAATGGAGGTAATCAAAGCTTAGCATTAAAATGTAGTCTTCATCCATCCTATTAAACTGTCACTGTCTCTCTGATAACTTCTCAGGAGCCAAGCTTTTAGCTCAGTTCTATAGGCTGCTGCCCTGAACCACTTTTTCTTTGCATTTACTTTTTTATAGGAACTCCTGTCATCACTCACACACACACACACGCGCACACATGCACGCTCACACACAACTAACTGGTCTATCAGAGGCACCCAGCAAAATAAACAAATGAGACCTTTGGATACAACAAGTGATCATTTTGGTCAGTTACAACCTTACCCAGTGAGGCAGTCTCAGTTCTGAAGCCAAGAACTTGACTTCGTGGTAAGAGGTGGAAAAGACAAGACTCTAGTCAGGTATTTCCTGCAGCTGAATGCACAGTTAATTTCACATGGTTCACAGATATACAATGAATCATCAGCATCAAGAAGGAAAATGTGCTGGGCGCGGTGGCTCATGCCTCTAATCCCAACACTTGGGGAGGCTGAGGAGGGCGGATCACTTGAGGTCAAGAGTTTGAGACCAGCCTGGCCAACATGGTGAAACCCCGTCTCTACTGAAAATACAAAAATTAGCTGGGCTTGGTGGTGCACATCTGTAGTCCCAGCTACTTGGGAGGCTGAGGCAGGAGAATCACTTGAACCTGGGAAGTGGAGGCTGCAGTTAGCCGAGTTTGCGCCACTACAGTACAGCCTGGGCGACAGAGCAAAACTCCGCATCAAAAAAAAAAAAAAAAGAAGAAGAAGAAGGAAAACGTGACGCACGCCTGTAATCCCAGCACTTTGAGAGGTTGAGATGGGCAGATCACTTGGATCACTTGAGGTCAGGTGTTCGAGACCAGCTTGGCCAATATGGTGAAATCCCATCTCTACCAAAAAAATACTAAAACTAGCTGGTTCAAGCCTGTAGTATCAGCTATTTGGGAGGCTGAGGCACGACAATTGCCTGAACGTGGGAGGCAGAGGTTGCAGTGAGTGAGCTGAGATCGCACCACTGCACTCCACTGCACTCCAGCCTGAGTGATAGAGCGATCAAAAAAAAAAAAAAAGGAAAATGGGAAAATGTATGTTTTAAGCAACTTTCCAGTGAAAGATAGACATTCAGACAACATATACAAAGAATCCCTTTACTGTAAATATCAACTATTAGATTCTCTGGTCTCTTTTGATCCTCTATGTATACTTCTACATATATATATGTATATATATGTAGAATATATATGTATATATGTAGAATATATGTATATATGTAGAATATATATGTGTATATATGTAGAATATATATGTATATATGTATTTATATATGTGTATATATATATTCTACATATATATGTAGAATATATATATATATGTATTTTTTTCTTTTTGACATGAAGTCTTGCTCTGTCACCCAGGCTGGAGTGCAGTGGCACGATCCAAGCTCACTGCAACCTCTGCCTCCCAGGTTCAAGCGATTCTCCTGCCTCAGCCTCCTTCTTAGTAGCTGGAATTATAGGCACCTGCCACCACCCCCAGCTAATTTTTGTAGTTTTAGTAGAGACAGGGTTTCACCATGTTGGCCAGGATGGTCTCGAACTCCTGACCTCAGGTGATCCGCCTGCCTCGGCCTCCCAAAGTGCTGGGATTTCAGGTGTGAGCCACTGCGCCCGGCCACTTCTACATATTTTTATCACTTAAATTATTTCATGTAAATATTTCCATGAATCTACATAGCCATATATTTTCACTTGCGATGATAAATGAAATCTCTATTGCATTAACACAACACAGTTTCTAAGAGAAAAGGAAAAAGCAGATGTGTAGAGGTGCTATGAAGTCAAAGAAAGACAGGATGTGAGACCTGAGTGGAGAACTGTATTATTCAACAGGCGAGATCCTCTATGTAGCCACATGCCAAAAATGTCAGAGAATAAGCAAGTTAGCAATCACTGAGCAGATTATACATCTCATTATAGTGTTGTTCTAATCATACCCTAATTCCACCTTAGTCACATTTCCTCTTACCAGTAAGTATGGCAGCCACTAGAACAAAAGCCCCAATTACTACACGGCACTAGTCAAAGCAAGATACCCATCCTTTGTATGTGGGAGCTTATGGGAATAAAACTAAGGCAAGAAAGAAGAAAATATGGATCAGGAAGTAACCTAGCCTAGAATGCACAAAGATGACACCCACAATGCTTCTCTGGGCCTATTAGTAGAGGATGCTGAAGCCATGATTTTAGGTCCCAGTTTTCTAGTTCTGTCTACATTTCTGGTTGGCCAAAAATTAATTTTCTTTCCTCTTTAGAATCATGTCCTTGCTGCAAAATGATGGTGGTTTACCTCAGAGAGTAGACACATTTCAGCATCATTACCAGGCAGATAAAAAACATTGTAGACTAAGGCTGAGGCAGTTGCAGAAAGATTTCTTCATTTTCATAAGAATTTACATCTTTTTTTGTTTGTTTTGTTTTTTGCTCAGGCAGAGCTCAGCTACAGATTCAGCTCTCTCTGGTATGGCAGCTGGATATATAGATCAGTAATAAACTATACTGATTTGGACCATTTACCAAAAAAACACTACTTACTCATTTTTTTCTAGGCTAGATGTGGATACTGATGTGCGTATGGAAAATAATAAGGAAGCAATTTAGCAGAGTGGTTGAGAGAGCTGGTATGGAGTCTAACCATCTGGGTTTGTGTTACAACTCCATCACAAAACTGAGTAACCCTGTACAAGTTAGTTCTCTGAGCCTTAGTTTTCTCACTGGCAATTCTCCCTCAGAGGTTGCTAGGATTAAATAAAATATCCCTGTAAAGTACTTTGGCAGAGTACATGATAAAAGCTCAGTGAGCTATAATTATTGTTGCTGTTGCTGCTGTGTTATCAATAAAATCAAACAATTTTCATTGTATTTTATTCTCTCCCTTCCCTGTATGCTTTCTGGATGGAAAGATCATTTTCCTGTACCTTATATAAACACATTTCCTCTAAATTGTATATGCATGTATGCATACATGACCTGTTAATATGCACTAATTGATGTTAACCCTGACAACCATGCTAAGAACTTTCCCTAGGCTAGTGTTCACTTTACCACAGAGTCAGTTCAGTCTGACAAGTTAGGAAAGTAGTACTGAGCCAAGACTGGGAGATTCTCATATTTAGTCAAATTGAGAGGGTAAAGAGATAATATCTCTATGAAAAAAGATCCTACTCCGTACCAACGAGCTAGAATTCTAAGCAGACAGGAACCATGAGTCCTAGAACTACAGAAATCAGTATTTCTCCTTCCCCCATATTTTATCAATCTAAATTTTCCAGAGTAGGGAAAGGAAGAAATGATTCTTTCTTTCTAAATTAAGTTGGTTCCAGTGTTTATCTGGGCTATTCTTAACACTTACACTTCTCAAATAGTTTCTTTTTTTATTTGTATTTTTTGGTAGAGTCAGGGTCTCGCTTTGTTGCCCAGGCTGATCTCGAACCCCTGGCTTCAAGCAATCCTCCTGCCTTGGCCTCCCAAGGTGCTGGGATTATAGGCATGAGCTTCTAGTAAAAGAAGCTGAGATAGCCCAAAATAAAATGCAAAAGTAAATCTGCTTATCTTGCACATCCTCATAAACTTCAATATCTCCTTTGCTTAGGGACCATTCTACCTAAGCCAGGCCACATCTGTGATCCCCTAACCCCAAATAAAAGTGTCCATTTCTTTATGTAGCCAATATCACAGTCATCATTAAACTAATTCATACTAAAGTGTGAATGACAGCCCCCATAGAGTTCTCCATAGTTTGCCAAGAACTTAGTAATTTACATGAGTCTTTAATTAGTATAGAAGTACAAGAGTTTATTTCTGGATGAGGAATCTTTGCACTAATGTTCTTCAATCATATATAAGGCTGCCCATGGGAAGAAGGGAGAGAATGAGACTTTATTGTCCTCAACCTAATCAAAGGAAAAGAGATCAAATGCTCTACTTCCTCTTGCTTTTGCTCAACCCTAATACCTTGATTCCCCAGATACAGCCCATTCAGTGTTCATCTTGTCCTTGCTCCTAACACCTAGAACCAATAAAACTGTCACTAGGCAAGCTAATTCCTATAACATCAGAGAGACTCCCAGCAGAGAAGAAGAAAGTCTGGGCCACCTAAATCTCCCTGGATAAATGCTTGGAGTTTTAGATAGAACTTGGAGCTGTGCAGCCTCCCACGTCTAATTTCCTCTCCCCGTTTTTTCCAACAATTTCCAATCACATGCTTACCTACTCACAACTTTAAAAAATTAGAGGGCTATATGATTCCTACTACATGACGTTCTAGAAAAAGTGAAACTACAGAGACAGTACGAAGATCAGTGGTTACCGGGGGTTCAGGAGGGTGGGATGAATAGGTGGAGATTTTTATGGCAGTGAGACTATTCCATATGGCATTGTTATAGTAGATACATATTATTATACATTTGTGAAACCCCACAGAATGTATAGGCAGTGAACACTAATGAAAATTATGGCCTTTAGTTAATAATAATGTATTAATGTTTGGTTCAACAATTATAACAAATACAGCACACTGATGCAAGATGTTAACAATAAAGGAAATTGTGAGTAGGGGTGGAGTGAGGAGGTATATGAGAACTCTCTGTACTCTGCGCTCAATTTTTCTATACGCTTACCGCTGCTCTAAAAAATAAAATCTATTAATTTTTTTAAATAGAGAAAACACTGGTGAATAATCCCCACCAGGTACCACGGTTAATAAGAGCCAAGATAAGCTGTATAAAAAGGACATAAAAATGTAAAAAATTAGACTGTAGGGCTTAATCTCAAACAGTAACTAAAGGACAATAACTAAAGACAGGAAAGAAGCTTGAGGAAATGAAGGAAGGAAAGACAACCTCATAGTGGCATTTTACAGTTACTAGCGTGCAAACAACTAAAACAAATTTATTTCCCTCACAGAAAGAGAACAGAAGCCAAGACACTTATAAGGGACACTGAGTTTCTCAACAGAAAAATCACCACCATTAAGCCTCTGGCATACTTACGAGTATCACCCTGATGCCTCTCCCTGTGGCTAAGGAATCAGAGCTTCTCATTGTAACCAAATCAGCAACCTGTGCTGGTGCCAATCTTTATAGTGGATTGAGCTATTCTTCAGGAAAAGCAAGGGATAATTGCCCAGTATCAAAAGAAGATCTGACCCTTGGGAGGAGAAAGGAGGTGTTCCTTTTGCCACAGGATGATTCTCTCTGGAATAACATAAATGGCTCTTTGAGAGACCATGTCTTTGATAAGCAGCAGTGCAACTCTGACAGACAATCTGCTGAATGTCGAACAGAGCACTCAGCTTTCTACAATGACTCAAAGGACACGGCAAAGCTGCAGATTTATTCTGCTGACTTTCCCCACACAGTCACTCAAGTTTTTCAAAGGCAAAAAGGAAGAACTCTTTCCTTTCAATCCAGGGAATTGCAAATTCCACTGGGATTTAAAGACAGAGCTATGTTTGCTCAAAATCTGACATCACTGATGTGAACAACAAGATTTAAAAGCTTGGAATGATGGCTGGCAATTTTAGCAGTTAGAGCAGAAGTTGGTTCGGCATTTCAATCTGCCAGCAGAATCAGCAGTCACACAGGGCACATGGTGTGCCAGACTGGGAATGAGCTAATTTCACAAAATTCTTTCTCATTCTCTTTGTACTTTCACATGACAATTGCAAACAGTCCACATTCTTACCAAAGCACAAATATAAAGGTAGCATATTTCACTGCACAAAGAAATTTCGAAGTAAAAACACAAAGGCACTGTTACAAAGAGATAAACCTCAGAGCTTCTATCTTTTCTCCATGATGCTTTCCTTCTTGAAATCCTATCCTTAACATAATTTTGTGAGATAAAACTTTAAAAAGCAACATCTCCCTACAATAAACTATTAAAACTATTTCTTCTTCACAATTTGTATGTCAATTCTTTGAGATGAGATTTTGAAACAGAAAACCATTCTACCTCAAAAGTAACATCCACGTGCTATGATTTAAAGGACAAGCTCTCTGTGGTTAAATAGATTCAACCCCCAACAGACAAAAGAAAACTAGGCTTGACAGTTAAGATACCCAATTTCTGTTTAAAACATGTGTTATCTTATGATTAGCAAACAAAGAAAAAAAACCCTCAAATTTACGGGTGATTTTAAAAAACATGTATTATTGTACTAAATACACTAGTACAATAGGTACTGAAGCAAAGTGATTAGTAATAGCAAAACAGCACAGAAAATTATAAGCAGAAAATCAGAATAACATTTTTCCCCAAACTAAATACATAACCTTTTCACAAAAATTAATGGAAAGAGGACAAAAATAAAGATATTTTACTTTATAAATAATATTGGCAAACACTATACTTTATGTGTTAAGTTTTTAGACATAACCAAAGGCCTGACATTTAACCAAATGTCGACTAGCACTGTAACTCTTTCAGAAAGGTTTATCATTTGGTTATAAAGACTCTATTGGGATTAAAATCTCAGTATGACTGAACTCCAGAGCATGGGGCTTTTCTTAAAATATTACAAAGTCCACTTTAAAAGAGACTTTGTGCCAGGTGCAGTTGCTAATGACTGTAATCCCAAGTACTTGGGAGCCTCGGGTGAGAGGACTCTTAGGCTAGGAGTTCGAGACCAGCCTGGGCAGCACAGCAAGACCCTGTCTCTAAAAATAAAAACATAAAATTAGCCAAGCATGGTGGTGTGTACCTGTAGTCCCAGCTACTCAGGAGGCTGAAGCGGGAGGACTGCCTGAGCCCAGGAGTTGCAGGCTTCAGTGAGTTATGATTGCACCACTGTACTCCAGCCTGGGTGACAGAACAAGACCCTATCTCTAAAAAAAAAAAATAAAAGTGGCATTGTGTTTAAGGCACATAGTTAAAAAGCTTAAGTTTGCCCAGTCACAACTCTTTTGAGCAGAATGTTGAAATTCTTTTTGTCTTCAGAAAAATCTTCCAGAGAGCATCTCTTGTACCTTATTCATAATGTACAATTTATTGGCATTTCTTTTCCTTTCTAAATGGCCAGGAGGGAAGAAGAGCTCCACAGCCACTGTATGAGGTTAGTAACGGCGCTTTTACTTGTCATTGTACAAAGCCTGTTAAATATTTACAACACAGACAGCAATATCTAGTCCTAAACACCCAGTTGTGAGTTTGAATTTTTTTAGAAATACATCTATGACAAGTTTTCCCCAGCAAAACGCCAGACGACTTTACTAACAGCTTCAAGAGACCCAGCGGGTCCAGAGGAGCAGTTATAGGCCATCTGGTGATTACTTATTATTATTTATACAGCACTGTAGATGTATACACAGATGTGTTATGAATCCACATACAGAGAGGCCCTAACAAGGGCTTCAGACAGAATGCGACTGCTGAGCAAGTCAATCTGCATTAAAGAAATACGCTAACCAGAGGGAGGGAGTACGCCGGCTGCTTTTTAATCTGCTGCATTTGCTGGAAGACTATTTGATAAAAGAATGAAGAATTCTATATAATGACAATATCTTGTAAGTCAACAACCTAGCTATATGCTGTATGTAGTTTTGCCAGAGTGGCAAAGGAAGGATAAATGAAAGACAGGCTCTAAGATTCAGAAGGCACTTTGTAAATTCAGCAGTTTGCAAAAGAAGGGAGTAGGAAAGAGGCCTTTTAACTTAGGAAGAGCTGAGATGCAAAGACAGGATTTTATTTTTTTTCTAACAGGAATGCTCTGAGAACAGTTTCTGGGCTCCCGTTTCAAATATTAAGTTATATCTAAGGAAAACAAGAAGGAATAACTGAAAAATGTCACCTTAATTTCTTGGGTGTAGTACCAATTAGATTCATACAGCCTTTTTTGGGAGAGGCAGACCGGAGCAAGGATGCTTTTAATCTACTGTGCTCTAGTAACATACATATAATTGTTTAAATGTAACATGAAAAACAAAAATAACCAACTACATGTTTCTAAGGGCAAGTGTCAAGAGTATCAGATCTGACATTAAGAAACTTGAGTTTAATTCCTGCTCTTAGCATGTCTACATTTAAAAAATTCCAGTCCCAGACCAAGTGCAGTGGCTTATGCCTATAATCTCAGCACTTTGGGAGGCTGAGGCAGGCAGATCACCTGAGGTCAGGAGTTCGAGACCAGCCTGGCCAACATGGCGACACCTCATTTCTACTAAAAAATACAAAAATTAGCCAGGTATGGTGGTGGGCGCTTATAGTCCCAGCTACTGAGGAGACTGAGGCAGGAGAATCGCTTGAACTCGGGAGGCGGAGGCTGCAGTGAGCTGAGATCGCACCACTGCACTCCAGCTTGGGTGACAGAGCAAGACTCCAACGCAAAAAAAAAAAAAAAGGAAAAAAAATCCCAGTCCCAATTTTGTCTATATGATGCGTAAGAGTGGTCTACTTCCACCACAGGTTACTGCAGCATCCAGAGAGTGAACTGAAAGTTATTGCAAAGTCAACATAATACAAAAAATAAGGTTAGCATTTGGCCTAATTTGTGTATAATGCCATGTATTTTCAGCTGCCTGACAGCATGCAGGCACTCTTACCAGATGGGAACTAGATGAATTATTGAATGAAATATGAATTATTAAATAAAAATTAGAATTTTAAAAAACTCTTGGCAGAGGATGGGGAAAAAAGGCTTATTTGTTTGCCTGAAATTGCCTTCACCTGTCGAAACATGTAAACATTGCATATACTACCACAAATGGCATTTACCTACCAGAGCCATTGCTTCCCCTTGTAATTCTCCAATTCAAGATGCTTCCCTAACATAAAGAATTAGTAATCACCACCAACTCATTCTTTCCTGCTTTTCTTTTGTACTTACGCCAGATAATAGGGCAACTTGCCAAAGGGACAGAATTAAAGATCCAGAGTCCCACAGTACCAGTATGGCCCATTTAATGGGAGGGCTGGGATAACAGGAATAATCTCTATAGATTTGTGTTATATAGGCAATAAAACATATACCTTTGCAGCATGTCAGCATTTAACCAATCATAGGAGCTATTTGTTGCCTCATATATTACAGAGCAATAGAGATTTAAGGGATAATGTTCATGGAGGCAGAGGATACGAAGCAATAAACAGCTTTGGAGGTTGGTTAAATGCCAAGTGAAGCCAGGACTACAACACCATAAACATTATTCCTATTATATGACAAGATAAGGAGGTACAAGAAGCTGCCCTCAATCCCATCAGTTTTGGGGGCTCCATCACTAGGGCTCCATCACTATTCTTGGCCTTAGAAAGGAAAAGCAGGCCCCAGAGGTCTATGAGTTAGTTATATGTTTTGTATCTCAGTTAGAAAGATATGAAGAGTATTTCAGCCTGTACCTAAATGTCCTCTGGGAGAAGAGAAGAAGATCTGACAGTAGATCTCTTCAGGCAAAAAAAGAGTAATAGTCCCTCAGGGTCACACTGGACAGAGAAATAATCGAAGGATTTTTTCCTTAAAAGGACAGAGGTGGGCTGGGTGTGGTGGCTCATGCCTGAAATCCCACCACTTTGGGAGACCAAGAGGGGCAGACCACTTCCAGTCAGGAGTTCGAGACCAGCCTGATCAACATGGCGAAACCCTGTCTCTACTAAAAATACAAAAAAATTAGCTGGGAGTGGCAGTGGGTGCCTGTAATCCCAGCTACTTGGGAGGCTGAGGCAGGAGAATCACTTGAACCCAGGAGGTAGAGGTTGCAGTGAGCCGAGATTGCACCACTGCACTCCAGCCTGGGCGATAAGAGCGAAACTCCATCTCAGAAAAACAAAACAAAACAAAAAAGGACAGAGGTGATACAAAATAGTTGACAGAAACCTTTCTCACTGGCTAAGAACAAGATGATACTAACTCTCCATGAGTAGTATCTCCTCAGAGGAAATGTGTTCCTGTTTTTAAGGAAATTGACATTCTGATAAGCTGATATGACCAGCTGCTGTTCGAACACTTGATTATGGTAACCAGAAAGACTACTTAAATCTGCATAATTTATACTGCAAACCTGTGTCATGTGCCTGAGAGGGAGGCATAGGAATATGGAATTTGTTGATCCCAGTAATAAAAAACTGGGCAAAGAGCATCCAAAAGCTAAGTTATCTAACTGCGTATATATGAAATAACATCTAAAATTCAAGATTACTGACAGAGACATAGTATTTATTCCTGCTTCCACATACAATGGAACAACTTTATAATCCATATTCAAGTAAAAGTGTCCTCCAAAAGTATAAAAAACTTATAAGACTTCCTATTAATAAATTCAGTACCAAACTATATTTCTATTATTTTCACAACACGAAGCTGTTTTATAGTCACAATGTCTTTAAATAGATGCTATCTTATAAACATTTCAAAAACCCATACAACTCAAATTCAACCAGTCCTCTGCCAAGAGGGTATCTGGGGCACTGTTGCCTTAACAACACTAACCCCATTCTCAGGAGGTAGCTCTATTAACTACTCCTGCTACCACATTCCACAGGGAGGTATTAGCAGGGATATTGCTTTCCCTGAGTTCCTCTTCATGAGGTTGATGAGGCCTCAAGAGAAACAAAAAAATCTCAACAGGAGAATAGGAATAACAGGGCTAAAAAACCCTATCACCTGTCTTTTCCGATAAGAATGCAGACAGCACAACCTTCAGCAGCATTTTTTTTTTAAGTACATGCAGCATATTTAGAACTCAGCTGTGTCACATCAGACTTACTGTTGGGAAGTGGATCATGAACAGAATCCAAAAATAACAGCCATTAAAGACCTAGCAACCAAAACATGTTTATGTATCCATTGAAAGCCTAGTGGTTTTGATTATATAGTGGAGAGCATAATCCACTAGTCTATTTTAGGTGAATTTTCCTTTCACCTTCTCTTAATATTAAGGCACAGGACAATTTCTGAGTTTAGGAATGCATAGGGTAAAGTCTGGGCAAGTAGCAGATATTGACATAATGCAAGGTTCCTATAGTTTTGTTTGCTTTTTAAGAAATAGTGGCCAGGCACGGTGGCTCACGCCTGTAATCCTAGCACTTTGGGAGGCTCAGACGGGAGGATCACGAGGTCAGGAGACCAAGACCATCCTGGCTAACACGGTGAAACCCTGTCTCTACTAAAAATACAAAAAATTAGCCGGGCGTGGTGGCGGGCGCCTGTAGTCCCAGCTACTCTGGAGGCTGAGACAGGAGAATGGCGTGAACCCGGGAGGCAGAGCTTGCAGTGAGCTGATATAGTGCCACTGCAATCCAGCCTGGGCCACAGAGCGGAACTCTGTCTCAAAAAAAAAAAAAAAAAAAAAAAAAAAAGTATCCTGAGTTATAATTGTTTTCATTCCTACTTCCTCTACCCAGTGGAAGCCACTGCTTTTTGAGACTTCTATGGTAGCAGGTTCTAAACCACGTCTTGCAAAAATTATCATGGTCCTTATTACCCATCCTGGGATTTACATAGCCTTTTTATTATTCTACTATTTCTGGAAGAAAGAACTTGAATCAATGACAGATGGATTTCAAATAGTTTGAAAGGCTCAAGGTGGCTCCAGAATGAAACCATTCTCAAGGGATATTAAGGAAGTTGGATGACAGGCCAAGGGTAGTTCACTTTACCAAATTTATCTTATCTGCCAGATTTTCACTATTTCATACAACATAAAGCAATCACAGTAAATCTTGTAGAGATCCCAATCTAGAGTTATTTGTTACCAGATAGTGGGAGAAACTTGGAAGAGACTAAATATAACTAAAGAACTATAATCTCACCTGACCATAAAGTTTTGACATGCAAAGGAGGTAAAGGGATGAATCATGCCACCTTCAAAACCTTAAGTTGTACCTTTGTATCCTTTTTCTATGAAATAAGTATCTTGAATCCAAAAGAAAAAGGTAGCAATGTTCCACACTCATCTTCCTACTGAGGGGAAAAAAGCTTTTAGAACCTAAGCTGGAGGTTATAATGAATCCTAATAACCAAAATACCAACAAATAATTCAGAAACAGGAGAGAGCAGCAGGGGAAGGAAATGGCTTATGGTAAGTGGAACACAACCTTACGAGAAGGAACCAAAGTCAAAAGTCCCTACTATTTTCCTACCTCCAGTCCAAAACACAGCAAAACAAATCTGTGACATTTCACAAATTTCAGTAGATACTACTCTTTTCTGATGAGACAGCCTGAAAAGGTGTTATTTATATCTTTCTTCCTCAGAGAGCTTAAGAGATGCTTTTCTCATATATTCCTTATTTTTATCATCTATTTTTACTTCTTTGCGAAGTCCTTGTCTGGGTTGTTTTAAGCATATAACATATAAGAGGAGTTCAGGAGTAGCTTAAACAGTAAGTGAAGAAAAATAATGGTAAGTATTAGAAAAATAAATCTTTTCACCAAAAATGCCTTTTTTCAACTAAAAGCAAGAAGTGAAAAAGGTACAAGGTATCGGTCGTAAGCATCATAGTAAATAGTATTATCTAATTCCATGTAAAAATTTGGAGAGCTAATTTTTAAATTTATTTATTTTGAGACAGTGTCTCGCTCTGCTGCCCAGGCTGGAGTGCAGTGGCATGATCATGGCCCACTGTAGCCTTGAACTCCTAGACTCTCAAGTGATCCTCCTGCATCAGCCTCCCAAGTAGCTGGGACTACAGGCGTGTGCCACCACACCTGGCTAATTTTTAATTTTTTTTTTTTTTTTTTGTAAAGACAGGGTCTTGCTATATTGTCCAGACTGGTCTCAAACTCCTGAGCTCAAGCGATCACCCTGCCTTGGACTCTGAAAGTGCTGGGATTATAGGCATGAGCCATACCAGGCTAGGAGAGATAATTTTTAGAAATGTATTTCAATAAAGCTGTCTGAAAAGTGAAACAAATGTATTCTATTTTCCCAACTGGCTTTTACTGCAAATATTTATATACATCCATATATAAATGGAGAGAGAGAGAGAGAGATATATATATATATCTCCATTTATATATGTATATATGAAATCACATGGGGAAACATATAGTAAATAATAAAGTTGAAAACTTTGACATGAAAGGAAATACACCCTAGGATGGCAAATACTGCAGAATATGATGCCTTTGTTGGTCTTTTGTCAAAATTTTAGCATTTACTGGAATTTGGAATCTTCCTTCTGTTCATTCCTTGTCACCACCCCCATTTTATCTACCTCTCAAATTCTTAGGAATCTCTGAAATTTAACTCTTCTTTTTGCCCAGATATTTACAATGTTTAATATAACTAGTGTGTAATCTCACACACCACCAGTAAGTGTCAGTGGACAGTCACATGACATATTCCTAAGTTAACAGAAACTCAATCCTTTGAGTTCTATAAAACAAATTAATGAAGGCAAATAAAACTTTCTTTGTATTCCTTTCTTCATCCTTTGTGGAACATGGCAATAGAGGAAGGTCTAGGAAGAAGAGTTAAGAAGATGCAAAATGAAAAAAAGGCAATTTCAACAAAATTACTTTATTAAAAAAGCATATGATGAAAAATGACATACAATATACACATATGAATATAATTACGTGACAGCCGACATACAAAACAATGCATTTATGGCATTAGACAGAGAAAATGTTTATATAATACTGTGAGATCTCAAGTTCTCTACTGGATTTGTCTTTCCTAGATAGATATCTGCTGTAGCTGCTAACAATGATTTTCTGGATCAACAGTCAAAAGAAATGTTTTTTTTTTCCTTATTTAAAAAATCCAAATAGATTCTGGCAAATTGAGGTTCACAATGAGTGGGTACATTATCAACTGCCTCTCCAAATATGTTAAGCAGACTTTTATATCCATGCAGGTTGAAGAGAAAACATTTCTTTTTTTTTTTTTGAGATGGAGTTTCGTTCTTGTCCCCCA
This sequence comes from Pongo abelii, assembly GCF_028885655.2. Classification (NCBI taxonomy): domain Eukaryota; kingdom Metazoa; phylum Chordata; class Mammalia; order Primates; family Hominidae; genus Pongo; species Pongo abelii. The sequence goes on from NC_071995.2 coordinate 51,390,482, forward strand.
GGTTGGAGTGCAGTGGCACAATTTCGGCTCACTGGAACCTCCACCTCTCGGGCTCAAGCCATTCTCCTGCCTCAGCCTCCTGAGTAACTGGGATTACAGGCATGTGCCACCACACCCAGCTAATTTTGTATTTTTAGTAGAGACGGGGTTTTGGCCAGGCTGGTCTCGAACTCCTGACCTCAGGTGATCTGCCCATCTTGGCCTCCCAAAGTGCTGGGATCACAGGCGTAAGCCACCGCGCCCGGCATGAAGAGAAAACATTTCTAAACTTGCTTTGTATTTAGATGGACAGCTTTAGAAAGGAGGAGAGAGCAACATGTATTTTTCCACACTGTGTGGTGGGAAACAAACACCAGTAGAATACAATATGGAAGAGAGCAAGGCAGATTTCATTACGGTAGAGTGCCTACACTTCCCCATAACTTGGATTTACACACTGCAAATCCTCTGATCTGATTACCTCCAGTGATCACGTAAAACACCGGCTTTAAACTCTTTGCCTTAGTGATAAAACAGCCACTTTGATTCACAACGAGACATTCACAATAAAGTATATTGTAAACGTACCTGTCCACAGCCCGGGGCATTGCACACAAACGGTCTGTCGTCTCCCATATTTCATATAGCAGAGCGGAGCTGAGGAGGGGGAGGTGAGGGAAAAAGTTATGTTAAATATGCTGGAGCAAAAAAAAAAAAGTGCTTCAAAAATATCAACCCTAGAAACAGGTGTTCCACGAATGCCATCTATCAAAGTTGTAAACACAGGCTACTTTGGGGAGACCCATTAGACAGGTGGCATATGATCTACTGTGTCTCAATTGAAACTTTTAATTAGAAAGATTGAGATCTAAATAGTCAAGGAATTTCAAACCTTTGCTAGATTTTCCCTCTTTCTACTAACAGTATATAACACACTTCTCCAATCTGTTGAATTACAACTAGTGCAGTTCCTTATGTCAATAAATTCACTGAATGCTCGATGCGGAAGCCATATTTCTGAACTAGAGAAGACCAAAATTTGTCATTTAATTAATTAAGGGATTATAGGAGGGGTGCTCCATTTTACAGGGCCATAATCTGGCTCCCTGGTGTATAACCTACGAGACTGTTGGCAAGGGCTGTTTATCCCATATTATTGCCAAAGAAAACAAAGCACCCATCCTATTGGGCTACATGGGAAATGGTTTTCATTAATAAAAAAATAAAAATAAAAACTGGGAGCCTCCTCCTCCCCCCACCAATCATCTGTGGCAAATGGAGAAGTATCGATGCCCTTCCCCCCTCTGATTCTATTTACGGCTAGGTTTTTAAAAGCAGCAATAAAACAAATGTCGACTCTTTGGGGGTTTACTGGGTGAATATGTTCCTGCTGTTTGTGCTGCTTTCGGCCAGTGTTCTTGGGCTGCTGTGTTACAGCCAACAGATGTGTGCTGCTGCAGGGGATGAAAGAAATGGCACTAAAAGGCATCACCATCTATCCCTTCTATTTCTCTGAAGACTTTAACAGGGTTTATACTGTTTTTTAAATTATTGAAGCTAAACTCTCAAAGTGTTTATTGAAATTCTTTGTTGAAGAACAATAATTCCAATCTGAATATATGGGAGAAATTTCTCATATTCCAACTAGGAATAAAAATAGAAGTGGAGATGGATAAAGATTAGAAATGCAAATCATAGTAAAAAACAATTCCTAAAAGATAAACCGTATTTTGGAAGGTGGAAGAGAAAAATGGAGTGGGGGGTAAAAATAGTCTTATAAACTCCTAAAGGATATTTTCAAACATCCTTCCATGAAACAGAAAGGTACACAAAAGAATACGAACGAGGGAAGATGAGAGAGGAACTACAATTTGAATATGCCTGCAAATGACTTCAGAACTGTAACCAAATTTCAAATTTTTATCTTGGAAATAAACTGAAATGTCAGGACAATCTGTCAGGCTCGCGTTGAAATAAAATGTTAACGTGCTAGACTGAATCTGGTAATCGGAAAACCATGCTTAAAACTCAGAGGGTAGCTAGGTAACATCTCTCCTACTCTCTCAGGACTCACTCTGGGGTTAGAAACCAGTATTTCTGGTTGTCTAATCAGTAATTCCACAACTAATCGGTGTTTAAAATTGTGGGGTGCCCCATAAAATAGAAGGGGTTTCTTGGTCATCTTTCAGTGTGATAGAAACATGGTCTAACTAGGAAGGAAAATGATGCTACAGCACTGCTGTAATGGAACAGAGCCTATACGTACATACATGTACACAGATTTATATCACATTTAGCCAGGATAAATTGCTTCAATAAATTCTGTTCCTAGGAGAGGCCAGCTCAAGCTGATGATTGGGTACTGGGAAATGAGAGCTTCATTCTTCTTCACACAGCCCCAGGATGAGGGGGGTTTTCTGGTTGGTTTGTTTGTTTTAAATACATGATTTTTTTTTTTAGCACTTTTAGGAACTACAACATGGTACAAAAAATAAATACAAGTAAACAAAAGTAAATAAATGCAATGACCAGGGCAATTAAGGCTGAAAACTTAGAGCATGTCTGGAAAGCAATTCATCTCTGGAAAAATTCCTAACTCCTGTGCTAGAGATAATTTCACTACATGTCCCAGAATCTGCTTTCCTAATATAATCACAAAATGAGAATTTTATTTCAACAAGGTCCTCTAATATATTTTCAATCAGAAAGTAAACTACAAGGGCTAGAGTAGACATAACACAAGGATCAGGCAGGATTCCTTACTTTTATCTTGGTTCTGTTATTTGATGCTAAATTTTCTCATTTTTCTACCTATTTAGAGGATGGAAAGAGTTCTGGCTGAGAAGTGGGACAGTATTGGCATAGGAAGTGGTGAAATAAATTCTGGAATGGCTTCCCTCAAACCACAAAATTCAAAATGTAACTTGGCTTTGCACAATCACATCACACTATATGGCTTCCAAATTTTATTTAGTGGCACACTTACTAGAAAATAGAGATGAAAAATCATGACTTTCTGAAAGAAAAAAAGCAAAAACAAAAAATTTTTGGGGAAAAAAGCATTAAAATCTAACAGAAGTAAGTGTTTTCATTGCTCTTAAATATTCAACTGACAGCCACTAACTAGGATTTCCTGCTTCCTTCTAAATTTGCTGGCCTTTGTTTTACCATTTTCACCAAAGGGAGATCACAATGAGAGGAAGAAGCCTCTCTTCTTAAACACCCACAATTATTCTTAAATCTTTCCCTCAATCTCTTGCCTCTTGTCATTTCCATTATTCTTGTTTAAAAATTTTTTCACTCTAAAGTGATTTTTAAAATTTAAGTATTTAACAAAAATAAGAATGATCTGTCTCCCCATTTAAAAAAAAAAACCCAGATAACATCTTTTTAAAAAAAATTTCTCCTTCACTCCTAGTCTGCTGCATCAATTGCTACATATAAAGAATGTCATTTTGCTGATTTCTATCTAACACTTAAAACAAATCTTTAATTATCAGTGAGGTCTCACTGATGCCATCTCAAAAACAAAAAGCAACACATTTCTCTAGTGTAAACAGACTGAGACATAAAGTGAAATCTTGAAAAACAATGCTGCCACTCACTAGAATTTAACTCACAGCTCATTTATAACTACACTGCTTGACAAACAGATCATGTGTCTGGGCATGGCACTCAGTGTGTCATCTCCTTCCCAACCTATTCTTCAGGATGAAACATAAGCATTTTATAGAACTAAACAATAAATGACAGAAGAGGGATACACACATTAAGAAGCACTGACAAGGAGAAGTGGGATGCTTTCAGCAAAGATCTTAGAACAGGGAAGACAAAGATGCATAAAAAAGCTGCCCTAGAGGCCAACATCTGCAGAAAAGCCTCAGGTACTCAGTCATCAGAATTTTTTAAATGATTAAAAAAACTTAATACTTACTCAAAAGAGAAAGTTACATAAATACTGGGAGAGAACTGAAGAAAACCCAAGATTTACAGAATGATTTTTAATAACTGAGATAATTTCATAAAATCTGTTAGTTTTGTTAGAGACAGAGGTAGATCCTAAAATGGTCACTGTGTAAGAAAACAGATTATTTATGTATATCTAGATATATGTCTGTATCTATATATTTTAATAGACTAAGCATGGAGTCTGTCACTGAGGACTACAAAGTAAATTCTCTAAACCTGGTGTGATATTACCATTACAATATAATTTAATAAGAAAAAAGAATGTAGATATGGTGTGATGTGATCATTTCTCTGGTAACCAACTAATGTTAATAAGATGGCCCAACTCTAAGCAAGGAATAAAAGCCACATACAAACACATCCAGGGGCCTCTTATCAGGTTCCTAATGACAAAAAGCAGATACTGCTAGGTACAAAAAAATTAGAAGGATAATGCACTGTAAGTATCAAAGAGTCATAAAAATCTAGAAGATGTTAAGACTAGCTATCATTCATTCATTCATTCAGAAACCACTAATAAGGAACTACCAAGTGCTAAGCAAAGTGGATATAAAAACAAAAACACAATAGGCCTTTACACAAAAATAATATTTTACTGATCTGTCATGAAAAAAATCATCATCATTAAGAATGATGGCTTAGCCGGGCGCGGTGGCTCACGCCTGTAATCCCAGCACTTTGGGAGGCCGAGGCGGGCGGATCACGAGGTCAGGAGATCGAGATCATCCTGGCTAACACGGTGAAACCCCGTCTCTACTAAAAATACAAAAAATTAGCCGGGCAAGGTGGCGGGCGCCTGTAGTCCCAGCTGCTTGGGAGGCTGAGGCTGGAGAATGGCGTGAACCCGGAGGGCGGAGCCTGCAGTGAGCAGAGATCGCGCCACTGCACTCCAGCCTGGGCAACAGCGAGACTCTGTCTCTAAAAAAAAAAAAAAAAGAATGATGGCTTAATTTACAAGTTCAATTAGTCAGAGGTTGATCAGTATACACATCATGTGTAAATGATGCTATGTATATGGTCATTTACCAAATTATTTTGCTAGCAACTCCGCATTATAAAAAAGAGGAGTTAACAGTCTTAGTAAAAGATTTAACAACGAGCCAGGCACGGTGGTTCATGCCTGTAATCCCAGCACTTTGGGAGGCGGAGGTGGGCAGATCACCCGAGGTCGGGAGTTTGAGACCAGCCTGACCAACATGGTGAAACCCTGTGTCTACTAAAAATACAAACATTAGCCAGGCGTGGTGGTGCATGCCTGTAATCCCAGCTACTTGGGAGGCTGAGGCAGGAGAATTGCTTGAACCCGGGAGGTAGAGTTTGCAGTGAGCCGAGATTGCGCCATTGCACTCCAGCCTGGGCAACAAGAGTGAAACTCTGTCTCAAAAAAAAAAAAAAAAAAAAAAGATTTAACAAGGAAGAAGTTTGAAATTAATAACTGTAATTTGCTTTTTGGATTATACACATTTAGTAAGTTTTAAAATTCATTAATTTACCAAATATTTTACTCAGTGCCTAAGCACAGTGCCATATGCCCTAGGCCCAAGTAATTCAAGAGTAAATGAGACAGACATGATTTCTGCCCTCATAGAGCTTATTTACATTCTAAAAGGAAGAAACAAGTAATAAGCAAGTAAGCAAAATAATTTTAGATTAACAGCAGATAACTGCTATTAAAGGAAAATGAAATGGTGATGTGTTAGTGACTGGGTGAGGGTTATTTTAATTTTCTGACTAGAAAGGGAATGGCTGCATTATCTGTAATCAAAAGGGGTATGGGGTAGAATATAGAGATCTAGATTAAAACTTCAGGAAGCCTTTCTTCTCACAACACAGTAGATATTCAATAAATATTCACTGATTTAATATTTAATAAATATTTAAAGTCTATATTAAGTTAGCACTTAACTTCAGGTTTCTGCAGAAAGCTGCTGGATCCACAAAATATTTGCTATGCAGGTATTTATGTATTTAAGGCTACACATATTTTAAATCCATATTTATGACTATGTTGTGCCTAAGGCACTTTATATAACCACAGCCAACCAAGTCTATGCTTTTATCACCCAAATAACATGAGGCTCTGTAGTTTTTGGTTACGGTGCTAAAAATGGAAAGAAAGGAGAAATTTGTCAAGTTAACCTCTAATCAAACCTTGAAAACAAAACCTCACCTAGAGCTATTAAGATACATACATATTCAAGTACAAGAGAATGCCAATAGAGTATGCAGCAGAAAGGGCACTTTTTTTTTTTTTTGAGACAGAGTTTCGCTTTTGTTGTCCAGGTTAGAGTGAGTGCAACGGCACGATCTCAGCTCACCGCAACCTCCGCCTCCCGGATTCAAGCGATTCTCCTACCTCAGCCTCCCAAGTAGCTGAGATTACAGGCATGCGCCACCACGCCTGGCTAATTTTGTATTTTTAGTAGAGATGGGGTTTCTCCATGTTGGTCAGGCTGGTCTCCAACTCCAGACCTTAGGTGATCCACCTGCCTCGGTCTCCCAAAGTGCTGGGATTACAGACATGAGCCACTGTGCCTGGCCTGGCACTTTTTTTTTTTTTTTTAATTTTATTATTATTATACTTTAAGTTTTAGGGTACATGTGCACAACGTGCAGGTTTCTTACATATGTATACATGTGCTATGTTGGTGTGCTGCACCCATTAACTCGTCATTTACATTAGGTATATCTCCTAATGCTATCCCTCCCCCCTGCCCCCACCCCACAACAGTCCCCGGTGTGGGATGTACCCCTTCCTGTGTCCATGTGTTCTCATTGTTCAATTCCCACCTATGAGTGAGAACATGCGGTGTTTGGTTTTTTGTCCTTGCGATAGTTTGCTGAGAATGATGGTTTCCAGTTTCATCCATGTCCCTATAAAGGACATGAGCTCATCATTTTTTATGGCTGCATAGTATTCCATGGTGTATATGTGCCACATTTTCTTAATCCAGTCTATTGTTGTTGGACATTTAGGTTGGTTCCAAGTCTTTGCTATTGTGAATAGTGCCGCTATAAACATACGTGTGCATGGGTCTTTATAGCAGCATGATTTATAATCCTTTGGGTATATACCCAGCAATGGGATGGCTGGGTCAAATGTTATTTCTAGTTCTAGATCCCTGAAGAATCGCCACACTGACTTCCACAATGGTTGAACTAGTTTACAGTCCCACCAACAGTGTAAAAGTGTTCCTATTTCTCCACATCCTCTCCAGCACCTGTTGTTTCCTGACTTTTTAATGATCGCCATTCTAACTGGTGTGAGATGGTATCTCATTGTGGTTTTGATTTGCATTTCTCTGATGGCCTGGCACTTTTATATAGTACTTTTGGGAGTACATATTTGGACGATCTTTCTGGAAGGCAATTTGGCAATATTTACATTAAATGTCTTAAAATGTTTTATATCCTTTGAACATTTCATTCTTCTTTCAGACTCTCTATTCTAAGGATAAAATCAGACGTGGACCATTTTTGCATTGAATGTTTAACCACAGTCATCTTTATGACCAAAAAAGAACAAGAATTAAATTAAATAAGAACGGATAAATATAAATTAAGGTACTGCCTTATAATAAACCATCTTTAAGTTATAAAAGAATAACATTTTGAAAACAAAAAATATGAGAAAATGCTGTATGTTAAATGGGAAAAAAAACAGAATATAAAATTGTACATGCACCATAACTGTAAATCTACAAAAAAGCAAACAAAATAATAAGCCTAGAAAAGATAAAGGAATTAACATCAAAATGTTAATAATGGTTATCTCTGGATAATGGTATCCTAGGTGATTCTATTTTCTTCTTTGTACTTTTAGTATTTTTCAAAGTCTCTACAATAATCACAGATTGCTTTTAATAAATCAAAAAATTAAAATGTAATCTAATAAGAAAAAAGAATGCAGATATGCATGACTGAAAAAAGTCTGAGTTGGCCAGGCGCAGTGGCTCACTTCTGTAATCCCAGCACTCTGGGAGGCTGAGGCGGGCAGATCACAAGGTCAAGAGATCGAGACCATCCTGGCCAACATGGTGAAACTCCGTCTCTACTAAAAATACAAAAAAATTAGCTGGGCGTGGTGATGCATGCCTGTAGTCCCAGCTATCCAAGAGGCTGAGGCAGAAGAATCACTTGAACCCAGGAGGCAGAGGTTGCAGTGAGCTGAGATTGCGCCATTGCACTCTAGCCTGGTGATGGAACAAGACTCCGTCTCAAAAAAAAAAAAAAAAAGAAAGAAAGAAGTCTGAGTTTAAAAAAAGAGGTCCATATCTGCCTATTCTAAAGCACTAAACAGCATATTTAAAAATTATACAAAACTAATCATTTTCTAACTACAAAGCAACAGAACCAAGTGACAAATTAAGTTCAAAAAGGACCATAAAAAATTCTAAAGTTATAAACCGTTTCATATAGAAACAAATATGGTGGAAACTTGTTTATAAACACACAAGGTAAAACAGGCAATTCAAAATAGCTCCTCCTTTTGTTACCTTCCAGGACCCATTTTGAATGCTTCCTAACAATTATGCTTATATTAGACAATTAGAAATTGCCCCAACCATGCATCACAAAGGGAATATAGAGCTGAAACCAAGTTTAGCAAGTACTGAATATCTTTCAGCTCAGTACAAACTAGCTGAAAAACTTAGAAAAGTACCCAAACAGAGCTCTATGGATGCTATTTCTTTATGATAATAAAAAGAAATCATATGCAAACAGCTCTCTTCTAAACACACAACTTCAGTTACCACGTTTCAGACTCTAAGATAATTTAGCTGCCATTAAGCAAAGAGTACAAATATGAGATCTTCGCCACAGCGGTCTCAACATTTTATATTCTCCATAGGATACTCAGTGCTGCTCTGATTTCCATTACATCTAGCAAAGTGACTTAAGATTCCAGTTAACACATGAACTGTGAGACTATAATGCAGGTTATGGGAACCCCAGAAAACAAAGTAGACTACTCAAGTTTTACTAGGCAGTAGATTATTTAGGTATTAAAATTTCTGTTCATAGGCCAGGTGCCATGGCTCACACCTGTAATCCCAACACTTTAGGAGGCTGAGGTCAGAGGACAGCTTGAGGTCGGGAGTTCAAGACCAGTCTAGCCAACAAAGCAAGAGCCTGTTTCTTTTCTTTTTCTTTCTTCTTCTTCTTTTTTGTTTTTTTTGAGACAGGGTTCCGCTCTTGTTGCCCAGGCTGGAGTGCAATGGCGTGTTCTCAGCTCACCACAACCTCTGCCTCCCAGGTTCAAGCCATTCTCCTGCCTCAGCCTCCCAAGTAGCTGGGATTACAGGCAAGTGCCACCACGTGCAGCTAATTTTGTATTTTTAGTAGAGATGGGGTTTAGTAGAGATGGGGTTTCTCCATGTTGGGTTCTCCAGGCTGGTCTTGAACTCCCGACCTCAGGTGATCTGCCCGCCTCAGCCTCCCAAAGTGCTGGGATTATAGGCATGAGCCACTGCGCCTGGCCACGAGACCCTGTTTCTAAATAAAAAAAATTAGCCATGCACAGTGGTGTGTGCCTGTAATTAGAGCTACTCGGGAGCTCGGGAGACCGAGATGAGAGGATCCCTTGAGCCCAGGAGTTCAAGGTGGTAGTGAGCTATGGTCACACCACGGCACTCCAGCCTGGGTGATAGACTGGGACTCTAAAAAAAAAAAAAAAAAAGTTCATAAATTCTGGATTAATTTTCCATTGAATTACTTAGCATAATAATAGTTTAGCATATATTATCTCAATACTAAATCAAATGTCCCAAAAGAATATGCTGAAAGCATATATGTACCACTATAATCTTAAACTAATTAGCCTTATTGTTTTAAATGTTATGTTTTTTTTTTTTTTTTTTAGACAGGGTCTTGCTCTGTTGCCCAGGCTGGAGTGCAGTGGTGTGATCTTGGCTTACTGCAACCTTTGCCTCCTGGGTTCAACAGTTTCTCATGCCTCAGCCTCTTGAGTAGCTGGGACTATAGGCACGCGCCACCATGCCCAGCTAATTTTTGTATTTTTAGTAGAGACAGGGTTTCACCATGTTAGCCAGGCTGGTTTCGAACTCCTGACCTCAAGTGATCCGCCTGCCTCGGCCTCCCAAAGTGCTGGGATTACAGGTGTGAGCCACTGTGCCCAGATTTTAGCCTTATTGTTTTATATTAGTGTTTTGTAAAGCACTTGCTAACAGACTGGAAAACTGAGGCAGAGAGTTACAAAATATATACAGACAAAAAAGGTCAAGGGGTTAAGGTCAGTCTGATCCTAGTTACCTGTTCTCATACATTCCAAACGAGATACAAAAATGGGCCAGGTGCAGTGGCTCACACCTGTAATCCCAGCACTTTGGGACGACGAGGCAGGTGGATCACTTCAGGCCAGACGTTGGAGACCAGTCTGGCTAACATGGTGAAACCCTATCTCTACCAAAAATACAAAAATTAGCCGAGTGTCATGGCGGGCACCTGTAATCCCAGCTACCTGGGAGGGTGAGGTGGGAGAATCACTTGAACCCAGAAGGCGGAGGTTGCAGTGAGCTGAGATCACACCACTGCACTCCAGCCTGGGCAATAGAGTGAGACTCTGCCTCAAAAAAAAAAAAAAAAAAAGATACAAGAATGGATGCCACATCTTTTTACAACCCCTAAAAAGTTGTCTACTTACAACTGAATCATGTTTTACCAACACTTCAGAGCATAACAGGTACTGTTATACATGCTTATTATATATAAACATGTTACATATGCTTATTATATAAATAAATGTCCCGAAACATGAATTTGAGGGGCTACATGTTCTGGGGTATCATTTTATTTAGGAAAATTAAGTGATGTTCATAGTTTGTTTTTTTTGGTGGGTTTTCTTGTTTGTTTGAGACAAGGTCTTGCTGTCACCCAGGCTGGAGTACAGTGGCATGATCACAGTTCACTGCAGCCTCAACCTCCTGGGTTCAAGTGATCCTCCTGTCTTGGCCTCTTGAGTAGCTGGGACTACAGGTGCACACCACCATGCCCAGCTCATTTTTTTTTTTTTTGTAGAGACAGGTTGTCTCACCATGTAGCTCAGGCTGGTCTCAAAATTCCTGGGCTCAAGCGATCCTCCCGCCTTGGCCTCCCAAAGTTCTGGGATTACAAGGGTAAGCCATCGTAGCCAGCTAATATTCACATTTTTAACATTAAGCATGTTTTATTGTAATTATTTTAAAATTCATTATCCAGGCTGGGTGTGGTAGCTCACACCTGTAATCCTGGCACTTTGGGAGGCCAAGGTGGGCGGATTACGAGGTCAGGAGATCAAGATCCTCCTGGCCAACATGGTGAAACTCCGTCTCTACTAAAAATACAAAAATTAGCTGGGCATGGTGGCACGTGCTCCAGAGGCTGAGGCAGGAGAATTGCTCAAACCAGGGAGCTGGAGGTTGCAGTGAGCCGAGATCATGCCACTGCACTCCAGCCTGGTGACAGAGCAAGACTCCATCGCAAAACAAACAAACAAACAAAATTCTTAATCCAGTAATAGTATATATGATGGGTTAGCAAACTTCAACTCATGGGCGAAATCCAGCTTATCACCTATTTTTATATGGCCCACAAGCTAAGAATAGTTTTTACATTTTTCTTTTCTTTTCTTTTTGAGACAGAGTCTCACTCTGTTGCCCAGGCTAGAGTGCAGTAACGGGATCTTGGCTCACTGCAACCTCTGCCTCCCGGGTTCAAGCAATTCTCATTCCTCAGCCTCCTGAGTAGCTGGGATTACAGGCATGTGCCACCATGACCAGCTAATTTTTTCAATTTTTAGTAGAGACAGGTTTTCACTGTGTTGGCCAGGCTGGTCTCAAACTCCTGGCCTCAAGTGATCTGCCCGCCTCAGCCTCCTAAAGTGCTGGGATTACAGACATGAGCCACCACGTTCAGCCAGTTTTTACATTTTTCAATGGTTGAAAAAAATCGGAAAGAATATGTTGTGGCATGTGAAAATTATAGGAAAACAGCTGCATTTTTTTTCTTTTTTTTTTTTGAGAAGGAGTCTCGCTCTGTCACCCAGGCTGGAGTGCAGTGGCACCATCTCAGCTCATTGCCACCTCCACCTCCTGGGTTCCAGCGACTCTCACACCTCAGCCTCCCGAGCACCTGGGGCTACGGGCTCGCACCACCACACACAGCTAATTTTTGTATTTTTAGTAGAGATGGGGTTTCACCATAGTGGCTAGGCTGGTCTCGAACTCCTGACCTCAAGTGATCCTCCTGCCTTGACCTCCTAAAGTGCTGGAATTACAGGCATGAGCCACCGTGCCTGGCAGCTGCATTTTTCTTTTTCTTTTTTCTTCTTTTTTAAGATGGAGTCTTTCTCTGTCACCCAGGCTGGAGTACAGTGGTTCGATCTCATCTCACTGCAACTTCCACCTCCCAGGTTCAAGTGATTCTCCTGAGTAGCTGGGACTACAGGCGTGTGCCATTACGCCCGGCTAATTTTTGTATTTTTGGTAGACATGGGGTTTCACCACATTGGCCAGAATGGTCTCAATCTCCTGACCTCGTGATCCACCCGCCTCAGCCTCCCAAAGTGCTGGGATTACAGGAGTGAGCCACCTTGCCCAACAGCTGCATTTTTCAAGGTTGGCGCTGTAAGACTACAGTTCTCAAAGTGGGCTCCAGGGATCCCTACAGATCTTTCAGGGGGTTCATGAAGGTTAAAATCATTTGTGAGTAAAAGATCTATTTAAACAGTAAGTTAGGCTGGGCGAGGTGGCTGGCCGGGCGCAGTAGCTCTCGCCTGTAATCCCAGCACTTTGGGAGGCTGAGGTGGGCAGATCACCTGCAGCCAGGAGTTCGAGACCAGCTTGGCCATCATTGTGAAACCCTGTCTCTACTAAAAAATACAAAAATTAGTAGGGCATGGTAGTGCGTGCTTGCAGTCCCTGCTACTTGGGAGACTGAGGCACAAAAATCGCTTGAACCTGGGAGGCAGAGGTTGCAGTGAGCCAACCTCACAGCACTGCACTCCAGCCTGGACGACAGAGCGAAACTGTTTCAAGAAAAAAAAAGGCAAGTGAGGCCAATGCATTTTTAAAAAATTTCCTAATGATAGCTATTTATCCTGAGCCAATGCATTTTAACATAGCAGTACTAAAAAGTTCACAGATGTGGTTTCAAATTCTATATCACAGCTAACCTTTATGAAACTATCACTTTTCAGATTTTGCTGTAGTATCAAAGAAGACTATATACAATTACCTGAAAATAATCCTTTCTTTTCCCATTACATCGTTTTCTTCAAATACTTAAGCCAAAATGACATATCTTAACAGATTGAATGCAGAAGCAGATATGAGAATGCAGCTGTTTTCTGTTTAGCCAGACATTAAAGAGATCTGAAGTTCTTCCCCCAAATTCTTTTTAAACAAAATATTTATGTTAACATGTAATGGGTTTATTTTAAAGTAAATTAATAAATATTTTAAAAATTTATCTCATAATTGCTAATATGCTCAATATCAACAGATATAATCCAGATAAACAAATGCTCTTTGGAGTCCTCAATTATTTTATTTTATTTTATTTTTTTGTGAGACAGGGTCTCACTCTGTTGCCCAAGCTGGAGTGCAGTGGCACAATCTCAGCTCATTGCAACCTCTGTCTCCCTGGCTCAGGTGATCCTCCTACCTAAGCCTCCTGAGTAGCTGGGACTACAGGAGTGCACCAACAAGCTCAGGTAATTTTTAAAATTTTTGTAAAGACAAGGTCTCACTATATTACCTAGGCTAGTCTCAAACTCCTGGACTCAAGCAATCCCCCCACCCCCACCTCAACCCCACAAAGTGCTGGAATTACAGGTGTGAGCCACTAGGCCTGGCCCTCAGTAATTTTTAAAAGTATTATGGGGTGAATTCTGAGACCAAAAAGTTTGAGATCCACTGCTTTAAGAAATACACAAGCAGTAGAGGGCCCTACATTGATCAAACAGAAGGCTGAAATTAATTTCTGGATTTCAAGCTCAGACATGCAGAAACTGGCTTCAAAGAAAGGAGCCAGCTTAAACAGACCAAATAGTTTTGCAGCAAATGACTGAAAACAGATGAGAGTGAGAATTAGGCTGAATCATAAGTTAGGCAACACATAGCCAAAGCTTAGAACCTACCTGGAAGCAGCTTCATACAGGCAACTACTTGAAATTTTTTTTTAAGGCTCTCTAGGCTTTCAGAGGATTCCAGGACTATTTTGAGCTATCCCCAGAAAGGTTAATAAAGCAAAAACAAAGAAGCAACAACTTGCTAAAGTGACAGCAGGAAGCAAAGTTAGAAATAACTGGAGAACACTGTATTTATCTGTTTGGCCTCAGTGTGCATTTTAGAAGTTGAAAAACTCCTGGAAACTGATAGGATGCCGAACAAAAACTAAACAAAAAATTTTGGTTTGTTCTGCCATTTTCAGATAAAGTATAATCCTCAAAACAATAAGCCAAAAGTAATCAACCCCAAAACACTGATCTTTTAAAATTATCTTTTAATTTAAAGGACCAATTTAAGATCTTAAACAGGCTGCAAAGAACAAAAAGCTTGACAGGCTTTAATATTAAAGTGTAAGATTGGTTCTGGGTAGGAAATAGCTGCACTATCCCACAATGACAATCACTGAGACACTTAGAAGTTCTCAGGAAAAAACATTTATTTCCTAAGTCTGTCCACATATTTTCAACAGTGATCTATTTGGGGTTATTCCAATGCTCGCCAATTCACTCTCACCAGTCCCAAACGTGTATGTGTAAAGTATTAGCAAACTACTATTGACCAAAACTTCAAAAAATAAGTTAAAGAAAACGGTGTTGGATGGGCGTGGTGGCTCATGCCTGTAATCCCAGCACTTTGGGAGGCCGAGGCAGGCAGATGGCCTGAGGTCGGGAGTTCAAGACCAGCTTGGCCAGCATGGTGAAACCCTGTCTCTACTAAAAATACAAAATTAGCCGGGCATGGTGGCAGGTGCCTATAAACTCAGCTACTCGGGAAGCTGAGGCAGGAGAATCGCTTGAACCAGGAAGCAGAGGTTGTGGTAAGCAGAAATTATGCCACTGCACTCTAGCCTGGGCAACACGGCAAGATGCCATCTCAAAAGAAAAGAAAAAGAAAAAAGAGCAGGGTGCGGTGGCTCACGCCTGTAATCCCAGCACTTTGGAAGGCCGAGGCGGGCGGATCACAAGGTCAGGAGATTGAGACCATCCTGGCTAACGTGGTGAAACCCCGTCTCTACTAAAAATACAAAAAAATTGGCCAGGCATGGTGGCGGGCGCCTGCAGTCCCAGCTACTCGGGAGGCTGAGGCAGAAGAATGGCATGAACCCGGGAGGCGGAGCTTGCAGTGAGCCGAGCTCGTGCCACTGCACTCCAGCCTGGGTGACAGAGTGAGACTCTGTCTCAAAAAAAAAAAAAAAAAAAAAAAGGAAAGAAAAATAAAAAAGAAAATGGTGCTACAGGAGTCATGTTGGTACCAGAAATGATGTTAAATAAACATCATATTTGTTTATTGATGTTAAATAAACATCAAGTTTGATAAAACTTAAATATTACTGGCAAGAAACTTGGTACCAACATGAATCATTTACAGTAACTATGTCACATTCAACAAATCATCCTGATTTTATAATATAGTTAGGGGCTGGATGCGATGGCTCACACCAGTAATCCCAACATTTTGGGAAGCTAAGGCAGAAGGATCCCTTGAGCCCAGGAGTTTTAGACCCCTGGGCAAGAGAGCGAAACCCTTTCTCTGCAAAATAATTAAAGATTGGCTGGATTGGAAGCAAGGGGGTGCGCATCTGTAGTCCCAGCTACTTGGGAGGCTGAGGCAGGAGGACTGGAGGATCACTTGAGCTCAGGAGTTCAAGGCTGCCAGTGAGCTATGATCACACCACTGCACTCCAGCCTGGGCGACAGACCCAGACCCATCTCTAAAAATAATAATAATAATAATGAGTCAGGCATATTCCTATTTCAGAAAGAATGGTTGTGCCCTATTTTTCAATCTGACAAAATGTTTTTTTCTTACTGCATGGTAAGTTTTAAGCCCTCCCCAAAAATTGACCGGTTTAGCACACAAACATTCCCTGTCTACTACAGCAAAAAGAAGCAATCTATCATATCAGGAGAAAACAGTAAGCAATTCCACTCAAAGGAAGCAAGTTGGGTTTTGTGAGAAGGTGGGGCTGTGGCAAAACATGTGACCACAGATGTCCATACCACAAGCTCATGAAATGACTTTCTAAGCTAAATCTTGGCTCCCGTTAGTTTACTTTTGGGTTTTTTTGAGTTAGGGTCTCACTCTGTCACCCAGGCTAGAGTGCAGTGGTGTGATCTCAGCTCACTGAAACCTCCGCCTCCCAGGCTCAAGTAATCCTCCTGCCTTGGCCTCCCAAGTAGCTAGGATTAAAGACGTGCACCACCAAGCCCAGCTAATTTTTAAATTTTTTGTAGAGATGGGGTCTCCCTGTGTTGCTCAGGCTGGTCTCGAACTCCAAGCTCAAGCAATCTGCCCACCTCAGCCTCCCAAACTGTTGGGATTACATGTGTGGGCCAACTCACCCAACCTACACTTTCATAGACTTTCATGATATTTATTAAGAAGAGATACAGTATTGAAGAGAAAAAAAGAAACTTTATGCACATTCTGGTTTCAAATGTATGGGAACACTGAGGATTAAAACTGCCAAAAGATGAGAAAAGGCGTGGCCGGGTGTAGTGGCTCAATCCTGTAATCCCAGCACTTTGGAAGCCTGAGGCGGGTGGATTGCCTGAGCTCAGGAGTTCGAGACCAGCCTGGGCAACACAGTGAAAGCCCATCTCTACTAAAATACCTAAAAAATTAGCCAGGTGTAGCAGCCTGTGCCTGTAATCCCAGCTACTCAGGAGGCTGAGGGAGGAGAACTGCTTGAACGTGGGAGGCGGAGATTGTAGTGAGCCGAGCCACTGCACTCCAGCCTAAGCAACAGAGAAAGACTCTGTCTCAAAAAAAGAAAAAAAAAAAAAAAAAAGATGAGAAAAAGCTAACAACCTGAAGTCAAGGGTTTGTAATGAGTTTTACTGTAAACTTAAGTATTATTTCTTTCTTTGAGACAGGGTATCACTTTGTTACCCAGGCTGGAGTGCAGTGCTGCAACCTGGGCTGGCTGCAAACTCTGCTTCCTGAGCTGAAGCAATCCTCCCACTTCAGCCTCCCAAGTAGCTGGCGCTACAGATAGGCGTCACCACACTTGGCTAATTTTTGTATTTTTTATAGAGACAGGGTTTTGTCATGCTGCCCAGGCTGGTCTCGAACTCCTGGGCCCAAGCCTCCCAAAGTGCTAGGATTATAGGTGTGAACCACTGTGCCCAACCAATGCTTACTTATTATGTCCTTAAAACTACTATACTAGGCCAGGCACAGTGGCTCACACCTGTAATCCCAGCACTTTGGGAGGTCAAGGTGGGTGGATCATTTGAGGTCAGGGGTGCGAGACCAGCCTGGCCAACATGGTTGAAACCCTGTCTCTACTAAAAATACAAAAATTAGCCAGGCGTGGTGGCAGGCACCTGTAATCCCAGCTACTCAGGAGGCTGAGGCAGAAGAATTGCTTGTAATCAGGAGCCGGAGGCCATTGTGCCACTGCACTCCAGCCTGGGTGACAGAGCAAAACTATGTCTCAAAAAAATTTTTTTTAAATAATAAAAAAAAAAAGACTACTATACTAACTCACCTTTGCTTTGGTTGGGAACCTTTGTTAAATGTTTGCCTACAAAATTTTAAAAGCTTATCTTTTTATACAAGTTTATCTTTTCATACAACCTTTCCTGAATTGTAACACTCATCCTTCATTTCCGAGGAAGTGATATAGCAAATACTTTCAAAATTGAATTGAATCTTGCCTCACTGTATACAGGCAGTCAGTACATTATACAGAAGACCAAAAAAAAAAAAAGTTTTTAAACAAAAGGACAAACAAGAGAAAGGAAGGAAACAAAATACTATGATTTAACAGGAACAAAACCCAACATTCTTTCAACACAAAGTGTCCACAAGGGAAATGTCAAAGAGAAAATGTCATGATAAAATATTTTTAAGATATAAAATGACTCCAATGCAAAATATTTGTTGTTGTTGATTTTTGTTTTGTTTTTAGCTCAAAGGAGTTATTATTTCTCGTCATTTATGTTCCTTACTTGTGTTTATCCATTCCCACTGGGTCGACAGAAACATTTCAATTTTATTTTCTTTACAGTCTATTTTTCTTCCTGATTCTTCAAGAGTAAGTTCCTTGATCTTAACTTCTATGAAAGTTCTGGCCTGAAAAGGACCTTGAGGGGTTATCAAGTCCATCCTTCTGCTTTCCAGGAGAATTCATAACTAATACTATCAGATGGATGAGAAGGTATCAAAAGAAAATGCATTGTTTCCCTGCCTAGTAGCATGCTAATTTAATATGCACATTCATTCACGATTTGCAATTTTTTAAAAACGAAAGTAAAAATTAAAATGCCAAAAGAGGAAGGTACTTAAAAAATGCATTTTTCAGCTAAAATTGCTCAAACATAAATTCAACTGTCAGGTCTAAAATTAACAAGCAGGAAAAGTTACTGCCTGCCAATGTAAAGTCTTTAGTCCCTAGAGATGTCTTCTGAAGTCGTATCTCATTTGTAGCACCCTTCACCTACAACACATAGCCTGGCAAACTTAGACCACCCTTGCCAATAAACTACAATTATAAATGGCAAGTGTGTGTGTGTGTGTATGTGTGTGTGTGTTTATAGTTGGTATAGGTTTTTATTCCAAAGAGAAAATGAAAAGTTAGGGTCGGATGCGATGGTTCTCGCCTGTAATCCCAGCACTTTGGGACGCTGAAGCAGGTGGATTGCCTGAGCTCAGACGTTCGAGACCACCCTGAGCAACACGGTGAAACCCCATCTCTACTAAAACAAAGAAAGTTAGCCGGGCGCAGTGGTGGGCACCTGTAGTCCCAGCTACTTGGGAGGCTGAGGCATGAGAATTGCTTGAACCTGGGAGGCAGAGGTTGCAGTGAGCCAAGACTGCGCCACTGCACTCTCCAGCCTGGCTGACACAGCAAGACTCCGTCTCCAAAAAAAAAAAAAAAAAAAAAAGAAAATGAAAAGTTAGGTCTAAATTGGAGATGTCAACATTACAGGGAAACTACATACAATTGTTTTCAGAGAGTAGTTTAATTCTTTCATTTCTAAGTAAAATGTCCAGGGAATAAAGTTTTTTCCTAAAAGAGTTTTCAAGGGTAGGTGCAGTGGCTCACGCTGTAATCCCAGCACTTTGGGAGGCCCAGGCGGGTGCATTACCTGAGGCCAGGAGTTTGAGACCAGCCTGCAACATGGTGAAACCACATCTCTACTAAAAATACAAAAATTAGCCGGGCGTGGTGGCATGTGCCTGCAGTCCCAGCTACTTGGGAGGCTGAGGGGGAGAACTCCTTGAACCCGGGAGGCAGAAGTTGCAGTGAGCTGAGATTACACCACTGCACTGCATCCTGGGAGACAGAGCGAGACTCCGTGTCAAAAAAAAAAAAAGAAGAGTTTCCAAAACAAGCTGGGCATGGGGGCCCACGCCTGTAATTCCAGCACCTTGGGAGGCCAAAGCAGGCAGATCACCTGAACTTAGGAATTCAAGACCAGCCTAGGCAACATGGGAAACTCCGTCTCCACAAAAAATACAAAAATTAGATGGGCACGGTGGCACACACCTGTAGTCCTAGCTATTCAGGAGGCTGAGGCAGGAGAATCGCTTGAGCCCAGGAGGCAGAGACTGCAGTGAGCCAAGATGGCGCCATTGCACTCCAGCCTGGGAGACAGAGGGAGACCCTGTCTCAGAAAAAAAAAAAAGTTTCTGAAACAGAATTTCATCTAATGTCAAAAAATCTGGCCAGGCACAGTAGCTCATGCTTGTAATCTCAGCACTTTGGGAGGCTAAGGCAGGAGGATTGTTTGAGCCCAGCAGTTCGAGACCAGCCTGGGAAACATGATGAGACCTCTACAAAAAATAAACAAAATTAGCCAGGCATGGTGGCATGAGCCTTTAGTCTCAGCTACTCAGGAGGCTGAGGTAGGAGGATTGCTTGAGCCTGGGAGACTGAGGCTGCATATGAGCCATGATTGTGCCACTGTGCTCCAGACTGGGCAACAGAGCGAGAACCTGTCTCAAAAAAAAAACAACCATGGCCGAGCACGGTGGCTCATGCCTGTAATTCCAGCACTTTGGGAGGCCACGGTGGGCGGATCACTTGAGGTCAGGAGTTCAAGACCAGCCTGGCCAACATGGTGAAACCCCATATCTACTAAAAAAATACAAAAATTAGCCAGGTGTGGTGGCACATGCCTGTAATCCCAGCTACTTGGGAAGCTAAGGCCAGAGAATTGCCTGAACCTGGGCGGCAGAGGTTGCAGTGAGCATGCCACTGCACTCTAGCCTGGGGAACAGAGCGAGACTTCATCTCAAAAAAAAAAAAAAAAAAAACAGAAAAAAACCACAACCAAAAGACAATAACAAAATAACAAAAAATCCCTGCAACTATGAAGAAATATGGTTAATTTTCTATAATTATTTGAAAATGAAAAAAAACAGGACTGGAAGTCTTGGAAATGGGAAAATTATAATTTTTTAAAATGTGGGGCAAGGGAGGTTGAGTACAGAAATCGTAGACTAGTGAAATATTATTTCTCAGAAAGATTCTAAATGAATTATTAAACAGATCACTTATGAACCACCGGCAAGTTATGCAGTGATCTATTAACAGTAGCCTAAGATACCCAAACAGCAACTAATATGCAACTTCATTTTCTTTTTTGACAGGGTCACTAGCCTAGGAGTTCAGAGATGTCAGAGGCAGAATATACTGTATTCGGATTTCAACAAGATACCTCTTGCTATGTCATAGAAAATAAAGGTTAGATTATATAAAACGGCAGGTGGGATTCACAACTGAATTTTATCCAAAAGTTGACTAACAGGTTAATGTTAACATAATGATAGTCTACTCATGTTGTATAGCTTTGCTCTACCCTTATACATGTTTACCAGTGACCTAAAACAAAAACACAGGTATCATGTTTATCAAATTTATCAATAATACAAACATATGAGAAATGGTCAAGAGGTGAAATGACATTATCAAGCTAAAACAACAAACCAAATTAACAAGATGATAATTACAGGGATAAATGTAAAGTTGTCAAAAAATCAACTATATGGCCGGCACAGTGGCTCACGCCTGTAATCCCAGCACTTTGGGAGGCCAAGGTGGGTGGATCACTTAAGGTCAGGAGTTCGGGACCAGCCTGGCCAACATGGTGAAACCCCGTCTCTTCTAAAAATACAAAAAAAAAAAAAAAAAAATTAGTTGGGTGTGGTGGTGCAGGCCCGTAATCCCAACTACTCCGGTGGCTGAGGCAGGAGAATCACTTGAACTCGGGAGGCGGAGGTTGCAGTGAGACAAGATTGAGCCACTGTACTCCAGCCTGGGTGACAGAGCAAGACTCTGTCTCAAAACAAAAAAAAAAATCAACTACACAAACTAATGTGATCTTAGGCTTTAAAAACAGACGCATAGAGTGCAATAAAATAGAAGTTGTGATTCCCCCCATAGTTTGTATTTATTAGATTATATCTGAGATGTTCAGACCTAGATAAGGAACCATAAACCACTCAGGTAACTAACTTGATGAAGAGCCTGAACTTTTATTAAAAATGTCACTTAAGAAATCATATGGGCTGGGCTCAGTGGCTCATGCCTGTAATTCCAGCACTTTGGGAGGCCGAGGTAGGCGGATCACTTGAGGTCAAGAGTTCAAGACCAGCCTGGCCAAAATGGTGAAACCCTGTCTCTACTAAAAATACAAAAATTAGCTGGGCATGGATGGCAGGCACCTGTACTCCCAGCTACTCGGGAAGCTGAGGGACAAGAATTGCTTGAAACCGGAAGTTGGAGGTTGCAGTGAGCTGAGATTGTACCACTGCACTCCAGCCTGGGAAACACAGCAAGACTCCGTCTCAAAAATAATAATAATAATAATAATAATAGAAATAGCTGGCCGACGTAGTGGCTCATGCCTGTAATCCCAGCACTTTGGGGGGCCGAGGCGGGCGGATCACGAGGTCAGGATATCAAGACCATGCTGGCTAACATGGTGAAACTCCACCTCTACTAAAAATACAAAAAATTAGTCAGGCGTGGTGGCAGGCGCCTGCTAGTCCCAGCTACTCGGGAGGTTGAAGCAGGGGAATGGCGTGAACCTGGGAGGCGGGGCTTGCAGTGAGCCGAGATTGTGCCACTGCACTCCAGCCAGGGCAAAAGTGCAAGACTCTGCACTCCAGCCAGGGCAAAAGTGCGAAACTCCGTCTCAAAAAAAAAAAAAAAAAAAAAAAAAGCTTAAAGAACTTGGGGTATTTACCCCAGAAGAGATGCCTCCTGTAATCCCAGCACTTTGAGAGACCAAGGTGGGGAGATGGCTTGAGCCTAGGAATTCGAGAAGAGCCTGGGCAATGCAGGGAGACCCCATTTCTACAAAAAATTTAAAAATTAGCCAGGCATGGTGGCATGCGCCTGTGGTCCCAGCTACTTGGAGGCTGGGAGGACGGCTTGAGGCCAAGAGTCCTAGTTACTCAGGAAGCTAGGACTAGAAGATAACTTTAGCCCAGGAGTTTGAGGTTACAATGATCTGTGATCACGTCACTTGCACTCCAGCCTGGGCAACATAGCGAGACCCTGTCTCTAAAAGAATGAAAGCAATAAGTGTCATGAAATACCTGAAGACTACCATGTTAACAAGGAACTAGATTTATTTATTGTGGCTTCAGATAACAGAACTAAAGAGCTTCACCACAATGTAAAAAATGTTCTAAAAGTAAAGCTCCAATAATGGAACAGGGTATCTGTGAAGTGGAGACTTTCTCCTTAGAGCATTCAAAAGTTAAAAGACCAACCGTCTTTTAACACATCATACCAACTATGATGTGTTTTCACATATCATGAATTTATTTGATCCCTTCTAAAAAAACCTTGGGGGAAGACATGTCAAAATGAGTAAATGTCAGAGAAGCTTAAAAATTATTTTCTTTGACATATTTTTAAAGAGACATAAGACTTTTTCATGAAATCCAAAACTGTAGGACCATTTTCTGAGAAACCAACAACAAAAGAAACTAATGCTTTTTCCTTTTAAATGAATGCTGCATTTGTTTTTCTCAAAGAAACACCTGTACCTTAAGTTCAGTACTTTTATCAAGGGAAAAGGGACAATTATATACCAGTATGCTAACCAGTCTCAAGAACAGAGCTAGCCTTATTAGACATTTACATGGAGTTCTATCTGTTCCACCTAAAACTTCCTTGCAAGGAGAAGGCTCCTCCTTATCAGACGTGGATAGGAGGCTGCTGTAACACTAACTCCCTCCCACTGTAGCCTAGGAAAAACTCAGTCTTGACACGCACAAAACAATAACTTCTGAGAACTTCAGAGCAGCTGTGTTCAGACAGCCAGCGACTTTACTCCAGACAAAGAAGTAGTTTAAGAGTTGGTTGAAAAAACAATTTTCATTTTGGGTTGGAAATGAGGAAAGGAAAGAGAACAAGATACAGTAAGTGGAGCTATTAACATTTTAAAACCGTGGTAAACAAACGTGTTTAAAAATTACAACACTGAAACTACCACAGGGTGTAAACTTTGATCCACAAGTTGAAAGATGAGCAGTGTTATCACTCTAGCTTTCTGCTAGATGGTAGCACTAGTGAGAAAAAAAAAATCTTGGGTTTAATAGTGCCCTAGTCAAAGCCATCACCAATTCTAGGGCAGAAGACCAAAACAAGGGACTCTGCTCTCTCACTGGGTAATTTTTTGTACTGCTGCCAGGCAAACTGGAAATGTTCTGAATGTCCAATAGCAATGCTCTTACTGTGAAATACTAGAACCCAGCTCAGTAGTTAATGCTAACGGGTCAGCAATGAATTGGTCTCAATGTGCTATAGGGGCAACTTCTTGGCCAGGGAGAAAAGCTTCAGCTGATTGCAGAAAACCAAAGGTTAATACAACTACATACTCTGGTTTCTCTTCATATAACAGCTTTACTGATATTTCGGACATTATTTCACTTCTCAAAAGTAAAAGGAGAAGAGAAGGAATGTAAAAGCAAAATCTCCGCAAGAGCAAAGAAGTTATTAATTGGCTATATTAGTCCAATTCGTTATTAAATGATACACAACTATCAAACAAAGGGCAAAGCCCTGTCCCTTTTCTGTACAGAATTAAGAACTGGTAAGACTACTTAGTAGAGCTGCCAAACTTTTCTTTAGCTTCTTTTCTTACAGACATGTTACATTTCGCAAGAGCCTCCACTTACCTTACAACTTCCATGTGTAAGTACAAATTGTGTTTGATTTCCCCAGCCCTTGGCCTAAGATATTATGACATAGCTTTAGTTTCTGAGTCTGGACACAAAAGAAAAAACTGAACATTTTTCATTTTCCTGAAATAACATGTCTATTTTATTTACACCATTTAAAAACACATTATATAAGTTAACTAAAACAAACTGCAACCACCCATTCGACAACTCTTCGAGAATGACTGGGGAAGCCACATTTAACAAAACAAACTTCATTTTAGTATATTTCTGCTTAGAATGCCCATAAAGACTGATATCTCTACAAGAATTACACTACTGCAAAATTTTTAAACACAGGACTCATGTGAGCTTGCTGAGAAAACTCTGCACACCCCCTACACACCTGTACTTAATATGACATGACCCTCAGAGATACTAAAACACCCTCTGTTAAGCAGAAAACAAATTTTTAAAGTTAGGAAAGTAGCAACGCGGGAATCTGGGTAGGAGGTGCCCTGGGTTGTAAACACCCCAGTCAGAGAACATAACAAGCAATTCAGAGCAACATATAAGTCCCTATGGGGCTCCAACTTGGACTGCCTAAGTCCCAACCCCACATCCCGGTGTTTCGGAAGAGTTTGGGAAATAGGAGAGGGGGAAGGAAAATCAGAGAAGCGATGAAAGTGTTCTATTTTTCTCCTTCTCAACCCCCATCCCAGCATTTTGGAGGCTGGTCACCAGTCTGGGTGCCATATCCACCAGAAGCCCTAAATCAATATCCCAACCACCTGATACCTAGGCTAAAGACGTGTGTATCAGCCATCTCCTTCCCAAACACCTCTTATCGCTCTCAAGGCTCATATCCTTCCAGAAGCCATGCCTTATGGCGACTCAGCTCACCCATACTGTCCTCTTAAATTAATTCACTTAATTTTCTCCAAATCCATACTTTTTCTCTGATATCATGTCCCTGATGTTCTTTTAATTAATTCAATCAAAATGCCATGACCCTCATTTCCAATAATCCACCCCTATCTATCTTTTCTGCCAAACCCAACAGGGTGTTGTCACCAGATCAAGATCTTTGTTCTCATCTACTCATTCCTACCTCCTTCCTATTACCCTTTTCCAATTCCAAGCTCCTAATCTCACTCTTTGGGAAGCCCTGGGTTTCTAGTATCCCTCCTCTTTCTCCCATTCCACCCCATCCCATAATCCTTCCATTAGGCTCCACTAGACTACCCTTCCCTCAGGATTCAATTCCCCTCTCCTTGCCACGCCCTGTGCCCCCCGGGGCTACTTACCCCAAGTTCTCCCCACACTTCAAGCCTCTGGCCCCGCCTTCCCCCCAAAGGAAGGAGGCGGGAGTAGGGAGAGGAGAAGGGCGGCGCTCGGCAACATAAAAGCGATCTCCCATTAGCGCTCATTGCCGCCGATCGAGGCTTCCTTCTCTCCCATTGGCCGGCTTTGGCCTACGCCCCACCCTCTTCCTCAGACAGGGCCCGGCCACCGCCTCAGCGCCCCCGTCCAACACAGACTGGGAGGGGAGACCCCAGCCCAGAATGCTGGGACTGGCCAGAGTTGAAAGGGAGACTCCCGTCAGATCATGGACTAGCTAATGTTAAAAGGACTTACCGGCTGGTAGCTCCGTTGCCTCCCGCCTGCCCGCGCTCAGTCCTACAATCTGTCTCCAGCTCCTCCTTTCCCCCCTCGGCGGAACGGATACTTTCCTCCCGTCCGGCCAGGCGCGCTCAACTCTCGCGAGAAGTCGTGGGGCCGCGGGGGAAGGGCGAGATCCGTGGGGACTGAGTTGGAAAGCGGCCGAGAGGCGGGGCTCCGGGAAAAGAAGGGGCCGGGCTTACTGTGGGCAGGGCTGGGGAGGGAGACTGAGCGAGTACTGTCCACACAGGTCACACGTGTTCGGCTGCAGAATCTAGCGGGAGAAAGAAAGGAAAAAGAAGAGAGGATCTTTACAGGTGCCTGTAGTGGTGGTTACTACTATCTTTCAGAGTCGTCGCTTCCTTAACGGCAAAGTAATTTAAAATACCCTTAGCCCTAGAAATGAAGTCCACGTACGGACAAAGCAATCCCCCTGCACAGCAGTTCTAACACTACCATTTTACTAGCCCTATTGCCTTGGGTGAAAACCTTCTCTGAGTCTCTGTACAATGGGACTAACAATCTCATTTTATTCAAATAGTTGTAATGATCAAATGAGATACATGAAACTACTTGGGGATTTTTTAAAATCACTGTATTACTCAGCAAATATTTTCACAAAACGTAGGGCATATTACGTGCAAAGCATTGTTCTGCAGTCAAATGCTCTATCCCTGAGCTATACCCCCGTGCAAAGCATTGTTCTAAGCATGGGGTTAAGGAGTTACCAACCCAGGTAGAATTTATATTTGAGTGAGGAAGGGGAGACAGTTAAAAAGCCAATAAACACAAATATTTCAAATAGTGAAAAGCGCTTTAGGATAATGAGACAGAAAGTGACTAGGAGTGGGGAAGAAGCTTTACTCCTAGTGTTTGAGAGAAGACCTCTTTGAGGAAGTAACACTACAGGAGTTGAATTATGACTTGGGAAGATTTCGGGGGAAATATCAAATGCAAAGTCTATAGTCGCACATTTATATGTCTTGTTCAAGACAAACCAGGAAAAGAACAAAGAAAAACAAAAATAGGCTGGGTGCAGTGGCTCACGCATGTAATCCCAACACTGCTAGGCCGAGGCAAGAGGATCGCCTGAGCCCAGGAATTTGAGACCAGCCTGGGCAACATGGCGAAAACTCAGCTCTACAAAAAATACAAAATTAGCCGGGCATGGTGGCCTGCACCTGTAGTAGCTATTCGGGGGCTAAGTGGGAAGATCGCTTGAGCCCAGGAGGTTGAGGTTGCAGTGAGCCCACATCAGGCCACTGCACTCCAGCCTGGACAACAGAGTGAGACCCTGTCACGATAAATAAATTAAATAATTTTCTTAAAATTTAACGAATTGTAGTTGACTTAAAATATTTTCTATGGAATCTCTGCTCTCTCCTTTTGCAGCTTTATGTTACTCAGCTTTCTGAACTTTCTGTCTAGCATCTCATCTATCCTCACAGCACCCTCTGAGAGGTAGGAAGAATCTAGGTGATTTCTCCCTAGATACCTAAAATGAAACAGGTGTAAAATCTTTCTTTCTTATGTAGTGAATTGAGAAAAGTTGAGAGGAGTCTTGGCTTCCAAACTACTCTCCCGTAAAACAATTCCTACTTAAAAGAATACAATGATGGAAACATACCTTAAATATATAAGAAAAATTTGTATGTTGGCCGGGCGCGGTGGCTCACGCCTGTAATCCCACCTACTCAGGAGGCTGAGGCAAGAGAATCACTTGAACCTGGAAAGCAGAGGTTGCAGTGAGCCAAGATCGCGCCATTGCACTCCAGCCTGGGCAACAACAGCGAAACTCCGTCTCAAAAAAATAATAATAATAAATAAATAAAAATTAAAAAAATCAGAGGGAAAAGGATTCTACAAATCGTGCTGGAACAATTGGCTATTGCTGTATACATGCAATAGCTAATATTTATAGATTTTACTATGTTCAGGTACTATTCTAAATTGATGTTTTTTGTTTGTTTGTTTTTGTTTTTTGAGACGGAGTCTTGATCTGTCACCAGGCTGGAGTGCAGTGGCAGGATCTCAGCTCACTGCAATTTCCACCTCCTGGGTTCAAGCGATTCCCCTGCCTCAGCCTCCCGAGTAGTTGGGACTACAGGCGCACGCCACCACGCCCAGCAAATTTTTGTATTTTTAGTAAGAGACGGGGTTTCATGTTGGCCAGGATGTTGGCCAGGATGGTCTCAATCTCTTGACCTTGTGATCTGCCTGCCTTGGCCTCCCAAAGAACTGGGATTACAGGCATGAGCCACCGCAACCGGCTTTTTTTTTTTTTTTTTTTGGCAGGGTCTCCCTCAGTTGCCCAGGTTGGAGTGCAGTGGCATGATCACTGCTCACTGCATCCTCGACCTCCCAGACTCAAGCAATCCTCCCAACTCAGCACCCCAAGTAGCCGGGACTACAGGTACATGCTACCATGTCCAGATGATTTTATAAAATTTTCCAGGCCAGGTGCAGTGTCTCACACCTGTAATCCCAGCACTTTGGGAGGCCAAGGCAGGTGGACCACGAGGTCAGGAGTTCAAGACCAGCCTGGCCAACATGACAAACCTGTCTCTACTAAAAATACAAAAATTAGCTGGGTATGGTGGTGGGCACCTGTAATCCCAGCTACTTGGGAGGCTGAGGCAGGAGAATTGCTTGAACCTGGGAGGCGGAGGTTGCAGTGAGCTGAGATCATGCCATTGCACTCCAGCCTGGGTGACAGAGTGAGACTGTGACTCAAAAAAAAAAAATGTCTGTAGACACTAGGTCAGGCTGGTCTTAAACTCCTGGACTCAAGTGATCCTCCCAACTTGGCCTCCCAAATTGTTGGGATTACAGGCATGTAAAGAGGCCCGGCCTCTTTATTGTTGAGTTACAAGAATTCTTTATATATTCTAAATACTAGATGCTTATTGATATATGATTTGCAGATATTTTATCTCATTCTGCAGGTTAGTTGTCTTTTCACTTTCTGATAGTGTCCTTTGAAGCTCAAAAGTTTTTTTTTTTTTGAGTCACCCAGGCTGGAGTGCAGTGGCGCAATCTCGGCTCACTGCAAGCTCCACCTTCCGGGTTCATGCCATTCTCCTGCCTCAGCCTCAGGAGTAGCTGGGACTACAGGCATGCGCCACCACGCCCAGCTAATTTTTTGTATTTTTAGTAGAGACGGGGTTTCACCGTGTTAGCCAGGATGGTCTCGATCTCCTGACCTCATGATCGGCCCGCCTCGGCCTCCCAAAGTGCTGGGATTACAGGCATGAGCCACTGCGCCCGGCCTGAAGCTCAAAAGTTTTAAATTTTGATAAAGTCCAATTTATCTTGTTTGTGCTGTTGTCATATCTAATAAACCATTGCCTAATACAGTATCATAAAGATTTACATCTGTGCTTTCTTCTAAGAATTTTGTTGTTTTTAGCTCCTACATTTAGATCTTTGATTCATTATGAGATAATTTTGTATATGGTATGAGGTAGAGGTCCAATTTCGTTCTTTTCCATGCACAATTGTCCCAGCACCATTCGTTGGAAAAGATATTATTTCCCTCATTCAATCCTCTTGGCACCCTTGCCAAAACTCATTGGACCTTAAATATATTGGTTTATTTCTGGACTTTCAATGTTATTTCATTCTTCTATATGTCTGTCCGTATGCCAGTATCAAAAGGCTTGATAATTTTAGCTTTGTAGTAAGTTTTGAAATTGGGAAGTATGAATCCTCCAATTTCGTTCTCTTTTTTCAAGATTGCTTTGGATATACTGGGTCCCTTGCATTGCCACGTGAATTTTAGGGTCAGCTTGTCAATTTCCGCAAAAAAGCCATCTAGGATTTTAATAGGAATTCCCTTGAATCTGTAGATCAAGGAGTATTGCCATCTTAACAATATTGTATTCCAATCCATGGACATCGAATGTCTTAACATTTATTTAGAGCTTCTTAATGTCTTTCAACTGTATTTTTTATAGATTTACTTTGTTTTTTATTTTGTATTTTTTTTATTTTTTAATTTTTTTAGAGATGGGATATCACCATGTTGCCCAGGCTGGTCTCAAACTCCTGGACAACATGGTGAAACCCCATCTCTAATGGGGTTAGATCCACCCACCTTGGCCTCCCAAAGTGCTGGGATTACACGTGTGAGCCACCTCGCCTGGCCTTATTTTGTTTTTTAAATTAGAGACAGGGTCCCACTTTGTTGCCCAGGCTGGTGTCAAACTCTTGGTCTCAAGCAGTTCTCCCACCTTGGCCTCCCAACGTGATAGGATTACAGGCATGAGCCACTGTGCCAAGCTGTGTTTTGTGGTTTTCATTGTACAAATCTTGTGTGTCTCTTGTTAAATTTACTCATATTTTTTATTTTCTTTTTTGAGACGAGTCTCACTTTGTCACTTAGGCTAGAGTGGTGCAATCATAGCTCACTGTAACCTCCAACTTCTAGGCTCAAATGATCCTCCCACCTCAGCCTCCTGAGTAGCTAGGACTACAGGTGCATGCCACCATGCCTGGCTAATTTTTTTTTTGCTCTCCTGCCTTGGCCTCCCAAAGTGCTAGGATTACAGATATAAGCCACCATGCCTGGCCTCTTTCTTTTTTCAGTTAGAGATGGGGCCTTGCTATGTTGACCAGGCTGGTCTGAAACTCCTGGCCTCAAGGGATCCTCCTACCTCAGCCTCTCAAAGTGCTGGGTTTACACATATGAGCCATTATACCTGGCAAGTCTTTCATTATTAAGTGTGTTGTTAGCTGTTATTTTTTTGGTAGCTGTACTTTAATCAAAGTGAGGAAGTTACCTTATATTCCTAGATTGTTGAGTGTTTTTATCATGAAAGAGTGTTTGATTTTATCAAATGTTTTGTTTATTTAGATGATCATGTGGTTTTTGTCTCCTGTTCTGTTAATATGGTGCATAACATTGATTAATTTTCATTTGTTAAACCAATCTTGCATTTCTGGGATAAATCTCAGTTGGTCATAGGGCATAATCTTTTTACATGTTGCTGGATTTAAGTTTTCTAGTACTTTGTTGAAGATTTTTGTGTCTATATTTATAAGAGATGTTAGTCTGTAATTTTCTCCTTGTGATGTCTTTATCTGGTTTGATTACCAATCAGGGTAATACTGATCTCATAAAATGAATTGAGATATGATGCCTCCTTTTTTTTTTTTTTGGAGACAGGGTCTCACTCCCATCACCCAGGCTGGAGTGCAGTGGCGCGATCTCAGCTTACTGCAGCAGACTTCACTTCCTGGGCTCAGACGATTCTTCCAGCTCAGCCTCCCAAATAGCTGGGACTACAGGTGCGTGCCACCATGCCGGGCTAATGTTATGTATTTTTAGTAGAGACATGGTCTTGCCATGTTGCCCAGGCTGGTCTCTAACTCCTGGGCTCAAGTGATCCCCACACCTCAGCCTCCCAAAGTGCTGGGATTACAAGCATGAGCCACCACACCCAACCTCCTCTTCTATTTTTTTGGAAGAGTTTGTGAAGAATTGGTGGTATGGCCAGGTGCAGTGGCTCATGTCTGTAATCCCAGCACTTTGAGAGGCTGAGGTAGGAGAATTGCTTGAGGTTAGGAGTTTAACCTGGACAACATAGTGAGATCCCATCTCAGCAGAAAATACAAAATATATGTATATATATATATACATAGCCAGGAATCATGGTGGCACATGCCTGTAGTCTTAGCTACCTCAGGAGGCTGAGGCAGGAGGATTGCTTGAGCCCAAGAGTTGGAAGTTGCAGTGAGCTGTGATCTTGCTACTGCACTCCAGTCTGGGCAACAGAGCAAGACCATGTAGAAAGAAAGAAAGAGAGAGGGAGAGAGGGAGAGAGGGAGAGAGGGAGGAAGGGAGGGAGGGAAGGAAGGGAGGAAGGAAGGAAGGAAGGAAGGATGGGCAAGACCCTGTCTAAAGAAAGAAAGAAGGAAGGAAGAGAGAGAGAGAGGGAGGGAGGAAGGCGGGGGAGGGAGGGAAAGGAAGGAAAGAAGGAAGGAAGGAATGAAGGAAGGGTGTTAAGTGTTCTTTAAACATTTGACTGAATTCACCAGTGAAACAATATGGTCCTGGGATTTTCTTTGTGGAAATTTTTTATTTTTAATGAGTAATTCAGTCTCTTTTCTTGTTATGGGTTTATTTAATTTTTTAAAATTTCCTCTTGAGTCAGTTTCAGTAGCTTGTGTCGTTCTAGGAATTCTTACATTTCATCTAGATTATCTAATTATTGGCATGAAATTTTCATAATATTCCCTTAGAATCATTTTTATTTCTGTGAGTCTGATGATAACATTCTTTGTTTTATTCCTGATTTTAGCAATTTAAGTCTTCTCTCTCTCTCTCATTTTATTTTTATTTTTGAAAGCAATTTTATAACTTTATTTGATGTATCTGACTATCAGCAGTTAGTTCTCATCCACATTGCCTGTAGATTTTTGAAAGCAGTAACAGGTACATTGGTAACCAAAGTATAGAGCTTATTTGGTGAATCTTCATCCTCATTACGTTTTCTGGACAACCGCACACGGATAAGGTCTTGGACATTCCTTATTCCTTTGGCCCAGACAGCTTTGTTGAGTCTGGTATCAATGCACACATCTGGAGCTCCAATCTCCTTCATGGCAAATTTCCAGATCTCTTTGCGTGCCCAAGGGGAATGCTTCTTGACACCCACTCCATGGATGCACTTGTGAAGGTTGATGGTGTATTCTCGGTCACCACCTTGTTGATGACAGAACAGCTCTTTTTCTTCTCGCCACCCTTCTTTGCAGGCCATTCTGCCGGGCCCAGGTTGGAAAGCTTTATTTATTTATTTATTTATTTATTTATTTGAGACAGGATCTTGCTCTATTGCCCAGGCTGAAGTGAAGTATGTGCATAGCTCACTGCAGCCTTGAGCTCCTGGGCTCAAGCGATCCTTCTGCCTCAGCCTACTGAGTAGCTAGGACTACAGGTACATGCCACCATGCCAGGTCAGCTAATTTTTTGAATTTTGTTTTGTGTAGACACATCTCACTTTTGTTGCCCAGCCTGGTCTCAAACTTCTGGCTTTGACCAGGAATGGTAGCTCACACCTGTAATCCTAGCACTTTGGAAGGCTGAGGCAGGTGGATTGCTTGAGTCCAGGAGTCCAAGACCAGCCTGAGCAACAGGGCGAAATCCCTGTCTACAAAAAATACAAAAATTAGCCAGGTGTGGTGGTTCACACCTATAGTCCCAGCTACTAGGGAGGCTGAGTTGGGAGGATCGCTTAAGCCCAGCAGTTCAAGGTTGCAGTGAATGGTGTGTCACTGCACTCCAGCCTGGGCAACAGAGCGAGACACTGTCTCAAAGAAAAGCCAAAAAATCCCCCCAAAAAGTCCTGGCTTCAAATGATCCTCCTGCCTCAGCCTCCCAAAGTGTTGAGATTACAGGCATGAGCCAGCAGGCCCAGCTGAGTCTTCTCTCTTTTTATCTTGGTCAATCTAGCTAAAGTTTTGTCAATTTTGTTCATCTTTTCAAAGAATCAACTTTTGGTTTCATTGATTTTATCTATTTTTCTTTCATTCTGTATTTCATTTATTTCCAGTCTAATCCCATGCTGGAGCGCAGTACCCCGATCATAGCTCACTGCAGCCTCAAGCTCCTGGGCTCAAGTAATCCTCCCATCTCAGCCTTCCAGTAACTGGGACTACAGGAAACTGTCTCTATGCCTGGCTAATTTTTTTTTTTTTTTTTTTTTTTTTTTGTAGAGATGGGTCTTACTATGTTGACCAGGTGGGTCTCAAATTCCTGGCCTCGAGTGATCTTCCCGCCTTAGCCTCCCAAAATGTTGTGATAATAGGCATAAGCCACAGCTCATAGATGCTTTTTTTCTTTGGTTTAGGCTATTGATTTGAGGTCTTTTTTCTTTTTAAAATTTATTTATTTGCAGCTATAAAATTCCCTCTAAGCACTGGTTTAGCTGCATTGCATAAAATTTTAATAGGTTTTGTTTTTATTTTTATTTATTTCAAAGTGTTGTCTAACATCCCTGTAATTTCTTCGATTCATTGTTTATTCAAGAATATGTTTTTTATTTTCCACATATTTGTGAATTTCTCATTTTCTTCTGTGATTAATTTCTAATTTTATTCCATTATGATTACAAAACATACTTTGCATTATTACAATATTTTAAAGTTTATGAGTTATTTTTTGGCCTAAAATATGTTTTATACTGAACAATTTTTTCATGTGCACTTTATTTTTATTTATTTTTTTTTTAGACAGAGTCTCACTCTGTTGTTCAGGCTGGAGTACAGTGGTGCAATGTCAGCTCACTGCAACATCTGCCTCCCAGGTTCAAGTGTTTCTTGTGCCTCAGCCACCCCAGTAGCGGGGATTACAGGCGTTGAGGTGGAGTCTCACTCTGTTGCCCAGGCTGGAATGCAGTGGCACAATCTCAGCTCACTGCAACCTCTGCCTCTCAGGTTCAAGCAATCCTCCTGCCTTAACCTCCCAAGTAGCTGGGATTACAGGCACGCGCCACCATACCTGGCTAATTCTTATAGTTTTAGTAGAGATGGGGCTTAGCCATGTTGGCCAGGCTGGTCTCGAACTCCTGGCCTCAAAAGATCCACCAACCTCAGCCTCCCAAAGTGCTGGGATTATAGGCGTGAGCCACTGCCCCTGGCCCTCATGTGAACTTTAGAAGGATATATATTCTGCTATTGTTAGGTGGAGTGTTTTATAGATATCTGTTAAGTCTAGTTGGTTAATAGTATTGTTCAAGTCCTCCCTTTCCTTGTTGATCTTTTGTCTAGATGTTCTATCCATTATTGAAAGTGGAGGTATTGAAGTCCTCAGTGATTATCATTGAATTGCTTATTCCTTTTTTTTTTTTTTTTGAGTTGGAGTCTCACTCTGTTGCCCAGGCTGGAGTGCAGTGGCACAATCTCAGCTCACTGCAACCTCTGCCTCTCGGGTTCAAGCAATTCTCCTGCCTTAACCTCCCAAGTAGGTGGGATTACAGGCATATGCCACCACGCCTGGCTAATTTTTATATTTTTAGTAGAGATGGGGTTTCACCATGTTGGCCAAGCTGGTCTCAAACTCCTGACCTCAAATGATCCACCCACTTTGGCCTCCCAAAAGTGCTGGGATTACAGGCATGAGCCACCATGCCCAGCCTGAATTGCCTATTTCTTCTTTCAAGTCTGTCAATTATTGCTTCATGTTTTGGGAAGCTCCGTTGTTAGGCACATTTATGTTTATAATTGCTACATCTTTTTCTTTTCTTTTCTCTTTTATTTTCCATCTTCTTGATTGATAAAATTGACCTTTTACCTGGGTGCAATGGCTCACACCTGTTATCCTAGGACTTTCGCAGGCCAAGGTGGGAGGATCACTTGAGCCCAGGAGTTTGAGACCAGCCTGGGCCACATAGTGAGACCCCATCTTGACAAAAAAAATTAAAAATTAGCTGGACATGATAGTGTGTGCCCATAGCCCCAGCTACTTAGGGGGCTGAGGTGGGAGGATTGCTTGAGCCCAGGAGTTTGAGGCTATAGTGATCCACGATCACACCACTACATTCCAGCCTGGGTGAGAGAGTGAGACCCTGTCTCAAAAAAAGAGAAAGAGCCGGGCGTAATCCCAGCACTTTGGGAGGCTGAGGCAGGTGGATCACAAGGTCAGGAGATTGAGACCATCCTGGCCAACATGGTGAAACCCTGTCTCTACTAAAATACGAAAAATTAGCTGGGTGTGGTGGCACGTGCCTGTAGTCCCAGCTACTTGGGAGGCTGAGGCAGGGGAATCGCTTGAACCCGGGAGGTGGAGGTTGCCGTGAGCTGAGATTGTGCCACTGCACTCCAGCCTGGGGACAGAGCAAGATTCCGTATAAAAAAAAAAAAAAGAAGAAGAAAAGACAAAAGAAGAGACCATTTAATAATTTTTAAATGTCCTTCTTTGTTTCTAGTAACAATTTTTGACTTTCAGTGCTTTTTTGCCTTGTATTAGCACAAGCCAATTGAGATTACTTGGTTATTGTTTGCATCATGTATCTTTTTTCTTCCTTTTACTTTCAGCCTATAAATGTCTTTTTTTCCCCTTTTTTTTGCTGTTAAAAAAGGGTGAGGTTAGTATTTAATTAGCAAGACAGGGTCTTACTATGTTGTCTAGGCTGATCTCAACGTTCTGGCCTCAAGCAATCCGCCTACCTCAGCCTCCCAAAGTGCTGGGATTTCAGGCATGAGTGACCACATCAGGTATCAGCCTATAAGTGTCCTCGAATCTATAATGTGTCTTTTGCAGATAGCTTATATTTGAATCATATTTTTTTGCTCATTATGCAAATTTCTGCCTTTTACATTTAATGTAATTCCTATAAGATAGAACTTATGTCTGCCATTTTGCTATTGTTTCTATATGTCTTGTATTTCCCCTCCCATTCCAGCATTACTGCTATCTTTTGTATTAAATAGTGTCCCATTTTAATTCCTTTGTAATTTCCTTTAATAATCTTTTGAGTTATTTTCTTTTTTTTTTTGAGATGGAGTTTTGCTCTTGTTGCCCAGGCTGGAGTGCAATGGCGTGACCTCTGCTCACCGCAACCTCCACCTCCTGGGTTCAAGCAATTCTCCTGCCTCAGCCTCCCGAGTAGCTGGGATTACAGGCATGCACCACTATGCCCGGCTAATTATATATTTTTAGTAGAGACAGGGTTTCTCCATGTTGGTCAGGCTGGTCTCGAACCCCTGACCTCGTGATCTGCCCGCCTTGGCCTCCCAAAGTGCTGGGATACAGGCGTGAGCCACCGCATCCAGCCTGGTTCTTTTAAATTAATTTCTTTTCTTCTTTTTTCTTTTTGTTTCTTTTAATCGAGATGGGGTCTCAGTATGTTGACCAGCCTGGTCTCAAATTCCCGGCCTCAAGCAGTCCTCCCCCTTTGGCCTTCTAAAGTGTTGGGATTATAGATGTGAGCCACTACAGCCAGCCATAATTTCTGTCTCTTAATTGATATTCTCTATTTGGTGACACATTTCTCATACTTTCTGCTATGGTTTGAATATTTATCCCCTTCAGAACTCACGTGGAAATTTTTTTGTTTGAAACGGAGTCTTGCTCTGTCGCCCAGGCTGAAATGCAGTGGCGTGAACTCTGCTCACTGCAACCTCCGCCTCCCGGGTTCAAGGGATTCTCCTGCCTCAGCCTCCTGAGTAGCTGGGATTACAGGCATTCACTACCCCACCTGGCTAATTTTTGTGTTTTAGTAGAGGTGGGATTTCACAATGTTGGCCAGACTGGTCTGGAACTCCTGATCTCAAGTGATCCACCTGCCTTAGCCTCCCAAAATGCTGGGATTAGAGGCGTGAGCCACTGCACCCGGCCTCATGTGGAAATTTAACCGTTAATGTGGCAGTATTGAGAGGTGGGGCCTTTAAGAGGTGAGTGGGTCATGAGAGTTCTGACCTCATGGATGGATTAATCCATTCATGGATAAATGGGTTAAAGGATTAATAGGTTATCATGGAAGTGGAAATGGTGTAACAAGAGGAAGACAGACCTGAGTTAACATGCTCAGCCCCCTCACCATGTGATGCCCTGTATCACCTCAGGATTCTGTAGTCCCTGCCAACAAGAAGGCTCTCACCAGAAGCAGCTCCCTGACCTTGGACTCTTCAGCCTCCATAACTGTAAGAAACAAATTCCTTCAATGACTGTTTGAATTAAATAAAAAGGAATAAAAAGAAATAAATTTCTTTTTAAAAATAAATCACCAGCCGGGCGTGGCGGCTCACACCTGTAATCCCAGCACTGTGGGAGGCTGAGGTGGGCTGATTGCCTGAGCTCAGCAGTTTGAGACCAGCCTGGGCAACACGGTGAAACCCCGTCTCTACTAAAATACAAAAAATTAGCCGGGCGTGTCGGCATGCGCCTGTAATCCCAGCTACTGGGGAGGCTGAGGCAGGAGAACCCCTGGAACCTGGGAGGTGGAGGTTGCAGTGAGCCAAGGTCACGCCACTGGTCTCCAGCCTGGGCAACAGAGTGAGACTCCATCTCCAAAATAAATAAATAAATAAACAAACAAATAAATAAATAAATAATCCAGTTTCAGGTATTCCGTTATAAGAAACAGAAAACAAAGACACTTCTTTTTCATTCTTTAGACATGGTTTATTTAGTTGTTTGAACAGGCAGTGCTCATGCCTGTAATCTCAGCACTTCAGGAGACCGAGGTGGGAGGATCACTTCAGCTCAGGAGTTTGAGTCCAGCCTGGGCAACATAGGGAGATGCTGGCTCTACAAAAAATTTAAAAAATTATCAGGCATGGTAGTGCACACCTGTGGTCCTGTCTACTTGGGAGGCTGAGTAGGAGGATTGCAGGGGCCCAGGAGGTCGAGGCTGCAGGGAGCGATGATTGTGCCACCACACTTCAGCCTGAGCAACAGAGCACGACCCTGTTTCAAAAATAAATAAATAAAAATAAAGTCTTTATCTAGTATGTGCAACATCTGGGTTTTCTCAGGAACAATTGCTATTGACTGCTTTTTTTCTGTGTGATTCAGATTTTCTCTGCATGTGTCATAATTTTCTGTTGAAAACGACAATTAAAATCATATGTTGGCCGGGCGTGGTTGCTCACACCTGTAATCCCAGCACTTAAGGAGGTCGAGGAGGGTAGATTACTTGAGGCCAGGAGTTGGAGACCAGCCTGGCCAACGTGGTGAAACTCCATCTCTACTAAAAATACCAAAATTAGCCAGGCATGGGGTGCACACCTGTAATCCCAGCTACTTGGGAGGCTGAGGCAGTAAAATTGCTTGAACCTGGGAGGTGGAGGTTGCAATGAGCTGAGATGGTGCCACTGCACTACAGCCTGGGAAACAGAGTAAGACTCTGCCTCAAAATAAATAAATAAAAGCATCCTAGCAGGTGTCTAAAGGTGAGGTATAAAGTGTGACCCAGGAGGAGGTGGGCTACACTCCAAAAGACTACTTGAGTTTTCTAATTTATACAAATTGAAATTTGGGGAACATGTATGGGAATAGATACTAAGGGTTAGGATAATAGTGTAAGCAACACAAAATTGGATCTGGCCCAGTTTATTGATATGGGCTCACTGCGTTGAATGTTGCAGCTTGAGGAGTTAGAAAGTGCTCTAACAGTTTGAGTGGTTGGCTAAAACATATTCCAAAGATGTCCCATAGTAGAGTGAATTGAAATTGCTGGACCCGTCTTGGTTTAACGCAGAGGAAGGGATTCAAAGGCTTAGGGAATTGTAATGTTAGAGTGCATTTGTCATTTAAGACCTACTTACCTACACTGGGAGGGTCCAGACGACTTACCGTTCTATGAGAAATAAATTTGTGAGAGGGCCCCAGCATCCTCGAAGAGCTCTGTAATCCCTCTCCTCTGTAGGTCAAGTTATAGCCCGACTGGTTCTTTTTGCCCACTGCCCTGAAAAAAACCAGTGCACTAGGCTGGGTGTGGTGGCTGACACCTGTAATCCTAGCAGTTGAGGCCAAGGTATGTAGATCGCTTGAGCCCAGGAATTCGAGACCAGCCTGGGCGACATCGCAAAACCTCATGTCTACAAAAAATACAAAAAATTAGCTGGGTATGGTGGCACTCATCTGTAGTCCCAGTTACCCAGGAGGCCGAGGTGGGAGGATCACCCGAGCCCAGGAGGTCTAGGCTGCAGTTTGCCATGATCGCACCACTGTACACCAGCCTGGGCAACAGAGTGAGACCCTGTCTAAAAAAAGAAAACAAAAATAAAAACAAACAAAAAATACCACTGCACTGAGAACTGCAGCAAATAAAGAGTTTAATTATTGCGGGTCCAGCCAAGAGGATGGATGAGAGAAATTTCTCAAATTCACCTCTCCAAGAATTCAGAGGCTAGGGTTTTTAGGGGTACTTTGACAGTCAGAGGCCTGGGGAACTGAAACAATTGACTGGCTGGAGATGAAATCACAGGGGTATCTAATAAGGACCACCAGAAGCAGTTTGCTTTTAGCTGGCAAGGCCAGCAATGCACTTTCACTGTGCTATCTCAGAGCTATGTCAACTTTCCAGTCCACTGGAGAGTTCACAAGGATCTTGATTGCTTTTTTCTTCCACGAGATATTATGCTGGTCCATTACATTGATATTATTTTATTATTTTAGAGACAGGATCTCACTCTGTTATCCAGGCTGGAGTGCAGGGGTGTGATCATAGCTCACTATAAACTCAAACTCCTAGGAACAATATATTCCCCATTTGGGTGTGTTATTCCAGCCCATTTACCAAATGACCTGAAAAGTTTCCAGTTTTGAGTGGGGCCCAGAACAGAAGTCTCTGTAACAGGTCCAGGGTGCTGTGCAAGCAGCTCTGCTGCTTGAGCCATGTGATCCAGGAGATCCAGTGGTGCTTGAAGTGTCAGGGGCAGATATGGACACTCTCAAAGGTCTTCAATCCTCTGCAAAGAAGTACTTTTTTTTTTTTTTTAGACAGAGCCTTGCTCTTATCGCCCAGATTGGAGTACAATGGCACAATCTTGGCCCACTGCAACCTCCGCCTCCTGGGTTCAAGCGATTCTCCCTGCCTCAGCCTCCCGAGTAGCTGGGATTACAGGCGCCTGCCACCATACCTGGGTAATTTTTGTATTTTTAGTAGAGACAGGGTTTTGCCATGTTGGCCAGGGTGGTCTTGAACTCCTGACCTCAGGTGATCTGCCCGACTCGGCCTCCCAAAGTGCTGGGATTATAGGCATGAGCCCCAGCACCTAGCCAGAAGTACTCTCCTTTTGAGAAGTAGCTCTTGGCCTGCTACTGGGCCTTAACAGAGACTCAGTACTTAACCTCGGGTCACCTAGTTACCATGAAACCTGAGCTGCTTATCATGAACTCGGTGTTATCTGCCCCACAAAGTCACAACATTGGGCGTGCACAGCAGCATTCCATCATCAAATGGAAGTGGTGTGTACATGATTGGGCTTGAATAGTCCCTGAAGGCACAGGTAAGTTACATGAAGAAGTGATCCAAATACCTCTAGCCCCCATTCCTGTTACTCTGCCTTCACTCTCCCAGCCTGCACCTATGGCCTCATGGAATGTTGCCTATGATCAGTTGACAGAGGAAAAAAAGACTCAGGCCGGATTTACAGATGGTTGTGTACATTACGCAGGCACGACCCAAAAGTGGACAGCTGCACACAAGAGTCCCTTTCTGGGACACCCCAAAGGACAGTGGTGAAGGGAAATCCTCCCAGTGGGGCAGAATTTCAAGCATTACACCAGGTCGTTCACTTTGCTTGGAAGGAGAAATGGTCAAACATGCAATTATATATTGATTCATGGGCTGTAGCCAATAGTTTGGCTGGATAGTCATGGACTTGGAATGAACATGATTAGAAAATTGGTGACAAAGAAATCGAAAAAGAGGTATATGCGTAGACTTCTTTGGGCAAAAAAATGAAAAGATATTTGTGTCCCATATGAATGCTCACCAAAGCATGACCTCAGAAGCGGAGGATTTTAATAGTTAAGTGGAACAATCAACAGAGTAAACAGAGTCTATAGAATGGGAAAAATATTTGCAAACTATGCATTTGACAAAGGGCTAACATCCAGAATCTACAAGAAACTCAAACAATGCTACAAGAAAAAAAAATATCCCCATTAAAAAGTGACCAAAGGAATATTTTCCAAAAGTCATACAAGCAACCAACAAACACAAAAAATGCTCAACATCACTAATCATCAGAGAAATGCAAATCAAACCCACAATGAGATACCATCTCACACCAGTCAGAATGGCTATTACAAAGTCTAAAAACACTGTAATCTCAGCTATTAGGTGGCTGAGGCACAAGAATTGCTTGAACCCGGGAGGTGGAGGTTGCAGGGAGTTGAGATCACTCCACTGTGCTCCAGCCTGAGAAAGACCTTGTCTCATTTAAAAAAAAAAAAAAAAAAAAAAAGTCTAAAAACAACAGATGTTGGCAAAGATGCAGCGGAAAAGGGAATGCATACATACTATTGGTGGGAATTTCAGTACAATCTTTATAGAAAACAGTATGGAGATTACCCAAAGAACTAAAAGTAGAACTACCAGTGGAGCAGAACAGAGGCCTCAGAACACCACACATCTACAATCATCTGATCTTTGACAAACCTGACAAAAACAAGAAATGGGGAAAGGATTCCTTATTTAATGAATGGTGCTGGGAAGATTGGCTAGCCATATGTAGAAAGCTGAAACTGGATCCCTTCCTTACACCTTATACAAGGATTAATTCAAGATGGATTGAAGACTTGAATGTTGGACCTGAGACCATAAAAACCCTAGAAGAAAACCTAGGCAATACCATTCAGGACATAGGCATGGGCAAGGACTTCATGAATGAAACACCAAAAGGAATGGCAACAAAAGCCAAAATAGACAAATGGGATCTAATTAAACTAAAGAGCTTCTGCACAGCAGACGAAACTACCATCAGAGTGAACAGGCAACCTACAGAATGGGAGAAAATTTTTGCAATCTACCTATCTGACAAAGGGCTAATATCCAGAATCTACAAAGAACTCAAGCAAATTTACAAGAAAAAAACAACCCCATCAAAAAGTGGGCAAAGGATATGAACAGACACGTCTCAAAAGAAGACATTTATGCAGCCAACAGACACATGAAAAAATGCTCATCATCACTGGTCATCAGAGAAATGCAAATTGAAACCACAATGAGATACCATCTCACGCCAGTTAGAATGGAGATCATTAAAAAGTCAGGAAACAACAGATGCTGGAGAGGATGTGGAGAAATAGGAACGCTTTTACACTGTTGGTGGGAATGTAAACTAGTTCAACCATTGTGGAAGACAGCGTGGTGATTCCTCAAGGATCTAGAACTAGAAATACCATTTGACCCAGCAGTCTCATTACTGGGTATATACCCAGAGGATTATAAATCATGCTGCTATAAAGACACATGCACACGTATGTTTGTTGCAGCACTATTCACAGTAGCAAGGACTTGGAACCAAATGTCCATCAATGATAGACTGGATTAAGAAATGTGACACATATACACCATGGAATACTATGCAGCCATATAAAAGGATGAGTTCATGTCCTTTGCAGGGACATGGATGAAGCTGGAAACCATCATTCTCAGCAAGCTATCACAAAGGCAGAGGACCAAACACCGCATGTTCTCACTCATAGGTGGGAATTGAACAATGAGAACACTTGGACACAGGGCGGGGAACATCACACACCAGGGCCTGTCGGGAGGTGGGGGGCTGGGGGAGGGATAGCATTAGGAGAAATACCTAATGTAAATGACGAGTTGATCAGTGCAGCAAACCAACATGGCACATGTATACCTATGTATCAAACATGCACGTTGTGCACATGTACCCTAGAACTTAAAGTATAATAAAAAAAAAAAAGAAAAAAAAGTTAAGTGGATATGGTGACCCATTTTATGGATTCCAGTCAGCCCTCTTTCCCAGCCACCCCTGTCATTGTCCAATG
The DNA here is from genome assembly GCF_028885655.2 of Pongo abelii. Lineage (NCBI taxonomy): Eukaryota > Metazoa > Chordata > Mammalia > Primates > Hominidae > Pongo > Pongo abelii. The sequence goes on from NC_071995.2 coordinate 51,433,922, forward strand.
GGCTAATAAACAAAATGGCCATGGTGGCAGGAATGGAACTTATGCATGGGCTCTTTAACATAGACTTCCACTCACCAGGGACAACCTGGCTACCACTACTGCTGAGTGCCCAATCTGCCAGCAGCAGAGACCAACACTAAGTCCCCACTATGGCCAATTTCCTAGGGTGATAAGCCAGCTCCCTGGAGGCAGATTGATTACATTGGACAGCTTCCATCATGGAAGGAGTAGCGTTTGTTTTTACTGGAACAGACACTATAGATACAGATTTGCCTTCCCTGAATGCAATGCTTCTGCCAAAACTACCATCAGTAGACTTATAGAATGAATGCCTTATCCACCATCCTGGTATTTCACACAGCATTGCTTTTGATCGAGGAACTCACCTCACAGCAAAATAAGCACACCAATGGATCTGTGCTCATGGAATTCACTAGTTTTACCATATTCCCCACCGTCCTGCAACAGCTGGTTTGATAGAATGGTGGAATGACTTTTTGGAAACTCAGTTACAGCTCCAGCTAGGTGGTAATATATAATTAAGAGCTGGGGCAAGGTTCTCCAGAAGGAGATATGAGTTGAATCAGTGTCCAATATATGATGTTATTTTCTCCATAGACAAGATTCACAGGTCCAGGAGTCAAGGGGTAGAAATGGGAGTGACACCACTCACTGTTACCCCTAGTAACCCCCTAGCAAAAAAAAAAAAAATTTTTTTTTTTTTGACAGTCTTGCTCTGTTGCCCAGGCTAGAGTGCAGTGGCATGATCTCGGCTCACTGAAACCTCTGCCTCCTGGGTTCAAGTAATTCTCCTGTCTCAGTCTCCTGAAGAGCTGGGATTACAGGTGGACGACACCACACCTGACTAATTTTTGTATTTTCAGTAGAGACGGGGTTTCACCATGTTGGCCAGGCTAATCTTGAACTCCTGACCTCAGGTGATCTACCAGTCTCAGCCTCTCAAAGTGCTGGGAATATAGGCGTAAGCCACCAAACCTGGCCACCCTAGCAAAATTTTGCTTCCAATTCCTGCAACCTTATGGTTTGCTGGCCTAGAGGTCTTATTTCCAAAGGAAAGAATGCTTTTGGTAGGAGATACAACAATGATTCTACTGAAATAGAAGTTAAGACTGCTACCTGTTCACAGGACACCTGCCACATGAACTCCTCATGCCTCTGAATCAACAGCCAAAGAAGGGAATCACTGTGCTGGTTGGGGTGATTGATCCCAACTACCAAGGGGAAATTGGACTGTTACTGAACATTGAAGTTAAGGAATAGTATATCTAGAATACAGGAGATCTCTCAAAGTATCTCTTAGCATTACCATGCCTTGTAATTAAGGTCAATGGCAAACTACGACAACCCAATCCAGGAAGGACTACTAATGGTCCAGACCATTCAGGTATGAAGGTTTGGGTCACTCTACCAGGTAAAGAAACATGACCAGCTGAAGTGCTTTCTGAAGTCAAAAGGAATGGGTAGTTGAAGAAGGTATTTATCAATAACAGCTACAACCATGTAACCAGTTACAGAAATGAGGACTGTAATAATGTTATGTGTATTCCTCTTTATTTTGTTATAAATATGCTTGTGTATGTATACACACACACACACAAACACACACACACATCTCTCTCTCTCTCTCTATATATATATGTATATGTATTATATTAGTCAGAGTTCTCCAGAGGGATAGAACCAATAAGCCATATGTATATATAAAAGAAGCTTATTGGCTGGGCACGGTGGCTCACACCTGTAATCCCAGCACTTTGGGGGGCCAAAGCAGGCAGATCACTTGAGGTCAGGAGTTTGAAACCAGCCTGGACAACATGGTGAAACCCCGTCTCTACTAAAAATACAAAAAATTAGACAGGTGTGGTGGCAGGCGCCTGTAATCCCAGCTACTTGGGAGGCTGAGGCAGGAGAGTTGCTTGAACCTGGGAGGTGGAGGTTGCAGTGAGCCGAGATCTGGGAGGCGGAGGTTGCAGTGAGCCGAGATCGTGCCACTGCACTCCAGCCTGGGCAACAGAGCTAGACTCTGCCTCAAAAAAAAAAAAAAAAAAAAAAAAAAAGTTTGTTAGGGAGAATTGGCTCACATGATTACAAGGCAAAGTCCCACAATGGGCCATCTGCCAGCTGGGGAAAGAGAAGCCAGTAGTGTGGCTCAGTCCAAGTCTGAAAGCCTCAAAACTAGGGAAGCCAACAGTGCAGCCCTCAGTCTGAGGCCAAAGGCCCGAGAGCCCCCAGGAGGCCGCTGGTGCAAGTCCCAGAGTCCAAAGGCCAAATAACCTGGAGTCTGACGTCCAAGGGCAGGAGGAGAGGAAGCAAGTGTCCAATATAGGAAGAGAGAGACAGCCAGAAGACTCAGCAAGAGGCCGGGCATGGTGGCTCATGCCTATAATCCCAGCACTTTGGGAGGCTGAGGTGGGTGGATCATTTGAGGTCAGGAGGCCGAGACCACCCTAGCCAAGATGGTGAAACCCTGTCTCTACTAAAAACATACAAAAATTAGCCGGGTGTGGTGGCATGCACCTGTAGTCTCAGCTACTGCGGAGGCTGAGGCAGGAGAATCAGTTGAACCCAGGAGGTGGAGGTTGCAGTGAGCAGAGACTGCACCACTGCACTCCAGCCTGGGCAACAGAGCAAGACTCTTTCTCAAAAAAAAAAAAAAAAAAAAAAAAGACTCAGCAAGCAACCTTATCCCCCCTTCTTCTGCCTGCTTTGTTCTAGCTGCACTGGCAGCCGGTTGGATGGTGTCCACCCACACTGAGGGTGGGTCTTTCTCTCCCAGTCCACTGACTCAAATGTCAATCTCCTTTGACAACACCAACATGTTGTGTATATCCAGGAACAGTACTTCACCAGGCATCTAGACATCCCTCAATCCAGTCAAGTTGACACCTAATATTAACCATTACATGTATCAAGCAAATATCTTCGTCTTCCTCTTATTCCCTTATGTAACATAAGATATATTGACACGGTGGCTCACACCTGTAATCCCAGCACTCTGGAGGCCAAGGTGGGAGGATTGCTTGAGGTAAGGAGTATATATCTATATCTATATCTATATCTATATCTATATCTATCTAGCTATCTATATATATATAGAGAGAGAGACAGAGAGACTGTCTTTGTGCTTTTTCGGTAATATTTAAGAAATCTTTGCCAAACCCAAGGTTACTAAAATTTTCTATAGTTTCTTCTAGCAGTTTTACAGCTCTTACATTTATGTGTATAATTCATGTTGACATTTTGAGACAATTTTTGTATATTGAGAGATGAACAGCAAGGTGGCTTTATTTTGCATATTGCTCCAGAACCATTTGTTGAAGTTTATCTTTTCCCCTATTTGAATTACTGTGGCACCTTTGCTGAAATTCAATTGATCATACATATGTAAGTTTGTTTGTTTTTTTTTGAGACAGAGTCTTGCTCTGTCACCCAGGATGTAGTGTAGTGGCACCACCATAGCTCACTGCAGCTTTGCACTCTGGGCTTAATGATCCTCCTGCCTCAGCATCCCCAATAGATGATCTTCCTGCCTCAGCCTCCCGAATGGCTGGGACTACAGGTACATCCCACCACACCCAGCTTATTTAAAAAGAAATTTTTCCTGGCCGGGCACAGTGGCTCATGCCTGTAAATCCAGCACTTTTAGAGGCTGAAGCGGGTGGATCACCTGAGGTCAGGAGTTTGAGACCAGCCTGGCCAACACGGAGAAACCCTGTCTGTACTAAAAATAAAAACAATTACCTGGGCGTGGTGGCAGGCGCCTGTAATCCCAGATACTCAGGAGGCTGAGGCAGGAGAATCACTTGAACCTGGGAGGCAGAGGTTGCAGTGAGCTGAGATCGCTCTACTGCACTACAGCCTGAGTGACAGAGTGAAAACTCTGTCTCAAAATAAATAAATAAATAAATAAAATAAAAATTATTTTTGTAGTAATGAGCTCTCACTATGTTGCCCAGGCTGGTCTCAAACTCCTGGCCTCAAGCGATCCTCCTGCCTCAGCCTCCCAAAGTGCTGGGATTATCAGCATGAGCCACCATACTTTATGTAAATCTCTTTTTGGCTCTATTTTTTTCCATTGGTCTATTTACCTATGTTTACTTCAATACCACACTGCCTCGACTTATGTAACTTTACATGTCTTCAAATCGGGTAGTCAGTCCTCCAACTTTGTTCTTTTCCTTTTTTCTTTTTTTCCAGATGGAGTTTCACTCTTGTTGCCCAAGCTAGAGTGCAGTGGCACAATCTCAGGTCACTGCAACCATTGCCTCCCAGGTTCGAGCGATTCTCCTGCCTCAGCCTCCCGAGTAGCTGGGATTACAGGCACCTGTCACCATGCCTGGCTAATTTTTGTATTTTTAGTAGAGACGGGGTTTCACCCTATTGGCCAGGCTGGTCTCGAACTCCTGACCTCAGGTGATCCACTCGCTTTGGCCTCCCAGAGTGCTGGGATTACAGGCATAAGCCACTGCGCCCGGCCTATTTTGTTCTTTTTCAAAGCTGAAGTTCTGGTTATCCTGGGTTCTTTGCATTTCCATGTACATTTTATAATCAGCTTGTCATTTTCTTTTCTTTTTTTCTTAGAGATAAGGTCTTGCTATGTTGCCCAGGCTGGACTTGAACCCCAGGGCTTAAGCCATCCTCCCGCCTCAGCCTCAGCCTCCCAAAGTGCTGGTATAACAGGTGTGAGTCACTGTGCCCAGCCTTGTCATATTCTTTTTCTTTTTTTTTTTCAGCCTTGTCATATTCTAAAAAAAGAAAATAGCCTGTCTGGATTTTGGCTCATTGACTGGGATTGTGTTAAATTTACACATCAATTTGGGGAGAAATCCATTCTAGGCAATGTAGTGAGACCCCATCCCTAGAAAAAAATAGAAAAAATTGCCAGGCATGGTGACACATGCTTGTAGGTCCAGCTACTTGGGGGGTTGAGGTGGGAGGATTGCTTGATCCTGGGAGGTCGAGGCTGCAGTAAGCCATGATTGTGCCACAGCACTCCAGCCTGGGCAACAGAGTCTCAAAAGAAAAACAAAACAAAAAACAAAAACAATTTGGGGAGACACAACTGTTAACATTATTGAGTCTTCTGATCCATTAACGTGGTATGTCTCTCCATGTATTTAAGGCCTTTAATTTCTCTCTTTAGTTTTCTGTGTACAGGTTTTGTATATCGCTTGTCAAATTCACCCCTATGTACTTCATACTTTTGATGTTATTTAAATATTGTTTTATAAAACTTCAATTTCTGATTGTTTTTGCTAGTATATAAAAATATAATTGATTTTGTTGTTGTTTTTGGAGACAGGATCTCATTCTGCCACGCAGGCTGGAGCGCAGTGGTGCAATCATAGCCTTGACCTCCTGGGCTCTTCCTGCCTCAGCCTCTTGGGTAGCTGAGACCACACGTATGCACCACCATGCCTAGCTTATAATTGATTGTTGTATGTTGCTCTTGTATCTTGCAACCTTGCTAAACTCACTTATTAATTCTAGTGTTTTTTTTTTTTTGTGGACTCCATAGGATTTTCTACATAAATGATCATGTTATCTGTGAAAAAACAGTTTAATTTCTTCCTAAAATGTATACTTTTTCTGGGTTTTTTTGTTTGTTTTTGAGACAGGGTCTCATTCTGTCACCCAGGCTAGGGTGCAGTGGCATAATCACAGCTCAGTGCAGCCTTGACCTCCTGGGTTCAAGCAATCCTCCTGCCTCAGCTGCCGAGTAGCTGGGACTACAGGCACACACCACCATACCTGACTAATTAAAACAAATTTTTTTTTCTTTGGTAGAGATTGGGTCTTGCTATGGTGTGTAGGCTGGTCTCAAACTCCTGCGCTCAAGTGATCCTCCCACCTCAACCTCCCAAAATGTTGGGATTATAGGCTTGAGCTACCATGCCTGGCCTTGTACTTTTAATTTCATTTTCTTTCCTTATTGCACCAACTAATCTCAAGTATAATGCTGAATATAAGTGATAAGAGCAGACATTTCTGTAGCATTTTATTTATTTGTTTATTTGAGACAGAGTCTTGCTCTATTGTCCAGGCTAGAGTACAGTGGCATTATCTTGACTCACTGCAACCTCTGCCTCCGAGGCTCAAGCCATCCTTCCACCTCAGCCTCCTGAGTAGATGAGACTACAGCCTCATGCCACCACACCCAGCTAATTTTTGTGTGTTTTGCAGAGACGGCATTTCACCATGTTGCCCAGGCTGGTCTTGAACTCTTGGGTTCAAGTGATCCACCCGCCTTGGCTTCCCAAATTGCTGGGATTGTAGGCATGAGCCACCGAGCCTGGTCTGCGTTTTATTTCTTGAAGCAAACAGAAAGAGAGGGCAAATGTGCACAGGCAGTTGATCTGAGGCAAATATGGCCAAAATTTTAATATCTTTTAATCTTGGGGCAGATGCCTAGGTATCTATTACCTTAGTTTCAGTGCTTTATAAATGTTTCAAATCATTCATATTTTCTTTTATTTTTAATTCATGTCAAACTTAAAGAAAAGATGCAAGGATAGTACCAAGTAACTCTTTTCCCCTGAACCATTTGCCGGTAAGGTGATGACATGATGCCTTATCATCTCTATTTTTATGCATGATTCTTACCAAGTAGGTCATCCTCTTAGAAAGCCACAATAGAGCCACCAGAATCAGAAAATTAATATTTGATACATTACTACCATATAATCCTTGGACCTCATTTAAGTTTTTCCAGTTGTCTCCAAAATATCTTTCAGAGCAAAAAGACCCAGCCCAGAATCACATGTTGAATTTACTGGTCATGTCACTTTAGCTTCCTTCAATATGGAACAGGTCCTGATCTTTCCTTGACTTTTATGACCTTGACACTTCTAAAGATTACAGGCCAGTTAGTCTGTAGAATGTTCCACAATTGGGTGTGTCCAGTATTTCTTCATGTTTAGTTTCAGGTTATGCATTTTTGTCAAGAATTACAACAAAAATGGTGTTCTAGTTGCATACTCTAAGGCTACACATAACTTTGATTTGTCTCATTTCCGGTAATGTTAACATTGATTTCTGGATTATGGCAATGCTTGCCATGTCTCCACTATAAAATTATTCTTTTTCCCTTTGTAATTACTGAGTATTTTATGAGAAAGTACTTTGAGACTATGGAAATACTATATTCCTCATCAAATCACCCACTAGGTTTAGGATTTGTTGATGTTTTGTGGCTTATTTACTAATTTATTTATTTATTTTTGAGACAGAGTTTCACTCTTGTTGCCCAGGCTGGAGTGCAATGGCGCAATCTTGCCTCACCGCAACCTCCGCCTCCCAGGTTCAAGCGATTCTCCTGCCTCAGCCTCCCAAGTAGCTGGGATTACAGGCATGTGCCACCACGCCCTGCTGACTTTTTGTATTTTTGGTAGAGACGGAGTTTCCCCATGTTGGTCAGGCTGATCTCCAACTCCTGACCTCAGGTGATCTGCCCGCTTTGGCTTCCCAAAGTGCTGGGATTACAGGCATGAGCCACCATGCCCAGCTGGGTTAGTTATCACTATGATGGTTACTAAGTAATATGCAGGTATTCTAATTCCATCATTCCTTCTATATTTACTGTCATTTTAGACAGAAAAGTTTTTTTCTTCTCATTTATTGTTTACTTCTTTTGGAGTGACTCATGGATTACTATTTTATTCAATGGATTTTAATATTTTACTGTCACGATTTAGTTTGATGTTCAAATTGTTCCAGATTTGGCCAATGGGAGTCCCTTCAAGCTGGCTCCTAAAGCCTTTGATATGTCTCCATCATTCTTCGAGCACTTCCATACCTTCTGGCACAACCAGATATTTCAGGTTCATCTTGTACTTTCCCTCCCCAGCCCTAGAATCAGTCCTTTCTCCAAGGAGCAATGGTTCTTTTAAAAGGAGAATGGTATTTGGAAACCAATACCAGGTGTGATCAATGCTACTGGGGTACTGTGATTCCTTCAGTGAACAGAATTTGTGGAAATATATGTGTGTATATATATATATATAATCAATGTTATTGTGGTGTCACGATTCTCAGTGAACAGAATTGGGGGTAATATATAATTAATATAAAAATATATAATATATAATTCATATATATTTCACTTTGGTTATTTCCAATTCTAACCTAATGTTACAGGGTTAATTCTAATTTTTTCCTGTTCTACAGCTGAGACCCTTGTCTGGCAGCAAGAAATCTGGGTTCCTTTATTCTCAATATATTTATTGACATAATCAGTCCCCCCAATATGTAAACAATCTCTGTTGCTATAAATGCCTGCCCCTCCCCGCTGTCATGGATGCCTTTCCTTACTCTACTTGAGCTCTACCCACAGAGCCTCTCCCACTGAAGCTGCCCCCACATAGAATCAGAACCTTCTTCATCCTCCTCAGGCTCTAACATCCTGAAATGGGCCACTGTTGCTCCTCATCTCATTGGACTCCTGTATTCCCCACCTAATAACTTTTAGACTGAATTTTTCAGGGAGAAAGGAAGGAAGAAACAGAGGAAGACTGGCAGATAGGCTCATAATTATTATTTTTATTTTTTATTTTGAGACGGAGTCTCGTTCTGTTGCCCAGGCTGGAGTCCGGTGACGTTATCTCGGTTCACTGCAACCTCCGCCTCCTGGGTTCAAGCAAGTCTCCTGCCTCAGCCTCTGGAGTAGCTGGGATTAGAGGTGCCCACCACCATGCTTCGCTAATTTTTGTATTTTTAGTAGAGATAGGTTTTCACCATGTTGGCCAGGCCGGTCTTGAACTCCTGACCTCAGCTGATCTGCCTGCCTTGGCCTCCCGAAGTGCTGGGATTACAGGCATGAGCCAACATGCTTGGCCTCAAAATTATTTTTTAATTAAAAAAAAAAGTCTCCAATCATTTTGATTGCTGATTGTCATTCATAGGAATATTGCTGGCTATTCCTTTACTTGTGGCAGAAAGGAAATCAGGTTTCATTATTAGACCAGGTGTGGCTAATCTATGTCCATGATAGTATTTCTAATAGCTTACATAGTTACACCAAAAGGAACTATATTTGAGGTTATTAGCTATACACATTTAGGAGACAATAGAATAGCTGTGTCTACAAGAGCAACCAAAGACAAGTATTATTTCATTTTTGACTAACCTCTGAAGAAGTACATACCTGTAGCTAGATAATATGCTCTAGGTACTTATAGAAAGCCATGCCCGGGCTGGATGTGGTGGCTCATGCCTGTAATCCCAGCACTTTGGAAGGCTTAGGCAGGTGGATCATTCGAGGTCAGAAGTTCAAGACCAGCCTGGCTGATATGGTGAAACCCTGTCTCTACTAAAAATACAAAAAAATTTAGCTGGGCATGGTGGTGCATCCCTGTAATCCCAGCTACTCAGGGGGCTGACGCAGGAAAATTGCTTGAACCTGGGAGGCGGAAGGTGCGGTGAGCTGAGATAGTGCCATTGTTCTCCAGCCTGGGTGACAGAGAGAAACTCCGTCTAAAAAAAATATATATATATATATATCATATATAATATATAAAATATATATTATATATATATAATACAGGCTGGGTGCAGTGGCTCTCACCTGTAATCCCAACACTTTGGGAGACTGAGGTGGGAAGATGACTTGAGCCCATGGGTTTGAGACCAGCCTGGGCAACATAGGGAGACCTCTTCCTATGTTTTCTGTCTTTATATATAAAAAAGACATTTTTTTTTTTTTTTTGAGATGGAGTCTCGCTCTGTTGCCCAGGCTGGAGTGCAGTGGCTCGATCTTGGCTCACTGCAAGCTCTGCCTCCCGGGTTCACGCCATTCTTCTGCCTCAGCCTCCCGAGTAGCTAGGACTACAGGCGCCCGCCACCACGTCCGGCTAATTTTTTTGTATTTTCAGTACAGACTGGGTTTCACCTTGTTAGCCAGGATGGTCTCGATCTCCTGACCTCGTGATCCACCCGCCTCGGCCTCCCAAAGTGCTGGGATTACAGGCGTGAGCCACCGCGCCCGGCCTAAAAAGACATTTTAAAAAAGAGTTCTTGGGAGGCTGAAGTGGGAGGATCACTTGAGCCTGGGAGGTTGAGGCTGTAATGAGCTGTGATCATGCTACCACACTCCAGCCTGGGCAACAGAGCGAGATCCTGTCTCAAAAAAAAAAAAAAAAAAAGAAAAGAAAAGAAATAAAAAAGAAAATTAAATTAAAACAAAGAGTTTGGAAACTTATAAACAGGTTATAAATAAACAAATAAAAATTACAGACAGTACACAGTGCTGGGGAGGACAAGGAGCAACAGGAACTCTCATACATTGTTGGTGGAATACAAAATGATGTACTCCCATTGGAAAACAGTTTGGCAGTTTCTTATAAAGTTACACCTACACTAACCAAATAACCCAGAAATCCTACTCCTACGTGTTTACGCAAGTGAAAGAAAAACATATATTTATACAAAGAACTGTATAGAAATGCTCAGCAGCGGCTGGGCGCGATAGCTCATGCCTGTAATCGCAGCACTTTGGGAGGCCAAGGCGGGCGGATCACCTGAGGTCGGGAGTTCGAGACCAGCCTGATCAACATGGAGAAACCCTGTCTCTACTGAAGATACAAAATTAGCCGGGTGTGGTGGTACATGCCTGTAGTCCCAGGTACTCGGGAGGCTGAGGCAGGAAAATCGCTTGTACCTGGGAGGCGGAGGTTGGGGTGAGCCGAGATCGTGCCTTCGCACTCCAGCCTGGGCAACAAGAGTGAAACTCCGTCTCAAAAAAAAAAAAAAAAGAAATGTTCATAGGCCCCAACTGGAAACCACTTAAATGTAGATAATCTGGTGAATGGGTAAAAAATTATAGCACAGCCTATAGTCAAATACTATTCATCAATAGAAAGGAATAATACATGTAACTACATGAATCTCAAAAGCATTGATATGGTTTAGCTGTGTGTGTTCTCACTCAAATCTCAGTACCTCCCAGAATTCCCACCTGTTGTGGGGGCTGGTCTTTCCCGTGCTATTCTTGTGATAGTGAATAAGTCTCATGAGATCTGATGGGCTGGAGTGCAGTGTTGAGATCTTGGCTCACTGCAGCCTCCACCTCCCAGGTTCAAGAGATTCTCCTGCCTCAGCCTCCCGAGCATCTGGGATTACAGGCGTATGCCACCATACCTGGCTAATTTTTTTTTTTTTTTTTTGAGAGGAAGTCTCGCTCTGTTGCCCAGACTGGAGTGCAGTGGCACAATCTCGGCTCACTGCAAGCTCCGCCTCCCAGGTTCATGCCGTTCTGCTTCCTCAGCCTCCCGAGTAGCTGGGACTACGGGCACCCGCCACCACGCCCGGCTAATTTTTTTGTATTTTTAGTGGAGACGAGGTTTCACTGTGTTAGCCAGGATGGTCTCGATCTCCTGACCTCATGATCCGCCCACCTCAGCCTCCCAAAGTGCTGGGATTACAGGCATGAACCACTGCGCCTGGACCTAATTTTTGTATTTTTAGTAGAGAGGAGGTTTCACCATATTGGTCAGGCTGATCTCGAGCTCCTGACCTCAAGTGATCTACCCACCTAGGCCTCCCAAAATGCTGGATTAGAGGCGTGAGCCACCATGCCTAGCCCACATGAATCTGATTTTTAAAAAATAGTGAATTTTGATCAATATGTGATGCCATCATGCTCTGCAGGGCAGGCCTAAACCATGCAAGGGAAGGACATTCATGGCGACTGGGACCACTCTTCTCGTGCTGCCTTGTGCGTCCCTTGTCTTTCCCCTCGTCTGTGGGTAGCGCGTTATTTACCAAGTGAATTTTACTTTAGGTAAATTTTTCCCCAATAAACCTGAATTTTAAAAGAACCATCACCTAGTAATGAGTTTTTTTTGTTTTTGTTTTTTTAACCAACAAGAATGAGCTTGAAGAGTATGGTTTTTTGTCGTTGTTGTTGTTGTTGTTTGTTTGTTTTTTTTGAGATGGAGTCTTGCTCTGTCACCCAGTACTGAACTTCACCCAGGGTGGAGTACAGTAGCGCAATCTCGGCTTAACTGCAACCTCCGCCTCCTGGGTTTCAGTGATTCTCCTGCCTCAGCCTCTGGAGTAGCTGGGATTACAGGTGTGTGCCACCGTGCCCAGCCAAGAGTATTGTTTTTATTTTTTATTCATTTTATTTTATTTTTGAGAGTCTCACTCTGTCACCCAGACTGGAGTGCAGTGGCATGATCTCAGCTCACTGCAGCCTCCGCCTCCTGGGTTCAAGCGATTCTCCTGCTTCAGCCTCCCAAGTAGCTGGGACTACAGGCATGTGCCACCACGCCCGGCTAATTTTTGTATTTTTAGTAGAGATGGGGTTTCACCATGTTGGCCAGGCTGGTTTCGAATTCCTGACCTCAGGTGATCCACCCGCCTCGCCCTCCCGAAGTGCTGGGATTACAGGTGTGAGCCACTGCACCCGGCCAGAGTATGGTTTTAAAATGTGTCCTCAAATCCTTTTTTTCCCCCGCCAAGACAGGGTCTCGCTCTGTCACCCAGGCTGGAGTACAGTGGCTCAATCTCGGCTCACTGTAAACTCCACCTCCCGGGTTCAAGTGATTCTTATGCCTCAGCCTCCTGATTAGTTGGGACCACAGGTGCAGGTCACCATGCCTGGCTAATTTTTGTATTTTTGGTAGAGACTGGGTTTCACCATGTTGCCTAGGCTGGTTTCAAACTCCTGGGCTGAAGCAATCCGCCAGACTCGGCCTCCCAAAGTGCTGGGACTACAGGTGTGAGCCACCATGCCTGGCCCAGTCCACAAATTCTTTAACGCTCCTTTCTTCAACAGGTGGAGACTAATTCCACTCCTGTTGAGTGTGGGGTGTTCTTATGTAGTGACATGCTTCTAACAAACAGAATTCAGCAGAAGTGCTGGTATTTGACTTCTGAGACTAGGCCATAATAGACATTGCAACTTTCCCCGTTCCCTCTCTGGCATCACACACTTGGGAGAAGCCAGGTACCATACTGTGAAGCCACTCACCTAGCCTTATGGAGAAGCCTATGTGGTAAGGTACAGTCCTCTTGCCAACAATGATGAATGAGACATCTTGGAACTGGATTCTGGAGCCCCATTCCTTGAGTCATCTGGGGCTGCTGCTCTGTCTGACATCTTATCTGCAACCTCTTGAGAAATCTTGAGCCAAAACCAACTACCTAGGTCATTCCTCAGTTCCTGACCCACAGAAACTGTGACATAAATATTTGTTGTTTTAAGCCACTAAGTCTGCGGTAACGTTATGTAGTGATAGATAATGCAATTATATGTATATTTGTAGATGTTGTGAGGACTTCAGATTTTATTCTAAGTCCAATGGGAAGCCATTGATGGTTTTATTCAGAAGAATAACAATTACAATTTTGCTTTATTACTTTACTAGGGAGTGAGCAAGAACGAAAGCAGGGAGACCAGTTAGGAGGCTGTTACAGCAGTACAAGTGAGAGATTATGGTGGCTGAGAGTAGGGTGGTGACAGTGGAGGTAGATGTCAAGGAAGTAGAGGAATCCAGGATGACCCTTGGGTTTTTATTTATTTTTGGAGACAGGATCTTTAAAATAAAGGTTGGAGTGTAGTGGCGTGACCACTGGGCACTGCAGCCTCAAACTGCAGAGGTACATGCCACCACTGCAAACTGAGAGATACATGCCACCTCAAACTGAGAGGTACCACCTCAAACTGAGAGGTACATGCCACCACTCTCAGCTAATATTTCCATTTTTTAATAGAGACAGGATCTCACTTTGTTGCCTAGGCTGGTCTTGAACCCTGGGCTCAAGTGCTCCTCCTGCCTCAGTCTCTTGAGTAGTTGGGAATATAGACACAGGCCACCTCACCCAGCTCAGCCTCAGGTTGTTATAGATAGTTAAAATGAGGATAACTGTAAAAGGAAGAGATTGAGAGAAGTGATGGAGGAAAGCAAGGCCTGAAGGAGTATGTAACCATTATGTGTTTGAGAAACTGCAAATAGGCCAGTACGGTTGGAGTTTATGGTGACTGGATGGGAGGGAAGAGTGCAAGTGGACTGAAAATATAGGCATGAGGGAAAGGCCTTGTTGGCCGGGCGTGGCGACTCACGCCTGTAATCCTAGCACTTTGGGAGGCCGAGGCAGGAGGATCACAAGGTCAGGAGTTCGAGACCAGCCTGGCCAATATGGTGAAACCCCGTCTCTACTAAAAATACAAAAAAAATTAGCCAGGCGTGGCGGCGCATGCCTGTTGTCCCAGCTACTCGGGAGGCTGAGGCAGGAGAATTGCTTGAACCTGGGAGGCGGAGGTTGCAGTGAGCCGAGATCATGCTATTGCACTCCAGCCTGGGCAACAGAGTGAGACTCTGTCTCAAAAAAAAAAAAAAAAAAAAGAAAGGCTTTGTTTACCACCACAAGATGTCTGGATTTTATTCAAAGTCTGTTTAGCCACTGGAAGTCACTAAAAGATATTAAGGAGGGTGATTGATGAAACTCACATGTTAAAAAGATAACTCTAGCAGCAATATAGAGTTTGGATTGAAGAAGGAAGATATTGGAAACCAGAAGACATTTTGAATAACTTCCTGATTTTTAGGAGGCAGCACAGTGCAGTAGAAAGAGCATTAAATGGCTTTGGAGTCAGATGGATCCAAGATGGATTCAGCCACCTGTTAGGGGTTGAATTGTGTCCCCCTCAAGTACATATGTTGAAGTCCTAACCTCTTGTATTTTGGAATGTGACCTTATTTGGAAATAGGATCATTACAGATGTCATTAGTTAAGATGAGGTCATACTCAGTAGGGGTGGCCCCTAATTCAATATGACTGGTGTCTTTATAAAAAGCAGAGGTCTGAAAGAAAAAAAAAAACAAATGGAGGTCTGAAAGGAAAAAAAAACAACAACAGAGGTCTGGCACGGTGGCTCATGCCTGTAATCCCAGCACTTTTGGAGGCCGAGGGGGGCAGATCACTTGAGGTCAGGTGTTTGAGACCAGCCTAGCCAACATGGTGAAACCTCATCTCTACTAAAAAATACAAAAATTAGCTTGGCGTGGTGGTGGTGCGTGCCTGTAGTCCCAGCTACTTGGGAGGCTGAGGCATGAGAATTGCTTGAACCCAGGAGGCAGAAGTTGCAGTGAGCTGAGATCACACCACTGCACTCCAGCCTGGGCGACAGAGCAAAACTCCGTCTCAAAAAAAAAAAAAAAAAAAAGTGGAAACTTGGACACAGATACGCACACAGGGACAATGCCATGTGAAGACGAAAGCACAGACTTACAAGCCAAAAAATGCTAACGATTGCCAGCAAACCACTGGAAAGCTAGGGGAGAAACATGGAACATATTTTTCCTCACAGCCCTCAGAAGAAACCAACCCTACCAACACCTTTATCTTGAACTTCTAGCCTCCAGAACTGTGAGACAGTAACTTTCTATTGTTTCATTTATTTATTTATTTACAGAGGCAAGATCTGACTCTGCTACCCAGGCTGGAGTGTAGTGGTACAATCATCACTTACTGCAGTGTAAAACTACTGGGCTCAGGAGATCTTTCTGTCTCAGTCTCTCAAGTAGTTGGGATTACAGGTGCACACGAGCATACCAGCTAATTTTAGTAACTTTCTATTTTTTTTTAATTTTTTTTTTGAGACGGAGTTTCGCTCTTCTTGTCTAGGATGGAGTGCAATGGCGCGATCTTGGCTCACTGCAACCTCCGTCCCCTGGGTTGAAGCAATTCTCCCGCTTCAGCCTCCTGAGAAGCTGGGATTACAGGTATGTGCCACCACACCTGGCTAATTTTGTATTTTTAGTAGAGACGAGGTTTCACCATGTTGGTCAGGCTGGTCTTGAACTTCTGACCTCAGGTGATCTGCCTGTCTCAGCCACCCAAAGTGCTGGGATTACAGGAGTGACCAACTGCGCCTGGCAACTTTCTGTTGTCAAAGGCACTCCGTTTGTGGTATATTGTTATAGCAGTCCTTGCAAACTAGTACATCATCTATGTGACCTTGGCCAAATTATTTCATCTTGCTAATCCCTAGTGTCCTAATCTGTAAAGCAGGGGTCATTATACCTACCTCATAGGGTGGCTTTGAGGATTAAATAAAATGGCATTTGTAAAGCACCTGGCATAAGTGGCACTACATAAATATTATCTTGCATTTGTGAGACACTAATGTTATCCAAGAAAAGAAATACATCTCCGGAGATTTTTGAAAAGATTGACTGCAATTGTCAGGGTCGTGTGCAATACCACCTAACGTCACAGGCTGAATAAGATGATCTCAGAATCCCCTTTTCTTGTTGGGATCCTCAGACAGGAGCTCTGGCATTGTCTTGCTGCCTGTGAAAATGTTTTTTTTTTCTTTTTTGATAGAACACTGGTACAAGAACCAAAAGCACCCTTAAAGGCAGGAGGACTGAGGCCAATTAAACTAACAACTGTAATGAGGTGGATGTAGGAAGAGAAGGAGGCAAACCAGGGTCAAGAAGTATAACCCAGATGCCTCAGGCCTCCTGAGGTCCCCAGCTCACTTCCTTAGGTAAAAGATTTAGGCTGAGAGTTGTCCTCTCTTCAGCTCCGTAAGGGAAACCCAACAGAGGCCTCACCAGTCTCTGGAAGGCCTAGCTCTTTCAGGCAGGGAGTCTTTTGCCAAAGCAAACAATCCCAGCTCTACGATTGTGCTCTGGCTGGGGTAGGAGAGAACAAAGATCCCTTTCTTTGCTTCCCCAACCCTATGGCTCCAGCCAAAGGCGCTGTTTACACAATCTTCCCTGGTGAAGAATTTGTTCCTTTTCTCTCTAGGTTGCAGCTGGAAAAGATTGATTCTCTCCTCGCCTATTCGTTTTTCCCATGTCCCTGGGCAGGAAAAGTGTCCAATACCCAAACCTCCCACCTCCAGAGATGTCAGCATACTTAACAGTAACTTCAGGCCGTTTTGTGATGTGACAGAGAACCTTGATTTTAGTGGCAGAAAACCTATCTGGCCAGGAAAGGGAGGCTGGAAATATCAGGAGCTTGGTTTCTCTACATTCCAATTCCATTTATTCCACTCTCTCATTCCCTACGCTTTCTCAGGCACATTTCCAAAAGTGAATCAAATAATCAAAATCCATGGCAGATTTGGGCTCCTTCTTTTAAAGCCTGATCAGGTGGGTAGGATGAAAATAGTATTTTCTAGTGGGAGAAGTTGTTCTTTAGTCTTTAGTTTATTATTAACTCCAGCAGCACAGATGTCTCCTCCACGCCCCGAAAACAAAAGCAAGAAGGAGGAAAGGAAAGCCCAGAGTGGTAGAGTCTAATTTTAGTACTGGCAGAGAATCCTAGTGTTAAGTTACTTCTGGTAAACTGGTAACTAAGAAACAACAGAGATAAAGATAATTTTCACAATTTAGGTTTCCAAGTAGTTTTAAGACCTAATTTTGCTTATTTCCATGACATCTCAGGGAGGCAGGTAAGGTGTTACCCATTTCACACAAGAGAAGGAATTGAAGCACAGGAAGAATTAACCAAAAGCCATTCATGAGTGACTGGAACCCAGGATTCTGGGACTTTCAGTCTGGTCAACTTCACAGGGCCAAGCTGCTTTCTGAAAAATTTATAGGTCTTTTGTACCGTACACATTTTCCCTGAGCTACATTTTCTCCCTGTCTTATATCCCTACTGACTATTCTCCTGTTGCTAAGCGAGCTATGGGCTAGCTGTTTGTTACCCTTTGCAGCTATGTTTTGGAAACTTGAAGTCCCTACTCCAGATGTTGGGAGATGGGAGTGGAAAAGCCATGGGGATACAGAGGGGTTGCAAGTCTGTTTAGGCTCAGATACCATCCTGACACACATGTGCACACACACACACACACACACACATACATGCACACCCCAACCACCCCCCAGCAAGATATGCAGAGTTCATTTTTGTAAAAGCAGCCACACGGTTCCTGGAAGGCTGTAACCCACTATGGTTAAAAATATCTATCTTGGAGACAGAGCTGAGCCAACCAAACAGCCTACCCATAAACTCAGAAAATAAGCAGTGGGGTAGAATGAACCCAGTGGTAGGCAAAATGCTACCTATCTGCAAGATAAGAGCAGGGATAGTAATAATAAGAAAAACAGATTAAGGCTGGGCGCGGTGGCTCACACCTGTAATCCCACCACTTTGGGAGGCTGAGGCGGGTGGATCATCTGAGGTCAGGAGTTCGAGACCAGCCTGACCAATATGGTGAAACCTTGTCTCTACTAAAAATACAAAAATTAGCTGGGCATGGTGGCGTGTGGCTGTAATCCCAGGTACTCAGGAGGCTGAGACAGGAGAATCGCTTGAACCCAGCAGGCGGAGGTTGCAGTGAGCCGAGTTTGCACCACTGCACTCTAGCCTGGGTAACAGAGTGAGGCTCCATCTCAAAACAACAACAACAACAACAACAAAAACCCCCAAAAAACAAAAACCAGATCAATCACCTTCACTGAGAAACTTCAGAAATTGTCCAGATTTTGTCTTTCCCTCTCCTCCAATGGTATCGACTCCAGGAAGCAGTATAGTACAATGGAAGGAGCTTTGGACAAGGGTTCTTATTCTGTTCTGTCACTTCCTACCTAGATAACCTAGAAAACTAAGTCATGATTCTTTTCTCTCTTTTTTTTTTTTTTTTTCTGAGACGGAGTCCCACTCTGTTACCCAGACTGAAGTGCAGTGGCACAATCTTGGCTCACTGCAACCTCTGCCTCCCAGGTTCAAGCGATTCTCCTGTCTCAGCCTCCTGAGTAGCTGGGATTACAGGTGCATGCCACTACACCCAGCTAATTTTTATATTTTTAGTAGAGATGGGGTATCACTGTGTTGGCCAGGCTGGTCTTGAACTCCTGACCTCAGGTGATCCACCTGCCTCGGCCTCGTGAAGTGGTGGGATTATAGGCGCAAGCCACTGCGCCCGGCCTTTCATTCTTTTATTTTTTTCTGAGACAGAGTCTTGCTCTGTTGCCCAGGCTGGAGTGCAGTGGTGCAATCTCGGCTCACTGCAACCTCTGCCTCCCGGGTTCAAGTGATTCTCCTGCCTCAGCCTCCTGAGTAGCTGGGATTACAGGCGTGCGTCACCATGCCCAGCTAATTTTTGTATTTTTAGTAGAGACGGGGTTTCACCATGTTGGTCAGGCTGCTCTTGAACTCCTGACCTCGTGATCTACCTGCCTTGGCCTCCCAAAGTGCTGGGATTACAGGTGTGAGCTACCACGCCCGGCCTCATTCATTTGTTTTAAAAACAGACAAGGTCTTGTGATGTTGCCCAGGCTGGTCTTGAAATCTTGTGCTCAAGAGATCCTTCCACCTCAGCCTCCCAAGTAGCTGAGATTATAGGTATGTGTCACCCCGTCAGGTCCAAATCATGATTCTTGAACCTGAGTCTTAGTTTTCTCATCTGTTAAAACACCAACAAAACAAAACACCAAAACCCAAAAAACCACACACCTATTTCACATAAACAAAACAGATATAGTAAGAGTATGGCATACGTTTAAAAAAAAGCCTTTTTTTTTTTTTTTTTTTGAGACAGAGTTTCGCTCTGTCACCCAGGCTGGAGTGCAGTGGCATGGTCTTGGCTCACTGCAACCTCTGCCTCCTGGGTTCAAGCGATTCTCCCACCTCAGCCTCCTAAGTAACTGGGATTACAGGCGCATACTACCACACCAAGCTCATTTTTGTACTTTTAGTAGAGACAGGGTTTTGCCATGTTAGCCAGGCTGCTCTCAAACTCTTGATGTCGTGATTCGCCCAACTTGGCCTCCCAAAGTGCTAGGATTACAGGCGTGAGCCACCGCGTCCGGCCAGGGTAGGACATTCTTAAGGGGTCACTTAAAAAATTCTGCCCACCCTAGCACTTATTCAAAAGATGAGAGGAAATTTCTCTTTGATGGTTGGGGGAAGAAGCAGGAATAAATTATCTCTAACTAACCATTTACACTAATAAGAGAAGCCAAGCATTTGGGATGGAGAGGACTAACCTCATGCCTGGTATTCTATCCCTGTCTTCTGCCATTTCTAAAGTGGCTACTTTTATTACAATATGCTAATATTCACAGTGCCTTGAGATAAATGCTTAAAAAAATATATTTTTTGAGACAGAGTCTTGCTCTGTTGCCCAGGCTGGAGTGCAGTGGTGCGATTTTGGCCCACTGCAACCTCTCCCTCTGGGGTTCAAGTGATTCTCCTGCCTCAGCCTCCCGAGTAGCTGGGACTACAGGCACGCGCCACCACGCCTGGTTAATTTTTGCATTTTCAGTAGAGACAGGGTTTCACCATGTTGGCCAGGATGGTCTCCATCTCCTGACCTTGTGATCCACCTGCCTCGGCCTCCCAAAGTGCTGAGATTACAGGCATGAGCCACCACGTCCAGCCAAAAACAAATTTTAAGGATGCCTGGGGACAAAAAGATCTTCCTGTGTTTTACTTTTTCCTCATCAAATGGTGAGAACGCCAAGATATTCAGGAATGTCTCCTAAGAATACATGTTGGAAAATGCATGCTATTTTGAGATACAGCCCAATAAAGACAAAGTTTTGGCTGGGCACAGTGGCTCACGCCTGTAATCCCAGCACCTTGGGAGGCCGAGGCGGGCAGATCACCTGAGGCCAGGAGGTCGACTAGCCAGGCCAACATGGTGAAACCCTCTCTCTAAAAATACAAAAAATTAGCTGAGCGTGGTGGCGCGTGCCTGTAATCCCAGCTACTCGGGAGGCTGAGGCAGGAGGATCACTTGAACCCGGGAGGTGGAGGTTGCAGTGAGCCAAGATTGTGCCACTGCACTCCAGCCTGGGCAACAGAATGTAACTCTGTCTCAAAACAACAACAACAACAGACAAAGTTTCACTGCTTAGAACTTGAGGGACCAGGATAACATTCTCTACTCACTACTGTGATACTACTGCCCTTACTTTTTTTTCTATTCCTGAATTATACGTGAATATTCCTTCATCTCATCTGTGTGGAGACACAGAGCTGCCCTAGGTTACTGGACACCAACTCAAGCCAAATTACCATTGTTCCTGGTCAGCTTTCTCATCCTGATGCTCTTGGAAGGCCTCAAACTATTAAATCCATCTTGAAAGGGAGGCTTGAGCATGGTTCCTCATTACTGTTGTTTAGCATTGAGGTGATTTTCAAAGGGCACCATTTGCTTCTAATTTTAGGATGGTGCAAACCTACTGACGCTCCTCCTGTGGTGCTGAAGAAACACAACTGACTCTTGTAAGAAACGGAGAAGAGGGAAGCAGGTCTTGCTGCCTTCAGCATCCTTGGGTTTTCTCTCTGGATGCCTTCTGGCCAGACTTTTTTTTTTTTTTTTGAGATGGAGTTTCTCTCTTGTTGCCCAGGCTGGAGTCCAGTGGCACAATTTCGGCTCACCACAACCTCCACCTCCCGGGTTCAAGCAATTCTCCTACTTCAGCCTCCCAAGTAGCTGGGATATCAGGCATGCGCCACTACACCTGGCTACTTTTGTATTTTTAGCAGAGATGGGGTTTCTCCATGTTGGTCAGGCTGGTTTCGAACTCCCAACCTCAGGTGATCTGCCTGCCTCGGGCTCCCAAAGTGCTGGGATTACAGGTGTGAGTCACCACCCCTGGCCGACTTAAAAATTTTGATTCCAGGCCAGGCATAGTAGCTCACGCCTGCAATCCCAGCACTTTGGGAGGCTGAGGCGGGTGCATCACTTGAGGCCGGGAGTTCGAGACCAGCCTGGCCAACATGGCAAAACCTCATCTTTACTAAAAATACAAAAAAAAAAACCTAGCTGGGCATGGTGGTGCTCGCCTGTAATCCCAGCTACTCAGGGGGCTAAGGCAGGAGAATCGCTTGAACCTGGGAGGCAGAGGTTGCAGTGATCTGAGATTGCACCACAGCAGAGTGAGCCTATCTCAAAAATAAATAAATAAATAAATAAATAAATAAATAAATATTCCAATGAAGGATTTGGAAAAAATTTTTTGAGACAGTCTTGCTCTGTTGCCCAGGCTGGAGTGCTGTGGTGCGATCTCTTTTGGCTGAGGGTGGATGGGAATCAGAAAATAGCTTCATGGAGGTTAAATTTAAGTCTTTAGGGATAACAGAGTTTGAAAAAGAGGAAAGTGAGCAAAGATTCAGGGAAAGAAAGCAGAAATGAGCAGAGAAAGGAAAAGGCAAGAAGATATGGTAAAGACAGGAAAACATCTGAAAAATGACAGTCACTTTAGGTAGTGTATAGGACTAATAACAGATAAAGCAGAGAAAGTTGAGGTGACTTTTTGAACCAGTAACTGATAAAACCAGTCGTCTTATGCTTAAGGAGGATTCACCTGGCAGTAGTAGGGAGAAGTAAATGCTGGAGGGAAGAGACTGGAGGCAGAAGGCCAGTTAAGAGGTTCTTGCAATAGACGAGGTGGATGACAATGAGGGCCTGAGCCAGGAGAGTGACAGTGGAAAAAGAACGCCTATTAGCCAACATTTTAAGCTAGAACTTGAAGTTGCTACTGACCCCAATCTTCCCAGGCAAGTAGCAGGCCATGCCAGGTGAAAATAATTTAAAATGTTATGCTATTTCAAATAAAGCTTTCCTGAAACAGAATTAAGAAAAAGTGAGCTCAGCCAAATCCATGTTGAGTTTAGCACCATCACTACCCTTTGGGCCTTGTACTCTCACCAAGGCACTCAGCCAATTGTGGAAAAGAAATATACACAGGAGACTCAAGAAACATCTTATTAATACAGTATTTATTTGTCTTTTCTCTGTCAAACCCTGAGCCAACCACGTACCCCAGGCTGCCTGGGGAAGTATAGGAAAAGGAACACACAGGGCCAGCCAGACACGGGAGAACTATGGGAGGTGGAGACGGCTCCTTCACATGGCGAAGAGGATGAGAAAGGCCACCATCAGACAAAAGAGCCCCATGGCCTCCGAGAGGGCAAAGCCCAGAATGGCGTAGGAGAAGAGCTGTTGCTTCAGAGAAGGGTTCCTGGTAGAAGGAGAGGAGAAAAGACTGAATTTCTAGTTCACACAAAGAAAAGGATAAATATCTAAGATGGGCTCAGGGAGAATTCCCCTCTTCAAGATTATCTTACATAATAAAGAAGCTTTTAGGGTAACACCATCATGCCCAAATTCTTGCCCTGATTCCCCAAAGGCTCTATAGGAACTCAATGAAGGGGGAGCAGACAATCTAAAATCCTGTAACATGGCCCAGGTATAATCATGACCTTCACTAATGGTTCACCCATGTCATTACCACAAATTAAGACCTCTTGGCCTAGACACTTAATATCCAGGGCCCAAATAGGATGGAAGAGGCATCCAGAGTGGAAGGGTCTATCTAGATCAGTGTTTTCAAACTTTAAGCAGAACTCCAATATAGTAAACATCTAAAAGCCAAACTGCAATGGTACAAAAGTAGTGGGGAAATTTTAACGGCTTGGTCTCCCCTTTATTCTCTAAGACAGTCTCTGGGGGGCATAACCTCAGAATCCTAAGGATTTATGGAACACTGCTCTTCTAAAAGACAAGAGGGTAAGAGGGACAGATTATGTTCTCTCATTTCAGATAGTCAAAAGATTTGGGGCTTTAAGAAACTACAAATGGGCTGGGTGCGGTGGCTCGCCCCTGTAATCCCAGCACTTTGGGAGGCCAAGGCAGGTGGATCACTTGAAGCCAGAATTTGGAGACCGGCCTGGCCAACACGGTGAAACCCCATCTCTACTAAAAATGCAAAAATTAGGCCAGGCGCGGTGGCTCACGCCTGTAATCCCAGCACTTTGGGAGGCCGAGACGAGTAGATCGCTTGAGGTCAGGAGTTCGAGACCAGCCTGGCCAACATGGTCAAACCCTGTCTCTACTAAAAATACAAAAATTGCTGGGCGCAGTGGCTCACGCCTATAATCCCATGGGAGGCCAAAGTGGGCAGATCACGAGGTCAGGAAATCGAGACTATCCTAGCTAATACGGTGAAACCCCGTCTCTACTAAAAATACAAAAAATTAGCCAGGTGTGGTGGCAGGCGCTTATAGTCCCAGCTACTCGGGAGGCTGAGGCACGAGAACGGCGTGAACCCGGGAGGTGGAGGATGCAGTGATCCAAGACCGCAGCCACTGCACTCCAGCCTGGGCGATAGAGCGAGACTCTGTCTCAAAAAAAAAAGAAAAAAAATACAAAAATTAGCTGGGGATAGCGGTGCGTGCCTGTAATCCCAGCTACTTGGAAGGCTGAGGCAAGAGAAATGCTTGAACCCGGGAGGCGGAGGTTGCAGTGAGCCAAGATTACACAGTTGCACTCCAGCCTGGGTGACAGAGCCAGACTCTGTCTCAAAAAAATAAAATAAAATAAAAAAATAAAAAATTAGTCGGGCATGGTGGTGGGCACCTGTAATCCCAGCTACTTGGGAGGCTGAGGCAGGAGAATCATTTGAACCCGGGAGGCAAAGATGGCAGTGGGCTGAGATTGTGCCACTGCACTTCAGTCTGGGAGACAGCAAGACTCCATCTCAAAAAAAAAAAAAGAAGTTACAAATGGTCTATGGGGTTTATGAGTTGAAGCAGTATGGATAAAGGACTCCCAGTGTTGAAGGCCTATATATAATCTGTATTTCCCTTACTCTGATACCTCCAGAAGTCTTGATGGGTAAGGTAAATCGACACCAACATTTAACAGAATAGTGAATAAAGCAGCAGTCAGACTTCTTGTTTAATACAAATTCTTAAAAAGAACTCTATTTCCCAAAAGACATTAAGAGAACTTGCTGGTCTCTAGAGGATTAATTTGGTTTTAACTTTGAGTTATCCAGAGCTGGGAGTACTAAACAGTCCCGGGCGTCAGAAACCAGGGGCTGGCTGCAGTGCCAGTTTTCCCAGGAGTGACAGAGGGAAATTCCCAGAGATGGGAAAAAACAGCAGTAAAGCCACTGTGTTCACAGAGTCTCTAGAACAGGGAAGGTAAACTTTTTCTGTAAAGGGCCACACTGTAAATAATTTCAGGTTTTGTGGGCCGCATATAGTCTCTTTTGCTTTAAAACAAAAATGAAGCCTTTTAAAAATGCGAAACTGTTTTTTTTTTTTTTTGAGATGGAGTTTCACTCTTCCGCCCAGGCTGGAGTGCAGTGGCGTGATCTCTACTCACTGCAACCTCCGCCTCCGGGGTTCAAGTGATTTTCCTGCCTCAGCCTCCCGAGTAGCTGGGATTACAGGCATCTGCCACCACGCCTGGCTAATTTTTGTATTTTTAGTAGAGAAGGAGTTTCACCATGTTGGTCAGGCTAGTCTCGAACTCCTGACCTCCTGATCCGCCTGCCTCGGCCTCCCAAAGTGCTGGGATTATAGGCGTTAAGGCACCACACCTGGCCGTAAAATTATTTTTAGCTCAATCATACAAAATGAGGCTATGGCCCAGATTTGGCCCTTAGGCCTTAGTTTGCCAACACATGCTCTAGACCAAAGTTGTTCATGAAACTTTCTTCAATGACACAATGATATAAACATTCTAATACATATATATATATATATATATATATATATATTTTTTTTTTTTTTTTTGAGATATGGTCTCACTCTGTTGCCCAGACTGGAATGCAGTGGCACCATCTTGGCTCACTGTAACCTCTGTCTCCCAGGTTCAAGCAATTCTCCTGTCTCATCCTCCCGAGTAGCTGGGACGACTACAGGTGTCCACCACAACGCCTGGCTAATTTTTGTATTTTTAGTAGAGACAGGGTTTCACCATATTGACCAGGCTGGTCTCAAACTCCTGACGTCAGGTGATCCACTTGCCTTGACCTCCCAAAGTGCAGGATTACAGGCATGAACCACCTCGCCCAGCCTATATTTGTTTTTTTCTTTTTTTTTTTTTCCCCAAAGTCTCACTGTGTCACCTAGGCTGGAGTACAGTGGCATGATCTCGGCTCACAGCTCACTGCAACCTCCACCTCCCGGGTTCAAGCGATTCTCCTGCCTCAGCCTCCTGAATAGCTGGGGTTATAGGCGCACGCCCCCCACACCCAGGTAATTTTTGTATTTTTAGTAGAGATGGGGTTTCACTATGTTGGCCAGGCTGGTCTCGAACTCCTGACCTCAAGTGATCCACCTGCCCTGGCCTCCCAAAGTGCTGGGATTAGTGAGCCACTGTACCCAGCCAAACATTCTATATTTGCATTGTTGAATATGGTAGCCTCTAGCCACATCTGGCTACTGAGCACTCGAAATATGGTTAGCGTGACTGAAGAACTGAAAACCAAAACTATGTATTTTTAATTAATTAAAACTAAAATTCAGGTCAAGCGCAGTGGCTCACACCTGTAATCCTGGCAGTTTGGGAGGCCGAGGCAGGTGGATCACTTGAGGTCAGGAGTTCGAGACCAGCCTGGCCAACACTGCAAAACCCCATCTCTATTAAAACCACAAAAATTAGGTGGGTGTCATTGTGCGCACCTGTAATCCCAGCTACTTGGGAGGCTGAGGCACAAGAATCGCTTGAACCCAGAGGCAGAGGTGACAGTGAGCTGAGATTGCGCCACTGCACTCCAGCCTGGGCGACAGAGCGTTACTGTCTCAAAACAAACAAACAAACAAACAAACAACATGTAGCTAGTGGCTACAGTGTGGGATAGTATAGTTCTAGACCCCCAAATATTTTCTGACCTTTGGAAAGCATATCAGGTAACCAGTGGAGGGTCCAATTTATCTTACCTGGCATAACCAATGATGAGGCTCCCAAACACAGTCCCAATCCCAGCCCCAGAGCCAGCCACCCCAACTGTGGCAGCCCCAGCTCCAATGAACTTGGCTGCTGTGTCGATATCCCTTGAAATGGCACTGGTTTGGAAGTTGCGGCTAGAGACAAGTGAGGTAAGGGGACGTGAGACTGCCAAGCTGCTGAGGCTCTGTGAAAAAGAGGGAGGTAGAAGGTAAAGTTTTTTGCTTTGGTAACTTTTGTACCATTTAAAACTTTCAAGCTGCCAAATCCCATTGTTTCTCCCCCAAACAGAAAATTGTTTAACGCCCTAAAATGCTGGTAAGTAGAATCTTTTAACGTAGGATGTAGACTTCAAATGCCTTTAAGATTCAGGTGTGGTCAAGAAGTGTAAGACTAAGGCCCTAGTCTATTCTTGCTGCCCCAAGGAGATCATCTTCCTAGGACTAAATGCTTCCAACTGAAGTCAGTAGACTAGGCCAAGTAATACCAGTTAGCAGCAGTGCACAGGGGCATGTGCTGCCAGTGGCAAAAGCTGGAGCACTATAGCATACAGCGTATTAAGTGTCCTCCATCTCCACCTAAAGCCCATGGCCTTGGCCACTCATGAATTTTAGCCTGTGATGACTGTCCTCAGCATTCTACCTCCTGGTTCTGGCAGGTAACCCTCCCCACCCATCACCCCCAAAACCACAGTCCTAACTCCACTGGTAAGGTACCTCATCTGTCAGTATCTCCGGTCGTTTCAGCACCACTGCAGATAGCGGACGGCTCAGCAGCTGTGAGGTGCTCTTGACCTAGCAGGAATGACATACAGGGGCAGGAAGGTCAAGGAAGACTGGAGAGGAGTTTCAGAACTATGCCACGTTGTTACATCATCAGACAAGATTTTCTTTCCTCTGATGGCCTTTCCATCTTCACACATACGTTAGAATTTTGGATCATTCTTCCTTTTAGCAAAGTCTAAATTAAAGAACCATACCATTTCTCTTGCTTCTCAGACTGCTTTAAGGAAAGAGTCTACTTCCTTTTGGGCCATAAGGAAGCATCCAACCTTGCTGTATCCTTTTATAGCTCTTGAGAACAAGAAGAAATCTAAGCCTCAGAAGCATTTGCCTCACTCAACAAGGGAAATATATACAGATGCTCCTCAACTTACCATAGGGTTATGTGCCAATAAATCCATCATACTTTGAAAAACCATTTAATACTGCTAACCTACCAAACACCATAGTCTGGCCTAGCCTAGCCTTCAATGTGCTCAAAAAGCTTACATTAGCTTACAGTTAGGTGAAATCACCTAGCAACATAGTACGCTGTAGAGTACTGGTTGTTTACCTTTGTGATTGGGCAGGTGACTGGGAGCTGTGGGTTGCTGCTGAGTATTGCAACAGAGTATTGCAACAGAGTATTGTACCACACATTGCTAGCTTGGGAAAAGATAAAGATTCCTAATTCGAAGTATGGTTTCTTTTTTTTTTTTTTTTTTTGAGACGGAGTCTTGCTCTATCGCCAGGCTGGAATGCAGTGGCGTGATCTTGGCTCGGCTCACTACACCCTCCACCTCCCAGGTTCAAGCAATTCTCCTGCCTCAGCCTCCCAAGTAGCTGGGACTACAGGCGCCCGCAACCACGCCCAGCTAATTTTTGTATTTTTAGTAGAGACAGGTTTTCACCATGTTGGCCAGGCTGGTTTTGAATTCCTGACCTCAGGTGATCCACCCACCTTGGCCTCCCAAGGTGCTGGGATTACAGGCATGAGCCACCACGCCCAACCCGAAGTATGGTTTCTAATGAATGCATATCATTTTTGCATCATCATAAAGTTAAAAAAAAAATCTTAAGTCAAATCATCTAAAGTTGGGGGCCATCTGTATGGGTAATGGTCAGCCCACAAGAAAGAAGCCAGTAACTTTCTCTGAACACATCCTTTTGGAAAATAGGAACAAAGATTCATGCTCAAAATTCACCTCCTTCTGGTAGCCTTTTCTGACTAACGCCAAGCCAGTGACACCAAAACAGACACATGGTGATTAATAGCCAGGGCTTTAGGCATCAGATAAAGTGAGATTCAAATCTTAATTCTATTATCAGCAGTGTACTCTCAGGATAAGTCACTTAAACCCTTCTAAGCCTGTATTCTCATTTATGAAATCAAAATATCATCTCTTGAGGTTGATTTGAAGAGTAAATGAGATTATGTATACCAATTAGTAAACTCAGTGAGTGCTAAGGCACATAGTAAATGCTCAATAAATGGTACTCCTTTTTATTTGTGAATGAACCAACCGCCTCCTCCAGCTACTATTTTAAAAATTCTTCCATACTGTTGTTTCTGAGTCAAACACTTTCCCAATGTGTATTTATGTAAATTTTAGCTTCCTATCCAAATTTAAGTCCCAGAATGAACTCCTTAGCTATGGCTCACTCAGGACAAGATCCTACACACAGTGCATACTCAGTCCAAGTTATGTAATCTACTTATGTTTACCACTCTGGATGACAGCTTACATGACATATAGTTACCACAGCTTACATGACATATAGTTTCAGGAGTAGGAATAACTTGATCTTGGTCTAGATTCTCATCTCTATTCTTCTCCTAAGATGGCTGGGTAAGAATTAACTGGCCACAGCCAGGTGCGGTGGCTCAAGCCTATAATACCAGCAATTTAGGAGGCCGAGGAGGGCGGATCACCTGAGGTCGGGAGTTCAAGACCAGCCTGACCAACACGGAGAAACCCTGTCTCTACTCGGATCACGAGGTCAGGAGTTTGAGACCAGCCCAGCCAACATGATGTAACCCCATCTCTACTAAAAATAGAAAAATTAGCTGGGTGTGGTGGCAGGTACCTGTAACCCCAGCTACTTGGGAGTCTGAGGCAGGAGAACTGCTTGAACTTGGGAGGCGGAGGTTGTGGTGGATCGCGCCATTGCAGCCTGGGCAACAAGAGCGAACCTCTGTCTCAAAAAAAAAAAAAAAAAAAAAAAAAAAATTAACTGGCCGCCAAGGGATATGCGGCAGGAGACTATCTAGCAAGCATTCACTCTCTCCTGTTAGGCAATCATAGCAGAGGGCCTTCCCTCCCCAAGAATCTTTCTTAGTTATTTACTTATTTACTTATTTATTTATTTTTTGAGACAGAGTCTTGCTCTGACGCCCAGGCTGGTGTGCAGTGGTGCGATCTTGGCTGAATGCAACCTCTACCTCCTGAGTTCAAGCTATTCTGTTGCCTCAGCCTCCTGAGTAGCTGGGATTACAGGCGCCCGCCACCATGCCCAACTGGTTTTCGTATTTTTAGTAGAGATGGGGTTTCACCATGTTGGCCAGCTGATTTCGAACTCCTGGCCTCAAGTGATCTGCCCGCCTGGACCTCCTCTCCCCCAGCCTTGCTGTGAAGAACAAGGTCTGATGGAAAGAGAGGGACAAGATATCTCTGCTTTAAAACTCTCCCAGAAAAACAGGTACTCACCAAGGAGGGAGTGGAGATGAACTTGGAGCAGGAGAACATTTTCAGGGGGTGAGGGGCTGTGGCAGGAGAGCTGAAATTACAGAAGCAGTATTGTAAAAACTCCTTATTCACTAAACTACATCCTTATTAGCAGAAAAGGGGCCCTAGAAAGCTTAACTGGCCCAGAAAACAGTGACTGACCTTAAGTCATCGGCAGAAATAGAATTAAAACACTGAAGTCATGACTTCTTCCAGAAACCCCACACAGCTCCCAAGATTTCCTTATAACCAAGTGCCTTCCCCTGGTCTGAACAAGTGAACACTTGGGTTCAGGTAAGACCTGTTACCCATTTCCATAGCCTCATGATTTGCAGTTGCCACAGGAATTTTCCCAGAGTGTCTTTTGCCTAAGTTTTCCTTAGCTTTTATTCAAAAGGAACCCTTCTCAAGACTTCATCAACTGGACCTTTAAAAGTTGCCCTTTAGGCTGGGCGCATGGTTCATGCCTGTAATCCCAGCACTTTGGGAGGCCGAGGTGGGCGGATCACGAGGTCAGGAGTTCGAGACCAGCCTGACCAACATGGTGAAACCCCATCTCTATTAAAAATACAAAAATTAGCCAGGCGTGGTAGCACGCTGTAATCCCAGCTACTCAGGAGGCTGAGGCAAGAGAATTGCTTGAACCCAGGAGGCGGAGGTTGCAGTGAGCTGAGACCACGCCACTGCACTCCAGCCTGGGTGACAGAGCGAGACCCCATCTCAAACAAACAAACGAACAAACAAAAAGTTGCCCTTTAGAGTCTTTGTAGTTTTGGGAGATATTTGTTGAAGGCCAAGACACTGGAAGGTCTCCAACAATCTGTTTGCTGATCCCTGAAGTATGTGATTCCTCAAAATACTTCAATTTCCTGTATTAATAAGATGAGGAAGATCAAGGAGGAACTCTGCTATTAGCCTATCTAAACGGTATTCGTGGCTGGGCACAGTGGCTCACACCTGTAATCCCAGCACTTTAGGAGGCTGAGGTGGGTGGATCACGAGGTCAGGAGTTCGAGACCAGGCTGACCAACATGGAGAAACCCCGTCTCTACTGAAAATACGAAATTAGTCGGGCATGGTGGTGCATGCCTGTAATCCCGGCTACTCAGGAGGCTGAGGCAGGAGAATTGCTTGAATCCAGGAGGCAGAGGCTGCGGTGAGCCAAGATTGCACCATTGTACTCCAGCCTGGGCAACAAAAGGGAAACTCCGTCTCAAAAAAAAAAAAAGAAGTATTAAATTGTGTCTCCCCAAGATCTAAAGAAGATCTGACACCCTATAGGTATCTAAGTTGGTAGAAGTGAACTTACCTGAAACAGAAGGTGAGTTAAAAACCTAAAGGCAGGGTTTCTCCAAGTGAAGTGAGAAGCCCGTCTGAACCAGAATTATCTGGGTGGTGTACGTATTAAAAAATGCATATTCTTGGGCCCAACTTGGACCTTCCTGGTCAAGATCTCTGGGGGAGCTAGGTTCAGTGGCTCACTCCTGTAATCCCAACACTTTGAGAAGCTGGGGCGGAAAGATAACTTGAAGCCAGGAGTTTGAGACCAGCCTGAGCAAACATCAAGACCTCATCTCTACAAAAAATAAAATTAGCCAGGTGAGGTGGAAGTGCACCTGTAGTCCCAGCTACTCCAGAAGCTGAGGCAGGAGGACTGCTTCAGCACAGGAGCTGGAGGCGTCAGTGAGCTATGATCATGCCACTGTACTCTAGTATGGGCAACAAAGTGAAACCCCGTCTATAAACAAACAAAAAAGATCTCTGGGAATAAGGCTCAAGTGCCCTGTATTTCAAACAAGTTTCCCAGATGATTATTAGATATACTTAACGCAAGAGCGTGACCTTAAACCCAGTCTTGAAACTGCGGTAGTGGTAGAGGATAGACTTGAACTTGGATCTTTTAAGTTACATGCTTTCTAATATGTCACAGGCTGAAATACTCAGTGAATGCTTAGGCCTATTAAATGCCACTTCATTAAATGAACTGAACTCAGATTGTCCCAGGTTAAAACACCTCTGAATCCAAGATCTTAATTGCTCTTAATTTATTTTTTGCCCAGGCTAGTGTGGAACTCCTGGCATCAAACGATCTTCCCACCTTGGCCTCCCACTGTTGGGATTACAGCTGTGAGCCACCACACCCAGCCTTAATTACTTTTAAGTTAATGGATGTCCTCAACTCTTGTCCTATCTAGAACTCTGATTTTTGCCTATATGTAACTCTAATCTAATTTTGCTGCCGTACTATTCAGATTTTCTTGGGTCAAAATCCAATAGTTCTTTAAGGCTTTTAGAAAAAGAAGGGGTGGTTTTTTTCTAAGGGAATTATACCTTATTATCATCTTTGTAAAATGCAGCTCTTAGGGGGATTAAGTATGTTCATTTACAAATTAACATACATAAAGAGTTTAATGTGGTGCTGGCATGTAATAAACCCACAACAAGGGGTGGCAATTAAGTGATCCCACTATTGGCTATCTAACCATGGCAAATCTGCAATTGTTAGCCTACAACTTGGGCAAAGGCACTATTCAGAATCAGGACTCCAAAATCATCACGGGCTTTTTCCTTAGTGTAGATGAGTTACAGGGGTGGTAACTTAACTATTTCTTTCCTTAAACCTTCTTTTCCTTGTAAGAGCAGAATCTGGGGAGATTAATTAATCCTTGACAGGAAAGCTGGCAGGCAGGGACTCATGCTGGCCCCACTAGCTTGGCCTTACCCCACCTTTCTGGGCCTGCTGCCTCAACAGAAACCCTCATCTCTAGCCCACCACTTGTGACTTTTCCAACTTCCCCAGTGTGCCGGGATGCGAGAAATGTACTGGTAAATAACTAGTGATTCCAAAACAACCAGCCTCTTTCTTCTGCCTTAGCTATCCCAAGCCACAACCTAACGGGAGGCGATGTTGTGGCTTTTTTTTCCCACTTCTACCATGTTCAAGGTTTACTTTTTAAATTGAGGGGTGCTGACTAGAGGGACTGGTGACTTTAGACGATCCACTATCTCCATTGCTCTGAGGTCCTGGGGCCGAAAGTCCGGAGATTTCAGAATAAAGAAGGCACAAGTCAGGATGAGAAGACAAAGCAGAGATAGGAGGGGAGAACCTGGGGTTTGTGACAATCTGAAAGGGCCATAGGGCGAGAAAAGCGTGTCTATAGGGGCTGGGTGGAACAGGTGAAAAGCAGCACTCCAGGATCTAACTTTGGCTAGCTCCAAGGCATCCTCCCCCCCACGAGACATGCAAGATGGCGCCAGGCCCGCGCGGCTGGAGGTCACCGGCACGCGGAAGAGCCAGCTCTAAGGCGAAGGGATAGTGGGAGCCCGGCAGGGCGAGAGGACCAGGGTGGGAGTACGCAACGTAAGCGCCTCAAAGCATCCGCGCGAGGTGAAGTGTCCCGCGCGCGTGCGCGGCGCACAGTGGGCACTAGGTCCCAAGGCCTTACCTGCTCCCACTGCAGACAAGACAGAGAGGGGCGGAGCAGCGGGAAGAGCGAAAGGAAGACTCAGCGCATGCGTGACCCGAGCCAACGAGTCGTTCAGCCACGGATAGAGTGATTGCAACATACAGGATCAGCTCAGGCATCACAGCGCCCCCTGCCAGGGCTGTGGCGGTATCCGGCCGGTTGCTCCACCTGGCGTTCGAGAGGAGAAACTACAGGGAGCGCCGACTGCGTGCAGAAATGAGGCCAACTCCGCGGAGTAAGCCGATCCGTAACGTGGCTTGAGGTTTGGTCTGTACCGCGTTTGGGATCTCGGATTTGCGTCCCCTTTCCGAGCATGCGCAGTCGTCACACTGCCAAAACAAAACTCCTACTCAGAATTCAGTGTTAAGATACAGTCGGGATTGGGGTTCAGTGCCTAAAATGCAGCAGGAGGAAGATCTTGGGAGTCCTGCTTTGTGTCGCGCAGGGACCCTGGCATCACTGGATGGCAAACCGGCTCAATGGGCGAATAGTCAGCAAAATGCCGCAGCTGCTTCTGGTGGCTTCGCCCTTTCCCCCCTCCCCGTTTCCTCCTTTCCATTCCAGTGATAAACCATGAGAAAAGCAGCATCAGCGAGCCAGAAGATAGGGCTAAATATGATCCGAATCTCTCCTGGCTCCTGGGACAGTCTAGGAATAACGGGCACCTGCGACCCGCTGTAAGGTTGCGAGGTCACTCCAGGCTTGCCCGAGCCTCTGCTCAGATTTCAACTACGCGAGTTGGGATAAGCAGCGCCCCCCCTCCCGCCCCCATGCTCTCCTGAACGTCGGTTTTCTCTCCCCTTTCGCTCGCCCTTCCCCTGATGGAAGGAGGTGGGGGGGCTTCCTGGCCCTCATCTTTACTAGGCCGCCTTGTCTCCCAGACAGGACCTGCCCTGCCCTTTGGAACAGGGCGACAAGGCCTATCCAGTTCCAAACCCCTGCCGTCCCTGCATCGTGCTTGAACGCAGCACGAGAAAGACGGGAAAAACTCACCAAACCCTATAAAAAATAAAAAGAAAGCCGCGGCTGTAAATAAAGGCAAATCCGCCACCCTCTGAGGGGCCGTTTGTCCTCCCCTCCTTGGCCCCGTCCTTCCCGTCGCCCCCTCCCGGCTCCCGGGCCCCGCGGCGCCCCGGCCCCGAGCTCCTCCATTTAATCGGATTTGGGAGAAGGGGAGGATAAATCACGGCAGCAGCGTTACGGTCCCGGAGGAGAGGCGAGCCGCAGCCAGGCACACCCCGGCCGGCGATAAAAACCGCCGCTGAAAGCCCACGGAGCAATTTCCCGGGACCCCGAGCGACGCCATTACAGGAATGTAATTTTGCCCGGATGAGGCCCCGAGTTTAATTATCCTCGCGGAGGAATTTCAATGCGGCCAATCCATCTTGCAGGCGGGCGGCAGAGGGATTTATATGGGCCCGTTATTTCACACCGATCCTCCATCTGCATTTTTATGGCCCTGAGCTCTTGAAAGGGAGGGGAAGGAGTAGGGAGAAATAGGAGAAGCGGGCGAGAAGAGGAGGGTGGTAGACTGCCTGTCTTTCCTAAATTCACGTTTCCAGCTCCATTAGGATTCTCACAGGTTCCTCTGAAATCCCCAAATCTCCAGTTTTAGTTGTTGATTGCGCCCCGAGCGGGCAGGTACGTGGGAAATGGAACTGGGATCCTTGGGAATCAATCAACAGGTATTTATCAAGTACCAAGTGGTGCCAGGCACTGTGGAGATGTTGTTAGGAGAAAGACAGGCTAGCAAAGACACAAGTTTATCCCCTGAGGTCTCCAGACATCTCCATTCCCACCAAAACGGAATTCTTTTAAGCTGTCAGTTTCACATCCTCAGTGGCAGAGAAAGTCCACGGTTCTTAGGAGCCACCACCCACAAATGGCTGTTGCAGCTGTTGCGACAATTTAGACACTCAGATATGGCTAACAATCCCAGAGGAGGATCAGAGAAGGGGCCTGGGAGGAAGCTAAAGCTGGCTCTTTCCAAAAGTTGTTACAGCCTGCGATGTTTAACACTCCCTTGCCCTCATAGAATAATGGGTTCTGCGTTCAGACAAATCTGGTTTCCCAAATCGCTGTGTGACCTTGAGCTAGCTGTTTAACCCCCTCTAAATCGATTTCCTCCTATGTTAATTGGGAAGAATAATAGTACTTATCACACAGCCAATACTGGGATAATATATATGAAGCTTTTAGCAAGGTACTTGGTACCCAGTAAGAGTTCAGTAATTGCTAGCATCAAAATCATCATCATCACCACCACCACCACCACCACCATCACCACTACCATCATCACTGCTTCTATAGTTAAGGGCATTGCAACTCAATTCTGCACTGCTACCTATATAGACTGTTTATTGCAAGGTCCTTGAGATAGTATCTCCTGAAAGAGACTCAACTACACTTTAAAAACGTTTTCATCTGCATGAGTCATGCAAAACAAGTTATTTTACTTGCTGGTGAGTGGAGATTTGAGGGGAGGCTGAGAATCCTGGGACTATTACTACGAGGCTTGAAGCAAGAAATCAAATCTGCAAGGGAGCAGTGAGTCTACAAAAAGGAGGTTTGTAAGGGGAGGGGTGAATTCGAAGACAACAAAAGATCCAAGAGAAGCTTAGCTGAGGGTCGGGGGATCTTCTTAACTATAGGCTTGGGGAAGGGTCCTTCTTTCACTTCACAAAGGGAAAACTGGGGTCCAGGAAGGAAAGGGTGTGGAGACAGAACTATCCTTTCCAATCAGTCCCTTTCTTTTCCTACCAGACCATATAACAAGGTTGACCTGATTGGCCAGTTTTTTTAATGACTGTGAGTGGCAGATTCTGACTGGTTGGCAGCCTCCCTGCCCAGTGGTGAGGAAGAAATGAGATTGATCTTTCCTTTCTTAGGATTGGTTAACAACCCTCAGGGGGGCCAGAGACTCATTTTAATTGACTGGATAGGCTAAGAGAGAGGTTCAGCTTCTCTCATACCGAAATTCCAAGTGTCCTTTTCTACAAAGGTCACCAAGGAAGGGTTTTGATTGGTTTATATATGTTTCTTTGGACAAGAAACCATAGCTTAGAGCAGAAAAATCAAGATAATTATGCAGGCATGCCACAATGAGAAAGAGCCACGAAAGAAACAGGAGTGATTTTAAAAACGAGAGAGAGAGAGAGAGAGACCAGGGCACAGAGAAATGCAAAGAAAAAATATTGCTAGAGAGAAGAGGAAGGGTTTAAATGGTTTGATTTCCATTCCTGATGGCTTAAGATGAGGATACTTTATGATGTGTTTTGCTAGATGCACATGTTGCCAGCAAGTGGCATGGATAGAACAGCTGTCTTCAAGGCAGGAGACTGGAGTCTAGTCCCAGCCCTGCTACTAAATAGTTGAATAACTATGCAAGTTACTTCATCTCTCGAAGCTTCAGTTTCCTCATTTGGAAAAATCAGGGAGAGAAGTAGGTGATCTCTAAGATTTCATCCAGTGTTAACTTTCCAGGATTCTCTTTCTTTCTGCTAAACAGGCACTTTTCTGCAAGTTAAAGTGGAAACTTTGCACTGCCAATACTTCTTACATATTGAGCTTCTCTATTTATTGGTGATTGTTAATTTCAAGCTCCTGGGCTGTGATGGGCTGGTGGGAACTGACTGATAGATTTTCTACTTTTCCTTGCTAAATCAGTTCCCTAAGACATCAGGACTGTGAGACGTCGGTAAACCTCCCTACTTCTAAAGAAAGAAAACAGTAGATGAAGGAAGGGAAAGGATCACTGGTATCCAGGCTTCTGAGGGAGGAATCAGTGGGAGAGATGGTGGCAGAGGGATGACCAAAAACATTTTTGCTGGGAAAGAACTTCACCTTCCTTTGAATTTGTTTATTATTTATTTATTTTATTTTTTGGAGACAGGGTCTTGTTCTGTTGCCCAGGCTGGGGTGCGGTGACACGATCATGGCTCACTGCAGCCTTGACCTCCTGGGCTCAATTGATTCACCTACCTCAGCCTCGCAAATAGCTGGGACTACCGGCATGCGCCATGCCCGGCTAATTTTTGTATTTCTTGTAAAGATAGGGTTTCACTATGTTGCCCAGGCTGGCCTTGAACTCCTGAGCTTAAGTGATCTGCCTACCTCAGCCTCCCAAAGTGTTGGGATTACCGGCGTGAGCCACCATGCCTGGCCACAACCAATATTTATTGAGCATCTGCTATGTGCAAAGTATTGTGCTACATATTGTGAATCGGTATAAAAAATGAGAAAGCATACTCCTTTGTCTTCACAAATTTAAAATCAGTAAGAAAGACATGTACACATATAACTATAAATGCAGCAGGATTTAATAGGCTATATGAGTAATAGGAGTTGTGGAAGCAGTATGACTTCAAGCTAGAATAGTCAAGGGGGCAACATAATTAAAGTAGGTTTTTTCCTTTTAAGAAAATTAGCTAGGCATGGTGGCTCATGCCTGCAATCCCAGCACTTTGGGAAGCTGAGGCAGGGAGATTGCAGGAGCCCAGGAGTTTGAGACCAGCTTGGGCAACATAGACCCCATCGCTACAAAAAATAAAAACAAAACGTTTGAAAAAAGAAAATTATGAAATATTTGATTCATATAAAATAATGCAAGTAATGTATATCCATTTATTCAACACATATATTTTGAGCATCTACTATGTGCTAGGCACTGTTCTTGGTGTTGAGGACACAGGCATGAACAAAGCAAAACAATTTTTCCAGAACTGACATTTTATATAAACTATGAAGCATAGTAATAAAATGGACACCCATTAAACCACACCCTAATTTTTTTTTTTGGTGGGGGATGGAGTTTTGCTCTTGTCGCCCATGCTGGAGTGCAGTGGCATGATCTTGGCTCACTGCAACCTCCGCCTCCTGGGTTCAAGCAATTCTCCTGCCTCAGCCTCCCAAGTAGCTGGGATTACAGGTGTGCACCACCACACCTGGCTAATTTAGTATTTTTAGTAGATACGGAGTTTCACCATGTTGGTCAGGCTGGTCTCGAACTCCTGACCTTAGGTGATCCACAAAAATTAGCTGGGTGTGGCAGTGGTGTGCCTGTAATCCCAGCTACTCAGGAGGCTGAGGCAGGAGAATCGCTTTAACCTGGGAGGAGGAGGTTGCAGTGAGCCAAGATTGTGCCACTGCACTCCAGCCTGGCAACAGAATGAGACTCTGTCTCAAAAAAAAAAAAGAGTGATATAACACTGTTTGTAGACATCTTTGACTTGCCCTTTTCATTCAACATTATTCAACATTATGTTTCATCTATGTTGATGTATGTAGTTGTAGTTTATTCATTTTCATTGATGTATACATGGTAACCCACCAATTTATTGACTAATTCTCCTGTTAATGAATATTTGGGCTTGTTTTCATCTTTTTGCTATTACAGACAGTGCTGCTTTGAACATTTATGAACATTTCTCTGTATATGTGGGGAAGAATTTCTTCAGGGTATATGTATAAAAGGGAATTGTTTTAGGTAAGACAGGAAATAAAAAAAGAAAAATTTAAAAAACGAAATTTCTGGGTTGTAAGATATGAATATCTTCAACTTTTCTAGAAAATCTCAATTTCTTTTCTTTTTTTTTTTTTTTATTTTTGAGTTGGAGTCTCGCTCTATCACCCAGGCTAGAGTGCAGTGGTGCAATCTCAGCTCACTGCAATCTCCGCCTCCTGGGTTCACGCCATTCTCCTGCCTCAGCCTCCCGAGTAGTAGCTGGAACTACAGGTGCCTGCCACCACACCTGGCTAATTTTTTTTTTTTTTTTGTATTTTTAGTAGAGACGGGGTTTCACCATATTAGCCAGGATGGTCTTGATCTCCTGACCTCGTGATCCTCCCACCTCAGCCTCCCAAAGTGCTGGGATTACAGGTGTGAGCCACCGCGCCTGGCTCAATTTGTTTTCTAATACTTATGTGCACCAAAGTATATAAGAGTTTCAGTTGCTACCCTATCCTTGCCAACACTTGGTATTTAGTCAGTTTGTTGGGTGTAAAATGGAATTTTATGGCCAGGCGTGGTGGCTCATGCCTGTAATCCCAGCACTTTGGGAGGCTGAGGTGGGAGGATCACGAGGTCAGGAGATCAAGACCATCCTGGCCAATATGGTGAAATTCTGTCTCTACTAAAAATACACAAATTAGCTGGGTGTGATGGCGCACACCTGTAAGAATGCGCCACTGCACTCTAGACTGGCGACAGATCGAGACTCCATATCAAAAAAAAAAAAAAAAAAGGAATTTCATGGTGGTTTGAATTTATATTTCCCCTATTGATGAGGTTGAGTGGTTGAGTATCTTTTCATATATTTATTGGCCATTCATGTTCTGTCTTCTGTGAAATGCCTAGTCATGTATGTCTTTTGCCCATTTTCCTATTGGGTTATTTGTTATCTTCCTATTGATTTTTAGGAATTAACAAATATATGTCCTAGTACTGATCCTTGTTAGTGGCAGTTTGTGGAGGGGTTGGGATTTTAGTAGAAGATCTAAGGATGGATGATTTCAGTTCTAGCTCAGTCTTTATTGAGTTGGATTAATTAATTCTTTTTTTTTTTAATTTATGAAGTATTTATTGATCATTCTTGGGCGTTTCTCGGAGAGGGGGATATGGCAGGGTCATAGGATAATAGCGGAGAGAAGGTCAGGAGATAAACACATGAACAAAGGTCTCTGGTTTTCCTAGGCAGAGGTCCCTGCGGCCTTCTGCAGTGTTTGTGTCCCTGGGTACTTGAGATTAGGGAGTGGTGATGACTCTTAAAGAGCATGCTGCCTTCAAGCATCTGTTTAACAAAGCACATCTTGCAACGCCCTTAATCCATTTAATCCTGAGTTGACACAGCACATGTTTCAGAGAGCGCGGGGCTGGGGGAAAGGCCATAGATCAACAGCATCCCAAGGTAGAAGAACTTCTCCTAGTCAGAACAAAATGGAGTCTCCTATGCCCACCTCTTTCTACACAGACACAGCAACAATCTGATCTCTCCTTCCTTTCCCCACACTTCCCCCCCTTCTCTTCAACAAAACCGCCATCGTCCTCATGGCCCGCTCCCGATGGTCGCTGTCTCTTCGGAGCTGTTGGGTACATCTCCCAGACGGGGGGACAGGGCAGAGGCGCTCCTCACCTCCCAGACAGGGCGGCCGGGCAGAGGCGCGCCTCACCTCCCAGACAGGGCGGCCGGGCAGAGGCGCGCCTCACCTCCCAGACGGGCTGGCGGCCAGGCAGAGGCGCTCCTCACTTCCCAGACAGGGCGGCCGGGCAGAGGCGCTCCTCACTTCCCAGACTGGGCGGCCGGGCAGAGGCGCTCCTCACCTCCTAGACGGGGTGGCCAGGCAGAGGCGCTCCTCACTTCCCAGACGGTGTGGCGGCTGGGCAGAGGCGCTCCTCACTTCCCAGATGGGGCAGCCAGGCAGAGGCGCTCCTCACTTCCTCCCAGACGGGGTGGCGGCCGGGCAGAGGCGCTCCTCACCTCCCAGACGGGGCGGCTGGGCAGAGGCACTCCTCCCTTCCCAGACGGAGTGGCCAGGCAGAGGCACTCCTCACTTCCCATACGGGGTGGCGGCCGGGCAGAGGCGCTCCTCACTTCCCAGATGGGGCAGCCGGGCAGAGGCGCTCCTCACTTCCTCCCAGACGGGGTGGCGGCCAGGCAGAGGCACTCCTCACCTCCCAGACGGGGCGGCCGGGCAGAAGTGCTCCTCATCTCCCAGACGGGGCAGCCGGGCAGAGGTGCTCCTCACTTCCTCCCAGACGGGGTGACAGCCGGGCAGAGGCACTCCTCACCTCCCAGACGGGGCGGCTGGGCAGAGGCACTCCTCACCTCCCAGACGGGGTGGCCAGGCAGAGGCACTCCTCACTTCCCATACGGGGTGGCGGCCGGGCAGAGGCGCTCCTCACTTCCTCCCAGACGGGGTGGTGGCCAGGCAGAGGCGCTCCTCACCTCCCAGACGGGGCGGCCGGGAAGAGGTGCTCCTCATCTCCCAGAAGGGGCAGCCGGGCAGAGGTGCTCCTCACTTCCTCCCAGACGGGGTGACGGCCGGGCAGAGGCACTCCTCACCTCCCAGACGGGGCGGCCGGGCAGAGGCGCTCCTCACTTCCCAGATAGGGTGGCCGGGCAGAGGGGCTCCTCACATCCCAGACGATGGGCGGCCAGGCAGAGATGCTCCTCACCTCCTAGACGGGGTGGCGGCGGGGCAGAGGCTGTAATCTCAGCACTTTAAGAGGCCAAGGCAGGAGGCTCGTAGGTGGAGGTTGCAGCGAGCCGAGATCACACCACTGCACTCCAGCCTGAGCACCATTGAGCATTGAGTTAGCGAGACTCCGTCTGCAATCCCAGCACCTTGGGAGGCCGAGGCAGGCAGATCACCCGAGGCCAGGAGCTGGAGACCAGCCCGGTCAACACGGCGAAACCCCGTGTCTCCACCAAAAATACAAGAACCATTCAGGCGTGGCGGCGCGCGCCTGCAATCCCAGGCACTCGGCAGGCCGAGGCAGGAGAGTCACAGGAGCCCGAGGCAGGGAGGTTGCAGCGAGCCGAGATCACGGCAGCACAGTCCAGCTTCGGCAACAGAGGGAGACCGAAAAAAGAAGGAGAGGGAGACCGAAGAAAGGGGAGAGGGAGAGGGAGAGGGAGACTGAAGAAAGGGGAGAGGGAGAGGGAGAGGGGGAGGGGGAGGGGGAGGGAGAGGGAGAGGGAGAGGGACAATTAATTCTTAATTAATTCATCAAATATTTATTGAATGTCTAGGCAGACATCATGCTAAACACTGAGAATACAAATATCTCCTACATTTGCCTATTCCTTACCACTTCCAAAATCTAACTTGGTCCAAGCCACTGACATCTCTTGCTGGGTCACTACAATACTTCCTAGCTGATCTCCTTGATTCCGATTTGGCCTGGCCACAGTCTACACTCCACACAGTGAGTAGCTAAACTGGTCTTTTAAAATGTAGATCAGCTCGAGCCCATGAGTTTGAGGCTGTGGTGAACTATGATTGCACTACTGCACTCCAGCCTGGGTAACAAAGCAAGACTCTGCCTCTAAAAAATAAAAAATAAAGAAAAAAAAGGAAAATATAGATTGGATCTTGCTACTTAAAACCTTCTAATAGTTTTATAGTACTTGTAGAAAAAAGTCAAGGGTCCAGCCACAATAGGCTCTTACTGAACTTCAGATACAGCAAAGATTTTCTCACTCAGGACCCTTGCTATTCCCTCTGCCTGGAACCTTCTTCCCCCAGATTATGCCTTGGCTGGCTCTCTCATTTCATTTAGGCCTCATCTCTGATATCGTCTCCTCAGAGACACCTTTCCTGACCACTCTCTCTAAATAGCCATCACCCTCTCTTCTTTATCCCTTTGTATTTCCTTATTTTTCTTTTTAGCACTTATGTAGTTTTATTTTATTTTTTTAAATTTTATTTATTTATTTATTTATTTATTTATTTTTGAGATGGAGTTTTGCTCTTGTTGCCCGGGCTGGAGTGCAATGGCACGATCTCAGCTCACTGCAACCTCCGCCTCCCGGGGTCAAGTGATTCTCGAGCCTCAGCCGAGAAGTTGGGATTACAGGCATGCACCACCATGCCTGGCTAATTTTGTATTTTTAGTAGGGATGGGGTTTCACCATGTTAGCCAGGCTGGTCTGGAACTCCTGACCTCAGGTGATCTGCCCACCTCGGCATCCCAAAGTGCTGGGATTACAGGCTTAAGCCACCTCACTGACCTATTTTTATTTTTTATTGCTTTTACCCCATTAGA
This sequence comes from Pongo abelii, assembly GCF_028885655.2. NCBI lineage: Eukaryota > Metazoa > Chordata > Mammalia > Primates > Hominidae > Pongo > Pongo abelii. The sequence goes on from NC_071995.2 coordinate 51,477,316, forward strand.
AGATAAGCTTCCCTAAGGCAGGGACGTTGTTCATCACTGTATCCCCAGCATTTAGAACAGTACCTGGCACATACTAGGCTCTCAACAGAAATTTTGTGAATGATTAAACAGTGAATAAGATAGAGTCCTTGCCCTTAACAACTTTATAGTCTAACAGGTGATACACAGGATTACTAAATAAAAGGCAAATAATTTCAACAAAGAATAATAGTATTATAAAAAGGGTAAGCAGTGGGTGCTATGGAAATACATAGGATGGACATGCATCACAGTGCTGAGAAGGGGTAGTCAAGGAAGGCCTCCAGAAGGAGGTGACATTTCTGAGATGCCTAAAAAAACTGTATAGGGAGGGACTGAAAGGATATTCTACAGAGTAGGGGCAATATGTACAAAGGCTTGGAAGTGAGGGATTAAGTGATCTTTTCAACAGAGGGCAAGTAATTCAATGTGGCCAGAATGAACAGTTGTGGTGTGGCAGGATACAGAGAGATGAGACTAGCTGGTGGTGGCTAGATCCTGAAGGATCTTGAGCATCGAGCTAAGGCATTTGGATTTTATCCAGAAAGCAACAAGGAGTCATTTAAGCAAGAGAGTGAGAGGCTCAAGTATGCATTTTAAAAAGATCATTCTAGCTCTAGTGTGGAGGACTGACGAGAAAGGGCAGGGCTGGCAGCACAGAGAGCAAAAAGGAGGCTGTTGTCAAAATCCAGGTGGGAGAACAGAGTGGCTTGAGCTTGGGGGTGATAGTGGGGATGGTGAGAAGTAGGCGGAGCTCAGAGAGCTTTCGAAGGAAGACCTTACATGCCTCAGTGATTGACTGGTGTATGAGATAAAGGAGAAGGGAGAGGTGAAGATGGCGCTCAGTTTTCTGCCCTGGGTCACCAAGTGGTGCCATTCTGTGACTCTCTCCCAAGCCTAATCCATCTCCACATTCTAGGAACCACTCCCCAGGCTTCACAATCTAGGAGCCTACCCCTAAGGCTAACCTTCCTCTAAACTTGGTCCTGTACCCAATTACCCTGCATTCGTTTAACCTTTTCTTTGGGCTCTATTCCCTCTATTTTCTTCCCACCAAATGAAATGGAAACTTCTCTCTAGATACCCCTGGTTCTGTTCTTATTTTTCCAACCTTACCTGAGTCACTAGGCTCTTGTGTATTTGATTAAAGCTCATCAAAGAGCAAGAATCTTCCACAATATCTCTCCATAGAGGCTAAAACAGGGTTGTAGCTCAAGGGAGCCACTGTTGGGTACTATAAGCAGCCTGAAGACTCCTAGTCATACAGGACAGAAGAGTGGCAGGACAGACAGTAAAATGACTACAGGTGGCCGGGTGCGGTGGCTCACGCCTGTAATCCCAGCACTTTAGAAGGCCGAGGTGGGTGGATCACTTGAGGACAGGAGTTCGAGACCAGCCTGGCCAACATGGTGAAATCCTGTCTCTACTAAAAGTACAAAAATGAGCTGGGCATGGTGGCACATGCCTGTAATCCCAGCTACTCAGGAGGCTGAGGCAGGAGAATCTCTTGAACCCGGGAGGCAGAGGTTGCAGTGAGCCGAGATTGCGCCATTGCACTCCAGCCTGGGTGACAGAATGAGACCCTGTCTCAAAAAGAAAAAAAAATGACTACAAGTATGCAATGTAAGTTAGTTACATCCTCTTTAGGTGGGGAATAGCAGAAGTCACAGCAACCATGGAAGGGCAAGGGTGAGAAATCAGCAGCCCTTTTTGTAATAAGCTGAGAAGTTTCTGATGAAAAGGTGAATTTGGCAAGCTGTGAGAATGAAGAGGGGAATTGCTGGTGGGCAAGTCTGGGGGCTTTCTAGCCATGAAGAACAGAATGGGAAGGGCAGAAGGAAGAATCAGAGTGCTGTAGTGAGATGAGTGAGCCCACCTCTAATATTTGTGGGGCTCACAGCAAGAGAAAAATTTAGGCCCTGATACCAAATATCTAAATATGTAAAAGTTATAAATCAAAGCTAATAAACCATTAAGTAAACGTGTCCTACCCTCTTATCTTGACAAATATATCAATATCAACTGGAAGGTTTATACTTAGAATTCTGGAATTCCTTCAAGCCCCTGTTTGCCTCATGTTCTCTTTCCATTCATGGCTCTGTCCCACTGCCGAAGGGGCCTCACACAAAAGTGTGAGCTCAGTAAGGCCATACATCTAAACTCCATCTGCGCTACAGGCCAACAGGACTAGGAATGTGCCCCCAGTAGCTCAGTCTGTGCTCTCAAGAGATCAGCCCCCAGGAAGAGGCTGTGGGCTGTGGCCTTGGAAGGGGCTGCTCAACAGGGGATTCTGGTAACTGGAACATGTCTAGGAGTGGGGAGAAATGAGCTCTGGGTAGACACATCCACTTGGCCTTAAGTTATCCTCCTTCTGGAGGAGGATGAGGCCGTCTTTAAAAAAACAAGCACCAAAGATAAAATCCCTCTGGCCAAGTCTAAAGGCATGGACTCCAAAATGATATAGAGCTAGTTCAAATCCCTATTGTAATATTTCTTTATTCTTCTTTGAACCTGAGCAGGCTCTTTGAGGCTTCGTTTTCTTACTTGTAAAATGGGGATAATAATAACTACCTTACAGGGTTATTGTGAGAATTAAGCAAATGTGTGCAAAGCACCTGGTATTTAATAACCACTACTCAGTTCACATTGTTTTTCTTCCCATTCACTACCATGCTTCCCTTAACGTAACCATGCAGGCTGGGGAAAAAAAATATGATTTTTTTTTTGTAAGGCTATCTGGCAGAAGTGAGTCTAAGAAAAAGGAATTTATAAAGAAGACAGTAATAATCTAGGCAGTAATAATCCCAGCTCAGCCTGGAACCATGTGGGAGAAAGAGGGAGAGTAAGTTATTTTGTATGCAGATAAATGAGAAATGGTAATGGTGTAATTGCTTTTACAATCTGTTGGTTTTGCTGAGGGTAGCAGCTGGTTACTGTTTTGATTCTTGGTTTTCATGTTAAGACAGAGGGAGAAAAGGTGTGGATAATCCAAAATAAAAGAAAATCCAAACACCATTCCTTGGTGACTAGGAACACAATCAGAGAAACACATGGTTGCAAACACATATGTATTCTGCCTTTAATTTAATTTAATTAATTAATTTATTTATTCATTTATTTATTTTTGAGTTGGAGTCTCGCTCTGTCACCCAGGCTGAAGTGCAGTGGCGCGATCTTGGCTCAGTGCAACCTCTGTCTCCCGGGTTCACGCAATTCTCCTGTCTTAGTATTCCAAGTAGCTGGGACTACAGAAGCACGCCACCATGCCTGGCTAATTTTTGTATTTTTAGTAGACATGGGGTTTCACCATATTGGTCAGGCTCGTCTTGAACTCCTGATCTCAGGTGATCCACCTGCCTCGGCCTCCCAAAGTGCTGGAATTACAGGTGTGAGCCACCGTGCCTGGTCCTTATTTATTTATGTTAAGACAGGGTCTCACTCTGTCATGCTGGCTGGAGTGTAGTGACACGATTTCAGCTCACTGCAACCTTTGCCACCTGGGCTCAAGCAATCCTCCCACCTCAGCCTCCCAAATAGCTGCACCACCATGCCTGGCTAATTTTTAAATTTTTTTGTAGAGACAGGGTTTCACCATGTTGCCCAGGCTGGTTTTGAACTCCTGGGCTCAAACGATCAGCCTGCTTTGGCCTCCCAAAGTGTTGGGATTACAGGAATGAGCCACTGTGTCCAACCTGTATTCTGTCTTTTAAACACAGACAGTGAACCTCTGATTAAGTTGGTTTAGTCACTGTCCCTGAACATGTATAGATTCTTACCACATGCTGTCACTCTTGTCCAGCTTGCAGCTGGATGTCTTCTCTCTCCTCAGTCATTCCATATTCTATTCTTGTTGTTGTTGTTGTTGTTTTGAGACAAAGTCTTGCTCTGTTGCCCAGGCTGGAGTGCAGTGGTGCCATCTTTGCTTACTGCAACCTCCACCTCTGGGTTCAAGCAATTTTCCTGCCTCAGCCTCCCTAGTAGCTGGGATTACAGGTGCATACCACAACGCCTGGCTAATTTTTGTATTTTTAGTAGAGATGGGGTTTCACCATATTGGCCAAGCTGGTCTCGAACTCCTGACCTCAGGTGATCCACCAGCCTCGGCCTCCCAAAGTGCTGGGATTACAGGCGTGAGTCACTGTGCCTGGCCACCCAACCCCGAATTCTACTCTTTATTTTAGGCCCACTTCTTCCATGTTAGCATTCTTGCCTGCTGCCCTCCACCCTTACCTTGAGCTCTTCCTAGTCTATGTCATGTAGAACTTACTTATGTCTTAGTATGTTCACTGTCTTGTCTTGTTCTGTTTCTCTTACATGTGTGCAAGTCTTGCCTCCCCAACTAGAATTTTAGCTTATCAAGGGCAGGAACTATAATTCTTATTCTCTAAAATTTCCCATGGTTTCTGTGTATTCATTCAACATACATGTATTAAGTTCTGATGTGCAGCCAGGCGTGGTGGCTCATGCCTGTAATCCTAGCACTTTGGGAGGCTGAGGCAAGAGGATCAGTTGAGGTCAGGAGTTTGAGACCAGCCCGCAAAACATAGCTGGATCCTGTCTCTATTATATTAAAAATAAATTATGTGCCTGAACTGTACTAGGTGCTAGGGATACAAAGGTTTTAATGGGGCAGGGCATGGTGCCTCATACCTGTAATCCTAGCACTTTGGGAGGCCAAGGTGGGAAGATCATTTGAGCCCAGGAGTTTGAGACCAGCCTGGACAACATAGTAAAACCCTGTCTCTATTTTAAAAATAATTTAAATTAAAAGTTTAAAAAATTATATATATATCCCTGGAGTAGCTAATAATGTAATGGACTCATGGTTTGATAACTGCCTATAAAAGTGTTGAGCACATAATGGTACTTCACTACAGGTTTGATGGATTGACAAATCACGCTGCTTTTCCAATAGGCATTCAATGAATGGAAATTAATTAATGAGACAACTGAATAACAAGCTACTGATACGGCTGTTCCAGGTGTACCTCTCCTGTATGAACCTAGATCTAGCTGTCTTAACGGTGTAAGAATGATTTGAGAGGAGAAGTGGTCTTTAGAGTCACCAAAGCAGAGAGTCTACTGTCTTTTCAAGGCAGTGCTAACTCCTTTCCTTAGGGATTTTACAGGCGTGGTGAATACCTTTTGCCAATTGTGTCATTCAGGTTGGTCGATTATGAGAACTATGTTCATCATCATAATAAAAACAGCTATAATTGAACACTTACTGTGTGTTAGACATTGTGCTGATTCCTTCCTTCCTTCCTTCTTTCCTTCCTTCCTTCCTTTCTTCTTTCTGTTGGAGTCTCACTCTGTCGCCCAGGCTAGAGTGCAGTGGTACCATCTCAGCTCATTGCAACCTCTGCCTCCCGGGTTCGAGTGATTCTCTCCCCTCAGCCTCCTGAGGAGCTGGGATTACAGGTGCGCACTACCACGCCTGGCTAATTTTTGTATTTTTAGTAGAGACGGGGTTTCACCACGTTGGCCAGGCTGGTCTCAAACTCCTGACCTCAGGTGATCTGCCTGCCTTGGCCTCCCAAAGTGCTGGGATTACAGGCGTGAGCCACTAAGCCCGGCCTGATTTCTTTACATTAATTATCTAAATCCTAACTCTGTGAAGTGGAAACTATTATCATCCCTACTTTGCAGAAGCGGGAACTAAGACACAGCTAGTAAGTAGAAGAAGCTATATTTGAACCCAGGAAGTCTGATTCTATACTGTGCTGTGTATACAAGAAATTGGGAGAGTGGAGAAGTGAGTTTTTGAGGTGGCCCTGCCATTCACTCACTGTGTGAGCTGCAGAAGTCCTTTCAGCTCTCAAGTCTTCAGCGCCTTCTGATCACACAGGGACAGCCCCAGACCTAAAGTTAATTATTCTGAAATCAAGGCCAGTGCTCTTTCCACCAACCTCAGCTGCTTAAATCTGGTGGTGATGATCCTTTAAATCTCGTCTTTCTTTTCTCTTTTCTTTTTCTTTTTTTCCTTTTTTTTTTTACATGAACAATTATACTGCAGAAAAATCTCATCTTTCATCTCCCTGTGGTATCAGGGGCAGCCTGTAGTATTGCCATTTACAAGATGGGTGTCCTTTTTCTTTGAGATGGAGTCTTGCTCTATCGCCCAGCCTGGAGTGCAGTGGTGCGATCTCGGCTCACTGCAACCTTCACCTCCCGGGTTCAAGTGGTTCTTCTGCCTCAGCCTGCTGAGTAGCTGGGACTACAGGCATGTACCACTATGCCTGGCTAATTTTTATATATTTAGTGGAGAAGGGGTTTCACCATGTTGGCCAGGCTGGTCTTGAACTTCTGACCTCAAGTGATCTGCCCACTTCGGCCTCCCAAAGTAGTGGGATTACAGGCATGAGCCACTGCGCCTGGCCGGATGTCCTTTTCTGAGAGATTAAGTATGAAGACTTTGATGGCTTCATGAAAGGCTTGGCTGATGGGGGAGTATAGAGACAGCTGCGGAAGAAGGACCCCTGATGCTAATTTCTTCCTGTGACACCATTCCTCAATTCCTAGGTTTATTAATTATTATTATTATTATTATAGAGACAAGGTCTCACTCTGTTGCCTAGGCTGGAGTGCAGTGGTGCCATCATAACTCACTGCAGCCTCCACCTCCTGAGCTCAAGCCACCCTCCCACCTCATCTTCCCAAATAGCTAGGAATACAGGCATGCACCACTGATACGGTTTGGCTCTGTGCCCCCACCCAAATTTCATCTCGAATTGTAATCCCCATGGAGGGACCTGGTGGGAGTTGATTGGATTGTGGGGGCAGTTTCTCCCATGCTGTTCTTGTGATAGTGAGTTCTCAAAAGATCTGATGGCTTAAAAATGTGTGGCTTTCTGGCCGGGCATGGTGGCTCACGCCTGTAATCCCAGCACTTTGGGAGGCCGAGGTGGGCGGATCATGAGGTCAGGAGATCGAGACCATCCTGGCTAACATGGTGAAACTTGGTCTCTACTAAAAAATACAAAAAATTAGCCGGGCTTGGTGGCGGGCGCCTGTAGTCCCAGCTACTCGGGAGGCTGAGGCACGAGAATGGTGTGAACCTGGGAGGCAGAGCTTGCAGTGAGCTGAGATCGTGCCACTGCACTCCAGCCTGGGCGACAGAGCAAGACTCTGTCTCAAAAAAAAAAAAAAAAGTGTGTGGCTTTCCTCACTCTCTCTATCTCCTGCTGCCATATAAGACATGCCTTGCTTCCTCTTCGCCTTCCACCATGATTGTAAGTTTCCTGAGGCCTCCCCAGCTGTGCAGAACTGTGAGTCAAATAAACCTCTTCTGTTTATAAATTACCCAGTCTCAGGTACTTCTTGACAGCAGTGTGAAAATGGACTAATACAACCACCATGCACAGCTAATTTTTTATTTTGGTAGAGACAGGGTCTTGCTATATTGTCCAGGCTTGTCTCGAACTCCTAGGCTCAAGTGATCCTCCTGCCTTAGCTTCCCAAAGTGCTGGAATTACAGGCGGGAGCCACTGTAATAGAAATAGAAACCATTTCTAGGTTTATATATATACTTTCATGGTTGTAAAGGTATATCAGCACAATTTCTAGGTTTAAATGAGAACATTTCCCAGTATACAGAATGCTTGCTATCAAGAGTTCATTCACAGAGCATGTAACCAAAACCAGGCTATGACTGAAAGGAAGGGGGTGGGTCCATTTTTTTTTTTTTCAGAGACATGGTCTCACTCTGTTGCCCAGGCTGGAGTGTAGTGCCACAATCATAGATCACTGCAAACTTGAATTCCTAGGCTCAAGTGATCCTTCTGCCTCAGCCCCCTAGTAGCTAGAACTACTAGAGATGGGGGTCTCACTGTGTTGTCCAGGCTGGTCTCAAACTCATGGCTTCAAATGATCCTCTGGATTTGGCCTCCCAAAGTGCTGGGATTATAAATGTGAGCCACTGCGCCTGGCCTTTATTTTTTTATTATTTTTATTTTGAGGTGTCTGCTATCCACAGACCCCTTCCTCCACAGGCACTATTCCCAGCTCTCCCTCTATCATCTCCTCTATAGGTCTCTTTCTGTTGCCCAGGCTGGAGTACAGTGGCACGATCATGACTCATTATAGCCTCGACCTACTGGGCTCAAGTGATCCTTCCACCTTAGCCTTCCAAGCAGCTGGGACTACAGGTGTGTGCCATCATGCCCAGCTAATTATTTTGTTTTATAGTGACAGGATCTTGCTATGTCGTCCAGGCTGGTCTTGAACTCCTGGCCTCAAGTGATCCTCCTGCTTTGTCTTCCCAAAGTACTGGGATTACAGGTGTGAGCCACTGTGCCCAGTCCCCAATTCGTTTCTGACTGGATAGTTGGATCAATACCATTAACAGACTGAGACCAAGTAACAAGAAAGAGCAGGCAAAGGCTGACTTCTATGAAGAGCCTCCACATAGAAAACAAAGCTGCTTAAATCTTCCACTTTGTCCTTTCATAGATGGGATTTTGCCTCCCACATATGAAGACAAAGGATAATAATTTTATTTATTTATTTATTTATTTATTTTTTAGACAGAGTCTCGCCCTGTCACCCAGGCTGGAGTGCAAAGGCACAATCTCAGCTCACTGCAACCTCTGCCTCCTGGGTTCAAGCGATTCTCCTGCCTTAGTCTCCCAAGTAGCTGGGACTACAGGCGTGCACCACCACGCCCAGCTAATTTTTGTGTTTTTAGTAGAGACAGGGTTTCACCATGTCAGCCAGGCTGGTCTCAGCCTCCTGACCTTTAGATCTGCCCGTCTCGGTCTCCCAAAGTGCTGGGATTATAGGCGTGAGCCACCGCGCCTGGCCAGGATGATAATTATCTGAACAAGTGAGCGTGTTTGGCTGGCTTCAGTCAGTGTTTTAAACTGGTGTGCTTAGGCTGGGCACGGTGGCTCATGCCTGTAGTCCCAGCACTTGGGGAGGCCGAGGCAGGTGGATCACTTGAAGTCAGGAGTTCGAGACAAGCCTGGCCAAAATGGCGAAACCCTGTCTCTACTAAAAATACAAAAATTAGCCAGGTGTGGTGGCAGGCGCCTGTAATCCCAGCTACTCGGGAGGCTGAAGCAGGATAATCACTTGAACTCGGGAGGTGGAGATTGCAGTGAGCCGAGATCGCAGGACTGCGGGACTGCACTCCAGCCTGGGTGACAGAGCAAGACTCCATTTCAAAAAAATGAAATTTAAAAATAAAATTGTTGTGCTTAAATAAAAATTGGTTTGCTATACTCCTCATGTTGTTATTTGACTCAGCTCTCCCTCTTTAGTTTCCCTTGCCTGTGTGTCAAGGGTAGCTGTGTGTTTTGTTCTCACCATGCATATAAGGAAAATACAAATATATTACATACACATGCACACCGATCCCAAACCGCTGGTCCCCAGGCCCTCAGCTGCAGCCTGACATAGAAGTAGATGCTTCAGAATTTCCGCCTAGGGCAGACTGGCTGCAGCCTCCACTGAGGTGCCTGCTGGTGTCCTTCTGTAGGGCTTCTTTACCACCAGGCAGCCTGGCAGGACGTCCTTTGTTTCTCTGCCCTCATCACCTTCCCTGGCTTCCAATTTCATCTTGTCATTTTTCAGAATCATTTACATGGTTCTCCTGTATGCTTTTGTTTTTTTTTTTAACCTTCTCCATTCCTGCATAAAATTCTATAGAGACCAGGGAGGGAAACCCACCATCTCTCTCTCTCTCCCCACTAACCCCTTTCTCTCTGTCACACACACACACACACACACACAGTGGCAGGCAGACTTCATCTCTCCCCTAACCTTGCCATGCTCCCAAACAGCAAATCAAGATCACTCCCCTTTTAGGAGATGGGTCCATCCTTTTGGTGGATTCACCCGAGGTTGCTGAAGGGCCGAAATTCTGAAGCATCTACTTCTATGTCAGGCTGCAGCTGAGGGCCTGGGGACCAAATGTTTGGGGTCAGTGTGCGTGTGTATGTCATGTTTTTGTAAAGGCATTTTCCTTAAGCAGAAGGTAGCTTTGATTGTAGGTTAGAATTCTAAGTGTGAGTGGGAGGGGAAGTTGGGGGGTGAGGAAAAAAAGTCCTGTTCTGACCTTTGCGGATGGGGATCCCAAGAGAAGTCTTGGTCCTTGCCTTTCTGGGAACCCTCAGTCTTTGTGGGGAAAACTCCAGGTCAGATGGGGTGAACCAGAGGGAACAATGCACTTCTTCACAAACCAACATATAAACACTTGCGAATGAAATCACGCAGAGGCATTCATCAGCTTCAAAAGGAGAGCGGAACTGGGAAAGGAGTCTGCAGAATGGAGAGAGGAGAATTTGGGAAAGCTTCTCTATGAGAGCGGTGCCTGGAGAGGTGGGTTGGGAACTGTCGCTGAGAATAAGGCAAAGGTCAGCCGCCTTTCCCGGCGTCTCCTCCTCGCAAACCCCAAGCCAAGGCAAGCTGGATGAAGCGCTCCCTGGGCAGGCCCGGCTCTCCGTGTCCCTCCATCACCTGACCCCGCCGGCTCTCGCAGACCCCTTCCTCCACACTCACTCCTCCCGGCTCTCCTTCTATAATCTCCTGACATCTCTTCAAATCCAATTATTGAATTAATTGACGTGCGAACCCAGAGGCAAACAGAAAGGGGCGGCAAACACCGGGCGGCTCAGATTTATCCTTCGGCCTCTTCAGGGCCCGGCCGGACGAGATTTACTGGGCCTCGAACACGGCGACAGTTCAAACCTTTGATTAATCATGTTTTTCTGCCGGCCCCCATAATTTAGTCGCTCTTTTTCCCTCCCTGCCTTTTTTTATCAGTGGAAACAGAGACGGAGTCCTCATCAGCTTCAATTACAAATATTAAGGTCCCGGACAGCACTTTGACAGAGAAGCGGCCAGCTCCCCACTTCGTACTGCCCCCCTAAATCATCTCCGAATTAACATCACAATCGGCGGCTGGCGCGCGTTCAGATTTAAATGGTGGCATATTGTTCGCGGACGGTCTAGCTCAGACCCGCGCGCTCGCAGCTCCCGCGGCGGGCCCCGCCTCTGCCCACACCGGCCCCTGCGGCCTCCCGGGAGGCTGTGACTCAGGAGCCGCGGGAGGCTCCGGGCCCTGTCTCCAGCAGGGGGCTGCAGGCGAGGGCGCGCTGGGGCGGGGGCGGGCGGGCTGCACAGAGGGGTCGGGTGTGGGGCGAGTTGGGCAGAGGGAGAGGAACCGCAGATGCCGGGTGGCGGGAGAGGGGCTGGGGCTGCAGGGAGACAGGTGGGTTTGGTCGGGGTTGGGGGTTAGGAGAGGAGGACCCGCTCTCTGCAAATTAGGTGCAAACGAAGGCTCAGAATGAGCGAGTTTGGGAATGCCACTACACAGACCTTTGGGTCTGGGATTTTGACCGCTCGCTGGATCTGGAGGGCACCCTTGGGTGAAGAGGCCAGGAGGTAGGGAAATCTCTTGCTCCTCGAGTCATGCGATATGGACGAGTGTGGAGCAAGATTTCTCCATTTCCTGAGCATATTAGAGAAAATTGGTCTTAAACTTCAGCCAGAAGGCTTGAAGATAGTCTTCTGGAAGACCTGGGGTGAGGTTGAAATACCCACCCACCCCGCCCCCGGGGGGCTTTCGGACTAGAAGTCCCTCGAAATAGCCAGATTTCTTGGAAGGCTTTTGGGGGAACACATACAACTATTGGGCTCTGTCCCACTCAAGAGAAGGAGAAAAGGGAGAGTCATTCCTCTGACCCCATCAATCCTTTGAGAATGAAGGAGCTCAGGAAGAAACATGTCAATCCAGGACTCTAGGTTTCCAGATATTTTCCTATTCACCTGTCTCTTCCCTCTTGTCCGCATCAATCTCCAGGACCCGATTTCTGCCTAGCAACATCACAACCAATCAAGATGCAATTAAACCTGTCAGTTCGGCTCATCCTTAACTGGGATTGGCTACTCCCAGTATGCTTATCCCAAGTTTTCATTGGCTGACGGCCACCTGTATGGAAATAAGAATTACCCGGGACTCTCAGGCCCTTCCCAGCAGTACGGACCTGTGGCTTAGTGCGCTGAAACCTGCAAGGTCAAGGCCGAAACTCCTGGGTTTGCTTGTTGTCCTGCCTTCTCTTCCTCAAAGGAGATCTCTTGAACATTCCCTTTTCCCTCTGCGCCCCTGCCTAAGGCCTAGTCTGAAAGAAGTCCGACCAAATAACCTGAAATAATGCGGATTTGGATGCTTTCTGCATCTTCTTTGCATTCTCTAGGTTCAAGGTCAAGATTTTGCCCCTTCCCTCCAATGCCGCCAGTGTTCTAGCCCCTTTCTTCCACGTCCACCTAAGGGGCAGCTTCTCTCCGTGTGAAGTTCCTCCGTCCCGCCCTGGGTTTGCCAAAACCCTCCCTTCCGGCTCAGCTTCCTCAATTCCCTACCGCCCCCTCCTCCATTTCAAGATCCAGGCATCTCGCACAACAATCCAGTTTAGGAGGGAGTTAGAGGGGGAGAGGACCTCCCCCCCCAAAAAAACCCTCCATCCTCTCTCCCCATCCATTTTCTCCGAGGGAGCCGAGTTTGACAGCGAATTCATTCCGAGCGGGGAGGGTGATTTATTCTTCAAATATACCGACAAGTGCGGGCATGATGGAGCCCATTAAAATGTTGGGAGATTGTTTTTATGATTGAAGTCTGTATTACTCCAACCATAAAGAAAGAGAGCAAGGAGTCATTAGCATTTTCATGATGGTGTATTTCTGCTTGTCTCCGCGCCATCACTCATCTTTACTGCACGTCCCTTTGCTCTCGCGCTGCTACAACGAGGAGAGACTGCAGCCTGAGTTGGGGCTGGGGGTGGGGGGAGATGGGGGCCAGAGATCCGCGCCCCCCACGCCGCTCTGCCCTTCACGCCAAATCCTCACCCTCCCTGAGACGCAGATCGGGGGTGAGAGGCTGGACACAGACATAGTGCCTCAGCTTCCTTCTGCGGCTCCTCCTGCCCTTGAAGTGTGGGAGCAGGGGGTCCTGCCCAAATGGTGCTTGGAGATCTGAGCACAGTGGAGTTGGGGGAGGGGTTACACCCCTTCCTTTCTCTGGCTTTTCACTTCCTGACCTACACTGAGAGCTCTTCAGGGTTATCCACATAGGAGTAAATTCAGGAATTCCTGGCTGAGTGCCTTGGGCTGGAGACATCAGTGTAAGAGAGGGCAAGAGGGAGGAGACCCCAAATCCTTGGGTTTGGAAAACTGGGTTGGCAGGAAGTTGGGAGCCCGGACATTTGGTTTCTGTCTCTGCAATCCCCTAAAAGGCCCTTTGACAATGCTCTGGGATAAGTTCAAGCCTCCAGTCTCCACCCTGATTCCCCAGCTCCTGCTCCCTCCTAATTCCCTAAATCCTTGACTCTTTCTACTCAGTCATTTACAACCAGACCCTCCAGTATTCCAAGGATCCTCCAGTATTCCAAGGAGCTAATTTACACCCTCCATGCAAATAATGGAGATCAAAATAGTTACTGCCAAGGAATGAGCTTGGAGACAGTTGGCTATGGTAAAACACTGCCTCCAGATGCCCGAGGATTGTTGGAGTCACCTGTCCTCATCTCTGTCTTCTTCTTCTCCTTCTTCTTCATCTTCTTCTTCTTCTTCATCTTCTTCTTCTTCTTCCTCTTCCTCTTCCTCTTCCTCTTCTTCTCCTTCCCCTTCCCCCTCCTCCCCCTCCTCCTCCTCTTCCCCTTCTTCTTCTTCCTTCTTCCTTCTTCTTCTTCTTCTTCTTCTTCTTCTTCTTCTGCTTCTGCTTCTGCTTCTTCTTCTGCTTCTGCTTCTGCTTCTCCCTCTCCCTCTCCCTCTCCCTCTCCTCCCTCTCCTCCCTCTCCCTCTCCCTCTCCCTGTCCCTGTCCCTCTCCCTCTCCCTCCCCCTGTCCCTCTCCCTCTCCCTCTCCCTCTCCCTCTCCCTCTCCCCCTCCTCCTCCTCCTCCTCCTTTTTTTTTCAGATGGAGTCTTGCTCTGTTGCCCAGGCTGGAGTGCAGTGCCGCAATCTCGGCTCATTGCAACCTCCGTCTCCCGGGTTCAAGTGATTCTCCTGCCTCAGCCCCTGGAGTAGCTGGGATTACAGGTGCATGCCGCCATGCCCTGCTAATTTGTGTGTGTGTATTTTTAGTAGAGATGGAGTTTCACCATGTTGACCAGGCTGGTCTGGAACTCCCGACCTCAAGTGATCCACCCGCCTTGGCCTCCCACAGTCCTGGGATTACAGGCGTGAGCCACCGCACCTGGCCTCATCTCTGTCTTCTGATAAGACACTAACATATAGAAACATTCACTCCAGGTTGGGCACAGCTTGCCTGCATATCTTATTGCCCCCTATTTGAGTGGGGGTTGGTTGGCATATAGGCTAGGTTAAAGGGTGATGGGGAAGAGGAGGCAGAAGTAAAGGTGGTGAAGTGGAAGTGGTAGCTAGGAAGACATTAAGAGTGATAATAAAAGTTAGTGGACCCCCTTCCTGTTGGTCTAGTGCTTTCCCATTTTATTTTATTTTATTTTATTTGAGACAGAGTCTCACTCTGTTGCCCAGGCTGGATCAGGGCTCACTGCAGCCTTGATCTCCTGGGCTCAAGCAATCCTCCCGCCTCAGCCCCCAGAGCAGCTGCATCCACAGGTGCATGCCACCACACCCGACAAATTGTGCTTTCCCATTGATGCCTCACAACAACCTGAGAGGTAGGTTTCATGTCCTCCATTTCATAGAAGAAGAAACCAAAGCTCAGGTTGGGAGATACCCAAGGACAATTAGGTGGTAAACAGAAAAATCAAGATCTGAACCTGGACTGTCTTCATCACCTGAAGCTGCCTGAGAAGGAGTTCAGGGTCTCTAAAGTAGAAGCCAGGATGACTAATAGCTCCATATACTTCATCTGGGTTCATAAGAAAGTGAGGAAGTCTGTCTGGTAAGAGCTTAAGAATTTTGAGAGAAATTTTACTAGAAATATTTATCTCGTGGTGATTGGGTCTAGGTAGTCGGGTAGTTACTAGCATTGCTGGGATCTACTTCTCTTTAATCATTTAGTGAACATTTATTAAGCATCTACTATGTGTCTTCTTTTGATTGACCCCACCCTCCCCTTTCTCCACTTCCCCTACTGAGATGGGTACCTAATAGAACTCTCAGGTCCTGGGCAGGGGTAGAGGCCCAGGAGAAAAGGAAGGTGTGGAGGTGAGAGCCCCCCTATAGCCTGCACAGTGCCCAGAGGCGGCTGCAGCGGCGGCTCCAGATTTATAGCTGCCCTGGTACTGATACAATAAAAGCAAACGATCCTTTTCTGTACTAATTTCTGTGTAATTAGATCTCTCCTGGCATGGAAAGTGGGGAGTGGGGGTAGCCAGGAGGGGAGGGTGCCAAGGACTCTTCACAGAGTCCTCCCTGGGAGGAGGGACTCCTGGACACACATGGCTTCACATGGGGCTGGTTGGACAAATGGATCTGCATGCACTGTGATGCACACAGGAAAGCAAGGAGGTGGAGGAGTCTTGATATGTCAACACACTTATGTGCAGGATGGGGACAGACAAACCTGGGATCCTGCACAAAGATCCTGGAGCCAGAAGAACTAACTCCTGGGTAGTCTGTACACACGGAAGATATTGAAATCCTCAGAGGAGCTGCATACAGATTTCCCTTTACTAAGCTAGACACCAAGACCCCAGACCCCTGTTCAGAGAGACTTGAACAGCAGAGAATTCCTTCAGATTCATCCACATTTACATCCACAGATACAAAACAATATATACATACACTTGCAGGAATACATATACATATATACACTTGCAGGAATACATATACACACTTGCAGGAATACATATACATATATGCACTTGCTTGCATGAAAGCACATACACACCTCTCTTAATCAAATGCAAAAATTACAATGTCTACACTTAATACGAACTCAGCAAATGTTTGTTCCCTCTTCCCATCCTCATTGCCTGCCCACCTCCTATAGGCAGGAAACTAAAGGATGAAAAAAGCTCTTTCCTTAAGTAAGGTTTTCTTTAAAATACTTGAAGATGGATACTATGAAGCCAAGACAAAGATGAAGCAGACAAAATCAAGAAAAACGTGGGGATAGTTAGTGGGGGAATGATTCTGGACTCTTTTCTCTCTTTTGGGAGAACAAAATCTCAGAGAGGAAAAGAACACCATTGTTATCATTACTACGCCCTTACCCCGACCTCATAGTGACAAACAGTTACTATGGGTATGGCAGTAATGCCGTTTGGAGTGACACTTCTACTGAGCTAAGTTTTCATCATGCACTTGAGTGTGTTTGTGGAGGAAGCTCAGAAGGCCTCTTATTCAATCTCCCTCTGCAGCCTGAATCTCTTTCACAGTAAGCCTGCTGGGGAGCCAGCCAGCTTCAGCTTCAGTACTCCTGCTAAAATGGAGCTCTTAATATTAGTCTGCCCCTATCGATGGACAGCTGCAGGGATTAAAATACTCTTTGGTGCAATTGAAATCTGTTTTCTTTTAAATTTCAGAATATACTATTTCTAACTACCTGTCATATCTCCTTGAGTTATTCTAATGTTTGAATACCAGTTCAATCTAAGCATTAATTGTCCCTCTACAATAGCAATAACAATTAGATACCCATTGGGAAAATCAGGAGATTTTGATCTCCACAGATGACTGTCATGTACTTATCTTAAACCTTTGTTCTAATGGGTAATTCCTGATTAACCTGAGTAATGAAAATGTATCACAATAAAGAAAGATTTGTCATGCCTTGTTATCACTTCATAAGGCCATCTTTCTAGATACCTGCCATAACATCAGGATATTTCCATCCCAATAAAACATGATGATGATGTGCTTGGCTAATAAAAAGGAAAAAAGCCATGTATTAAAAATATGTTTAAAATGATTTGCATGAGTGGTGTAAACATAAACCACCACCATCATCATTGTCAACATTATCCCCAGTTTATTTGCCTTTTGAAATCCCTGCCTGACCTTGAGGGTGGGAGGTTGATAAAGGAAGAGGGAGGCAGAAAATTAGCATCTATTAAATGCTTATTATTGCTAGGCACTGTGCTAAACACTCACAATAACCCTCTAAGATAGGTATTATTATGCTCTTACAGATGAGGAAATTGGGCTCGAAGAAGTTCAGGAACTTGCTCTAGGTCATACAGTTAGTAATCACAGGATCAAGATTTCGACCCAGGTAAGTGTAATTCCAAAGTCTGCACTCTTTCCCCTACACCTGGACTGGTTACATTTACTTTGACTTCAGCAGTGCCTCACTGAGTGGATCTATGCTGCTACTGATGTGACACTGGTCAGGAGACATGCTGGGCTCAATGATCCTTCCTAGACACCCAGAGTCCCAGAGGGGAGCCAGAAGTTCTGAACCTGACCTGTGGGGCTTCTGCGTTCAGTCACATTACTGCCTTCACCCAGGAGTGCCCACACGTAATCATGAGCACCGTCATTGTTGTGTGCAGTGTCACATCCAACACGCATTTGGACTCACACAGGCTGGCTGCACCTTCCCATCTCCCAGGCGGTGGTGTGTGCAGCCAGCAGGGGTCGCCGGCACACCAGGAATTACCACTTTCTGGGTTTGTCTCCTGGCCCAACAGGATGGAAATGTTCCTCCTCCTGTGTTCTTCTAAAATCTTACATTAATCCCTTGCCTTCCACGCCTTCCCCTCCTATCCCCTCCTATCCCCCCAGACCCAGTAGGTTTCTTACGACAAGCTGGGTAGTAGTAGCCCAGTAAGTAACACCCTAAGCTGCTGAACCCCAACCTAGACCAGAGATCAGGGATTCTGGCAGCCAGTTCTTCTTCAGGAATGGCCAGAGAGCTAAGAAGCCTGATCACCCAAGCTTCTGGATCAGCCTTGGCTGGGGAGGACTCTCCCTCCTCTCAGTGCTTCCTCCAACTCATCTCAGCATCTGCCACTGTACCTGTCTTGACCATTCTTTCCTGTCTCAACGTCCATGTAAGCATCTGTCTCAGGATCTTCGGACCCTCAAGGCCCTTTAGCTCCCTCATCTTGGGAGGGCCTAAGAATGCAGGAGGAGGCAAATCTCTAGTGATCTGTGGCCAGGGGTTTTGGAGGAGAAATCATGGTTTGGGTAATACAGGGGAAGGATCCAGGTACCCTGCCTCACAACAGTAAGTAGGGGCCAGGCATTTGCTATCTGTAGGAAAGGAATCCAGACACTGTCTGTGGAGGTAGCTGTGTCTGCCTTTTGGGAGGGACATCTCTTTTCTGCACCTCATCCCTCCCCTGCTATAGCAACAGTGCCTCAGCTTTTCCATCCCCTCATCTCTCTGTTGACCCCCTCCCCTCAACTCCTGGAGCCCACTGATTGGCGGCTGCCTGCTGCAGGGCCAGCTAGGTTTATGGCTTTGCAGCAGCTGGGGAGAAAACGGGGCCAGAGACAGAAAAATGGAAACCTATCAAGAAATCAAGGATGGTGAGAGTAAGAGAAAGAGAGCCAGAGATAGAAGCAGAAAGACTCCAAGAATAATAGAAACAAAAAATCAAAATGATGAGAGGCACAGACTGAAGCAGAGACAGATACAAAGAAAATTGTAGAGATACTGATAAAACATGATGAAAAGGTGATAGGGATGGGGAGAAGAGGGAGAGAAAAGCACAGGCAAAACCATTAGGATAAATCCTGGGAGTAGGGATGTACATGGCTTTCTAGGGGGACAGGAGTTGCTGGTAGTAGGTAGAGGCTGAGGCAGTCATTTAGGGACTCCCAGAAATCATTCGGTGGTACAGAAGAGGCTGGAGATCTTGCAGCCAGCCCCAGTTCTCTCCACACCTGTTCCATGTCCATTTCCACACCCTCCTCCTGGAGTTGTTTTTGTTTGTTTGTTTTTAGACAGAGTCTCTTTCAGGCTAGAGTGCAGTGGCATGATCAGGGCTCACCGCAGCCTCGACCTTCCAGGTTTAAGTGATCCTCCTGCCTCAAGCTTCCTAAGTCGCTGGGACTACAGACATGCACCACCATGCCTGGCTAATTTTTATATCTGTGGTAGAGATGGGGTTTCGCCATGTTGCCTAGGCTGGTCTCGAACTCCTGACCTCAAGTGACCCACCTGCCTTGGCCTCCCAAAGTGCTGGGATTACAGGTGTAAGCCATTGCACCCTGCCTCCCTCCTGGAGTTTTAAGGCTATCGCAGTTCCTCCTTAAGGATGACCCATGACCTAGTATGGAAGGATCTTGTTCCATGTTCCATGAAATGCATGGGAAAACTGAGGTCTGAGATTTGGGAGGAATTTTAATATTAGAGCTACCCTTTTTTGAGCATGAAATAACTTGCAAGGTTGTTAGTTCTCTGTCATGGCATCTCATTTGACACATATCGCTTTTACCTTATATTATGGTTATTTCTCTGTATTGTCTTTTTACTAATGTATAAGCTCAACAGCAAGATCTGTGTCAGCCCTTCTTTGTGGCTCCCACAGTGCCTTGTTCTTGTTTACTGAGTGAACCAATGAATGGCCCCTGGAGATGTTTAAGCAGAGGTTGGATGACTACCAATGAGAGATGTGGTCCAGGGAATTTCTTTACTGAATTAGTAACTGGAAATATATCTCTAAGAGCTCTTTTGGTTTTGAGGTTCTGTGAGTCCATACATATGAACCGGACTTTCCTGGTTCTTTCCCTACTTCTCCAAATATGCAGAGGTTAGAGGAAAAGTGGGAAACTCAAGATTACAAAGTACCTACTGTGTGCCAGGCTTTGTACAAGGCATTTTACACATCTGATCTCATTCAATCTTCTCAATAACAGGCAGGTGTTAGCCACAGTTTGCAAAGAGGGCTTAAGATGGATGAAGTTTATATAGGGACATAAAGCTGGGTGATTTCCATAATACCATGTTTCTTATAATTCGACAGACTTACATAGTTTTAGAAAGGAGGAAAGGCAAAGAGGGAGTTGAGAAATGAAAGAAACAGGGAGAAGACATGGCTTCTAAATTCAGGGTTGGGAGAGAGATTCTGGACTCTAAGCCAGGAAAAAAAAATCTACTTCTGTAAGTTAGAATAGGACATCTCTGCTCTCATGTGAGTATCAACAGACTTGGGGAAAGAAAAAGCGTGAAGGTCCACAACACGGGAATCCTGAAGATGGGGTATTGAGGACTGAAATCTTTTTTTTAAATTTCAGTTTTTAAAAAATAAATAGAGATGGGGGTCTCACTATGTTGTCCACGCTGGTCTCAAACTTCTGGCTTCAAGTGATCCTCCTGCCTCAGACTCCCAAAGTGCTGGGATTACTGGTGTGAGCCACTGTGCCTGGCCTTGAGGACTGAAATCTTTGGCCCTGAGTTATGGGACTGGCAGTATGGGGCATAGAGGTGCAACAAAAATGCAGTCTTGGGGATTTCAGGCATTTGTTTTCCAGCTAGGAAGGATATTGTGAGTCTGAGGTGATTAAAGAACATTTGGGAGTCTGGGCATGTCCAGGCTGTGGAGATCCTATTCTGTGGCCGGGCTTAGACCAGTGCTGTGCAGTAGAAATGTAGTATGAATCAAACACATAATTTTAAATTTTCTAGTAGGCACATTAAAAAAAAAGGTAAAAAGATCCAGGTGAGGTTGGGCGCAGTGGCTCACACCTGTAATCCCAGCACTTTGGGAGGCCAAGGCGGGTGCGTCACGAGGTCAGGAGTTTGAGACCAGCCTGGCCAAGACGGTGAAACCCCGTCTCTACTAAAAATACAAAAAAATCAGCCAGGCGTGGTGGCGGACCCCTGTAATCATTCCAGCTATTCGGGAGGCTGAGGCAGGAGAATTGCTTGAACCCAGGAGGCGGAGGTTGCAGTGAGCTGAAATCACACCACTGCACTCCAGCCTGGGCGACAGAGCGAGACTCTGTCTCGAAAAAAAAAAAAAGAAATTAAATGCTAACGTTTATTTAAGCCGTATATCCAAAATGTTATCATTTCAATCTGCAATCAATATACACTTACTGAGCTATTTTAAATTTTGTTGATACTAATTCCTTGATATCTGTTACATAATTTACATTTATATAATCTCAGTTTGGACAAGCCACATTTCAAGGGTGGCTGGTGCAGCTGGCAGCTGCCCTAGTGGACAGCACAGGCTTCAGCTTTATATTACTTCGAGTGTGCCTCACATCTGGCTAGCCAGAGGCAGTAAAATCTTTGATGGGGCAGTCCCAGACATCTCGGTTCCTACCCTTCATTTTTCTTATACTTTGGTTCAGAAGCCCTTGTGGCTTTTTTCTTTTTCTTTTTTCTTTTCTTTTTTTTTTTTTTTTTTTTGGCATAGTCTCACTCTGTTGCCCAGGCTGGAGTGCAATGGCACGATCTCGGCTCACAGCAACCTCTGCCTCCCGGGTTCAAGTGATTCTCCTGCCTCAGCCTCCCAAGTAGTTGGGATTACAGGCACCCACCACCACACCTGGCTAATTGTTGTATTTTTAGTAAAGATGGGGTTTCACCATGTTGGCCAGGCTGGTCTCAAACTCCTGACCTCAAGTGATCTGCCCGCCTCGGCCTCCCAAAGTGCTGGGATTATAGGAGTGAGCCACTGCACCTGGCCTTGTTTTTTAAAATACAGATGATGTCTCACTTAGT
This sequence comes from Pongo abelii, assembly GCF_028885655.2. Lineage (NCBI taxonomy): Eukaryota > Metazoa > Chordata > Mammalia > Primates > Hominidae > Pongo > Pongo abelii. The sequence goes on from NC_071995.2 coordinate 51,498,885, forward strand.
TGCCCAGGTTGGTCTCAAACTCCTGGGCTCAAGTGATCCTCCCACCTCGGCCTCCCAAAGTGCTGGGATTACAAGCATGAGGCAATGCACCAGCCTGAAGCCCTCATTTTTATGTGAATCTGAAGACAAACTCCTAATTCCCACAGATCAGAAGAACTGTGTCTCTATTGCAGGTTCTGTGAAGTCCAGCTGTGCAGTAACTTCCACCTCCAACATTTTCCTCCAGCTCCTCTTGCTGAGCCACCAATGGCTGCTAATCCAGTGCTTTCCAGGAATTATTTCCCGGGCCTCCCTGCTGCACCTGCCACTACTGGCTTCTCTCCTTGACTCATTTCTCCTGAGTTTCTTCCTACCTCTCTGACTGATCCCTCTGTCTTCTCCATAATTCTGCATTCTCCATACCTCCCTTCCATGCTGTTCTCCTGGGTTCTGCCATTGGCCCTCTTACCTTCTCTCTATATACGCAGGGAGACCTTTCTTTTTTTTCCTTTTTTTTAGACAGTCTCGATCTGTTGCCAGGCTGGAGTGCAGTGGCTCGATCTCAGTTCACTGCAACCTCTGCCTCCTGGGTCCAAGCGATTCTCCTGCCTTAGCCTCCCAAGTAGCTGGTACTACAGGCACGCGCCACCATATCCAGCTAATTTTTGTATTTTTAATAGAGACAGGGTTTCAACATGTTGGCTAGGATGGGCTTGATCTCTTAACCTCGTGATCCACCCACCTCGGCCTCCCAAAGTGCTGGGATTACAGGCGTGAGCCACTGCTCCCGGTCAGACTTTTCTCCAGTCTTATCACCTTTGCTTTCAGGAAACTTAAATCTCTTATCTCCAACTTTACACTCTTTTCATCTCTTGACTTAAATATCTACCCAACTGCCCATTGGACCTCTCTCTCCTTGGAAAGATCCCAAAGACATTGAGAATTCCACAAGCCAAAACTGCACCAATCATTTTCCCCCTCAAATGTATTTCTCCATTTGTATTCCAGTTGGTACTCAGTATCCTTGAGGGTACCAAAATTTGCAGATGTTCAAGTTCCTTGTATAAAATGGTATATTTGCATATAACCTACCATATCCTCCCATATATTTAAAATTATCTCGATTACTTATAATACTGAATACAATGTAAATGCTATGTAAACAGTTGTTATACTGTATTATTTTATTATTTTTAATTTTTTTTTTGAGAGAGCTTTGCTGTCATCGCCCAGGCTAGAGTACAATGGCACGTTCTCAGCTCACTGCAACCTCTGCCTCCTGGGTTCAAGCGATTCTCCTGCCTCAGCCTCCCGAGTAGCTGGGATTACAGGCATGCACCACCACACCCAACTAATTTTTGTATTTTTAATGGAGACGGGGTTTCATCATGTTGGCTAGACTGGTCTCGAATTCTTGACCTCAGGTGATCTGCCCACCTTGGCCTTACAGAATGTTGAGATTACAGACGTGAGCCACTGTGCTCGGCCAGTTGTTGTACTGTTATTTTGTGGGTTTTTTTTCCCCAGATATTTTTGATCCATGGTTGGTTGAATCCGCAGATGCAGAACCCACAGATACAGAGGACCAACTGTATTTATTTAGTGAATGGCATCATCAGTTATCTGGTCATTGAAACCAGAAACTTGGGATAAACTTGACTCCTTCTGCTCACTTCCCATATCTAGTTTTCACCAAGTTTCATTAATTTGGCCTCCTAAATAATTCTGCTTCTTTTCCCTTTGACACTAAGTTTTATGCTCACCATTTTTACCTAGATTATTACAAGATTCCTAACTGGTTTATCCGGACTTTCATGATCTGGCAATAGTGTATAATCTCCATAAGGGCAGAAATTCCTGTTTTGTTTTTGGTTTTTTAGGGACAGGGTCTTTCTCTGTCACCCAAGGCTGTAGGGTGCTATCATAGCTCATTGCACCCTTGAACTCCTGGGTTCAAGCCATCCTCCCACCTCAGCCTCCTGAGTAGCTGGGACTACAGGTACATGTCACCATGCCAGGTTTATTAAAAAATTTTTTTTTGGCCGGGCACAGTGGCTCATGCCTGTAAGCCCAGCATTTTGGGAGGGTGAGGGGGGCGGATCATGAGGTCAGGAGTTCAAGCGCAGCCTGACCAACCTGGTGAAACCCCGTCTGTACTAAAAATACAAAAATTAGCCGGGCATGGTGGCTCGCGCCTGTAATCCCAGCTACTCAAGGAGGCTGAGGCAGGAGAATCGCTTGAACCCGTTGCAGTGAGCTGAGACTGCACCACTGCGCTCCAGCCTGGGCGACAGAGTGAGACTCCATCTCAAAAAACAAACAAACAAAAAATTGTTTAGAGAAGGGATCTTGCTATGTTGCCCGGACTGGTCTTGAACTCGTGGGCTCAAACAACCCTCCTGCCTTGGCCCCCCCAAGTTGTTGGGATTACAGGTGTGAGCCACTGTACCTAGCCAATTCCTATTTTGTTCATGCAGTTTCTCCAATGTCTAGAACAGCACCTGACACATAGTGGACACTCAATTAATACTTGTTGAGTGAATGTATGAATAAATGTCAGCAGTTCACCTTTCCAGCCTCACTTCCCACACTGGGTAAGATCCTCACTTGGCAGCCCTACCTGAGTGTATAGACTTCTGAGTAAGTTGTCTTCGCATATTTTGTTCTTTCTGCCTGCACATGCTTGGCTCACGTCTACCCCACATTATCACCTGTGGGAAGCTCTGCCTTCCCCAGTCTTCGTTAAGTATCTGCCTCTCTGTGGTCCCATAGCATGCTGTACATACCTCTAAAGTAGCATTTATCTTGTTTCCTTGTATCTGGTGATTTATGTCAACTAAGAGCTCTCTGAGGGTGGGGTTTTTCACTATTCTATCTCCATTCCCCGGCACCTGACCCATACAGAGCACTCTATAAGTATCCTGAATTAATAGAAACATCTCTATCCTCCAGCCTGACCAATATGGTGAAACCCTGTCTCTACTAAAAATACAAAAATTAGCCAGGGATGGTGGTGCGTGCCTGTAATCCCAGCTACTCAGGAGGCTGAGGCAGGACAATCACTTGAACCTGCGAGGTGGAGGTTGCAGTGAGCTGAGATCGCACCACTGCACTCCAGGCTGGGCGACAGAGCGAGACTCTTGTTTCCAAAAAAAAAAAAAAAAACACCTCTATCCCAAATGACATCACATTTTGTTCTTTGAAGCAACACATGGCACTCCATTTAATGGTATTGGTAATACTTATTTGAAGCTAGTTGGTGAGCTCAATGATGTTCACTTTATTATTCATTACATATATTATTTTGTATGTATAAAACATTTCATTAAAATAATTTAAAGATTATTTCTGGAGGACTGGTCCTATATTACAGTCTCTATACTAGATTTTAGGAACACAGTGATGTATAAGCATAGAATCTGCCCTCAAGTTGCTTATAGTTTAGGGAGAATAAAAAGTTGTAAACACATGGAGCATCTTTTTACAAAGTGCTCTATGTGGTATGTCAAAGGATAACTGAGGGCAGTCAAGTAAGGCTCCATGCAGGTGGTATCCTTTGAGCTAGGAGGAAAGTAGTGCATGTTTTTGTGGAATGGTTCTGTTATACTGGAGTACAGGGTTCCTTAGGGTAGACAGGAAATGGAAGGGCAAGTTGGGACAGATGGTGAAGACCCTGACTGGCACACTAAGCAATCTACATTTCTCATTCCTGTAGGTAACAGGTGGCCATTGAGGTTCGATAAGTGGGGGAGTGGTGTGTTTGGATTCGTTCTTTCACCACCAAATACTGACACAGTTCCTATTTGCTGCTACTTGGCTGACATCTCCTTTCACATTAGAGTCTCAAGCCCATTCAGATCTATCAGCTTTTGCATGGATGCTGGGGAGCAGGGAGGAAAGGGATGATCCATTATAGAAGAGAAATAAGTAGGAAGGCTGAGTTGCCAAATATCACTCAGTGCGTAGGAAAGAGAACTAGAATTGGAACCTGGCTGCCCCTGGGTTTCCCCCGGCCCATGCCGTCAATTACCCTTCCTTGAGCTCTGTGTCGGGGACCATGTCGGGGACCATGCTTTGGATACTGGGATAGGCAAATCATGAGTAAGGAAGAGAAATGGCCCCACATTTTGTGGCACCCCCAGTCTGAAACTGCAAATTGCATACCAGAAAGACACACAAAGGGCAGAGAAAGGAGCAGCTAGAAACTCTAGATATCCATGTTGAGGAGCCTGGTTGGGGGTTGGGGGGCTTCATGCAGGAGGGGAGTATGAAGCAGATTCGGGACAGTGAAGCAGAACAGGGCTGGAGAGAAAAGAAGGAGGTGAGAAGGACCCATGTGAAGTTTTGGAGGTTGGAAAGAACAAAACCTATACCGCAGTCCTTTTAAGTGCTTTTAGTCTGACAGCGTCTGTATCAGTGGCCTTGTGCAGCTAGCCATGTGGCTCCTGTGGGTGTATGTGCGGCTTGGCAGGGGCTGTGGCATGGGAGAAGGGGCCTGGGTTCCTGTATGTCTACTTTTCTCCTTTTTTGCACAAGGCAGCCACTCTCTGGAAGCCAGGAGGTGTGGGTCCCAGATTCTTCTCGCCCCAACCTCCCCCAGAAAATAAATCACACGATTTCATTAAATGCACCTCCTGCTGGGGATGTTGGCTCATAATTCCTCTCTGATTAACCCCCACTACCCCAGAAAGTTTATAGGCCAAGAGAGGGAGAGGGAGGGGGGAAGGTAAAAGGAGGGATGGGGGGAATCCCAGGCGGGTGATGGATGACTCTGTCAGCCCAGCTCGTATTTATTAATAGTCTTAATACGGGAAGCAATAAAGGAAGAGAGGGATTCTATTAATTAAATCATTGTTATAATTAACTTTCATTAAAGGAGGATCAATAAAGAGGGGCTGAGATGGAGAGAGGAGAGATCCATTATCTCTAATTTCCTTGGAAGGGATTCAGGGAACGAGATGGGGTTGCTAGGAGACAGAGATGTGAGGGAAGGAAGGATGTAAGATGTCATTCAGGTGGGGCTGGAAAGGGGGTGGACAGGAGCATTTCAGGTGAATGGAGACAGGGAATGGTGGGGGCGGTCCACACAGGGGCCCTGAAGGGAGTGGAGGGCAGCTGAGAAGGGAGCTATTGGGTTGGAGGACAAGGTGGTTGTAGGCATGTGCTTGTGCAGGGCATTGCTGAGAGCCTTGGTGAGCGTGCAGGTCCTTAACAAATGCTTTACAATGCTGTGTGTGTGTCTGTCTAGCCTGTGAAGCTGGTTAGAGTGGATGAATGTGTTTTTGTGACTGTTGAGGCAGAGTGTGCATACAGGTACGAGGGGATGGCAACAGAGAAAGAAACAGAAACAGAAACAGGAGGAATATAAAATCGCCTTTAGAGGTATGAGGCTTAGGGCATTTTTTACTAAGTAGATACTCAAAGGTGTACACTCTTGACAGGAATAAAGCCTGTCCTTTGGCATAAGGTACAGTGATGGCTGCTATGAAAGGTGAAGGTCTGGGCAGAGGGAAACTTGTCCCACTTTTCCACGGCATGCACCCACCCTGGGACTAAACCCTGAGCAGAAGTGACAGGGACCCATGAGTTTGTTCCCTCCCTAACTGCTGCATTATCCAAGCCAGACTCCCACTTGAGACAACCCACTCATGGCCAGCACACCAGGAGGCATGACAGGACAGTAACTGCCCAGCATCCCCTGCCATGAGGCAGGGATGCGTCCCCTCTTTCCCTCCTCCCTCCACCAGGGTCTAAAAGCCGGAGGTCTGGGCCCTGTGTTCCAGTCACACCTCATGATAAGAACACATTTTGTGACAACAGTCATACATATCATATAAATATATTTGTTCAAACTACAAAGGGATGGATATCAGGGGGAAGCTTTTATTGCTGTGGGGGGACCTGGAGAGGGAGGGGGGGTTTGGAAATGGGGATACCTGGGACCACTTGTTCCCCCCATCCCTCACAGAAGGCACAAATACATTATTTCTTTCCATGTGAGGAGATGCGAGGACAGGATACAGAATACAGGAATCCTCAAAAATACAAAAAACCCTCCAAACTGAATACCTAAGGTTATGGAAAAGGCTGGGGTGGGGCAAAGAAGGCAATGGGGGAACGGAAAGAGGAACCAATGAAGCTGAGAACAAAAAGGGACCCGAGAGGCCGTGATGTCCATGCTGCTGCCTCTATGCAGGCCCCAGAGAAAACTCAGGTAAACAAATGGAAACCCCAAATAAGAGAGGGTAGGGTGCCCCAGGAATTAGCTTTGGGGCATCAGACAAGGGAGTGTGAGTGTGAGTGTGTGTGTGCAGTGGCTGTGTATCAGAAGCAACCAGGGCTAGGAGTGGACGATTCTATTCCCACAAGGGAAGGCCTCCTCCATCCCGGTTCCTCCAAAACCACTTTCAGGGGGTAAATTCAGCCACTGCTTCCAGGATCCCTCCCTGGGACAAAAGAGCCAGGTAGGAGAGGATGAACTGAGAAATCTTGGGATGAAAACAGGGCACACAGAAGTGGTTCTTAGGGAACAGAATATCATGGAGCCCAGTGTGATAGAAAATGGGCATGAAACCTAAGTGTGTGTGTGTGTGTGTGTGTGTGGTGTGTATTTGTGCATGTACGAGGGAGTAAGATCACTCAAAGGTGAAGGGGTCCTGGGTGCTGAAAAAGAAGTGTCCATCCATGTGGTCCTCCAGGGCATCCTTGTCACTCTCAGCAGGAAAGCGCTCCTTACAGATAGGACACTCCTTCCATGTGGGGGTGGCAGGGCCCCCAGTGCTGGTTTCTGACAGGGGACCCACTGTAAAGCCACTAAGAGAGACAGAGGGGAAAGGGACAGGGTTGGCGTGCTCTGTTCCCTTCTTGACTTGCAGACTTCGGAGAGCAGGACCCATGTGCCTGGGTTCCCAGGTTATCCTGTGCCTAATGCAGCATCCTGGCCTCTCCCACAGCGTCTTTCTCCCCACAGTCCTGGAAGGCTTATTTTTCCAGTTCCCCATGTCCTCTCTTCTTTAGTCCCTGCTGGTCTCTGCAGTGCAGAGCCCATCCCCCAACCTCCTGCTCTCCTCCCTCCATCTCCGTCTGCTGCCTAATGAGGCTGAAAATGAGTCTGACATCGTCCTTCATCTTCCTGCTCCAGCCGAGAAGGATGACAGCATCACCCCCTCCCTGCCCTGAGCCCATCTCACATCCAGGCAAAACCAGGACTAGATGATCAAATCTCTCTTCCCTGTGCCTGCCCCCTTGAACCTGGGAATAAAAGGGAAGGCAGAAGGGGACAATCTGATACCTGAAACCCCCATCTCTGTAGGTTCCCTTCCCTAAGGGTCACCCAGGGAAGTCAGGGAAGAGGGAAAGCATTTCAGTTGTAGCCAGATGGATGCTGGATCCCAGTCTTCTCTCTGCTCCTACCCCTGGGGGTGCCACGGTCACTTCCCTTCCTCCCTGGAGGATCCTAGGTACCTACCTGGTGGTTGGGGAAGGGGTAGAGGCAGGAGAGAGGGGAAGCAGGGCAGTTTGGGCTCTGCAGAAGATGGTGCTAGAACAACATAGAAGCCAGTTAAAGGCAGGACCTCTCAGTGCATTGATAAGACAGGGGTAGGGATTACCTGAAGGCATCTGGGATTTGGAGCAGTGACTCATTTTCCTTGTTAACCATACCTGTATCTCCTTTTCTTGGCTGAGGCCAAGAAGGGCAGGGGTTGGGAGCAGGGCCTGGTGACTGTCCACACGGACGCCCTTTCCCTGTGACCTCCTCCCACCTTCCTCCTGGCCTGGCTGGTTGAACTCACCTGGCCATGTCATAGAAGGCATTGCCCAGTTCAGGAAGCAGCAAGTTGGCCTCCTCACCCCCACTCTGCACAGCTGCCATCAGGACTGACTTCTCATCTTCAGCCTCCTGGATGCCGAAGAGACAGGGTTGGGCTTTGGGGTGGTGTCCCAAGATGGGGGAGCAGCACATTGGGACAGGTATGGGAAGAGCAGCCAAGGCTAGGACAGTGACCTGAGGGGCTTAGGAAGAGTGAGGCAGGAGAGGCGTTTTGAGGGGCTGGTGAATAATAAGAGAATGAGTGTGGGGGGAGAAGCAGTGAGGCTATTGGGCTGGTCTGGGTTTTGGGATGATATCTACTAGTGTGGCATTGAAGAGAGGCTGGGCCTGCCTCCTCTCCCCTGGCAAAAAGGGAGCCCTGGATGGCTAAGATTCCTTCTCTAATTAGCCGGGGGTGCCTGCCTGTGGTCCCAGCTACTCTTGGGAGACTGAGGTGGGAGGATTGCTTCAGCCCAGGAGGCAGAGGCTGCAGTGAGCCAAGATCGTGCTGCACTCCAGGCTGGGACACTTGGGTTTGGCCCTACCCCTCCTTACTGCTTCTGTGCAGGCTCCTCCACTGCTCACCGAGTCAGAGCTACTGTCCTCAGCTGGCCCAGAGAGGTGAGGAGAAATGGGAGCCGGCTGGCTGATGACAACAAGGGGAGAAGCCTCTCGAGGCCCAGCAGGAGAGGAGCCTGGGTCCCCATGCTCACAAAGGCCATAGGGTGGGAGCCTCATGTCTTCTGGGGACTCGTCCTCTGAGTCTGTCAGAGCTGCTGGGCAGCCTGTAGGAGACGAAGCAGGCAGAGAAGAAAAAAGGATGTGTTGTGAGGAGCTCGACCAGCTCTCTCCTCTGGATGAGGGGTATCATTAGACTAAACAGGGGCCAGGGTCTGGGAAAGAAAAGGCAAAACATATAGAAGGCAAAGGCAGCTCCCAGCAAGGTTACATGGAGCCTCCCTCAACAGCGGGAGGTAGAGTGGGGAGGAGGTGTTACAAGATTGGGGCTATACGGACTCAGCCCCGCAGTGGCCTCCTCATCCTCTGTGGTGGCATCCTCGTTCCACTTCTCATCTGCCACCTTCTCCAGGCGGGCCTCTAGCTTTCTCATGTACTCTAGCAATTCCTGGAATTGGGAAGGAAAAAGGCAGGTGCTAGAGAATGGGAAGGTGCCAAACTTGCTAGCCTGCAGAGCCATTCTCTGCACCAAAGAAGAACTCTTAGCTCCTTGGGTGCTAAGAGCATCAGGATTAGATGCCTTCAGCAAAGATTGGGGCAACTTCAGGTAGACACTCCCCCCAGCACCCCTGCTTCACCACTTACATCCCTCCCTTCTCCCAGAGATCATCCCCTGTCCTGCCAAATCGGTTAATAAGAGAAGCCAGGGTACGGGCCCTCTTGGAGAGAACAGTTTCTAAGCCAAGAGATGACAGGAATTTACAAAGTTTCTAGCCCTCAAGTCCTCACCTGTGGCATCCATGGGGCCTGGGTTATGGGTACTCACCTGCTTCTCCTCCTGTAACTGCTCCTTTTCCTTCTGGAGCACACGCAGGGCTGATCTCAGCTCTGTCAGCTCCCGCTTACTTTCTGACAACTGTACCTGAGGGAAGAGGGCCCGATGGAATCTGAAGCCTAGAATGTACCTCCAAGAACCTGGACTCTGGGACCAGGACCAACAATCTAGAACCAGGTCTCCCCATGTCTCTGCTTCTTCCCTGCTCTGACACACATACACAGGAATTCCCAACACTCTTCCTCCATGAGTACTTTGTCTTGGGCCACAGAGACTCAGTTTTCTAAGTCTTAGTCTCTGCCTCTCGAGTGGGGACCTGGATGACTTCCTCTAGGCTGGGGTGCAGAGGCCTTGGTCATACCAAGGGGCCACTCTATAATTCTCCTTAGTCACCTCTACTGGGCCCAGATGTGTACCCTGAGAGCAGAAAAAAATGCACATTTCAAACCAATGAGGGCTTGCGTGTGCAAGTGAAATGCCACCCAACATGTAAGCAGACACCTAGCACTTCTGAGCCCATACCCAAGACAGAGAGAAGGGGTATGGATGCCTCAGGAGGCCATAGGACAGGACCCTTGGCGGCTGGGTGCCTCACCAGGCTAGAATCCTTCTCCCGGGCCAGCTCAGTCTTGAACACGTGGTTTTGAGTCCTCTCCTCCTGAACTGCCTTCTCCAATCGAAGTATCTCTGCACTCAGCTTCAGGATCTTGTCCTTCTCTGCCTGGGAGACAGCCGAGAAGGAAAATGGGAGGGTGGAGGGGGAAGAAAAAGGAACGCCACTGTCAACAGCATCATCCCTTACTTGTCCTTTCCTTTATTTAAAGCATCATTTTTAGAGCACTTTCCCCTTTTTGCCTTCATTTCCTATACCCTCTGAATGAAGGACAGGACATGACGGCAGGTGCTGCTTGATCAAGAACGGGCATTATGGCAGGGCCTGGGGTCTAGGACAGAAAATGTTTCTGTTCCAAGGAAGGTACTCTGGTGATCAGGATTGGGATACCCCGGTTAGGGATGGGTCATGCCTAGAGAGTAAAGTGTATCTCCTCAAAGCCCCTCTCCACCCGAGTCCTCTAAGGTTCTCAACCCCTCTTCTCTCCTCCCAGAGGGTCTGACCACATGTAGGAGTCCCCACAGAGGTGGGGGCAGTGGCCTTCAGATTGCCAGATGCCCCCCATCCCTCTACCTCCACACTCTGCAGCAGCCCTGCCCGCTCCTTGCTCCATTGGCATTTTTCTTCCTTCAAGTGCAAACCGAGCTCAGCCAGCCTGCCGTTAACTTCAGCCACTTCCAGGCGGCTGCGGTGTAGTTCGGCTATGGTGCGGTCTCTGGCTGCTGCTGCGCTGGCCAACTCCTCCCCAAGAAGGGTGGCTTTCTGCTGGCTTGAGGTGGCAAGCTCCTGGGCCCCTCGAAGCTGCTCCTTCAAGGGCTCCAGCTCAGCCTCAGGAGAAAGGAGAAGATGGAGATCAGAGTTCCCAGTGAATCATTTGTCAGCCGGGGAGGTAACCAGGCTCCCTCCACTCCACTGCGTTAGGACTCGGGGTTGTGTTGTTTAGTCTTTAGCCATGTCTCTCCCCTTCTCTTTAGACACTCAGGCTTTTCTACAACTTGCCCTTGGAATTTCCCGTTTCCTGTTGCCAAGGGGCCTCACTCACCACCCGCTGCTGGGCCTGGCCTAGGGTGTCCTTCATCTGGGCCACCTTGTCTTTCAGTCGCTGGGCCTGAGCACTCTGCTCCTTTTGCCAGCTCTTGGCCTCCTTCAGGTCCAAATTTAAGCGATGGTTCTCCTGTTGTGCCACTTGGAGCTCAGCCTGAGGGAAGTGGAAAGCAGGTAAGGAAAGGGTATGTGTGTTGGGGTGGCTCAGGAGGTGAACCATTGTGATGAGAGAGGTCAAGGTTCCACTTCTCAGATTTAACACACACTTAAGCCTTCAGCTATTGCCAGCCCTTCTTGGGTTCTCAGCTCAAATAACTCAATCCTGCATATCCAGTCTCCAGCTCCCAAACTGAGGTATCCAGCATCACAGCCTCGGGTCTTCCATGTAGGCATTCCATGTACCATTTCTGCTACTCCATTCTTTCTCTTAAATCAAAACTCAGTCTTCATGCCCTACAGGCCCCTTAAACTCAACAGTCTACCTCCCACCCCATCCCAGTCTTTCCTACTCTTATTTCCGTCCAGGGTACCAACTAGCTCCCACGTTACTCAGGATGGAGTAACCTGGTGCCCTTGGTGCCATGCTTGGCTCTGTCCTCCCCCTAGCGGCCCACAGAAAAACCTATTGCTTCTCCATCCTGGTCACAGCCATTTCCCCTTCTCTATTACCACCACAACCACGTTATCTCAGGCTCTGGTCATTTCTTGCTTGTACTACTGAATAACTTCATAACTAGTTCATTCTCCACAAGGGAATCAGATTATTCTTCTTTAGGTACAGTTCTGATTCTTTAAATACAGTTATTTTCTTTTTTAGAGATAGGGTCTGGCTCTGTCGCCAAGACTGGAGTGAAGCAGCATGGTCACGGCTCACTGCAGCCTCCAACACCTGGGCTCAAGCAATTGTCTCAACTCAGCCTCCCTGGTAGCTGGGATTATAGGTGTGTGCCACCACGCCTGCCTAATTTTTGTATTTTTTTGTAGAGATGAGACAGGGTCTCACTATGTTGCCTAGGCTTGTCTTGAACTCCTGAGCTCGAGGGATCCTCCTGCCTTCACCTCCCAAAATGTTGGGATTACAGGCGTGGGCCACTACACCCGGCCATAAGTACAGCACATGTCACCCTTGCTTGAAAAATCATCAAAGCCTTTCACTGCTTGTGGAATAAAAATGAAGCTCAAGATCCACCACAGTCTAACCTAGGCCCTATCTCAAACACTTCACCCACACATTCAACTGCCCTGAGTGTTCTGGCCTTTAAGTCTTTGCTCATGTCTTTCTCTGTTCCTAGAATAGCCTCACGCTCATTTCTGTCTACTCAAATTCTACCTATTCTCACTGCTGAGCAAAGGGTTTTTTAACAATCTTCCACATTAAACCCAGGGTACTGAAGAAGGGATTTAGGAGTTCTGCAGATACTTGATTTGAATGTCTTCTAAATTATTAACAATTATGTTAAAAAAAAAAAAAAAAAACACAGGGCCAGGTGCAGTGGCTCAAGCCTGCAATCTCAGCGTGATTTGGGAGGCCGAGGTGGGCGGATCACCTGAGGTCAGAAGTTCAAGACCAGCCTTGCCAACATGGTGAAACCCCATCTCTACTAAAAATACAAAAAATTAGCCAGGCGTGGTGGCAGGTGCCTGTAATCCCAGCTACTCAGGAGGCTGAGACAGAAGAATCGCTTGAACCCGGAAGGCAGAGGTTGCAGTGAGCTGAGATCGCACCACTGCACTCCAGCCTGGGCAACAAGATGAAACTCCGTCTCAAAACAAACAAACAAAACAAATAAAACCCATAAAGTCACAAGTTAACACACTGGAGATCACCAACTGACATATGTTTCCAGGTTAATTCATTTTTGTGCAAAGCTCAGAATAGTTTCTACTGTATTTTCTATTGAATTGAAGAGTAAACTGAGTTGCAAGGTGGAGAGTTTAAAAATTGTTATTTGCACCTACTTGTGTTTGACTCAAGGTGTTCTCGATATTGTAAAACCAAAATAAAATACAGAAATACATTAGTTGCTGAGGCTGGCAGAACAGTCATCGATAGCCTCTCATTTCAAAGTTTGGTATGCCTCAAAATTACCTAATTGCTTTCATTACCTTTTAAGTAAAGGTTATACATTCAAATTTATAAAAATAAATTTATAGTAATAAAACATTGTTTTTGTTTATTCAGTGAGATTCCACACAAGATTAAAAACTTTATTGGTGGGAGGAGAGGAAACGGTTCTGCTAAAAAGGTTTGAAAGTACTAGGCTACTACATGCCCCACACCCCACCCCTTTTTTTTCTGAGACAGAATCTTGCTCTGTCACCCAGCCTGGAGTGCAGGGGTGCGATCATAGCACACTGCAGCCTTGACCTCCTGGGCTCAAGCAATCCTTCCACCTCAGCTTCCTGAGTAGCTGGGACTACAGGTGCATGCCACCATGCCTGGCTAATTTTTAAAATTTTTTGTAGAGATGGGGTCTCACTACGTTGCCCAGGCTGGTTTTGAACTCCTGGGCTTGAACAATCCTCCCGCCTCGGCCTCCCAAAGTGTTATGATCACAGGTGTGAGCTACCACGCCAAGCCATGGCCCGCCCTTTTTTTTTTTTTTTTTTTTTTTTTTTTTTGGGACAGAGTCTCACTCTGTTGCCCAGGCTGGAGAGCTGTAGTGCGATCTAGGCTCACTGCAATTTCTGCCTCCTGGGTTCAAGTGATTCTCCTGCCTCAGCCTTCTGAGTAGCTGGGATTATAGGCACCTGACACCACACCTGGCTAATTTTTGTATTTTTAGTAGAGATGGGGTTTCACCATGTCGGCCAGGCTGGTCTTGAACTCCTGACCTCAGGGGATCCGCCTGCCTCTGCCTCCCAAAGTGCTGGGATTACAGGCATGAGCCACTGTGCCTGGCCTCCACACCCCTTTTAAAAAGACTTTTCTAATGTCTCTAACAAGATGTGCACTCATACACCTCCCTGGAGCTCCACAATACTTTATTAGATTTCTCTTGAGGCCAGGTGCAGTGGCTCACACCTGTAATCCCAGCAATTTGGGAAGCTGAGGTGGGTGGATCACTTGAGGTCAAGAGTTTGAGACCAGCCTGCCCAACATGGTGAAACCCTGTCTCTACTAAAAATACAAAAGTTAGCTGATGGTGGCATGCGCCTGTAATTCCCGCTGCTCAGGTAACTGAGACATGAGAGTTGCTTGAACCCGGGAGGCAGAGGTTGCACTGAGCTGAGATCGTACCACTGCACTTCAGCACAGAAGACAAAGTGAGACTCTGTCTCCAAAAAACAAACAAAAAAAATTTCTCTTGTGACACTCTTATACTGCACTTTTCCACTCTGACTAATCCTGATTTGGGTATATGTCTTATGTTCCCTAGTAGAGTGCACACAATGTCTTCTTTACATTTTTATTCCCGTTGGTGTCCGGCTCTCGAGAGGGAATCAAACACTGGCTGGACAATGGAGAAAGCAAATCAACTCTGAGCCCCTTACCTCGCTTTGCTCCTTGTCTGCTTGTACTTCTTTCAGCTGCCCAAGGAGCTTCTCTTGTTCCCGAGTCAGGGCCTTCACTGTGTCTCTAAGCCTGTGATTGGTGGGATGACATGTCAGACAATCTGCTCCACCCAGAGAAGGAATGGACTCAGGCCTCTGTCTTGTGCTCTGCTGCTGCTGCTCTAGGCCCAGAGCTCCATTTTACTCTGGGATGCATAAATCCCCAAGCCAGCTGATCCAGTTCTAAGCCCCAGGAAACCAAGATTCCAGGTTCTAGAGAAGAATTTAGACAGAAATAGTTTTTCTTATCTTTTTGTGTAATATTTTAAGGAATGTTTTGCTGATGGCTCCCATTGTCTTCACTCAATCAAGATATTAGAATCTAGTCTTTTTGAGACAAGGGCAGTCATTATTGATTATAAACTTTTGATATAGACCAGAAGTTGGCAGACTCTTTCTGTAAAGGGCCTGATAGGAAAGATTTTATGCTTTGCAGTCCATGTGTGGTCTCTGTGGCATCTACTCAACTCTGCCATTGTAGTGCAGGACCATCCAATGACAGTACGTAAACGAATGAGCATCATGTTTCAATAAAACTTGAACACAGATTTGAAGTTCATACAGCTTTCACATGTCACAAAATATTCTTCTTTTAATTTGTTCTTAACCATTAAAAGATGTAAAAACTATTCTTACCTGTGGGTTATACAACAGGTGGCAGGCTAGATTTGGCTTGTGGGCCATAGTTGTTGACCCCTGGTCTAGACAGCCCCTAATCTTTTCCAGATGCTCAATCTGACCACTGCTTTTCTAACCTATGACTTAGAATGTAGACATCTAATATCTCCCTAGGGTGAGACTAACATATCCTGAAGAAGCCTCTCAGATGAACTCACTTATTACTTTGGGCCTTGGATAGAATGCTCTTTCTTTTAAACAGTTTTTTAAAATATCACACCTACCAGTACTAAATGAAACATAATTATGTCGTTAATGAAATAAGGAACTAGAGTGTTTAAACTGGTGAAAATTTGAAGGATGGACATGGGAGGTGGTGGTCAATATTTACGCCACTTGGTAGAGAAAACAATTTTCTGAAAGAAGAAAGAAATTTATTCTATGTGGCTCCAGAGGTCTCGGTACCCCCTGGTAAGTTATAGGAGAGTAGAGTTTGGCTCAATACAAGAGATACAAAAATGACAGCTGTCAAATGTTAAAAGAGGCTGCCTCCTGAGGGTGACCTCTTACATACCCTCACACATATCTTACAATCCCAGTGCTAAGAGTTTATGATTTGTGTCTTTTTTTTCCAGGGCAGAGATTCCATAACATTCATGGATCACCAGTTATAATGTTTCTTAATAGTAAGAACACGGTCTAATCTTATCTTTCCTGTGGCCAAATCTGAAATCCATCCTCTCTTATCTTGCACTGACTTCCATCCATTCGCTTCTTCCAAATCCTCCACTCCTAGCTCTTGCTCAGCTTTTGCTGTACAATAAGTGGTAACTATGATTATTTCTGAAGTGGAGGAATACAGAATAGCATTTGGAAAGATAGTAGAGAGCTCGGCAGAAAAGGGTATCCCCAGTAACTAGCCTGAGTGAGGGTGAGAGGGAAAGAGAAAGCGTGTGAGGCAGACAGCAGGTCTGCTTGCCTGAGAGGGGGCTGGAGTGTGGGGGTCATGGAAGGGAGAGGAAGTGATGGGGTCAGTGGACTCCCCTCACCTGTCCAGCTCCACTTCCTTCGTCAGCACTTTCTCACTGATGGTCTGGATGTCATCCTCTAGCTCCAGGATGCGTGCCACATGGTCTCCCTGTTGCCGACTCAGGATGTCCCTCTCTTCTGTGATCTCCCCATGGGACCGGGAAATCCCCTGAAATTAAGTTTCCCCCAGAAGAAAAGGGAGGTTGGGACTCATCTCTCAAGTGGTGGAACAAAGGCTTAGGAAGAGCACACCAGGGTCTGACTGCTCCCACCTGGCTATCACATTGCCTTCCTTGAAAAAGAAACTGTAAGGGAACATTCCCTTACCTATCAATATGGCCACCTCCACCTTACCCCAGCATTCCTATGTTCAAAGAACTGAATCTCATTACAAGTTTGGAACATGTCTCTTGTCACATCAAGTTTAATCCCACCCATTACCCCTTAAACCTATTTCCTTGATGCCAGAACCATCATAAAAGCCCACTAACATCTCTCCTTCACCCTCTTCACTGGGTTCAGATTTTGGACGCTGGGTGAGCAGCCAGGCCCTGTCCCCTACCTGGCCCAGCTCCCACCTTGTACTGTTCCATCAGCTCCGTGTGCTCCTGCCTGGCAGTTGCCAGAGCCCTCTCGAGCTCCTGCACTCGGCTCCTCAGCTCTGTCACCTGTCCCTCCAGCTGCAGCTTCAGCTGCATCAGGTCATTCCGTTCTTGCTGGCTCTCATCGAGCTGGTTCTACAGGCAGCAGAAGGAGAAGGGGAGTGTGCTGGCGGAGTACCCCTTCTAAGGTCCCATCCTCACCACTCTCCAGGTGCATTTTGGGGTTGGGAAGTTACATAGCTTTGGGTTATAAAGAGGTGAGGAAGGGGATGCTCAGTGTGCTACCGAATTCCGTCCACCACCCAGTCAGACGCACCAGCTCATGGCACTCTGAATTGCCCATCTCTCTTACCTCTCCCCACCCTAGGCCTGGCCCTTTCCTCACCCAGCAATTGCAGGAATCCCCCGTGTGGCACAAGTCAATGAACACAGACACAAGGGATGGCTCCCCTAATTTTACCCTATCTGCTCTGGAGTTGAACAGACTTGGGTTCAAATCTTCAATGCAATTTTTACTAGCTATGTGATTTTTTTTAAAGATAGGGTCTCACTATGTTGCCCAGGCTGGAGTGCAGTGGCTAGCCATAGGTGCAACCATAGCATACCATACCTCAAACTCCTGGCCTCAAGCAACCCTTCCACCTCAGTGTCTCCCCCAGTAGCTGGGACTACGGACGCATGCCACTACACCCAGCTAGCTATGTGATTTTGAACAAGCTTCTTCTCTAAGTCTCTGTGTCCTCATCTGTAACATGATCCCTTAGTGTGAATTGTTGTAAGGCTCAAATGAGAAACATGATTGTGAAAACGCAACAGAGAGTAGGAGCTCACACATCTTTCACTTACGTGAGATATAAACATCTTCCTGGGTGACAGAGCAAGACTGTCTCAAAAAAAAAAAAAAAAAAAAAAAAAAAAAGAAAAAAAACCCCAAAAAACAAACAAACAAACAAAAAAACCCCAAACAGTATCATTTCAACATGTAGTCAAAATAAAAATTATTGAAGTCTTTTACATTCTCTTTAAAAAATACTAAGTCTTCAAAATCTGGAGTATATTTTACCCTTATCGTACATCTCAGTTTGGATTAATTGCATTTGAAGTGCTCAAGAGCCATATATAGTTAAGAGCCTTTGGTATTGGACAGTACAGGTCCGGGGCCTTGCCTATCTGCGCTCACTCCTCACTTGTCCTGGAGGCAGGTCTTGTGCTCCCCTTTCTCTGAATGTTCCCTGGAGTAGCCTCTCTCCACCCTTTGATCTTCCTCTAGGGCATAGAGGGCAGGATGTAGTGCGTGGAGAAGGAAGGCTGCAAAAGTTCTTATGAAATCCTGAGTTACACCGGCCTTTGGGTGGTCTCCTTTCCTGCCTTACATGTTCGTGTATGTCTATGTTAGACTGAGACTCTCCTGGAGGCAGGACTTTGTCTAACTTTCAGTGAGGTCTTTAGTTGAGGCCACAGATGAGGGGAGGGTAAGGTAGGAAGGGTCCTCTTGCAATGCTGTCTCCCACTCCCTTGCCTGGGAATAACTCTGTTGCTCTTTTCTCACCTGTAACACAGTTGCCTTGGGGACAACCAGCAGGATGTCAGAGCCCCCATCAGCCTCCTCCAGGGTCACCAGTTCATCCATGGGCCTTGGCTCTCGGAACTGGAAAGGGGGGCTCTGCCCACACACCCGGCCTTGGCGGTTCACATATCGGAACTGGTAGAGCTGAGCTCCTGGTTTGGGCAGGTAGCTGGCTGTGGGAAGAAGAATGGACCCAGGACCCCAATGATCCAATGTCCTTGGCTCCATCCAGCCTCTTGCTTGGTGTTCCATATACCGTTTCTTCTCTTCTCCACCTCCCACAGGCCATTTCTTTTCCTAGGGTACTCTTCTCCCTCCTTTCTGCCTGTCCCTCTCCTTCCTTTCTTTCCCAAACCCACTCCCCCTCTAACATAATCATAATAATGCTAGTTACTATGTAGTGAGTGCCTACCATGTACCAGACACTGTGGTAACACTTTTTATTTTACTTTATCTTGAGACAGAGTCTTGCTCTGTCGCCCAGGCTGGAGTGCAGTGGCACGATCTTGGCTCGTTGCAACCTCCACCTCCCGGGTTCAAGAGATTCTCCTGCCTCAGCCTCGTGAGTAGCTGGGACTACTCAGCCATGCACCACCACGCCTGGCTAATTTTCTTTTTATTTTTAGTAGAGACAGGGTTTTGCCATGTTGGCCAGGCTGATCCTGAATTCCTGACCTCAAGTGATCCACCCACCTTGGCCTCCCAAAGTGCTGGAGTCACCACACCTGGCCTATAGCTTTCAATTTAAATCCTCGTAATGTTCCTATAAGCCAGGCATCCCCTTTTACTGTTAAGATAACAGACACAGGGAGGTTATGTAATTTGCCCAAGGCCAAACAGCTTGTAAGTGTTAGAGGTGAGATTTGAACCCAGGGCTTTCCCTCTTCTCACCACATAATGCTACCTTTCCCTCTTCCCTACTCCCCCATTTTTCCTTCTTTGGGTAGGACACGGGACTAGATGCCCTCTGAAGTTCCTTCTGTTTCTATGTCCCTGATTCTGCGATAATCCCGTGATTCTCTATCTGCTGAGCCCTGTTGGATATATTCTCATTATATTTATTTTCGTTTATTTTTCCTTGTCCTTTGTGCCTAACTTTCAATGTTTCTGAGCCCACTACCTTCTTTCAAACCTCCACTCCCTTGGCTCCTCTCTCCCAATTTTCCATCTTCCCTTGTACCTTGGAACTGGACACTGGTGTGAATGGGGGAACCATCAGCTGTACTTTCAGGCACGGAAGACCACACAAATGTGTGGTAATCCCGAACACAGGCAGCCTCCACCTGTGAAAGCCCAAGGTTGGAGAAAGGTATGGTCATGGAACTACCTTCTATGGATGGAAGAAAGGGCTGAGGGGTTGAATAAGGGGGGCAGGATGGAGCTACAGTGGCAACAATGACAAGAGAAAGGGAAAGTGGAGGGACACTAATGTGTCAGTAAAGAACAAGGCTAAGATGGAGAAAATATGTGCTTTGGTTATACAGGTGGCCTCTGTCATCTGTGACATCTTTCTCTCTTCTTCTCTATCAACCTGAGGTTGAGAATCCAAGAGCCCAATCATTCCCCTTATTCCAACCAACCCACAGCCCATAAACCTAAGCCAAAAGGGGTTCCAGAGATACCTTGAAGATGCCAATCCAGTCACTGGCACTGGGCATGGTGCCTGGGGGAAGGGTGTAGTGACATTCCACCTTGGTGTTGGGGATGTAGGTCCGGGCTACATTGAGAAAGTTGACTCCACCACGGGATGGTGCCCGGCTTAGTGGTGATTCTTCCATCCTGGCCTTGAGATATCTGTTCTCCTATGAAAGAAAGGGTTGATACCCTAAAGTCTCTCCAGTCCACCTCCTTCCCCCCCACAGCTCCAGCACCACACACTCACAGCCCCTGCCACTATACCTGGAGATAAGGCATACCTGGTTTCTAGTCCCTGAGGGTTACGGGGCATTTTTGAGGTATCACTCTTAGTCTCTAGGACGTAGGTCTGGCCTTCCCCATCCTGTCTCACACTGTACCTGCTCTGGCTCATAGACCCTTCTGAGGGTTCAGACTTCTCTAATTTTGCTCCCAAAAGGACACTGAGGGGGACAGAGCCTGGGATACTGCGACTTGGTCGACAGCCTCCATTTCTCCATCCCATCTCCCACACATCCTGGCCCTTGAATTCAAAATCCAACTGAAGTGTGGGGCCCTCTCATTGAGAGAGGTGTCCTTACCTACTCCTAAGCTTGTTGACCCAGCTGTATCCAGGAATGAGTTATGACATCAGAAAGCAGCAACTAATCTCTGAAAGGAATGGTTGAGTTTTCAGAGCTAGAATATGGCTGGGGGTCGGGGGAAACTGACAGCCCAAATCCTTAGGCTCCTGAGCTCTCAGCTCTTTTCATCTCTCTGAGCTGCCTACCCCCATGAATTCTAGGGAAGCAGAAAGCTTCCGCTGGCATCCAAGAGACAAAGGGAAGGGGAGGATATAAGGAAAGACAGGTTCTGTCCCTCGACTTATTATTCCAGGAAGTCAAGAATTCTGGAGGTGGCAACTTCAAGGGTGGAGTGAGGCGCTTAGCAGGAACGTGGTGGGGGTGGGGAGATGGAATGTGGGGGCCTGGAGCCAGGAAAGCCCCACCCCCGGGGCAGGGAACAGACTAGAAAGTGGGAAGGGGCCCCAAGAAGTGGAAATGTATATTTAACGTTGAGGAAAGGGGAGATAGTTCAAAAAGAACCTAACATTCTCCTCTCCAGACTGTGCCTGCAGCAGGACTAGAAACCTACTAGTTTCACTTTAGTATTTCTCTCCTCATTTTCTCTCTGCTCCCCTCAGCCTCCATCCTTCCATCTGTTTGTATTGGTAGCTGGAGACACACCACAGGATGGGGTTGAGAGGAAGGGGTGTTCCAAGTTAGCTGGGGAGAATTAATTGGAAAATATGAGGGTGGGGTGAGGACAGATAACAATAATAATGATCAAGAGAACTCCTCAGTCCAGGGCTGTGAGATGGCCCTCTTATTCATCACTCCTTTCCAGCCCACTAATCTGTTTCCTGTGTCACTCACAGCTGACATGTCCAACCAGCCATTGCCACTAGTCATATGCACGCCCCCAAACATCACAAACCCACACCAGGCTGAAGTCCAGGGCACAGGAGCTTTAAAAGAAAACAGAAACTCAGTGGATAAAGGTGAGCCAGCAACACAAAAAGGAGCAACTTCTGCCCCCCAAATAGGTAGAACAAAAAGTTTTTTTTAATGTTCATCTTCTGAAAAATTCCTGGTTGAAACTAGTCCTTGTTTTCTCCAAATGCAATTCTTCCAGCTTTCTAAGGGTGGGGGTAAATTGTCCCCAGAGATATACCTGGAGAACCCTAAAATACACCCCACAAAGAAAATCCGTAACAGCTGTAAACGTTCTTCATGTCCGAAAGAAAGTTCTGGGCACCTAAGATGTAGGTGTGTGGCCTGATTCAGATGTTCACATGAGGGGGCGGAGAGCGGGTGTCCCACCCCCTACTCTGTAGGGCTCTAGAGTTCCTTGACATTCTACAACTTGGAAGGTCCCCCTTCCTCCCCAGGGATTCAGCGTCGTAAAGGCCTTTGGATTTGCGTAGGGGAGAGAGGGAAGACGTGTAGGGCACACGTCTTGCCTGGGAGCGAATAAGCAGATTTCAGCTCCCCTAAAGGGATCAGCTTTATAGAGACGTACTGAGAAGAAGGAGAGGACGACAAGGGGGTGCCCCTCCGTAATCAGAGTCCCCTTGAAACCAAGAACTCCCCAAACAGCGGGGGTGGCTTCTCCAGTACGGAAAGCGTTAAAATCCAAACGCTCCTGTATTCCCCTTCGACAGTTCCCTTACGTTATCCTTCCCCAAACTGGAAAGTGGGGTGACCCTCCCCTCCCATAAGATCGCCCCCAATTAGGCCAAGTTTCTTACCCAACAGACGGATCAGCTGTTCCCCTCACCTCTCACCAACAACAAAAACAGCACTCCGACTTCTGGAGGGGAGGGAGAAGAGTGGGCGCGAGGGCTTCTGGGGTTTGTGGTTCTTCTGCGCCCTTTTGCCGCTGCGCGCTCGGATCTAGGACTATACATCCCAGAAGGCTGTGCGCAAGGAGGGCGGGGAAGAGGGCATCCGTGTCGGCGGCCTCACCGCGGCATCCTGGGAGGCGTAGTTCTCACTCCTATGACAGAAAACGAGGGTGTGGCCACCAAAGGACTTCAAGGCCCATGATCCCTTAGGAGGGGGCCGGCTGCATTAGGGGTGGCTGCTGGTTTGTAACGTGCGTTGTTGGGGGCTGGGGAGGATTTACGGCTCTAACGCCTTCTGTATAACGCTTTAACGGTGGGTAGAGCGGTTTCTGTTGCGTCCCGTCCTGTACTTTTCAGACCCACCTGTGAGATAGGCGTTAAGCGTTATGCACGCTTTATAGATGTAGAAACTGAAGTACGGTTAAGGAGGCGGTGTGAAGTGTCAAAGCTATGAAATGTAGAACTGCATTAGCCTTGGCTAATTCCACGTCATATATTCTTGCCACTACACCACAGCTACCCACCATTTTGGGGATGGGAAACTGATAGCTGGGGTATAGCAGTTTCTTCTTTACTTCAATCTCAGGGACAGACCTTGTAAGAATGATGTCTTCTGCACCGCTGACCATCTTCTTCCAACTTGAGGATTTCAGTGCTAAGGGTCCTGACCATACACATCTGGATTGGGCTCCCCCAGAGTGGCTTCTGGGTCTAGGAAGAGGATACAATTGCCTGAGGTGGTGGTAGGAGCGGTGGAATGAGAAGAATGAAATTGAAAAGGGAGCTTGGCATAATTCAGGACCTGTCACAATTCACAAACAAGCCACTTATGGGGCCTGTTTGCCCAAGCCTTTTAAGTGGCTTAAATTAATTAGGATAACAATACATGTTGACGTTCCGGTTTTTATTTAGGAGAGGTGAAAGATTGACACGTCTCCCACACCCCCAGTCACGTTATAGACTTGGGCATCCTGTCCCCCCT
Source organism: Pongo abelii (assembly GCF_028885655.2). NCBI lineage: Eukaryota > Metazoa > Chordata > Mammalia > Primates > Hominidae > Pongo > Pongo abelii. The sequence goes on from NC_071995.2 coordinate 51,522,218, forward strand.
CTCGCCATTCTCCATCCCTGTAGTCGGAAGCATTCAGAATAACCTCTTTCTCTGGCTCTGCATTAAAGGATTACAGTCTTAAGGATTGATTTCCTCTTCCTAGGTGCCTGCTTTAATTTTCTAGTTTACTAAACTGTGGAGCTTCTGCCTTTTCCAAGTTTTTTGGTAGTGTTTTGCTTTTACGACTGAATGCGGTGTCTGCCCTGAGTGTCTTTTATCTGAAGATCTCCAGGCACTTAACAATTAGTTACTGGGCTGCACAAACATTAAGGTGATGTGTCTGTGTCATTAGTCAGGATTTATGAGTTAGGGAACCAGTTTCTGAATGAGGAGGTAGCTCAAGGTCTGGAGTGGGTTAAGAGTGAGGTCTGTTCAAGGACCCAAGTCTCAAGTGTTCTTGGCTCTTGTCTTCCGCCCAAAATAAAGGTCTACGAGAAAACAGTCTCGGAGCTAAAAATGGTAACAACTTCCATTTCTTGGGTGCTTATGATCTGTTCAAACCATGCTAAGAATTTTCCCATTTAATACAACAGGCTTATGTAATATGCCTTGTTATTGTCCCCATTTTACACATGATGAAACTGAGGCACAATTAATGACTTGCCTGGAGTCATCCAGCTAGTAAGTGGCAGAATCAGGATTTAAGCACAAGCAGTCACCATACTCCCAGTCCAGAAACTCTGGCATGTGATACTAACTCCCATTGTTCTAAGGAACAGTGCTGGTTCATTAACGGGAGACAAATGTTCACTGAGCATTTATGTGCTCAGTGCAAGGCACAAGGTAATGTGAAACAGATTCATTCAACAAATATGTGTCAGGTACTATGCTAGGTATTCAGTTAATTTTATTGAAAGAATGAACAGAAAATATTCATTATTTTAAAATAATATATGTAATTCATTATTTTAAAATAATATATGTAATTCATTATTTTAAAATAATAAATGTAATTCATTATTTTAATTATAGTCATTACTTTCAAATATTCAAGTATTTGAAGGATAGATGAAATTTGGATAGTTTGGCAAGATGGGGACTGGGGAGGGTAAGCTTCTTCTAGGCCAAAGCAAAGATTTGGAGGTGGGAATGGATAATGAGCCTAGAGTCACATAATAGCACGTCAGTTTCAACCTTTATTTATTTATTTAGGCAAACTCAGGTTATTGGTAATGTCTGCCTGAAATGTTGTGTTGAGGATTCTGAGGAAAGAATGCTGGGTAGTAATGTCTGCCATGTACTCCAGATGGAAAATGGCAGTTGTAGTGGATGGACTAATTGGTCTCATTCCTGCCCGCTGCCATGTGACTTGCCGTATCTCCTGTAGAAGGAATACTACATGTCATTGACTTTGGGCTTTGTCATGTTTCATGATTTGGCTGATGGGATGTGAACAGACGTGACTCATGCCATGTTTGAACACATGAGTTTCCACTTTCTTGTTCTTCTCTGCCACTAGAATGGGAATAATCCACATGAGAGTTGCTCCTTCTGCCTGGGTCCAGGAATGAGAAGACCTGTGGAGCTGAGCTGCTGCTTACTCACAACCTGCATATACATAAATCAGAAGCCAGCATTGGTTGTTGTGAGTCCCTTAGATTTTGGGGTAGGTTGTGATTTCAGCAAAGCTGAATAAAAGCTACAGTTGGAGGCCAGGCATGGTGGCTCGCTCCTGTAATCCCAGCACTTTGGGAGGCCAAGGTGGGCGGATCACTTGAGGTCAGGAGGTCAAGACCAGCCTGGCCAACTGGTGAAACCCCGTCTCTACCAAAAATACAAAAATTAGCCAGGTGTGGTGGCACGTGCCTGTAATCCCGGCTACTTGGGAGGCTGAGGCAGGAGAATCGCTTGAACCCGGGAGGCAGAGGTTGCAGTGAGACAGAATGGTACCACTGTACTCCAGCCTGGGCGACAGAGTTGACACTCTGTCTCAAAAAACAAAACAAACAACAACAACGACAAAAAGAAGCTACAGTTGGATAATTGGATAATGGAAGATAAAATTGGAAAGACAGACTTAAGCCAGAGTATAGAGAGTTTTGAATGTCAAATGAGCCAGAGCCTGCTATGTGTTTATCAGAACCTGTTTCTTTCTTTTCTTGGACACACAGCTGTACCACATTTTTAAATTTTTTAATTTTTATTTTTTGAGATGGAGTCTCACTCTGTTGCCCAGGCTGGAGTGCAGTGGTGCGATCTTGGCTCACTGCAAACTCCACCTCCCGGGTTCATGCCATTCTCCTGCCTCAGCCTCCCAAGTAGCTGAGACTACAGGTACCCACCACCACACCCGGCTAATTTCTTTGTATTTTTGGTAGAGACGGGGTTTCACCATGTTAGCCAGGATGGTCTCGATCTTCTGACCTTGTGATCCACCCGCCTCGGCCTCCCAAAGTGCTGGGATTACAGGCGTGAGCCACCGTGCCCGGCCTAGCTATACCACATTTTTAAGCTTCTCCTTTAATTAATGTGTTCCATTTTCAAGTCTGGCCCATAAAACCCTCCAAAAAAGATCCTTCATATTTTTTTTCCTGTCTAGCTTGATGAAGATGACCTTAGGCACAGTGACCCTGAAGGCCACATGTTAGAGACAGTGGAGCCACAGGATGGAAGGCAGCTGGTTCCCTGAATCATCACTTGGCAGAGAGCTGACCACTAATCAGGATCATGTGTTTTAGATTTCACTTGACCAATAAATCAATTTCAATTGTTACACTGCTAAAAGTGTGGGGTTTATTTTTTATAGTAGCTACTGTTTTCCTAATCAATACATCACGTGCAAAGGTTTGGACTTCACTCCCATCAGGAATGGGAAGTTAGTCACTGAAGACTTTTTGAAAAAGGGGAATAATACTGTGAAGACAGGTGGAAGTTACAGTTATTGGGATCAAAGAATATTTCTGAGTGACAGTGGGAGATTTGGGGACTGTTGTTTTTTTTTTTCAGAATATAGTTTAACTCTTGTCTGGGAAAGGGAGATGACTGCCATGATTGTCGAAGGGCTCCATAGAACTGGGGAAGGAGCTGCTGAAAAATGAATCCATTTCCCTGAAATGTTGTCTCTTTTCTCTTTTGCAAAAGTCCTAATTCTGGTATTGCCTCATGTAGCTCGGTGCCCACCACATAATAAATGTTTAATGGAAGCTGGCCCTGGACTCTGGGAATGCTTTGAGGAGCTACCACTAGTTGAGTGCCTACTATGTCAGAGGTGCTCTTTCACCATTGAATCATCACAATAACTGTGCAAGGTGCTATCCAGATTTTACAGATGAAGAGACTGAGACTTAAGAGTAACTTACTGGCTGGGCGTGGTGGCTTATGTCTATAATCTCAGCATTTTGGGAGGCCAACGCTGGCAGATTGCTTGAGCACAGGAGTTAGAGACCAGCCTGGGCAACATGGCAAAACCCTGTTTCTACTAAAAATACAAAAATTAACCAGGTGTGGTGGTGCACACCTGTAGTCCCAGCTACTCGGGAGGCTGTGGTGGAGAATCACTTGAGCCTGGGAAATCAAAGCTGCAGTGAGCCATGAATGCACCAACTGTACTCCAGCCTGGGCGACGAGAATGTGACCGGTCTAAAAAAAAAAGCCTCTAAGAACAATCTTATTCTGAAACCTATACCTTTCCCAATATAACAAGATGCTTTCTGAGAAAATAATAATGACCAGTGTTATTAATAGTACTGAGTGTCTGCCATGTACCAGGCACTCTGCTGGATGCTTTACAAACACACAGAAGCAGCTCTATCAGATATTGTAGGCTGTTCTGAATGTTTCCAAACTGTGGACTCTGTGAGAAGTAGGAAAAACATTGACGTAATTTTAGCGCAAAGTTTGATTTCCTTGGGGCTTTTCTTTAAGGTCTCCGGCCCATTTTCTTTTGTCCTCTTAGTTCCTTGGTTGACCCCGGGCTGGGTGGAAGAATGGTTTAGAGATCTCAACTATACTCAGGTCTGCAGCTCCTTCACTCTGCAGACCCGTCAAGCCACTCTACTATCAAAGTGTTCAGATCATATTATTATTATATAATTTTGATCAATGAAAAAAACCAAAGTTCAGAAAGATTAAATAACTTGAGCAAAGCCACATAGCTAGTATGAGATTTATTTATTTATTTTTGAGAGAGAGTCTTACTCTGTCACCCACGCTGGAGTGTAGTGGCATGATTTCGGCTCACTGCAACCTCTGCCTCCAGGGTTCAAGCAATTCTCCTGCCTCATCCTCCTGAGTAGATGGGGTTACATGTGCCTGCCACCATGCCTGGCTAACTTTTGTATTTTTAGTAGAGTAGAGATGGGGTTTCACTGTGTTGGCCAGGCTGGTCTCGAACTCCTGACCTCAGGTGATCCGCCTTGGCCTCCCAAAAAGCTGGGATTACAGGCATGAACCACTGTACCCAGCCCCTAGTATGAGATTTAAATCAAGAATTCCTGACTCGAGAGTGCTCTCCTGTGCCCTCTGCATCCATCACAGTCCAAATTCGACAATGTTACAAGTCCTTTTTTTTGCCATTTTGGCCTCATTACCTTGATTCGTGTATTAGAGTAGATATAACAGCTGCAACAGACAACCCCCAGATCTCAGCGTCTCAACATGATAAGAATTTATGTATCACATAAGTCCAATGTGGATATTTGTGGTCAGGTGACTCAAGAATCCAGATCTGTTCATGCTGTGGATCTGCCATCTGAAATATGTGGCTTCAGATTGCCCAGGTGTCACCGCCAGCAGATGGGGAAGAGCGAGCATGTGGAGAAGGCACACACTCTAAACTTTCACAGCTTGGGAGTAACACATTACTTCCACTTATATCGTATTGGTGAGAACCCATCATATGGCCTCATATAATAGGGGCTGGAGATAGAATCTAGTCTTGTGCCCATTCCATGCTCTATCAACAAGGGTTGAATCAACATTCTAGAATCAGCAGAGTTGTCCTGGGAGAAGAGATACCTCTGATGAGAAGACTTTTGATTCTAATCTGGCCATATGCTCATACCTCTATTAGTGTCACATTTATTCCACTGAAATTTATAGAGCATCAACTTTGTGAATCACACATAAGCAAAGATCCCCTGCTGAAGAAAGGCTGGAATTCAGCCAACCAAAATGTTGATGGGGCATAAGGCCACAGGCTGATTGGTCATGAATGTGGCCGATTTCCCTCAAGATAGTGTTATTCATATGGTTATAGGGTTTCTTTATTTTTATTATTCTATTGATAAAAAGTTTGAAAATTTTTCCCCTGTCACAAAATAAATAGCTGTGTGTTGTGGTCACAATTTAAATAGCTGATTTCACGTACTTTGCAATTCTATCAGCTCTCTGGCAGTTTCAAAATACTTCTCTCTGGGAAACTGTGTGGCTTTGCCTGTCCCCTATGCTTCTCTGGCCTCCCTAGCGCTATGGGAATTGGGAGAAGCGGGGAGGTTAACCCTGGAGCCTGAGAACGCAACAAGGAAGCAGCTCAGTTATCTTGCTAAGACCTCTCTCTCGTCTGCCAGAGAGAATGCAGCAAATAGGATAGACGCAGAGATATTTAGGAAGTAGCATGCAGGATGTGGGCAATGAAGGAAACAGGACATTTTGATTTCTGAAGTAATGATTTTGATGTCTGTAGATATGTGATGCTAAAAAAGTTAAACTTTTAGCTTAAAAAAATCACTTAAGGGGGTCAGGTGTGGTGGCTCATGCCTGTAATCCCAGGACTTTGGGAGGCTGAAGTGGGAGGACTGCTTGAGCTCAGGAGTTCAAGACCAGCCTGGACAACATGGCAAAACCTCGTCTCTACAAAAAATACAAAAATTAGCTGAGCATGGTGGCGTATGCCTGTGGTCCCAGCTACTTAGGGGCTGAGGTGGGAGGATGACTTGAGTCCGGGAGGTCGAGGCTGCAGTGAGCTGTGTTCGCATCACTGTACTCCAGCCTGGGTAACAAAGGGAGACCCTGTCTCAAAAAAGAAAAAAAAAGTCACTAAGTCATTTAATACATGCAACAGGCTCTCATGTCTCATCCTAACCTGAAGGAAGGGTCATGGCTGATCCCAGGGTACTGGCTTGGGCATCTGAGTGGATGCAGTCCTTCCCTGAGAGGGGATGTTGGCAGAAGGAGTAGGTTTGTTTGTTTATTTATTTATTTATTTATTTATTTATTTATTTTTGAGACGAAGTCTTGCTCTATCACCAGTCTGGAGCGCAGTGATCTCTGCTCACTGTAACCTCACTGTAACAATCGCTTAGATTCAAGCGATTCTCCTGCCTCCACCTCCCTCAGTAGCTGGGATTATAAGCGTGCGCCACCATGCCCAGCTAGTTTTTTGTTGTTGTTGTTATTTTTAGTAGAGACAGGGTTTCACCATGTTGACCAGTCTGGTCTCAAACTCCTGACCTCAAATGATCCACCCGTCTCAGCCTCCCAGAGTGCTGGTATTACAGGTGTAAGCCACCGTGCCCAGTCAGGAGTAGGTTTATGGGTGGGCATGCCTTAGTAAGGCTGGCATGGGGGAGGTTGTTCTCCTTCTGGACAAAGAGGATTTGAGGTACATCTGAGTCTCCAGAAAGCCTTTCCTTGTATTGTGGATCCCAACCTTCCTGGCCATCTTTGTGTAGTTCCAAACTTGCTCTTAAGGGATAAGACGGAAGATAGTTTAGAAACCTACTTGCTGGAAAAAACAGTCCAGCTAATCATATAGACTGTGTGTGTGTGTGTGTGTGTGTGTGTGTGTGTGTGTGTGTGTGTGTCCAGTTAATCATATAGACTCTGTGTGTGTGTGTGTGTGTGTGTGTGTGTGTGTGTGTGTGTGTGTGTGTGTGTATTAGTACCAAGAGGAGCAGGTTTGGGATTGCAAAGGCAATAGACGTTCATCTGCATTGTACATAACATTTGTATATTAATTAGCTCACATAAAAATGCATGCAGACCTCCCAAGTCTCAGCCCCTCTCCTAATAGAGGAATCATTCTTATCATTGTTTCTGATTGTACCCCCACAATCTAGTTTTGCTGTTGGTGAGGTTGGGCTAGTCATTCTTGAAAATAACTGGTCGTCCACTCTTGTTTGTGTGACTTCCTTTGTGCCTGGGTCAGTGTTGTAGGGGTGGGAGCGGCTGTTGAAGGGCCAGAGATTGACTTAGTCTGGTCTCAGGGGGTGTCCTTGTCTGAATCTATCTGAGTCCCTCTTTCTGTTTCTCTCCACTCACAGATTGTGTGGCATTTTGGAAGGTGGAGTGCCTGGGCACCTAGCCCACCACTTCCCGCCCCAATCTGGCCCTGGGCACAAGCCACATGGTGCTGGCCATCAGCCTGGCCTCTTGCCCATCTATTATAGCCTCAGCTGCCAGGCTGGCACAGGTGCCAAAGGAACTAGGCCCTGCCCTCCCCCAGTGATGTTCCTGGGGCCTAAGCAGGAGAGAGTCAGATGGGGAGAGCACACTCTGGAGTGGGAGGCCAAGTCCAACATCCCTTGATGGTGGAAGGGAGGTGTCTGTGCCTTAAGGAGTACTGCTGAGGTACTATAGTCGTGGAAGAAGACCAGCTGCTTAACATGTGTATGGGCAGGGGACAGTGTTGGGAGGAGACAGGAGAAGTTGCTGTGGTGTGAAGGAAGACTCCCCACTAGGTCCTAGGAGATGTTTCCTCACCTCCTTCCATGTCTATGACTATACAAAGCTTGAGAGACTTGCGTATGTTTCATACTTGTGGGCATATTCCCAGGTGAGAGTGTGGGCAGGGATTCCAGTACTGTGGGGAGGGACCTGTAGCTATGCCCAGGTAGCAATGAGGTGGACCTGGAGTGAATACTGTATCTCAGGACAGATGACTCTGTCCCACGTGACAGTGTCATCCATGAGACTGCTAATGGGGCACAATATAGACATACACGCATTGGCTAAGGCATGGGACCTTTCACCCCTTGATATGGGACATGTGAATCTGCTATATGGGGCACCATATACTTGGACCCACCCTGGTTGTGGAAGACATGAACCCTCATTTCTGATGACAGTGGCCAGGTCTGGGTGTAGACTGGATCTATGTATGGGCAGTGAGGGATGGGGTGAACGCTGTCTTTGTGAATGGTGTGTCCGTGGGGAGTGCTGGTCATGCCTTGCCTTTACACCCACGTGAATGGCGTGTTCAAATATGTGAATACCCTGGAGAGATGTTGGGTGGTGAGGGGGTGGGAAACCTGAAAAAGTTGGAGAATTTATGAGCTGCTTTTGTCGGGAGACAGTCGTAATGAAGAAAATTCAATTTTCTGCAGCTCAGAGAGTCAATATGTTAAATCTCGGAGAAGCTGTGGAGTGACAGCAGAATGGCAAAGTCAATGGGATGTGTGTGGGAGGGAAGCCGTCTATCTGTGTCTGCAGTGAGGCCGCCTCCTCTCTGTACCCTTGAACTGCAGCTGAGGGACAGGATGGCACCAGATACCCGAGTTCCTGGAACTTCCCCTCTTTCCCTTCCTCTTCCACCTCACAGGCCATTTTCCCTTGGCTGCTTCTTTGTCAGGTCCAATCCTACCCTAGCAATGGCCCCATCAGGAAGTCCTTCTTGTAGTCCACCAGCACACCCTCTTGCTGCAGTTACTAATTCCATAGTGTCTGTTTACAGCCTAAAGTGATTTGTAGGAGAATTCTTCTTTCTAACTTTTCAGTCCCACTCTCACCTCAGCTACTCCATGGCTGGCCTCCTGTTCCCCAGCGTTTCAACTTTTCCCCATCCAGTCTTCACATCCTCCCTTCCAGCTTCCTGTTCCCAGAGGCAGGAGTGTAGGGGGAGGTGGGAGGAAGGACGTGGGGATTCCTCTGTAAGCCACAGTGTCACCAGGAGCTGTGATTAGCCGAGCTGCTAGCTGTGTAATTGGCGAGTGCCTGCGTCCCGGGGGTCTGGTATGTTAACAGCGGGTCCCTGTGGTGAGTAACGAGATCGTGCCTATGGCTGGTTGCACACGCTAATTAATTAGTGCTCCTCTGGTGTTGAGGAATGAGGAGGAGCTGGGGGAGTTTGTGGTGAGGGTGTCTCAAAGCCTGAGAGGCCAGCTCTGCAGAGCCCAGAGGTCACCTAAAGTCCTGTTGGAATGGGAGCATTCAAGCTGCAGTCCAGGATTAGGGGTGACAGTGAAGGTCAGAGATCTAGGGGCCCTGGCCGAAGACAGGGTGTGTGTGGGGTACAGCCTCTTGGTTGTGGGTGTCCTGTGTCCTGGGCTGGGCTGGATAGAGGCACAGGGAAGGGAGGAGACCCCCGACTCCCATGCAGCTTAGGGAGGTCTCCAGGCCCAGGGCCTATCTCACAGCATCCTTTCCCCAGGTGGCCCAGAAACTAAGGGAGTAGAAGGGGAAGGAGGCATGTCAGATGCCTCCAGCCTCATTCCTGTCCCCTCTGCCTGCCCTCTCCTCACTCAGGCCAGCTTCTGTCAGCCATTGCATACTCATTACATGCTCACTGCGTGTACAGAGCTCCAAAGGGCTTTGGGGCTCCTCTCACCTTAACAATCACTGCTTACCCCTTGCTGCCCATGCAGGCACCCAGGCTCCTTAGCCGCTGGGTTAACTCTGGGGTCCAGAAGCCTATTCTGAAACCGGGGGTCTGGAACCCAGATATTTGAGGAAAATATCGTGGAAAGCCTGAAGAAGTGGCAGTAGGGGAGAAGGTTGGGAGAGAACCCCACAGCCTCTCAGTACAGTACGGTCACTTACAGCAGCAAGAAGGCTGAAGGTGAGAGGGGAAGGAAAGACTCCCAGTGAGCAAACAGACTCTACCTCGTGTTTTCTGAGGCAGAAAACCTAGGCCTGATGTCGAGAGGGGTCAGGATGAAAAGGGACCCCGAGCAGGAGATCCCCTCCGCCTGAGTTTTGGGATTCAGCGAGGTGTGGCGGGGGAAGGGCAGACAAAATAGAGAAAACAGGCAGCAAATGATATGAGACTGCGGCGGGGAATCTTTGGCTTCCATGTGGAGGCGCGAGTCCCGTTGCTGCACATGGTAATTGCTAAATTACCCGCCATCTGCTCCGCTCTCAGACATAAATTACCTGCGAGAAGGGAAGACGCAGAGGCTGCGCACTTTCCTTCCTCTCCCCCAGACCCGCGCAAGGCGCTGAGGGGGTCCTCCCTCCGGCAAAGGCGGAGGGACGGCCTGACAAGAACAGTGTGCACTTACCTCTGTCCTCCCCTGAGGGACAGTGGCCTGGGGTGATCGAGAAACCTGACCCTCCCAAGGTCCCCGGGCTGCCAAGGAGGACCCTTGGGCCTTAGGGCGGGGCCTCCCCCGCCGCTCAGGGGAGGCGGAGCTCGTTGTGGTGGGCGGGGCTTTCCCCAGGTGGGACCCATCGCCTGGGCAGGTTTCCCCGGCCACCCCCTTCCTTCTACCCAACTCCCTGGCGCCCACCCCTCTGCTGGTGGGGAGGTGTCCCCAGCTCTCGTTGACTCCCCTCCCAGTATCCCAGAAAGAAGAGAGGACGGCAGGCAGAGGGCAGGAGAGAGAAAAGGGTCACACCTCCTTCCTTTCATTCTGCTCTGAACTTTGTCCTTCCCCCGCTAGATTCTGAAGGGTGAGCGAGGTGTGAAAGCAGATGTAGGAGAGATGACTTGAAATGGGGCACAGTGTAGGGTGCAGCCGGTTGGAGCGAGGGAGGGAATGGGAAAGCTATGCCCACTGCCAGGCGGGGTTGTCTGGGGAGATGGGCAGGTAGCCTGGGTAGGGTGGAAGGTGGTCAGGCTGGGGAAGTGAGCAGAGTGGGAGGTGGGCAGGAAGAGGGGGTCGGAGGGATGGAGGCGGGGCAGGATGGGAGGTGGGAGAACCAGGATGGAGACTCAGAAACGAGCAGGTAGTGAGTCGTCTGGGTGATGAGCTAGAGGAGGATCAGAGTGGGAGAGAGGGGAGACAGCAAGACGTTCAGAAGCAGTTCAGGCCCTGGAAGGAATGCAGGGAGCAAAGGCTATGGCAGGGAAGGCAAGGGTGTTTGTGGGTCCTTGCAGGGTCCCAGAAAGGTGAGGGTGAGAGTCCCAGAGCCACTTCTTGCTCTGAGGCCGAGGCCTGACTTCGGAGGGGAGCCGAGGAGGCCACCTATGCAGCAGGGATGGGCGCCAGCCTTCCTCCCCCAACCCCAGGCACCTGCAGGGGTGTGCCCATCAGGGTGGAGACGGGCTAAGCCGAGTCCCAGCTCTGAGCGCAGGAGCTAGTGGGGTTTCTTCGGAGTGATTGTTTAGTATTCATGGGGCGACGCAATCTCTCCCACATCTGCTTAGCACAGCAAGTCCTGTCATATAACTGTCTCCCGCACTGTCTGTCCATAAAGAATGTCTCGGAATTGGTGTAATTCAGAGAAATTAATGACGACTTTCCGCGGGACGGCTCCCTGGGGGATGATTAACGCTTCATCGTCCATCTGATGCGCGGGGCCCAGCGCTCCATCGCGAACATTTGGGCCGTGGCCAGCCGCATTAAAGGTTATTACGGAAAACGCGACCTGCAAACGTGCGAGAGGCATGATGGACCACGAGGGGCGGGGGCCGAGGGCGAGGGCGGGGGCGGGGGGGGGGGGGGGCGAGGGCGAGGGCGGGGGCGGGGGAGTCAGATCGGAGCTGCCCAAGTCCGAGATTAAGTTTCCCGAAGTTTGAGCACCTGTGGGGTCTGAGGCCGAAGGAGACTGGGTTTCTGCTTCAGTGACGGCAGGACAGGGAGGGTGTTGGGGAGCCGCTCTCCCCCGACCTCCACTGCAGGGGCTAGGGAAGGGAATGGGGACCCTTTTCATGGGTGGGCACATTGCTGTTGGAGGTTTTCCCTGCCTTTTACTCCTCACAGCATTACTGGGTTTTATTAACCTCACCTTACAGGTGATGAAACTGAGGCTCAGAGAGGTTATGTAATGTTCCCACAGTAACACAGCTTGTTGAGACGGAGGCAGGATTTGAACTCAGATCCTTGTCTCATGAGCTCTTGCTCTTTCCACTACACTAGGGGGCAGAATGTCTTATGCTTTTATGTGTCTACCTCAGCTTCCTGCACATAGGTGGCAGGTGTTCGAAAACATTTGTTGCATGAACGAATGAGTTATCTTTGCAGGCTCTATTTCCATGATCTGGACCAGAGGTCCAGAGATCTGGAGGCAGGGAAGAGGATATGGTAAAGAAGTTCCAGTTTGGGCTAAGAAACTCAAAATAGGTTTCCTGTGAGTTTACATGCATTCTGCTGGACATTCTAAATCTCTAGAATCTAGAAGACTGGGCTCTTGATCCTTAGTCAATAGAAAGGAATAGCGGAGGATGTGCACATGAGTGTGAACAAGTGTGTTTGATGAGTGAGTATGTGTAAGTTTGCATGTGACGTGTGTCTGTAAATGTGGGTGAGTTTATGAGTATATGTATGTTGCATGTATGCGAGAGTGTTTGTGATGAGGGTGTGTCTGCATATGCGTGTATTTTGAGGTTATGTGTGTCCATGTATGATGCATGTATGAGTATGCACCTGTGTATCTGCATGTGTGCAGGCGAATGTGTGCATATGTGTATGTGTGCATGTGGTGTGCCTTGGGGGAGCTGGAAGACTCAGGTGAAGATATCTTTGATTTATGCAAATCTCTAGCAGGTTCTAGGATGTGGTAGGTGGTGATGCTGAGGTGGGAGGCCAGGAGAGGAAGGCTGTTTCTACTTGGTTGGGGAGCCTGAGAAGTGGGTGCTTTTGCCCTTCCAGGCACAGAGGGATAGCATCAGGGTCCAGGGTCTGAGATGGAGACTAGGATCTGAGGCCTTCACTCAGGGTTTGAATTGGAAGTGCTCAGAGGCTCTGGTCTGACCTGGGAGGGTGATAAAGAGGTGGGGCCAGGATGGGAGGCTGCCTAGACTGTGGAGAATTCAGGCCTACTCACTTCTCTTCTCTGCCACCCACTCCACAGGTTTTGACCATTAGCTTCTAACCAACCTGCACTTCCTAACTCTAGATTCACCCTACTCCACTTCACGGTGGTAGAATTACCAGAAGTCTTTTTTTTTTTTTTTTTGAGATGGAGTCTCGCTCTGTCGCCCAGGCTGGAGAGCAGTGGTGCTATCTCGGCTCATTGCAAGCTCTGCCTCCCGGGTTCAAGCAATTCTTCTGCCTCAGCCTCCTGAATAGCTGGGACTACAGGCGCCCACCACCATGCTGCGCTAATTTTTTGTATTTTTAGTAGAAACGGGGTTTCACCGTGTTAGCCAGGATGGTCTGGATTTCCTGACCTCGCGATCCGCCTGCGTTGGCCTCCCAAAGTGCTGGGATTACAGGCATGAGCCACTGCGCCCGGCCCCCAGAAGTCTTTATGTGCAACCTTCTAACTAGGAGGACCATAACCACAGTCAAAACTTCTCTCTGTCTCATTGGCACTATTGAGAGGTCCAAAACAGTTTCCTGGTCTCTTGGAGGCCATTGGTATATATTCCTTCTTTCTTTCTTTTTCTTTTTCTTTCTTTCTTTTTTTTTTTTTCTTTGACACAGAGTCTTGCTCTGTTGCCCAGGCTGGAGTGCAGTGGCACCATCTTGGCTCACTGCAACCTCTGCCTCCCGGGTTCAAGCGATTCTCCTGCCTCAGCCTCCTGAGTAGTTGGGATTACAGGCACACGCCACCATGCCCAGTTAATTTTTGTATTTCTAGTAGAGATGGGGTTTCACCATGTTGGTCAGGCTGGTCGGTCTCAAACTCCTGATCTCATAATCTGCCTGCCTCGGCCTCCCAAAGTGCTGGGATTACAGGTGTGAGCCACCGTGCCTGGCCGGCTGCTAGTATATATTCTTACTGCACTTCACACAAGCTGAGGTTTTCAGGCCACTTGTGTTGGGAAGTTCTTCCTTGAGTCTAACTTCAGATCCTCTTTGTCATGTTTGATGCCCAATAGGCCCAGGCTAAGTTCGTGAAATTGGGGCCTTGCACCTCCATCCCTCCACCACAGAAATGGAGTAATTTCTTCTGGATGGAGGAGTGTGTCTGGAGTATAGGGACACTGAGAGAAGGAGGGCTAAAGCCTGGCAGGTCACAGATGAGTCAGACCATTCTTTGGGAGGAGGGCAGTCATCAACAGGACAGTCTCAGAAAAGGGAGGTCAGAGAGCATCAGTTTCAGCCTGTACAGACAGCAGCCAGAGTCCTCAGAGGTGGGAAGATTTACCCAGTGTCCCCTGCTATGCAGTAGCTGCTTCTGAAAAACCCAGGCCCCTGACTCCTGGTCTAGGAGTCCTTCTTGTGCCCTATTTGGAGGATCCTATATTCTGTTCTTATTCTCCTGGCTATGTGGGGGTGGGGGAGAGGGAGGAATATTCAGCTAGGCCCGGGTGCTACCCAGCCAAGCCAGCTGGGTCTTGAGGCCTCATTGCCTCACATGCACCATGCCTGTTCCTTCAACTCCCCATTCTCCCACTGCAGGGTGGTGTGGTCTCTAAGCGCCACCTGAGCAGCCATCCACGTATTTAGTCATCTCCTGACCCCAAACAGTTTCATACATATAGTCTGTCTTCAGCCTGAACTATCTCTCCTTTTTCCAGACCAGCCTCTCAGCATTTTACAAGATTGTCCCATACTGTCCTCCTCTAGGAAGCCCTCCTTGACTGATCCTCCTGGTTCCGGATCCCAAATGTTTCCTTTCGAAACCACTGCCAAGGTGCTTGCAGGCCTCTTCCTGTTATCTTTCCTGTTCCCCACATACTGGCACTTCCCTGTGAGCAGGGCTGTTTTTCTTCTCTCTAGGGATCTGACTTCTTTCTTCTTTCCTGTCTTCCAGGATCCTCTTCCCGCACCAGGAGAATCAGTACTGCAGGGGAGATTGACTGAACCCTTCCCTGTTTAATGTTTTCTGGGAATGGCAGGGATAACGGAGTCCCGTTGGGTCTCATGGTCTCATACTGAGGAGGAGGAGGTGGTGCAGACCCTTTCCCTGACCGGATCTTGGTGGCTTACTCAGGTGTAGGCTCCCCCAACCCCAGCTCCTGGTACTTCTCCTGCTCTGGTTGCCTCTGGGCAAGTTAACAGCTCTAGGCTGCTGTGCTGGAGCCCCTGGGGCGCTGGGTGTGGTATGGGCAGCGGCAGACAGCCCCTTGTGATTCTCAACTTTGGCTTCTCACCGCTCCTGACTGCCTGCTCCCCCACTTCCAGGTGAGTGTTTCTCCGGTTTGTGTTTCTCTGGTTTCCCTTGCACCTTCCCTTTCCTTCTCCCGCCCAATCCTCACCCAGCCCATTTATCCGAAGAGCTGGAGTCCTTCCAGAACATTTCTCCTTTCCTGGGTCCTTCGGGGTTGGCAGCCCCCAGGTGGGGAAGGGGTGAGTGGAGACTGGGTGGAGGCCAGGGTCCTGGCTCTAGTGAGGCACCAGGTCTAGCTCTGGATCAATCGATGCTTTGGCCGCCACCTTGTGGCAGATATGGAGAACTGCAGGATTGGGGTCCCTGCGCTGAAAGTGGGACCTTCTGGAAAGGGAGGAGGAGATGATGGCAGGGGTGTACATTATGAGGGTAGCAAACCTCAGATTTCCAAATTGACATTGGGGTATCCTAATTCCTGACTGACAGGGAAGTAGAAACCTGCCAAGTAGCAAGGACACTTAAGGATGGAGACAGAGAATTAAAACACTGTCCTTCAGTCTCAAACTTATTGTTCTAATCCTCCTTCCCTAAAACAAAAACAAAAACAAAAACAAAAACCCGAAAAGGGCAACAGTCTGAAACTGAAGCAGGAGGAGCTGAGGTCTGATCTGCAGAAGTTCCAGTAAGTCCCAAAGTGTATTTGGATGCTCTGCCTGTGACTGTTGCACGGCTTTTTCACAGCTCCTCTCCACTCCCAGTCAGTGAGTCTCCCACCTTCTCCAGGCTCCTTAATCCCATCATGCTCAGTTCATTGGTCCTATTCTGAAAATCCTAGTTTCCTTAGCCTTTCTACCCAATCCTGGGTTGTGCCTATGACCAAGATGCTGATCTGGGAAGTCCCTTCTCTAGTCTAACTCCAATACTTCCTATAGCACTGGAAATGGAGAGAACCACCATACAGCTATCAGAGCTGCAGATGGGAAGCTGCGACCCTAAGAAAGTGGGAAAGATGAGGAAGGTTCTGAGGGAGGGCGGCTCTGCCTCAGTTTCTCCTGCCATCTTCCTCTCCCCTGCCCCCTTGGATCCTTGGAGATGAAGGGGATGCGACAGAGTGGCCCACCTCACTGGAGAATTCTCTCCACTTGGGTTCCAGGATTCATAGGTACTGGGGGAAAGGGGAACTTCTGAGTTCCAACCATGAGCCTTGTTATTCTCCTCTGTAGAGTGGGTACTGGGGAGAGTGAAGATGGGGGTATTTGTCTCTATCAGGCCTTCTGGTCTCACTTAGGAGTCCCTCTGAAGCCTTTTTCTTTCTTTCCACTTAAATCCCAGGCTCTCAGAAGCTCTTATAATGATTCTTGGAGCTCCTATATCACTCCCCCTCAGTCCAGCTCCCTTCTCTGGTGAGCCAAGGGTCACCAAATCCTCCCTGCCATTCTCTCTCTGCTTCCCCTGGCACTTCTTGGAGATCTTGGCCAGGAGCCCCGGCTCTGCAGGCCCCGGCGCCCTCCCTCTGAGGTGCCATTCCTCCCCTGCCTCATTTGCTGCCGCTGACCTTACTGAGTTAAATTAAAAAGCAATGTTCTGTGTGCGGCTCCAGCCCTGTGGAGCTTGACTCTGGGAAGACGAAGACAATTACTGGCCCCTCCATCTCCCTCTCATCTGGCTGCCTTATAATTTTTCCCCCCGCTGCCTGGTATGCAACATTTATGTTTTTAATAACACCAGAATGGTTTTGACCTTGGAAATTCATAGCAGAATGGGCACTGCAAGAGGCCCCGACGTGATTGGCGTTTGTCTCAGTCCTTTGCAGGGAGGAGGCTCTAGTGCCTCCTGGATTCTGGGGAAGGTGTGTAGGGGCTGCACCCCATGCGGTTTAAGAAGAAATCTCAAAAATCAGAGTAGACAAGGACATGGGAAGGTGGGAAACAGAGGGGGATGGTGTTGTCTTTTTAGGTTTCGCCTGGAGGATGAAAGTTAGAATAAGGTGTTTGAGAGGTTGGGATGTTTTTCTCCTCGTTTTATAGGCGGAATCCTAGATTGGGGATGGCATGGAATACGTGTGTGTGTGCGGGCAATGGGGAAGGGGTGGTGTGTGATGCAAGTGTATACATACACTCAGGCCATCAGTGCACAAGCTTGCACATATACCCCCGACACAATTGGAACCATTTCTCCTCATTTACTCTCAGCTTCTCTAGCTCTTTAGCTTCAAGGAGAGTAGATAAAGTGAGGACTAGCCAGAGGACTGAGGTCAGACTCTAAGTAGAACTTACCAGCTGAGCGTAAAGGGGGCAGGGACAGAGTCCTCTTCGGGCTTGTAGACAGATTTTCTTCCTAAGCCCTCCTACCTTTCTTCCTTTCTCTTTTCTATGCCTACCTCCCTGGGTGGCTCAGCTTTTGAGATAAAAGGAGAACCAGTGGCAGCAAGAAGAATCTGGAGGAGGCATGGGTTGGTCAGCAGAGGGACGGGAGAGGCAAGAAGCAGTGATGGGACCAGGTGAGGGGATGCCTGGGAAGAGAGAGCTGAAGATCACGTGCAGGCCCTCTCCTCCAGGTGTAAAGGGCTGTGGTAAGATAGACCAACGTTAGAACTGGGAAAGGCTTCTGTGTCTACAGCTTTGAGGAGTTTCTGGAACTCCAGTGAAAAGCCCAAATTATAAATGAAGAGAAGCTTCTTTTGCAGTTCAGAAAGTAGGAAGAGAAGGGACAGAGGGCCATGTACCTGAGGATGAGGGGTGCACAGCCAGGTAGCTACAGCACACATCTGTGTCCTGGGTTAACAGTCTTGTATGCACCAGTTCCATATGTAAACATATGGAACACAGTAGCTTTGGCATTGATTGTTTAAGCCAGGGATTTGAGATGCTGTCTGGTTGTGGCCTGTAGGGTATGGTTTTATTTCAGGAGCTGCAGCTGACACAATGGGAAGACCCCTGCGCTGAGAACCAAGAAGTCGTGGGTTCTAGTTCTGGCTCCAGTTATCAGCTGGGACCCTAGGGAATGTCACGGAGGAGCGTGGGTGTCATCTGCTATACCATGAGGGAAAAGCCACAGGGTCCTTCTGTGCCAGCAGCCCCAGTGCTAGGAGAACGAGAAATGGAAGGGAGGCTGAGGAGGGCGATGGCATTTCAGGTACTAGAGAGCTTGAGAAGGGATGCAAGGATTCCTGAATTCAGAAATTCATGGGTTCTTGCTCGAGCTAAAGACGTTCCCAGCCTGGGGCAGCCCAGCCTGGCCTTGCCTGGATTCCAGACAGCATCCAGGGCCGATGTCTGGATCTGTAGGGAGCGCTGTTCTCTGCCGCCCTCCTGTGGCCGCTGAGCCCTTCGCAGGTTGCTGCTGAGAAGATTCCGCTCCTCCGCAGAGCCGCGTTCCTCGCCCCCTGGTGGAAATTGCGTATATTACAAGAAGCGATCTTGGGTTTCTAGCCGCAGCTTTCCCCCAACAGTTTCCCTAGTTTTGGAGGCATTCACAACCTCTTCAAAGCTGGCAAGGTCTTCCGGAGATTTAACACTCTATACCTTTGCCTGAAGTTTTAAGTTCTGGTTTTGGAAAGTGGATAGTGGAGACAAGGGGCTGAGATTGAACAGAGGGCAATTTCTCTTCTTCCTCTTTGGGTTTCATCCTACAACCCTGTATTCCTAGGGTTGCTCAGAGTTTTAAAATCAGGGTCTGGTGACATTCCTGGGGAAAATGGATCTGGAGCAGACCAGGCATTGTGCGTCTGGGCTTCTTGGCAGTTGCACCTGAGCGCAGTCCGTCAGTGTCGGCAGGGAGATGGATTGGCAGGAGCCAGGAGGCAGGAGGCAGGGATGATGGAGGGAGATGGCATATTTGACAGATGCTGACAGGGCTCATTATTTGCTAGCTCTGGAATCCCCTCCCACCCACCAGGCTGCCCTTGGCCCTCCCCTCCCTGCACTCAATGCTCATTAGTGATTGCCTGTCTTTGGGGGAGAAACCCAGTGGGCCAAGCTGCGGGGGGGTAGGCAAGGGAGGGAGAGGAAGAGGAAGACGAAGGGGCAGGGACACAAGGCAGATGCTGGAGGAGTCGTGGTTGGAATGACTGGGATTTGGAGCTGGGATTTGATGATTACTGGGGTGCTTGGAAGGTGTGGCTGGGGATATTGTTCAGGGGCCAGATACTGAGTTACTGGGGGTGGTGGGTCAGGAGGCATAGTAAAAGGAATTGAGTTCCACTGATTTAGGCACTGATTTGGGGAGAACTGATAAAATAGGAGCTGACCATTTTACTGTGGACTTACTATGTACAGGGTAGGTCTACAGGTGCTTTGAGGGGATAAAAGAGGTATGCCACCTATTTCCTGCTCCCCTTCCTGTGTTTTGAGACCTGCCACATCTCCCTGCACTTGTTGCTCCATGTGTGTCTGAGGGGTGCAAGGTGCTGCCGGGCTGGGGATGCGGAGACAACTCTCCCAAGCAGTTTGTGACCTTCCCACACCCCCTTCCAGTAAAGCTCCTCCAGTCGGCTTCCCACCTCTCCTCATTCCTTTTCTCTTAGAATGTACAAGACATGTAGATATCTGGGTGGGAGAGGGGGCCCTTGGGTGCCCTCCCAGAATTTCCAGTGGCTCCCAGTGGAGGAACTGGGTTGGGGGCAGGGGTAAGCCATACTATCCCGAGAGGCCAGGGGAGCAGACAGGGAGGGGATCTCCATTTGGAGTGTGGAGAATGTTCGATGAGGAGGAGAATGCTGCAGTCGGAGACCGCGCTGCATCCTAATCAGCGCTGCGGAGGCTGCGCCGCGGGCCGTCAATCTTCCACACAAAGGGCCACCCGCCCCCTTCCCTCTCCAAGCCCTCCGCGCCAGCGCCCCCCCCCAACTCCATCCCCAACACTGCGGGGCAGGAAAAGAGGCAGAGAAGGGGGGAGACGACGGACACACAGACAGGGACAGAAAGACCCAGTAAATTCAAGCCAAGATGGACAGAATGGGACCCATAAGGCAGAGTGGGTCCCAGCACTCTGGAGATGAAGAGAGACGGACAGAGGGAACAGAGACACTGCCGAGTGGAAAGGGAAAGACAGAGGAGAGACAGACCTAGAGACAGGACAGAGCCAAGACAGAGGATCATCCAGAGAGCAGACAGAAAGATCGAAGACTCACACAAGGACAGAGCCACCCAGAAACCAGCCATAGCAGAGCAGCCACGGACACAGAGGCACGAGAAGGTCCCAGGCCCAGGGAGAAACTGAAAGCCATATACCCTGAGCCAAAGGCACACTGACCCAGGGCCAGGACCAGGGCCAGGGCCAGGGCCGATAATATACCAGAATGTATCAGTAGACTGAGAGAAGCAGAGAAGGGGAGGGAGAAGATGGGTTTCCAAGGAGAAAGGAAATGAGAGCGATGGTGGGGAGGCCGTAAGAAGGGTCAGGTAGAGGGTGCAGGGGGTGAGATGGGGATTCTGGGTTGAGGGCTCTGCTGGCCTTCCAGGGCCTGGGACTCAGGTGGGCGGGGAGGCCCATATGTGTGAGTGTGTATGTGTGCGTGTGTGTGTTGTGTGTGTGTGAGCAGGAACCTGGCAATTCCAAGCTCTTCAAAATGCCAGAGTTGTCTGGTGCTGAACCAGACAGCCACACACCCTCCCTCTGCATGGATCACTTGGGGCAGTTATGGTGGGGTGTGGGGGAGAGAACAGAAGAAAGATAGAAGTTTGAGAAAGAAAAAGAATGGCAAAGCCCCAGCAGAGATCAGAGGGAGAGAAACTGATATTGAAAAAGGGAGTAGAGAAATTGGCAGAGGACAGTCAGAGAAAGACAGAGGTGGAGAAAGAAATATGATGGAGGCAAGGAGTGTGTGTGTGTGTGTGTGTGTGTGTATAAAAGACAGGGAGCAGAGGGTACCTCTAACTGCAGGAGGGCGAGAGGGGCACGGAGAGAGAGGGGGCTGTTGAGAGGGAGGCAGACTAAGGGGAAATGGGGGAGGGAAAGCAGGCAGGGCACCTATCTACCTGGACATGCTGGGCTGGAATCAACCCAGCATCATGTTTACCTGATGAAACAACCCTGCAGTGAACTGGGGAGGCAATCAATGAGTTTTTCTCTTTCCTTTTTTTTTTTTTTTAGGGTGACCTTGTCATTTTCTTTAAGTACAAAGAACCTATTCCAATGCCTGCTATCTCCTTTAACATAGAAGGTTTCAGCTGCTGCTGCAGGTGCCTGGGTCATTCCTGGCAATTTCTCTTTGGGGATTACCTTTAGAGCCTGCAGTATAGCTCTGAGCATCTGCACCAGTGGCAAATTTGTATCCTTTAGGGGTAGATCTAATTTTTGAAAACAGCCTAAGTGTTAGGAATCAAGGCTGGAGAATCAGGTGAGGACCCAGCTGGGGAGTAGTATTTCCAGTTAAAAAGAAGGTGAAAATGGGAAGACATAGAGAAGGGTGTGCCCTCCTCCAAAGTGGCTCTGAAAGGCCATCCTGAAGGGGAACCTTGCAAGATATGACAGAAGGAGATCTTCCAGTGGCTGCTTGAGGGCCAGTTTCATTTTTCTGTCTGTTTGTTAAAACTGGGCAGTAATGCTCCCAGGAGCATTCACAACCTGGCACTG
Organism: Pongo abelii; assembly: GCF_028885655.2. Lineage (NCBI taxonomy): Eukaryota > Metazoa > Chordata > Mammalia > Primates > Hominidae > Pongo > Pongo abelii. The sequence continues at coordinate 51,543,833 of NC_071995.2, forward strand.
GAGGGATGAGGCCTGGCATCTGATGATCTTGGGCACAGTGGTGCTAGCCTTGGGCATCTTACAGTCATCCTTCCTGCCAACATTATGTTTATAGCTGCAAAGTTACCCCGTGGACATTCACCACAGCAAAGATCAACAAGTGCAAATGACTAGGGCAAATTCAGAATCCCAGCCAGTTAGTTCATCAGGGAAGGCTGCTAGGAGTGGGGGAGTTAGAGAGGTGTGCAAAGAGAAACCCAACAGGGCATGAAATAGATTAGGAGAAGAGCAGGAGTACCTCTGGCTGATGGTGCTGAGGCAGGTGAGCAAACCATAAATGAGGCTGGGGACAGCTTTGCTAGCCTGGAGCAACGAGCTGGATTCAGGAACCAGCATGAAGGGGAATGGAAGGGGGCAGGTTTTGAAGTCAGGCTGGGTGATCTGAATTTGCTGAGAGAAACTGGGGCCCAATGGGGATGCACTGACGTGTCAGGTAGAGTGAGTGTGTGTGCGTGCACTCACACTTGTCTGGATAGGTGTGTACTTAAGTTTGCATATTTTTTTCTGTGTGCGTGTGTAGGGGCATATACATCCAGATGGCTTTGTGCCATGTGGCTTTGTACCCCAGGCTCTTGTCTATCCATCTGTGTGACTGGCATGTGGCTATGCCTGAATGCGTTTGTTCGTTTGTGTGTTTCCATGTGGTCATGTGCGAATGGTATCTCAGTTGCTTTCTGTGTATTTTACTTGGCTACGTGTGGCGAAGGGCAGCGTGTGTGTTTTGCGCGCGCGTGTGTGTGTGTGCTCGTGTCTGCAGGAGGAGTGGGGCCGGCAGGGAGCCCTGGCTACCCAAGCATTGCCGTCTGTCTCTCTCCCTCCACTGGCTCCATCTGCCCTCGCTGAGGTCGTGACAAGGAGGCAAACAGCAAAACGGCAAACAGCTACGGCGGGAGAAACAAGAACATTGTAAGCCCCGCGCAGACTCCCCCTGCGGAGGAGAAAGGCACATGAACAGCCAAAGGGACGGACACTCACACACACACACACACACACACACACACACACACACGCACACACTCACTCCTGCGCACACAGGCTGCTCCGCGGACACGCTTCACGGAGCAGGTGTGCCCACGCGCAATACCCTCCCGGCCCACAGGCCTCCGCACGCACAGGACACACACACACTCGCTCCTGGCCTCCCTTCCGCCTCCCCTCTTCTGAGCCCTGCGGCCCGGCCTTCCGCACCTCCCAACGCCTGCAGGGGTTGGGGGCGCTGGGGCTCGGGGCGCTCACTCGGACCTCGGAGCCAACGGCCAGATACCTAATGGCTCCTTTGGCCGTGGAAAGGGGTGTGCGTGGGTGTCCTCTCCTTCACTCTTTCCCCAGCCCCGTCGCCTCCCACCCCCCTTCCGGCCCGCGGCAGTTTCCGAAATCGCCCGGCGGCCGAGAATTCATTAGCGGGGGGCGGATGTAAACGCAGCGCGGTGGAACGTTTTAATTAGGCCTGAACAATAAACAAGCTAAACGAGGCGCGCAGGGCTCCCTGGCGGGCCCTCAGCCTCCTCCGCGCGGCGCGGACTCATTACCGCTGCAGCCAATTTCATGGCAGCGCCGAGCACTGGCTGGGCCGGGAGTGGGGTCGGGGGTGGGGGTGCGATTCGGGCGTGCAGGGTGCAGAGCGGGGGCGTCCCAGGGCGAGGGCAGCGGGCCGGTGCCCGCCCGCCCGGGGCCGCGGCGTCCGCATTTCTGCACCATCCACCTGCCTTTTTCAGTGTCCTTGAGATGACGCTCCCTCCCCACACCAGAGCGACCGGCTGGAGCGTCTAGCTTGCTTTTTAGGGTCTCTCTCCCGCCTCTTTTCCTCCCCCGCTCCCTCTCTCCTTGCGGCTGACTCCAGCTCCCCCTCGGTGCCCGTAACCCTCCTTTCCTCTTTTTGCCGCAGTCTCCGTCTCTCTTCCACAGGGTCTCTCCCTCCCCCTTTCCCCGTGGTTGTCAGACTTTCTCCTGGACTTTCTCCGCCCCGCACCGCCCGCCCCGGATGCCGAGCGTGGTAGACTCTGCAGCCGGGCTCCTCGCTGCCCACCGGTGCTGCCTACACCCCCTTGGGCTCCCCTCCAAGGTCCCCTCCGCTTGCCCCTCTCTGCCCGCTGCCGCCGCCGCCTTCCAGGCCTCTCCCCACCCTCTCTCTTTCTGCCTGGGTTCTTCGTTTGGGCCGTCTACCCTCGGGTTTCAGGTTGGGCATTGCTCCCGCACCCTACTAATTGGGGCTCTTCTGGACCGATCCAACCAGCGAAGTCGAGTTTGGCTCGTTTTCTTCTCTCCCTTTTTTGCGAAGCTGCAGACACTGCTTGCTGGCCCTCCGGCTCTGCCAGGACTTCCCTGGTTCTAGGTGGTGGTGGGTCTGTGGCTAAGTTTGAATCCCAGCCCTGGGCCTCACCATGTGAGTCTTAACCTGGGCTTGCTCAGCTGTAAAATGTAGGAAATAATTTTTGGTGCTTCATGTTGTGGGAATTAGCGCTGTGATAACGAATGTAACATGCTTGGCACATGGGACTTAGTCTATTAGCTCTTCCCTTCTGCCTTTCCTCAATCTGCTCCTCTCCCTAGCCTGGAGTTTTCTTGAAGTGTTTTGAGGAGAGAAAAACCAAAGTCACAGAGTTTATAGGCCCCCAAAAATTGAATATCAGAAATTGCAAATGGTTCAGCCTAACAAATGCACTAGGCTCTGATTGCAAGAAGTGCTGTTGAGTGTGTACAAGAAGGGAGGACCGGGATCGGACTGAACTGCAGAACAAAGGAAACCATGTGGACTGGCACACTGGACTGAGCAAATTAAAACCTAAGGGACACGTCAACCCGCATTAGTCGTGCCTCAGCAGTATGGCTGCCCTTTTAGGGCTGCAGAGTCATGGGACTGTGTCCTCTTGGGGGCTGCAGTGGATCTAGGAGTCCAGCTCCCCCAAGACTCCTGCATCAAGGCAGGAACCAGACTCCTAGAACCTCATACCATCATACTTCTCTCCCATCTATACATCTGACACACACACACACGCGTCCTTTGAGATTTTTAAAGGAAAATTGCAAAGTGTGGGCCTGGAATTCTGTCTCTGCTTGAGTTTCTTTCCCTAGTTCCCTCCTGACTCCTAAGAAGCAGAATCAGCGAGTCACACACCTTCCCCTGTGTGTGCTGCCCATTGTGTTGGGCGCTGAGAGGAGATCCAGAGGGAGGAGCACAAATCCTGCCCTGCCGGAACTCCTAGGCTCATGGTAAGATGAGGCTGGTCATCAAGACCAACCAAGAGGCATGGAGCTCTGGGCACGCCCTCAACAAAGGCTTATCAGTTGAGTTGGTCAGGAGCAGCTGGAACAAGTCCTGTGACTCTAGCACTGGGGAGACTGGGAATGACCAAATAGGAAAGGATGGAGGAAGATTTGAAGGAAGTCTAGGAGGGTCCCTAGAGGGTAGGGAGAATGGTATTCATTTAGTTAGCAGGGAGCAGCAAAACTGAAAGAAGAGAACTAGCAAATTAGAACTCTCAGTGAAGTGCATTATCTTGGGGTAAGGGATGGTTAATGTGAACCTTGGAGGCAGATAGGGAAGGAATGCATAGGGGTGTGTGTGTGTGTACGTGTGTGTGTGTGTGTGTGTGTTGGGGAATGTGTACTGAGGAGACCGAGGTGGGGAGGATGCAGGGCTTGGGAGGGCAGGTTTGCTGGGCTGCAGCAGAGAGCCTGGGCTGAGATGTTCTTGAAGACACCTGGGATAGGGTAGCAGTGGTGGTAGAGGTATAGGACAGCAACATAAAATGTCCTGCTGTTGTAGCTCTACCGTGACCCTGGGCTGGGTAGGCAAGATGCTAGGAAGCCAGGCTGACTTCCTGGGCCCTGATACGTCCTCGTGGGGCGTGAAGATGAATGAGTCTGGATTTCATGGGCTAGTGAACCATGGCTAGGTGGAGACAGCTGCTCAGGCTATGAAATGTGGGGAGAGGTCCCCAAACAGAAAGAGGGAGGAGATAGAGGTGGGGATGGGGATGGGTAATGGGAAGATGGAAGGCTCGAGACCTCTTTCCTGGCTATCTCCTTTACTCATTCCTTTCATGGATTGAATTATTCATTTTAAAGCTAAAAAATCTTCAATAAATTATCTAGTCTAGGCTTTCACCTTCAAAGGGTTCACTATTACTTCCCCATTTCACAGATGAGGCTACACAAGTTAACCAACTTGATCGAGATCTCCCAGGCAGAACAGGCTGAAAAGGGCATGAGGAAGCAGGTCTTTTGCCCTGGGTAGGGGAGATGGGGGTTAATCTCTCCCTGTGCAATCAGGCTCTAAAATTGGCTGCTTCCCAGGACAGAACCGGCAGGAGTTGGCATCAGAATGCAGCAACTTGATTCCTGGCTACTTACCAGTTCCGTGACCTGAGGCAAGTTACTTAACCTCTCTGTGTCTTTATTATCTATAAAATGACAACACTAATACTTGCTCCCGTGGCTTGTTACTGAGAGTAAAATGAGATTTATGCAAAAAGAACTGTGTACAGTTGAATCTAAGTTTATTAGGCTTTAAAAATCATCCTCCTCTTTGATATCATCCCAGCTTATTCTCTTCATACCTGCTAGGGACATCAGTCTTCCTCCTCCCAACCCCTTTGCACTCTCTCCAGCCTCTCAACCTGGCATTTACTTCCCTCTGATCTTGCTTCATACTTTAAATCTCTGTTTTCACTCTCCTATGCATGTTTCAGCACTAAAAGGATCTGTTTACACTCTACTGATGTATATGCTGAATTTTTTTTCTCTGCTTCGGTTTCTTGTCTTTTGTGTCTTCCTTCTCACATCCCAGAGAGCAAGACCCTGTCCTCTCCTGCCTTTGCACTCCTTCCCTCTCTCCAGGACTGGGTTCATAGGGTGCGTCCAAAGAAAGGACACGAGGTGCAGAGAGGTTAAGATAAAACAGGAGAGGGAGGGCTTGGGGGGAAGCCACCAAGCTGCATGCAGGGCTCTTAACCACATGCTATGTGATCCTTGAGCAGGGCATTTGCCAAGATCTGGGGAGGGAAACAATCATCTTCCTCCTGGAGTGAAGGGTGGGACGGGAGTTATTTTCCTAATGTTTAGAGAGGCTGTTTTGTCCCATGATGTGGGACACATCACCTGGAGGCCAATCCCCCAGAAAAAGAATAGCAATTGAGAGACGGCTTTCCTTTTCCTGTTTGGGGTGTGCGTGTGTGTGTGTGTGTGTGTGTGTGTGTGTGTGTGGTAGGAAATGTGTTGTTGGAGATTCTATATCATTTCATTTGCCCTAGCATTTACCAACCCTAACTCAAAGGAAATCCTTTCTAAAGTCTATTCTACATTTCTTTTGCTGACAGTAAGCCCACCTCTTTAGTGGAGGTATTATCTAAAGTCCAGGATCTGGTTCAATGTCTTTTGTAAAAGATGTGTGTATGTCGGGGAGGGGAAAGTAAAAGATGGAACTCGAAGAAATGGAATGACCCAGCTCCTGGCTTTAATTACACTTAAGCCCTGAACATTCTGAACTTTATTAACCTCTTAAGTGTCCACAGGGGTGGGATGGACCTGGTGGGTTTTGCTCCCTGGTCCTCTCTGCAGGGCGTCTCTGGAATGTCCCCTCTCTACACTCTTTGCCCATCCCAGCGTTTGGCTGCACACCATTTCTCCTGGCCTCAGGTGGCGCTATAAATCACCTCTCCCAGAAAGGAGGCTACCACCTACCTATCCAGTCCATGTCTCACCAGCTGTCTTTATCTTGCCCAAGATCCTCTGGTTCTTCCTTCTCTGCAAAGCCATATGCTTTCCCCAGCACCACTTTTTTGGATAACCTGATTAGCTGTTTTGGAGAGAGGGGCTCTTTTTGCAGGGACCCCCTTCTCCTCCTAAGTGTCTTACTAATTACAAACAGAGAAAGCCTGGTCTGTGAAGTTAGCCTGCCCCCAGCTCCCTGGCTTGGTGGAGGGAGCCAGGAGCTAGGGGATTTAGAGTGCAATTTCCTGTACCCTTTTCATTTCCTGCTGGGGGTTGTGGAGAGCAATAAGCAAGGTGGGTGGCAAAGGCCAGAAGGACGGGCCAGGTGGGGGATGGGCTGGGGGCGCCTTCCCTCCATGTACTCTTCTACCATCCCCTTTTCTGGCTCTCGAGGTGAGTTCTTTGGGGATGAAGCACCTGATAAATGAGGACCTGGAACTCCTTACAATCTCCCTCTTACCTCCCCAAAGTAAGGGAACGGAGTAGAGAGGAGTGGGAAATGATCCAGGTCTGATTATTGTAATAATAGATGATACTACAGGAAGGAACCTTGGAAATCAGTTGGATCCCTTGAGGTTTTATTTTATTTTAAATAGAGATGGGGGTCTTGCTATGTTGCCCAGGCTAGGTCTTGAACTCCTGGGCTCAGGTGATCCTTCTGCCTCGGCCTCCCAAAGTGCTGGGATCACAGACGTGAGCCACTGCACTTGGCCTCCTTCAGGTTTCAGATGAGGAAATGGACGCCTTGGAGAGGGCAGGTAACCTGCCCAAGGTTATGTATGTAAGTGGTGAGCTGGTGTGGCTAGGGTTTGGGTAACTCTCATGATTCACTGTTTAGTGCTCTTTCCTCAGTCAGAGTCAGAATGGGCTGTGGGTCAGTGATGTGTGTGTGTGTGTGTGTGTGTGTGTGTGTGTGTGTACTGGGGAGGGGGGATTAGATGGGAGGAAGTGGGGTAGGGAGCAGGGGATCTGGGGAGGTACCTGGATAGCAGGGGACTCCGGGCCCTGAAATGTTCACTCTTTGGTAGGTCCTGTGGAAGAGTGCAGGCAAGTCCTGACTTAGGGAAGCTTTTGGGAGCTGGCTCAGGAAACAGTTGTGTGGAAAAAAAGGAGGGGAGAGGGAGGAACTGTGACCCTTGGAAACTATTAGCCCCACATCTCTTCTTCCCCTATCCACAGTCAGAGGTGGATGAGGTGGGGGAGGGGGCATGGCAGAGGACAAAGGAGCCAATTATTGAGTGAGTAGATTAATTGATTAATTGTCCAGAAGCTTCCAGCGCTCCCCAACAATGACATCCCCTCCCCCGACCCCAGTCAGGCATGGCCTCGGTTGGCCTGGATTATTAATTAGGGCTTGAAGTCATTTAACGATGATTTCATTATCGACGTGCTGTCTGTCTCGGGCTCAGCCCGGTTGCCAGGGCGACTCTGATCGATTGCCTTCCGGTCTTCTTGGCTTGGCCGGCTGCTTCCTTTCTGGAGCCTGGCTGTTGGCGAGCACTCCCTAGCGGCCCTCTCTGGTATTTCAGAGCTTCCCTGTTGCCCGCTTGAGAGACTCAGGCAAGGAACAGAGATCTACAGCTGCCTTGGGGGTCTTTCAGCTACTGACTGACCTAGCTGTTGCCTGGGAACCGGCTTTTCTCCTTTTCTCCTAGGTTGTAAAGTCCTTCTGATTCTGTCCCCTGGCCTTCTACCCATACCCCTTTGGGATGGGTGTAGGAATAGGTAGGGACCTCAGTTGTTTCCTCGCAGCCTTTCAATTTACCTCTGGGAGGCCCAAATAAGCTGTGATAAAGTTCTTCCTGCTGCTAAGCAGACTCCTTAGGCTCTGGCTATCCTGGGACATGTGGCCTCTTGGACCTTGCATGAGGCTGGCAGGGAAGGAGTGGGGACAATTTCCCTTCAGATTGCCTGAGTTAATGTTCTTAGGGTCTTCCCCGGCCCTGAGAGGAGCTGGGGGAGCTGGTCTTTGCAGAGCTCAGCTACTTCCTCAGCCTCAAGAAAGCTTGGGGAAAACAGGCAGGGTCCAGGTTGTCATGCTGTCTTAGGTCTTCAGAAACTTGGCTGGTTACTCTATCTCTGGTCCCTGAAAACCTAGATTCATGCACATTCACTGGTCTCAGGATCTCTACTGTATGCCTCAGTTTCTCCTTTCATGGGTTTCATGTATATATTTGTGGGGTCTGTTAGTAGAGAGTTGCTTGAAGGCATCGGTCATGGCTTCTCAGTAGGTGTCTATAAATTGTTGACCCCAAAGTAATGGGCGTCACTGGTGTCTTATCTCCCTTATCCTTTGCATGATGCTAATTTCATTCTCAAATGCAGATCTCTCCTCAGTCCTTACCTCTCTTTACTCCTCTCCCCTTGACCCCGACCAAAGACTGTCCCCAGCACCCTCCCCAGAACGTACCTCCCTTGGCTGTCTGCCTCTATTTTTCCTCCTCCGCCCCACTTCCCCTTCTACTGGTTGTGCCAGGCTGCATTCGCTGTGAAAAATTAAGAGCTGGGCTTCAGGCCTCTCTGGACTGCAGCATTTTGGGGACAGGAAGGCAGGTTGGGTTGTCATGTCCATGTAGGGGTCTCTGCGAGCCCCCCAGGTTGGCTCTGGGAGAGAGCCTGGGGGCTCTGGCAGCAGCCTCACCGTATCAGCTTTCTGGGCACATCTGCCACCGAGCAGCACCTGAGAGGGGAAGCGGCTCAGCAGCGAGCTGAGTGAGATTGAAGAGGATCATAAAGAAAATATATATCCCCCTCCCTGGCCTCACTCCCTCCTCCTGCTCTACACTTGCCTCCTTCTCTCTCTTTGTCTCCCTCCCTCCCCCCTTTTCACTGCAACCTTGTTTTCTTTGTTCCTTCTTTGCCTCCGTCACCCTCATCTCTGTCAGGCAGGTCTGTCTGTCTGTCTGTCGGCCATTTTGTCTATCTCCTTGACTCCAGATATTTTTTGGTCTGAGTTTTTCTAGGACTGTGTCCACCATCAGCCCTTCTCTCTCCCTCCCCGCTTCCCTCCCTCAGTCTCGGAGGGTCTCTCATACCATCACGTCTTTATGAGTTTCACTGTGTGTGCCTTTTAGTCTCTCCATCCACCTCCCCTCCCATCTGTCTCATTTGGCTGCCTCCCCATCGCTCTTCGCATCTCTCTTCCCATCTCTTGCCCTGCCTTCCATCTCTCCTTTTTGCTTCTCTTCTCCCTGTCTCTTTCGGCGTCTTCTCCTCTCTCTGGCTCACACCCCTGCCTGCCTCTCATCTTCCCCCATCCCACCCCTCAAGGTTCAGATACTTCATGCGAAATCACCTGGATGGGCTCCAACTGTCAGTGTCCCCCATTCTGTACCCCCTTCTCCCAGGGAGATTTACAGCCCTAACTCGGCATCTTCTGCATTCCCCCCCAGCCCTGGGCCAGTTCTTTTCATTACCTGGTGATTATCTGGGGGCCCTGGCATTTCCCCCAGCCTCCCACCCTCTACCCAGCAGGCAGTGAACAGCACAGGGAGAAAGGAGAAGGGATTGCTCTTGGGACCAGATGCAAGGACATGGAGACCCTCCCCCTGTGCCGCCCTTCTTTCCCTCAAGCGATGCACATCTGGGAAAATCCCAGCTTGAGGCAGGGGAAGACAGCTTAGGACTGTTGGAGCAGACATAAATCAAACACCCAGATGCCTCTCCCCTACTGTTCTGTCATTACAGCCATCCTTCCAATTCCTGCCTGTCTCCTTTGCCTCTAGGCATCCTGGCTCTGTAGTCTTGACTGGGGCCACTCATCCACTACCCAGCACAGTGCCAGGCACAAAGGAGGTGCTCAGTTAATGCCCTTGGTCCATGTCTAATAGAGAAGCACTATGGCAAAGTCAATGTGATGTTTAGGTTTTTCTCAGTTGGCAATTCTTTCTGAGATCTGGAGCAATTCTCTCTGCTCTAATTCCAGTATTATGTCTTAGTATATAATTAGTATAGACTCTACTTCCAGGGTCTTGCCTCTACCCTTCTCCTCCCCTCTCTCGCCTCCACCCCAGTCTTTCTTTCATCTCATTTAGGGTGTAGAGGATTAGCAGCCCTATTGAGTCAAGGCAGCAGTACCCCTTTCCCTTGAGACCAGTGGCTTCTTGAGCTGATCACTTGTCCATTCAGCCCTTAGTCTCTATGCCGACTCCACCTATTCCATCCCTGGGAGTCCAGTCTCGTCTGTTTGAAGATTGACATCAGGGAAGGAGGAGATACCTTCCTTTGGTCACCTGTTTCAGGGTCTTGGAAGCCCTACTGTTTGAATATCTCCATTCCAGAGAGCAGGAAACTCTGTAGGCAGGGACTATATCTTTTTCATCTTTATTTCCTCCATCACAATAATCAATGAGTAGTCAGTTAACATATGCTATGAATGCTGAATGACTCTCTTAGGAGATCTCCCACAGTGAAGCCTAAACCAGCTCCCTTTTAATTTTATCTCTGGGGTGAGGGACAATGTGGGTAGGGGGGTGAGAATTGGGGGATGATGGTAGAGGAACCCAGTATGGGAGCCTGGTGCGTCTATCCTTGTTGAAAGGGCTCCTGAGTGGAGGTTCTTTATCTGGACCTGGGACTGACTCTCATATTTTATTTTATCTTTTTATTTTTTGTGAGACAGAATCTCCTTCTGTTGCCCAGGCTGGAGTGCGGTGGCGCAATCTCAGCTCACTGCCACCTCCGCCTCCCAGGTTCAAGCGATTCTCATGCCTCAGCCTCCCCAGTAGCTGGGATTACAGGCATAATCCACACCTGGATAATTTTTGTATTTTTAGTAGAGACTAAGTTTTGCCACATTGGCCAGGCTGGTCTCGAACTCCTGGCTTCAAGTGATCCGCCCACCTCAGCCTCCCAAAGTGCTGGGATTATAGGTGTGAGCCACCATACCCGGCCCCGACCCCCGTATTTTCACAGGCAAGGCACCAACCCCTTCTCAGCCTCTCCTTCAACCAGTCAGGACCTCTTCCATATCCAGTATTCTCTTGGCACACATGCTTACTTCAAAATCCATTTCCTGGCGAGGTGCAGTAACTAACTAATGCCTGTAATCCCAGCACTTTGGGAGGCTGAGGCGGGTGGATCACCTGAGGTCAGGAGTTCAAGACCAGCCTGGCCAACATGGAGAAACCCCGTCTCTACTAAAGATGCAAAAATTAGTTGGGTGTGGTGGCTCAGGCCTGTAGTCCCAGCTACTCGGTAGGCAGAGGCAGGAGAATCGGGTGAACCCAGGAGGTGGAGGTTGCAGTAAGCCAAGATTGTGCCACTGCACTCCAGCCTGGGTGACAGAGCGAGACTCCATCTTAAAAAAAAAAATCCATTTCCTGTTGCCTGGTCTCCAACCAAGCTCCATTTAAGCTCCACTCCACTGTCTCTCTGAACTGGGTGCCCCTGCTTCTCCCATTGCCTGCCTCCAGCTTTCTTCCTGGATTCTGGGCTATGCCACCTCCTTCACACTGTTCGTCCCCTTTCCTAAACCCCCTTCAAAAGTTCCACTACTTCCAGCCTCCTTGGGGTCCCACTTCCTGCCCTCTCCCCCTACCAGAAAAAGACCATGGATAAGTGATTCCTCATGGTTATGGGGTTGGTAAGATAACTGAGACAGCCAGGGAGGAAGAAGGCTGAGGAGACTGGGCCTGGAGTGGTGCCAGTGTAGAACCCCTGAGGGCTTTGAGCAGAGAGCATTCCATGGTGCCAGGGCAGAACTCTGGATTGAGGAGTGCAGACCAGAGGCCTTGTGGGCCTGAGGAGGGTGGGTAAGTTTGCTGGGGGTGGAGTGATTTGGGGCCTACATTCCATTCTACTCCAAGCCAGAAAACTTCAGTAGAGCTGGTCCTAGGAACATGTAAGCTAGGGGAGGTTATTTCCTAGCCTTTGTCCTCCAGCATTCTTCCCTCCTTTTTGCATGCCTCCATTCCTGGCTTTCCCTTCTGGCCTGTTTTATTTATTTAGGGCTTGCTTTATTTATCTTTATCTTTCCCACAGGGTCCAGCACATGGTATGTGCACAGACATGTTGTTTGAATGAATGAAGATTTTCCCACCTGGGTCTGCTGCCTCCTTCCTGTTTTACCACCTGGTGTCACTTCAGATTCTGAAACTATCTGTGGCTCATCTACTTAGGGAGGACACTGATGTGGACATTGCAGAATATCAGCTCCAGTTTGATAAGGTGGTGCACAATGATGAGAGAGAGGACTTTGAGGGTTTTCTTCCTAGGTGCTCAAGTAGCTAAAAATAAAATAAAATAAAATAAATAATAATAATAAAATACAATAAAAAACAAGCAGTGGTGGGAATTACAGATTAGCTACAGGAGGAAAGATTACCAAATTCCGTTGGGGTGGGGCTGCTAGTGGTCTTTAAAACACTGAAGGCAGGCTTGTCTCAGGTCCCAAGTATATTGCAAATGAGCCAGCACTAAATAAACCTTGAAACCTGTTGGCTCTATTCTCTCTCTTGGAATCTATCAATTTTATATACATGATAGGCATATTTACTGATTGATAAAGGCTTAGCGGAGAAGCCTGAAATAGGACTGGCTTCCTTGGTCTCCAAGAGGCAGTTTCTTTCTATCACAAAACATGTTTAAAGCTCTTTAATTTTGAAGGTCCTTGGAGTCTTAAATTGTTCCCCACCTCCCACACACATACACTTTCGGCAATACCCCCAATACCAGAAACCCAGACAACACCTATCCATGTATGACACCTGAGTTATTGACTGTATGTGGCAATCGTTTAATTCTAGGTTCACTTTGTCTTGCCGTCCAGTGCCTTTGGAAAACATCTCTCTTATCAGTTAACATGTGAGTCTCCAGAAGGCAGACTCATTTCAATCTTAGTTTAAGCAAAATCATGTGGAAAACCCAATTTCCTTTAAAAAGTATATTCCAAGTTAATAAAAATAATTTTTGATTATATATTTTTGGTTTATCTTTGTCACTTTTTTTTTTTTTTGAGACAGGATCTCACTCTGTTGTTTGGGCTGGAGTGCAGCGGTGTGATCATGGTTCACTGCAGCCTCTAACTCCTGGGCTTAAGCGATTTCTCTGCCTTAGCCTCCTGAGTAGCTGAGACCACAGATGCATGCCACCATGCCTGGCTAATTTTTTGGAGGGGTATTTTTGTAGCAATGGGGTCTTGCTATGTTGCCCAGGCTGGTCTTAAACTCCTGGCCTTAAGCAATCCTCCTGCCTTGACCTCTCTCAAAGTGCTAGGATTACAGGTGTGAGCCACTGTGTCTGGTCTTTTTTCTTTTATGATCACAGAAATCACAAGGCAGATGAGGGAATAGAAAGAACCAGGGAATGAGGATAAGGAACGTACCCTAAAAAGCATGCTGTCGGGGCTCTTTGTGGTGAATTATGACATAATAAGCAAGAGTGAGGCAGGTGGGTTCTGGTTGGAGAAGTCATATTGATCTATATGGATAAAAACTCTGGACTTTGAGGTATGATACAGCCTTCATTTAACTCAGATGACCTGATGTCTTTCCTACAACAAAATAAAACAAATTAACTTTCTAAGGGGGATGGTGGGGGGTATGGAGCATCTGCCTAAGGCTATGAGAGGAATTCAGCAGAGCCTTGTAAGAGAGGATAGAGAGACAGCCAACCATTTACAAGGGAGGACAGAATGATACATTTGAAGGCATGAAGGAAGATAACCAGAGAGACAGCTGGCATTTCCTGTGCTACCTGGTGTGTAGCACATTATGGTGGGTGTTGGGAGGAGATACATGGAAGAAGGGGCCATTCACAATGACCATTCACAATGGCTAGTCTAAGAGTAGAGACAGGATATAGTGATAGATGGGACCACTGGGTGGACTTCTACAGTCTATGCTTACAAGAAAATGAAGGGTTTTGGGAAAGAAACAGAACCAAGTTTGGTTAGCAAGTCTTCTTAGAAAAAATGAGTGTGGATCAGGGTTCATTGCAGACAAAGGCCATCCTATGTTTCAGTTGCAGATTGGAAAGTAAGATGGACATGCAGATGGATTTCCTTCTACTATTTTCTTGTGAGGACTTTTCTGAGGAGTGCTGGGTTGATATGATGCTGGGTTGAGAAAAGGGGAGTAGAGAATCAAAGGGGAGGAAGGGAGAGAAGAAACTGATTTTTGCTGTTCAATGTATCACATCACTTTTTTTTATTTTTTGAGGGGGAGTCTTGCTCTGTTGCCCAGGCTGGAGCGCAATGGCACGATCTTGGCTCACTGCAACCTTGGCTTCCTGGGTTCAAGCAATTCTCTTGTCTCAGCCTCCCAAGTAGCTGAGATTACAGGCACCCACCATCACGCCCAGCTAATTTTTGTATTTTTCTTAGAGACGGGGTTTCACCATGTTTGGTTAGGCTGGTCTCAAACTCCTGACCTCAGGTGATCTACCCACCTTGGCCTCCCAAAGTGCTGGGATTACAGGCGTGAGCAACCGCACCCAGCCACACATCACTTTTTAAGTCTCTTAATCTTTTTTCTTTTTTTTTTTTTTGAGACGGAGTCTTGCTCTGTCACCCAGGCTAGAGTGCCATGGCTTGATCTTGGCTCACTGCAACCTCCACCACTTGGGTTCAAGCGATTCTCCTGCCTCAGCCTCCCGAGTAGCTGAGACTACAGGTGTGTGCCACCACACCTGGCTAATTTTTTGTGTTTTTGGTAGAGACAAGGTTTCACCGGGTTAGCCAGGATGGTCTTGATCTCCTGACCTCGTGATCCGCCCACCTTGGCCTCCCAAAGTGCTGGGATTACAGGCTTGAGCCACTGTGCCCAGCCTAAATCTCTAACCTTTTACACCCTCCCTGGCTTTTCCCAGTTCTCGTTGTGATTCTGTTTGGAAAATCTAATTCTGATTCATCCTGGTAGCCCATCTAGTTTCTGAAGAGCTCTAGAAGCAGAAGCCCAGGCTTTTCTGATTTGTCAAGTTGATAATCTTTTTTTGGTGTGATAGAAATGTTAACAATTTCCAGAATTGGATTCTGACTGAAACTAAACCTGTGAATGTGTCAAATCTTGAATGAAGAGACCTGGATTTGACTCTGCCATCTCTGAAGTTGTCCCAGAGAAACTCAGAAAAGCCACGTTATTCACAACCATTCCGAAATGACACCAGATAATAGGAAGTATACGTAGCCTCTAGAGAAGCTTTGGATGTCTGATTATTTACCCAAATCATAGCACAATGGTACTAGTGTAGTGTCTGCATGTAGCTGGGACTGCATAATATGGAGGGAAGAAAGCAAAAATGTTTTGGTCTGTATCTACATGAATTTTGCCTGCATCTGGATAGATTTTGTCTACATCATTTTGGTGTACATTTGGCCTGCAGTGGTTTGGTCTACATCGGAATGGGTTTTCTTGGAATTCGGCCTCTGCCCAGCTAGAATGAGATTTAAGACTTGCAGTGCTGGGGTGGTAGGGTAGGTAGGTGAATTGGAGGAGGCGGCTGTGTTTCCCCTTGGTCTCCCGAGCAGTTTGGGGGCTGTCATAATTTTCAAGTTCAATACTTGGTTGAGCCAGTAATATTTATTGCAGAATTATAATTTCTAGCCTAGTGTGTGAACATAAAACAGTTTCTATCCTAAGGAGTTTTTATTTTAGATAGGGAGACAAAGTATTCTCTCAAGTATCATTCAGACAGAATGCAGGACTCAGAAAGTTCACAGGTGTGGGAAGATGCCTGGTAAGCAGTCAGTTTGGTGGTGTCATTCTCAGAAGACTCCTGGGAGATAAGCTTGGATATTTATTTTCTTTAGTATGAGTTGGATTTGGTTACCCTAGCTTTCTTTCCAACCTTTTAGGGAAGCCATCTCAGCTTTACTTCTCTTTCCCTACGGAGAAGTAACACACTTATTAGTACTGAAATTGTTTCTTTCTATTTTCCTTTTCA
Organism: Pongo abelii; assembly: GCF_028885655.2. NCBI lineage: Eukaryota > Metazoa > Chordata > Mammalia > Primates > Hominidae > Pongo > Pongo abelii. The sequence continues at coordinate 51,559,466 of NC_071995.2, forward strand.
ACACAGACTGAGAATTATTATTATTATATTTTGATATTTAGATTTGTATTAGAATCTGTAGTAAACATTTAACTGGATCTGTGTAGTTGAGCAAACTGGATTTACTGGTTCAAAGCATATGTAGAGTTTATTTATTTATTTTTTTTTGTTTTTGATGGGAGACATGGAAGGAAGGCCTAAGTGAGGTTTGATTTATTGGCTCATAGCAAAGCTTCTCACCACCATGAAGATGTAGATTGAACTGATGTTTCCCAGGGAAACCAAATCCCCATATGAAGCAATCACCCCCTCTTCCATGAAGTTTTCTCAGGCTGACCTGAGGTGCAGGGAAGATACTCCCTAATCTTGCCAACACTGGAAAATGAAGCCCTTCCTGCTCATATCTTCTGTCAACTATGATGTCATCTGGGATCTTGGCATGCCCTTGCCTCTGATATAAACACTTTTCTGTGTGTTTCTGATTGAGGATTATACGTTTCAGTCCATGGTTTACATATCTTTTACTTATTTTGAGGAGTGGGGAAGTAGCCACAAAATCTCTTAAATGTAAGCTCCCAAAGAGGGGAGTTCTCTATTTGCCACCATTTGTCTTGCATGGTGTGTGAATGATTTGTCTTGCATTGTGTGTGAGTGTGTGAGTGTGTGAGTGTGTGTGTGAGTGTGTGAGTGTGTGTGTGTGTGAGTGTGTGGTGATTTGGTGGTCGTGGTGGTGGCAATAATTTAGGGAAAAAAGACGTTGCTTTTGCTTGAATTCCTTTGCAAAAGGAATCATTTTGGTGCTTGAATTTTCTAATTTGTAATTTGTCTTTGTATTCACTTACACTTAGTTGAAATCTGATTTTCGGTAGTTTGAATCCAGCCTTTGTCACTTAGAAACTTTTAGTGGTATCCACTTGAGGGAAACACCAAACCATATAGAGGTCATCCAATTTCTCACTGTAGACCGAATCCAAACTAAACAGAATGCATCTGTGAACTTATTTATAGACAGTACAGGACAAATTGTAGTAAACAGAGAAAATTCTCTTTTTCTGGGAGCTTACAATATAAAAGTACTTCATGGACACTTCCCCATCCTCCCAAAACAAATGAAAATCCTATTCTAAACAATATTCAACCATTTGATTATTGGAGCACTCCTCCTTTCTGCAGTCTAAGCTGAGTTTTCTTTATTGCAGTTTGAGTATCACACCAGGTTGCCTAATGCCAAAGTATTAGGTGACTTATTTTCACAATTAAGTAAAGCAATGAAAGTAATAAAACTGTATTGTTTGTCAATTTGGTCATAGGACATCAAGGGGATGACACTGGAGCCAATAGTAAGTGTCACAGATAACGTCCTTAGTCCCAGCCAGTTTGGGTTACTTCCTTTGCATTTTCACTTTGTGGTATGGAAGAGACTTGGACCTGCATTCTTGTTTCATTATCTCTGACGTCACCACATTAGGCTGTAGATCATGGGGTGCTTCCTTGGCTGTGGCCAGTTAACTCTGTACCTCAGGCTTCAGCTGGGGAAGAACAGGCAAGCTGAAAGCGTCATCAGGCAGGAGCTGTGCTACTTCGCTGCACCTAACCATCTACCACTGCTAACCCTCTTCCCTAACCAGGCGTTTTCCCAGTGCAAAGTTCTAGGCCAGTGAGTTATGCCATTCTGTCCTAAAACCTCCTGTGCAAGAGACTCATACTCACTGCCAACTAATCCAAAGGAAGGGGGAGCAGAGGAGGTCAGTCTGATGGAGGAGGCTGGACACATAATCAAGGCACAGACACTGGCAGTGCAGCAAGGAAAGAAGTTAGGAGCAAATGGACAGAACTCTGGACAGTAATGAGGGGACGAGAGCAGGCAAAGAGGGCATAGCGGAGAGGTCAGACATCTGTAGGTGTGGTTAGAGATGCTTCCTGAAGGAGAGGCTTGTTGAACAGTTTGGAAAAAGGGTGTTCTAGGCAGAGAGGGACTGTCCATGTGATGGTTGAGGTGATGATAGCAAGATGTTCATATATGGGGAAAGATTGGTCCTGTTCAAGGAAAGAGCTACAGAAAAGGTTAATAATAAGAGTAAGGGTTAGGGGAACAATGAAAAGAAAGATCTGGAAATACAATCTTAAAAGTTTGGATTTAACAGAGAGCAGAAAATTGCAGGTCTGGTAGGAAGAAGGTGTAGGGTGTGTGTGTGTGTGTGTGTGTGTGTGTGTTGCTTTCAATCCTTGAAGAAAGTGTCATTTTCCAGAAGGAGGGTAGAGGGCACTCACACTTCAGTTATCTGCTGCAATGCAGCAATCACGGTGAATGTGATTTAGGGCTGTAGCCTGCTTTAAAGAAGGGCAGCAGCACTCTCTGATGGTTGCCGGGGTGAATCTGAGTGATATCTGTGAGGATCTCATTGTTTAGAGTTACCAATGTTAAAGGCCAGGAGGGTGGATCAGGGAGTATAGCGGGAGTCTGGGATGCAGTCTTTGCAAACTGTAGGAATCTACTAGATAGAGTTCTGGTGGGAAAAATGGCATGTCAGCTAGGTTGAATTCAGGCCTCGGATAATGATCCACATATATCTGAAACCAGTGATTTCAGCTGGGATTCCTTAGGTTTAATCCAAATTTTCATGCAACACCCCTGAATAAAATCAGGATCCTTTGAGGCTGCTTTGTCAATCCCCTTGTCTTTGGCCATATCTGGGGCTTTCTTCCCTTGGAAACTGAAATGGAAAAGTAATTTATCTTCTTCGTGGATTTTTCTATACTGATAACATGTTGAGAAAACCCATTATTTCTTATCTCAAGTTCATATCCTTTAATAACCTTAAAAAAGAATGAGGCAATCTAAAAATAGAAAGGCTAAGAGATCAGTGTTGATGCCAGATATCCATTAGTCTTTATGATTATTTCCATGAATGATTAATAAATATTAGAAATGCTCTAGTTGTCATGAGCTCAGAGCTAGACATGGACATGGGGCACACTAATACCTGTTTTTGATATTCTGCTAAGTAAGGCCTTTGGCTGTCAAGAACAACCAAACCAGACCGAGCAACCTCACGTAGTTCAAGTCCTTCTCCCCAGTATCACCATGAATTGTTAGCTCTGGAATGGGGTTAATCATATTTTAGAATGACTGACAAGCTGACATTTTTCTGGTACTGGGTTCTCCTGAGTTAAGGATCAGGGATTGTCATTCTCTGGCAAACATCCCCCCACAGTCTGCTCCTGATTGGCAGCCAAGTCTGGGGAGCAAAGGGCCAAGTGAATTAGAAAGCTTAAAAGATGTTTTGTTAAACCATCCTCATTAAACTGGCACCATCTGCCTTCCTACTCTCCTTTGTCCCAGTTGGGGCTGTTCTTTGTGACAGATGTTTCCTAACGGTGTGTGCTGGTAGCATCTGGAATCCTTAGGTGACTGCTGAGGTTTGGGAAGGCCAAATCTAGAGGTATGTAGATTGTCAGGGAAATTGCAACCATTTTCCTGCCATTGGGCTACCATAAAAAAAAAAAATACCCGCTTCCCTTCCCACCACCCCATTTTCCTTTGGCCAGTGAAAATCAAGCTTTCATTTCCTTCTGTAGCACTTCCTAACCTGCACTGAAGATGGTTTTTTTCCTCTCAAGAATGAGATAGTGAGTAGACAAGATTTGGAATATGATGACAGAACGGTGTGATGGAAGAAGTCTCAGAGGGGTTACTTATGTTTGGCATCTAGAGATCTTTTATCCTGTATTTTCCACTAAAAACCAAGCAAAAGGCAATGGGTTAAAGTTGTGGGAGCAGGAATTATAATTAGATGTAAAATTGTGTCTATGAACTATTGGAATAGTTACAGGGTTGCTTTGGAATCTCCTTTCTTGGCATCTAAAAAGATTGTCTGGAGACATTTTGGCACCTGATTGGATTAGAATTTTAGCAGGAAATGGTTTAGATGGAACTTTCAGATTTAATGATTTCTCTGCTTCCAGCTCTGGTCCATCAGTGTCTATGTGGGAGGAAAGAGAAGGCATTGGCAGGGGATGACCTGGGCATAAGGGTAAGAACTGGTTCAAATCCTCTTTTAGTAGCCATGCCCTTAGACTCCTTGTTCTTTGTGGAGACTGGGTGCCACAGTAGGAAGAACATGGGCTTTGAATTCATGAAGAACCATGTTCAAATTCTAACTCTTCTTTTTACTGGCTATATGATCTCGAAAAAGTTATTTAACCTCTCTTCATCTTCAAGATTGAATAATAATACTTCTCTCATTGAGTAAATAGGGGTTAAATGAAATAGCATATGAACCTTGCTTGCAGCTCAACACATTCTGGTTCCTTTCACCCCTCTTTCCACGTAACCCTAATTCTTGCACATAATTCTATCGCTGGTATGCCATTTGCCAGATATTTTGCTCTGTCTCCAGCCTCTGCACGTCTTCCCCAATGCTTCTTAGTGTTCAAGCCTAGAGCTCTGATTTATTAATTTGTGTTAGTCCCACAAAATGGCAATAACAGTATGTACTTTTTATAACCATACTAACATGAGTCAAGGTTGTGGTTTCTTTCCAGGCATTTTTACTTGCTGACAATTTTGGTTGTAAATCAAAGACAAAGGAGTTCTGTCTTCCCACCCACCTCTCTGATCTAGAGTTCTTGATTCAGGGCTAGATCATTCTGGATAGGATTTCCTTCCAATAAAAAAATGATGGCAAGTTTGTTTATAAAGATTATTCAGAGAAGAAAAATCCATAACCTTTACTGTCGGAATATTCTTGTTTTCCTCCCAACCTTTTAATTTGAAAAATATTAACCTACAGAAAAGTTGTAAAATAGTGTAATTAATACCCATTCATTTTTCACCAAGATTGACAAATTGCTAATATTTTGCCACATTTGTGTGCTCTCCCCTTCTCTCTCATATATACATATATGTATATATATACATATATGTATATATATACACACATATGTAAAACAGTGCCTATTCAAATTTTGCTAATTGTCCACTAATTTTTTTTTTTGAGACAGGGTCTCACTCTGTTGCCCAGGCTGGAGTGCAAGTGGCATGGTCACAGCTCACTGCAGCCTCTACCTCCTGGGCTCTGGTGAACCTCCTGCCTCAGCCTCCCAAGCAACTGGGACTACCGGCACATACCACCATGCCAGACTAAAATTTTTTTTTTTTTTTTTAATAGAGGCAGGGTTTCACCATCTTGCCTAGGCTGGTCTCAGACTCCTGGGCTCAAGTGATCCGCCCTCCTCAGCCTCACAAAGTGCTAGGATTACAGGTGTGAGCCACTGCGCTAGCTGAATAATTTTTTTTATAGTAAAATGTTTCTCCCTAGCCCTGATCCAATTCAAGTTTATGCACTGTATTTTGTTATCATGCCTCTTTATTCTCCTTTAATCTGGAATCATTCCTTAGCCTGTTGTTCATAGCATTCACAGTTTTGAAGAGTACCGGTCAGTTGTTTTGTAGAAAGTCACTGGGTCTGAATTTGACGGATTGTTTTCATCATTAGATTCAGATTAGGCATTTCTGGCACTTTTGGATTAGATAAGAACATTTTTAAAGACAGTGCCACGTAGACAGGGAACATGTCTTTCCCCTCCCTGTTGTGTTCTTAGCACCAAGCACAGCGACTGGCATATAGTAGGTACTTAATACTTATTGAATGAATGAATGAATGACCTAAAACTTTCACTGCCATGTAGGTTCATTATTTTTCTACCTGAAGAGAGAGAGAAGAGCAGCCTTCTGCTAAATCCTAGTTTCATTTTTATTATAAATCTTTGGGCCGAAAAGAGTAACCCAAGACTTCTTTAATGAGACCACCGAAAAGGGAATATAAGGGAGGGACTATGGCCTGAGGGAAGCCACGGAGTTTCTGTTTACCCAGGGCGGGTGGTGGTGGTGTTCGTACTGTGTATAGACAGGAGGATGAACAAGGTGGTCCTCAGATGGAAAGAAAAATAGCACACAGAATCCTAGAGTACCTGGCCTATTTTCTTACTGAGAAAAATTTGTCATTTAGGTTTCCGGATTTGACCATACTTCCCTCTCCTAGCCCCCATTTGAATCCTAAGAATGCCATAGTGAAAATTGATTTCTGGCCCTCCTCCTCTCCCAGAGGGGACAACTCCATAATTCTCTCTTTCTCCACTCTCCATCCCCCTGCCCTCACCACACACAAATGTGTATTTTCTAACATTTATAAATGGTGGTTGGGAGGCCATTCTCTCCAGATTATTTATTGTTGAGAAAATCTATAACTCCTTGGACTTCTCATTTTGATGTAGAAGCTTTCATCCCTGTTGCCTGGGGGAAGTGAGGTTATGAGAGGTACTCTCTGCCTCTCAAAAATGTGTTTTCAGGCTTCCCTTTGGGGCCCTTTCTCTCCCTAGCTCTGATCATCTCAGACATTTCTGACAGTCCTTGCTGAGGCATCCAGGGCTTGGGACTGAATTCATCTATTTAATTTTGCAAGGCTGGTGAGTGCCTGATTCACGTTGCTCCTGCCCCTTTTCCGAGAATCTACCTGCCTTTGTCTTTGCAGTCCTTAATTTCACCAGTTTCTGGGAAAAAGTATCTATCCTTCATCTCCATATCAGCTCTTGGTTACCAAGAAAAATGGAGGAGATAATCCAAAATAGTGAATGAGACAAAGATTATTGTTTTTTTAAGTGATTGAATCCTGGCTAAAGATAATCCATAAAGTGAACAACCTGGATGAAAGTAATCCATCATGTTAATCTCCCATGGGTGGGTATATGGCATCTGGAGAGGGAGGCCGGTGAGAGAGGGCCTCAGCTTGTTTAGCTCTCACTTTGTTGTCAGAACCATGAGATGTCTGTGGAGAACTCTGCAGAACCCATTTCTATGCTGTATTTTCAAACTCTGGAGGAGGCCTGTTCCATAGTTTGAGAACCAAATACTTAGTTCAAAGAACATGACAATCAGTAGCCAATATGCAAAACTGCCAATTCATCTAGGGTTTCTATGATACCCAGTGTGAAAGTCAAAGTCCTCACAGTGACTCTATGGCCCTCCATGAATGATCCAGCCTCCTGATTTCTCTCTGACCTCATCCCCTACTACTTCTTCTTATCTCACTCTGTGCCAGCCCAAGATGGTCAGGTGCCATTCCACACCCATCAGGATGGCTATTATTAAAAAAACAGAAAATAGCAAGTGTTGGCGAGAATGTGGAGAAATTGGAACTTTTGTGTACTGCTGGTTGGCAGGTAAAATGGTGCAGCCACCATGGAAAACAGTAAATTGGCGATTCCTGAAAAAATAAACTTAGAATTACCATATAACCCAGAAATTCCACCTCTGGGAATATATCCAAAAGAAATGAAAGCAGGGACTCAAATTGATATATGTACACCCACGTTCATAGTGACATTATTCACAATAGCCAAAAGGGAGAGGCAACCCAAGTGTCTATTGATAGATAGACAAACAAACAGTTAAACAAAATGTGGTATATACATAGAGTGAAATATTAGTCACTCTAAAAAAGGAAGAAAATTCGAATACATGCTACAACACGGATACTCTTGAAGACGTTATGCTAAATAAAATAAGCCAGACACAAGCAGACAAATATTGTATGATTCTATTTATATGAGGTACCCAGAATAGTCAAATTCATAGAGACAGAAAGTAAAGTGGTGGTTTCTGAGGAATGGGAGCAGGAGGGAATGGGAATTTAATGTTTAATGGGCACAAAGTTTTAGTTGGGTAAGATGGCAAAGGTTTGGAGGTGGATGGTGATGATGATTGACCCTCATGTGAATGTATTTAATGCTGCATTTATTTATTTATTTATTTATTAGACGGAGTCTCACTCTGTTGCCTAGGCTGGAGTGCAGTGGCACAATCTTGCTTCACTGCAACCTCCGCCTCCTGGGTTCAAGCGATTCTTCTGCCTCAGCCTCCCACGTAGCCGGGACTACAGGCGCCTGCCACCACGCCCAGCTAATTTTTGTATTTTTGGTAAAGATGGGGTTTTACCATGTTGGCCAGGATGGTCTCAATCTCTTGATCTCATGATCCACTTGCCTTGGCCTCCCAAAGTGCTGGGATTACAAGCGTGAGTCACCGCGCCCGGCCTTATATACTTTTATTTTTATTTTTTTAGAGACAAGGTCTTGCTCTGTCACCAGGCTGGAGTGCAGTGGCATGATCACAGCTCACTGCAGCCTTGACCTCCCAAGGCTCAGGTTATTCTCCCACTTCAGCCTCCTGAATAGCTGGGATTACAGGCACTTGCCACCACATCTGGCTAATTTTTCTATTTTTTGTAGAGATGAGGTTTTTCCATGTTTGCTGGTCTCGAACTCCTGGTCTCAGAAGATCTGCCTGCCTTGGCCTCCCAAAGTGCTGGGATTACATGTGTGAGCCACCATGCCTGGCCTAACGCCACATTTAAAAACAGTTAAAATGGTAAATTTTATGTTATGTACATTTTACCACAATAAACAATGGCCAGAGTCTTTATATTTGCACTTCTCAGATATCTGCACCATTGCTTTTTCCTGCACCTGCGCCTGGCTGCTGGTGAAGTGTCATCTCAGCAAGGCCTTCTTGGACCACTTGTTTTAAAATCTCAACTCCCATCCTGAGCACATCCTAACCTTTACTTGCTTTACTTTTCTCTACAGCACAAACCACAATCTAACACAATATATATTCTTTTTTTTTTTTTTTTTTTTTTTTTTTTGAAATGGAGTCTTGCTCTGTCACCCAGGCTGGAGTGCAGTGGCACGATCTCGGCTCACTGCAAACTCTGCCTCCCGGGTTCACGCCATTCTCCTGCCTCAGCCTCCCGAGCAGCTGGGATTACAGGCACCTGCTACCACGCCTGGCTATTTTTTTTGTATTTTTAGTAGAGACAGGGTTTCACCGTGTTAGCCAGGATGGTCTTGATCTCCTGACCTCGTGATCCACCCGCCTCGGCCTCCCAAAGTGCTGGGATTACAGGCGTGAGCCACCGCGCCCAGCCTAACACAATATGTATTCTTACTACTTGTTTGTTGTTTGCTTCTTCTTGCTGGAATGTAAGTGACTTGAGTGGAGGGATTTTTGTGTGTGTGTGTTTTAATTGCTGTATCCCCAGTGCTGAATAGTTGAGGACCAGTAAATATTTGTTGAACGAATGAATGAGGGACCATGACTAGACATAGACTTCTAGAGAAGGCACACACAGGAAGAGAATATGAGAAGATTCTGTTTTTTGTTTGGCCTTAACTAATTTCTTCTAGACCTTGGATATATAACTCAGACCCCGTGTTCATGATGGCTTTTATACAGTTTACCTTTTCTTATGTGTTTTGAACTGTTTCCATTTAGAGCTGTTGGTGCACTGCATACGCCATGGTTATTATTATTTAAAGCGGTCACCTTGAACACAAAGCCTCTACTCTTGTATTTCTGATTGCCTCCAACCATAATTGCAGAGGTACTTGAGTCAGGGCTTTGGAAACTCTGGGAAAGCTTAGATATCCAGAAACCTTTACCTTTTTTTTTTTTTTTTTTTTTTTTTTTTTGAGACATTGGTTTGATTGGCTCCAGAGTTTTCATTCTCTGGAAATTTTAAGGAAGAGCAAACTCATATAATTTGGGATCAGGAAAGGAGTTGTATTTACGTGCAAAGAGATTGATATAATCTCTAGGAGATGTTGCATTTTAAAGTCCACTCCTTGGAAGCTTTGAGACCTGAAATAATTATGTAGCAGTTCCATAGCTTTCCTCTCGTGAACGTTATCAAGTTTCTAGGAGGGCATTTTGTGTCCACACTCTATTTGAAGTTGTTTAGCAGGAGCCATGAGGCCAAACTTCCAGATTGGCAGGATTGTTAGCACCCAAGCACGGGAACCAGTGGAACTTACTTCCTTGGAAAAGTGTTTTGAAAAGGAAAGGTCCTGAGTGAGGGCAGTGCCCTTCTTAGAGACAGAGGAATGAACACAATGACCTTCAGGATGAAGGAGAGTGGGTGGGGTTGGCTGGGAAAACAAGACAGCCTTCAATTTAGTGGGTGGATTGTTGGATTCGACATGAGTTCTTCTTGGCTACTTGGGATGGAACTTTTGTTTTGGAGTTTGGAAAGAGCTCAGAGAATGAGAGAAACACAGGGAGGAGGAGGGAGGGAAGGAGGGAGCCAGGGGCATGATGGAATTCATACAAGCTGACTTCGTGTTCTCTGGCCTTTCTCTGTATTTCTTTAAGCACCTCCCCTGGGCCAAGCACCTCCTTTGGGAGAGACTGTTTCCTAATTAAACTGAGATCCACAGGCCCAGGGCCCTTATTAGGAAATATCCTTAGGAAATGCTCTTTAAATAGAAGATTGTGCGTGTTCTAGTCTCCTGTTCTCACCTCTGTCTGGCCCTTTCTCTCTTTCAAAAAAAAAAAATTCCTACTTCTAGGCATCCTAAGACATAGTTGTTAATCAGTTAATCAATACAGCTATGTGTTTATTTTCTCTGTCCTAAGTGTCTCTTTTGGTTGCTCGGTACAATTGAGTAGATCCTTGTCCTGCGTAGCAAGGGTCGGTGGTGGGAGCATGGAATTCAGAAGGAACAGGTACACAGATCATGGCCCTGCCCTCTGGAGGCTTTTAGATATAAAGGAATTTAAGGGACATACCTAGGACACCATCAGACAGAAAGGGAAAACTAATTTCGGCTGAGCATCAGGGTTAGCTGTCAGTGCTGATGAAATGCGAAGGAAGGTTGGAGATAGGGAAATCAGTCAGGATGGCATAGGGAAGGTTTCTAGAAGTCGGGGAAAGATTGTAGAATAGGATTGAAAAGAGCTAGAGGGCCAAGACCAGATAGAAAGGAGTGAGGAGGGCACCTCTTGGCCATGCCAGTAACTGTCACAGGCCAAACTTGCTGCATGCAGGGTAAGTCACGATGTGAGGAGCTGAGTTAGGAGTGAGGTAATAGGCTTGAGGATAGAGGTGGGCATGATTAGGAAGGGGCTCTGACAGCTGGTTTGAAGAACACAGACTGAATATAAACCATTAGAATAACTGCAGATTATTGCACAGGGAAAGATATTTCTGAGAATTGCATTCAAGGAAGATGTTTCTCTTTATTGTTAGACACTGGGCTGCAGTTAGGCTTTCTCAGGATTCCCAATCATGTGTTTGCTTTTTCTTCTGTCAGTCTGGTTGTTTGTTTGTTTGTTCTGCATGCTTCTGTTTGAGTCATGGGTTATGACTATTTAATTCCCATATTTTGTTCTTTAAGCTGCTTCCCTTGTATCTTCATTCTTTGTACGTCCAGTTTTATCTTCAGCAAAAGTGGGAAGGGCCCAGGGACCACCCTGTGTGATAAAGTTGAGGGAGTCAGAAGTGTCCTCTTACAACATTATCTCATGCAATTCCTTTGTGGAAGCTCAAGTGCACAGAACTGAGTTAATCACCAAGCCCCGTTCACAGCACACCGGCATCATCAGTTCACATAAGGCCCCTTTGTGGTTCCTTCTATTTTTCCCTTTCACCCCTCACTCTATTTCTCATTTCCTTTCCTTGTGGGAGCCATCTGCTTTCATGTATTTAGTTAGTGCTCTTCCAATCCATACTCTATATGTTTATTTAGAGACATTCAGCCATTCACCAAATATAAAGTGCCTGCTATGTGTTGAACAGAGTTGCAGGTGCTGAGAAGTTGTAGGTGCACAGTTGTAGATGTTCACAGCAGTGAACAAAACAATCAAAACCTGCATTTGTGTTGCTTACGTTCTAGTGGGGTGAGATGATTGTGAACAAATAAATGAGTGGATACGTTAAATAGTGATAAGTGCTATGCAAACAAAAAATCAGGGCAGGGGATAAGTTGTATTGTGGGTGGTCAGGAGGAGATTGCCGCTTTCTTCAGGGTGATGTAAGAAAGCCTCACTGAAACGGTGTGGTGCATCAAATGCACATTAAGGACCAGCCATGTGGACGTCTAGGGTAGGAGTGGTTCAGGTGTGGGTGGACAGCAAGTACAAAGGCCCTGAGGCAGGTCTTGCCTGGTATGTTAGGAGGCCAGAAGGGTCAGTATAGGCCAATGGCCAGAGCAAAATGAGTGAGAAAAGAGAGAGAAACAGAAGGCTGGGAGGTAGCTGGGTCAGTGGCAAATCATGCAAGACCTTGTGGACCACTGTAAGCACAGATCTTGGCTTATATTCTGAATAAGGAGGGAAACCAGAGGAAGGTTTTGAGCACAGGAATTACATGATCTGATTTACATTTTAAAATAGATCTATCTGTATCCTTAAAAAATACAGTGTCATTTTGACCGCTTTTTAATGTACATAAATGACATTGTGCTATATGCTTTATCCTGCTTTTACTTTTTCCACTTCACATTGTTTCTGAGCTTTATCTATGTTGCTGTATGGAAATCAACTTCATTATTTCTGACCGCTATGCTCATACAGTAGATTTTATTACATATTCACCTAGTGATAGACACTTGGATTGCCTCCAGCTTTTTACTACCACAAACAGTGCTGTGATAAGTATCCTTATCTAGGCCTCTTTATGAACCCAGAGAGTTTTCCTGCGATGTATACCTAGGAGTGGGATTGCTGGGTTAGAGAGCGTGTGCACATTTAATTCCATGGAGACTGTACCAGGATGGTGGCCCTCACCAGCAGTGTGTGATAGTTTGTATCTTCTCATTTATTTCTCATATTGATCCTGTAAGCCAAATATTATCATTTCCATTTTATGGATAAGAAAACTGAGGCTTAGAGAGATTAAGCAATTTATCAAAATTTATATAGTTAAGTAGAAGAGCTATGGCTCCACTCCAGAAAATTACTCAATATTCTTTGCTCTTACTATTGTAGTGCCCAGTACTGCCTCTTCCGGAAATAACGTGAAGCAAATGTATGATTATTATTACTGTTCGTGCTGTGTTCCTCTTTTAATCATTTCTTCCTTTTAGGGCTGGCTGGACAGAAGACAGTATTCTTGAGGTCCAAGGAGCCACTAAAGGGAAACTGTGGCCTCCCTCTCAATCTGTGTCCATTTTAGGAATTGGGGTGTTGAAGGAAACTTGTGTACAATCCCAACAGAGCGGTAGGGAAGGAGGGCAGCGTGGCATAGGAGTTCACTTGAGTTTTGGCATCAGTCTTTGTTCAAATCCTGGCACAACCGTTTGTTCTCTGTGTGGCTTTGCACGAGTTCTTGGCTTATCTAAATCTCAGTTTTCTAACATACACAATGAAGACAACAATAGGACTTGTCTCTTAGAGTTGTTGTGAGGAAGCACAGGTAAAATACTCAATGTAGTGCCCATAGTAAATGTTCAATAAATGTCAGTTATTATTATTTTTACTATAATATATGAGCCTTGCCCTTTTCTTTCTTTTTTTTTCTTTGGGAGGGAGTCTCACTGTCACCTAGGCTGGAGCGCAATGGCATGATCTTGGCTCACTGCAACCTCTGCCTCCCGGGTTCAAGTGATTCTCCTGCCTTAGCCTCCCGAGCAGCTGGGATTACAGCTGCCTGCCACCATACCCGGCTAATTTTTCATATTTTTAGTAGAGATTGGGTTTCGCCATGTTGCCCAGGCTGGTCTCGAACTCCTGACCTTAGGTGATCCATCTGCCTTGGCCTCCCGAAGTGCTGGAATTACAGGCATGAGCCACTGTGCCTGGCTGAGCCTTGGCCTTTTCATTACCTGCTCTAACTCAGTAAGACTAGGACCCTCCAAAGTGTTTACCAGCAGCAGGCCCAAGGGTATCTGATTAGAGTTCTCAGAGATTCAAGGCAAATTATACAGAATAAAACAGTCTTTATTTTCTCATGAGGGCCAGCCAACAAGCTCAAGTTTCAGTGGGTTATTTTGAGGCTAGACATTTACAAAGATGAATTCATTTTCAAAGTTGAAGGACTTTGGATCAAATTTTAATATTAAGTATTAGGTAGATTGTAGTAAGTACATATTGTTTTGCTAAGTACTGAGCTAAGTACTTTTCAAGCATTACTGCATTTGATCTTCCTAACAATCCTATGAAGTTTATTTACTCCCATTTTTCAGTTGTGGAAACTAAAGCACATAGAGGGTGAAGAATTTGTCCAGAGACAAAATTAGCTGGGCATGGTGGCGAGTGCCTTTAATCCTAGCTACTCGGGAGGCTGAGGCAAGAGAATCGCTTGAACCCTGGAGGCAGAGGTTGCAGTGAGCTGAGATCGCGCCACTGCACTCCAGCCTGGGCTTCAGAGCAAGACTCTGTCTCAAAATAAATACATAAATTAATTAATTAAAAATAAATAAATAAATAAAAATAAAAAATAAGGATAAGAATCTGTCCAAAATCATGTAGCTGTGAAATGGTTGAGCTGAGATTTGACCCCAGAAGTCTATCTACAGAGCTCTTACTCTTAACTACTAAACTACGCTGCCTTCCTGTGAAGGAAAGTTTTCGAGTCTCGTCCCTTTAAATCTAGGACAGGTTCTTGTCGTTTGGGATGGTTTAGAGCAGTCACAAGAAGTAAGGGGCTAGTTGTAAAATAATCTCCAGAGGGTAAGGATATGAAGTTTGAAAATGTTCCCCAGGTATCTTAATTATGGCCCCTTGAGTGACAACCTCTGGCTTAGGGGATGTCCTTACGGAGAGCTGAGCATGATGCCTTCAGATAAGTAGGGACCCGCTAACTGAGGGTTAGATGGTTCCCTGCAATCCAAGGCAGGCTGATATTTCTAAAACAAGCATCCACAATGGCAAACAATTCTTTGTCACCTATGTGTGGCTTATACATGCCATGAATTATCTGTGGTCAAGGTTTTATCACAGTTGGTTTTCCCTTCACACTTTTCATTTTGATATTGCCTTCTACAAGGAATGTAATACCATTTATATATTTACCTGAGTCAGATTTATAAAGGCTGCTTGGCTACAAAGTATGTATCTCAAAGTCAAGCAGATAGGAATTTTGGATTATCTGCTGTTTCAGGTTTTCTCTTCTCTATTTGTACATTTGTTCAACAAATATTTATTAGCTCCTAACTCAGAGTCTAGTGGAGCAGACAAGCAGCTGAACTGGAATCTTGATAATTTATGCAAGCACAGATGCTATGAGAGGATATAGGAAGGGCACCTAATCCAGAGAAAAAGCCAGGGGAGGCTTCCCAGGGAAGCAATTTCTAAACTGGGAATTGAAAAATAAGTAGGAATCAGCTGAGTGAAGGGGCCGAGGGGGGATTAGAGGCAGGGGAGTAGGGTGAGTGGAACTGCATGGCAGGAGCACGACCTGGAAAGAGGATGGTACTAGAGGAATAAGCAGAGTGAATTATGAAGAAATTGGGAAGGACTAGGCTAAGGACTTTAGACTTTATCCTGAGGGCAGAAGGGAACCACGGAAGGGTTTTAGTGGGGGAACAACTCAATCAGATTTATAGTTTAGAAAGATTCCATGAGTTAAAAATTGACTGTGTATCTATTCCACTTACTTGCAAGGAAATCATAATATTGGGACTGGTAATATTATAGCAAATAAAGGAGTCTAGATGGATTTGTAGAGAGATGATCTGATTCAATAACCCAAGAGTCCTTTTGGATAATCTGTAGAGAAGAGTTTTCAATTTTGACTTGATCTTTCTGTTTTTAAAAACCTGTCAACATCTCCTGAAATTCCTGAAGTTCTCTCAAAACCAAAGCCTGAGTAGGGAGGAAAGTGTGGGCCTTGTGTCTTGGTTTTCTCTGTTCCCCACTACTCATTTCCGGGGCATTGCTGTGAATAGTTCATCCAAGCCCTGCGCCCCATGAGGAAGGGACCATTTGAATAGCAGCAGGAGAGGAGGGGAAGGAGGAACCACACGCCGGGCTCGTTCATTAAGAAAATATATTTGGCATATTCAGACAATGGTTTGAGCAAGTTAAAAATAACTCCTCGTGAAAAATTAATAGGGAGTTATAAGTGAGTGTTTTAATACAAGCTCCCAGAGCAGGGCAGATTCTCCAGGCGGCTGGCGGCTGGCGGCTGACATCACAGATGGTGCAGGGTGTTTATAGAGCACGGTGTGGCCAGTGAGTAGAGTCATCTGCAGAAGTGAACTCACTTTCTCTCCCAGAACCCTGGGGAGAGAGGAGACAGAAGGAATTGTTTTTAGTTGTGAGTTACTGAGCCAGGTGACTTATTTCTTCTCCCCCTACACATCACACTCTCCTAACTGTGGACATAAACATTGTAGTGAATTTTGCCTGGTTGCTTTGGGTAAGGTTTATTGAATGTCAGAATTCATAAAAGTCTTTTCTGGCCCTTCTCCTTTCTTAGTAATAGACCCTTAGTTGGCTGCAGGATCCATTTCTCCAGTGTTTCCTTACCAAAAGACCAGCTCCCCTCTCTCTCTTGCAGATAGCTATAGAGTCTCTGCCCCATTCTCCCTCTTCCTCTCTTTTCACAGTGCCCCTCTGATTCTAGGGGAGTAAAATGAAGAATTGGACTGTACATTCTTTGCCATCAGAACAGCTAAGTGGATAAAGCAGAATGAGGAGAAAGGAGGCTAGCTGCATTTTGGGGCTAAGGGTTTTAAGACTGGAGAGATGAATATTTGTATTTTAAACCCAGATGATATTTAAAAAATGGTTCTGTAATTGCAATGAGGCCCTCTAGGCCGTGAATTAATGTGTCATAACTCACGCCCAAGCACTGCGCAAACATCCCGCGTGTGAATTATTGCACAATAAATTCATGCCCTGTTGTGTCTTACAGCTTAATTAGTACATGAAGCTACATGAGTTAGACGAACCCAAATGGGATTATGTCATGTGGTGCGTAAAAAAGCAAAATGTTTGGAGGTATTTGGAGCTTTTTCTGGGGGGAAAGCAGGGTTGATTTTTCTATGATGTCCTTCAGTGTCAGTTTCTGTGATGTTTGGGCTGCAACAGGTGACATGTTCCCTGACATGTGACTTCTGAGCTTTGGTTGTCTGGCTAAATAATGGATTTAGTAAATATTTATTGTATACCATGTTCTAGGCATTATGAAAGGATAGCACATGTAATGAAGTATGGCCCCTGCCCTTAAGGAGCTTATATTCTAATACAAAAAGTAAGGTATAGCCGCAATACAAAGTAGAAAGTGATAAGTGCCATAAGTAACATATGAGTAAATAAAGGGTCTTGGGAATTCAGAGTGGAGGATGATCATTTTCGATTGGCACAGTGGTGAGGGTTGATTGGTGAAATCAGAGACATTTTTTGGAGGAATGGCATTTGAGTTGGCTCTCTTAAAGGACAGATAGGATTTCACCACCTGGGCAGGGTTAGTGCGGGGTGCTGGGCTGGGCAGTGGATTCTAGGCAGAGGGAGTAATGCTGGGGAAAACACAGGGAAGTGAAGCAGTGTCCTGAGCACACCGAGCAGGCTGTGTTGCTTGAGGCTTGGCTGTGTGAAGGGGCCGGGCGGATTGGAGCCAGAGCTTTCCTGTGCATACAAAGCACTTGGGCTTTAAGCCCACTAACCCCTGGGATTGGTTCTTGTACTGGGTGATATCTGTATTCTTGGACTTGAATGTTTCTCTACTATTGTCTTCTTTGGTCCACCTGCTCAGAGAGTACACAGCTGAGGGCCAGGTGTCCTGGGTTCTAGTCTTGTCTCTGCTGCTGACCTTGAGCAAGCCACCCAAATCCTTCAGTGCTTTGCTTCTTTATCTTTAACTTGAGAGGTAAGAATGGATGATTTCTAAGGTTCCATGTAGTTAAAACATTCTAGGATTTCCTCTGGCTCTTCTGCTCTCTTACCCCCTCAACTAGGTCTCTCTGCTGCAAGTAGTCTGAACCTGCATCCTGCCAGCTCTTCACTTAAACCCACTTTTGGAGTTGGTGAGAGCCAGCAGGCCGGCTTTGGAAACAAAATCAACAACGAAAACCCAATTTCTCCCCTCCTATGTTCAGTACCATTGATAATCAAGACCTAGGAGACATACGGGTATTTAAACCATCAGCTTTAAATCTGCAGCTGTGTTGGCTTGCTAATACCGCACCACCAAATTAGACAGACTTACTCTGCTGAACGCCCACCTGCCTCCTACTACAGGGCTAGAGGCTGCTTTTGTTAGAATTTTGCTGTGTATGAACAGGTTGGAATGCATGTGTACTGTGGGCAGGCTGGCTCTGAAAACAAAAGCAACTACAACAACAAGAACAAAAACAAAAAATCAAGCCGGGCGCTGTGGCTTACATCTGTAATCCCAACACTTTGGGAGGCCGAGGCAGGTGGATCACTTGAGGTCAGGAGTTCGAGAAGAGCCTGGCTAACATGGTAAAACCCCATCTTTACTAAAAATACAAAAATTAACTGGGCATAGTGGCGGGTGCCTGTAATCCCAGAGACTTGGGAGGCTGAGGCAGGAGAATTGCTTGAACCCCGGACACAGAGGTTGCAGTGAGCCAAGATTGCACCACTGCACTCCAGCTTGGGAGACAGAGGCAGACCCCATCTCAAAAAAAAAAAAAAAAAATTGGAAGGGGATTGGGCTGGGTACACTCAGTGCCATCTCTTCGACTCATTAATCAAAGAAAGTGAGAGAGTGGAGACAGGCTAGGGATATCACTCTGTTCAGTGGTTCTCAACCTTCAGGATGTGTCAACACTACCTGGAGGGCTGGTTAAAACACAGATAGCTGAGCCCCACCACCAGTGTTTCAAATTTAGTAGGCCTGGATGGTGGTGGCGGTGGGGGGATGTGCCCAGAATTTGCATTTTTTTCTTCTTCTTCTTCTTATTTTTTGAGATGGAGTTTTGCTCTTTTTGCCCAGGCTGGAGTGCAATGGTGTAATCTCGGCTCACTGCAACCTCTGCCTCCTGGGTTCAAGCTATTTTCCTGCCTCAGCCTCCCGAGTTGCTAAGATTACACATGCCCGCCACCGTGCCAAGCTAATTTTTGTAATTTTTTGTAGAGATGGGATTTTGCCATGTTGGCCAGGCTGGTCTTGAACTCCTGACCTCAGGTGAGCCACCTGCCTCGGCCTCCCAAAGTGCTGGGATTACAGACATGAGCCACCATGCTTGGCCCAGAATTTGCATTTCTAATATGTTCCCAAGTGATGCTAATGCTGTTGGCCCAGGGACCACACTTTGAAAACCAAAGCTCCAGCTGAAGCCTCTCCACATATAAAGATGAAGCGAGGGAAACGAAGACTGCCTTCTAACACTCGCCTTCATTTAATAGTACACCTAGATTAAAATAGCACGGTTTTCTGTGTGTCTTTATTTTCTTTCTTTTTCCCCTAGATTGTAGCTCGTAGGTAAGGAGCGTCTCTTGTTCACTCCTGCACAGCACCCACTAGATGCCAGGCATGGAATGTGCATTTAATAAATAACTGTTTAATTGAATTGAGCCTTATACATTTCCTTGCTACAAAAGATTCTCCTTTTCAGACTAGCACTATCTCCTTTAAAATATCTTCTAGAAGACTTCTTTGTCAAACAGCCTTTCTCCCCATTCTTCTAGCATCTAGAACTATACCCAGCTCCTGCTTCTAATTTTGCCTTTGTTTGGCTCTGCCTGAGTCCTGGTCACTATCCTGTCGATTCCATCGTACTGGAATCTTATTCAGGGCAAGCACTAGGTTCTCTCCTTCCTTTAGACCGCCTCCCCCAACAGTAAGAGCAGTGTTGTTCATTCAAAGAGCAACAAGGGATCACACAACCTGGGGCAGGAGAATGCTTGTAACAACCTCCCTTGGTCCCTCTCCATCTATTCCCATGGAATTTGGGGAGGAGCAGGAAGTGGTGAAGTTGATAGAAGGCCCAACCCACTCTACCTGGCTCCATGGAATACCTGAAGACTAGACTGGCTCCAGCGTGGGCACAACAGGCATCTTTCCTGAAGCAGTCAGAGATTTATGCTTTGGTATGGAAGAAGGGTCAGTGTTTTCCTTCTGTATTTATACACAGGGCCTGTCCTGGGAAGGAGGACTGGAAAGCTACTCTCTTACTTGTGGGATTTCTGAAATAGTCCCTACAGAGAGTAGGTGACACCAGGGAAATCTTCTAGAGGCAGGGGTTCCCCATATCGTTGCCAACTCATTTAGGTGTTTTTTTTTTTTTTTTGAGCTGGGTGCAAAAACTTTGTGAGAGTATCTAAGATTCTTTGTGGTAAGAATTCACACCCAAAATGGTGAAAAAGACTGGGGCTAAAATAAGAGAGAATAGTAAGAAGACAGGGATTGAAACCTCATTACTTTGGAAAGGGAAGGTATGAGTAGAAACTGAGAAAGAGATATTTGTGAAGAGATGCTTCCTGAAAAAGGATGTCTATGGAGAAATTTTGGAAATAAAAGAGAGATAGGCAGATTTGAAAAGAAACATGACAGTAATCCTAGGCTACATGGATCTTTGGAGTCATGAATGAGACTCTTGTGAAGGTTGCACTTTTTTCACATTTGAATTGAAATTTATAAACCAGGTTTGTATTGCGTATTATGCCATGGAGGGAGGTTTCTGAATCAGGAAGGCCTGAGATATGGTTCTCATTACTCTCTGGAGGATAAATAGACAGATGGAATTGGATAGATGGATGCTTCCTGGGAGATACTTGTATAAATTGCTACAGTCATTGAGATCCCTGCTTTTCAAAGTATGGTCCATGGGCCAAGTATCATGGGCATCACTTGGGAGCTTGTTAGAAATACAGAATCTTAGGCCCTAACCCAGACCTAATTAATTGGAATCTGCATTTTTAACATGCTCCCTGAGTGATCTGCATGCTTTTGAAAGTTTGAGAAGCACAGGTCTAGATGATTGGTGAGAGGCATCTGGCCTAGAGTGGGCACTATGGAAGGGAATAGATAGGGGCTGAGGAACTTTGGAATTGGGAGCACTAGGGTAGAGGCTCAGGCTGGAGAAACTGAATCTGCGGAGGAGGGAAGAGTGTAGGCCCTGGCTCACCTCCCTGTCTCCAGGCCTCCCACACCAGTCACCATGCCAGGCTTTGGCACTCGGCCCACTCTGGGAAAATGCCTGCTGTGCCCACGCTGGAGTCTGCCTGGTGCTCAGGGGCTCCCCTTGGGCAAGCGTTGCGTGGGTTAGGACTGCTGCCAATTTTGCTTCCCCTACTTCATGTGGATGGACGGACTGAAAGGGACTGGGAGGTCAGATCAGTCATGCCCCTGCCTGAGGGTTGTACTGTCCCTTAATCAAATGAGTGACAATTTGATGATACTAATGATACTAATTGAGGAGACTAGGGGGTGGCGGGATTGAAGTAGCAATTCTTAACTACCTGTAATGGAAATTAGAATATTTTGTTTTCTTCCAAAGGCTTAAAGGAGAGACCAGATGAATGGGTAATGGGTTTTACCCTTGGAGGGGCCAAATTAATGCTTTTTAAAGGACCTTGTGATGATATTTAATGGGTTAATGACAAAATGTACAAGACATAGAGTTCCAGAGACCTGAAGTCATAGTCAATGCAAAAAAGTTATCAAGTGGCATTTCAGAAGTTTTCTTAAGCTTTTGAAGGATTTGTGTACTTTACCTCCAATAACAATAAATAACAAGGAAAGATCAGTATTGAAGCGGCATGGATTGAAATTGAACATAAAGAATTCTCTGGAGTTAAAGGGAGGATTGAAGGGGATGGCCAGGTTTTTCTGGCCATGCATGTGGGTGCCTCAGTTTGGTTTGGAATGCCTAGGAGGGCTCCTGCTCTGAAACAGGGAAATGCACAAAATAAACTCTCAAAATCTTTTCTATCCCAGGGATTCTCCATTCAACTCCTTAAATGAAAGGCTACGTGGATGTGTAGTGAATTTAAGATGATGGGCCTGGGGATGATGAATGATAGAAGAAAACAATAATTTCATCAGAGCTTTAAAACCCTTGCTAAAAATTTCAAAATAGGGCTAAAATTTAGGAGAATAAGTTGCATTTTAGGCCTCAAATAACAGTTTTAGGTTTCCATGTCCTTTGTCTCTCCATGTATCTATCTTGTCTTAGGTTTCTAAAACTCTCAAGGAAAAAGAACATCTGTTTTACTTACACATATTCTTTTTTTTTTTTTTTTTTTGAGACAGGATCTTGCTTTGTCACTCAGGCTGGAGTGCAGTGGTGCAATCATGGCTTACTGCAGCCTCCATCTCCTGGGTGCAAGTGATCCTCCTGCCTCAGCCTCCCAGGTAGCTGGGATTACAGGTGTGTGCCATCACGAGGCCAATTAAATTTTTTTTTTTTTTTTAATAGAGACAGGGTTTTGCCACGTTGCCCAGGCTGGCCTCAAACTCAAGGTGGGCTCAAGGTGGGCTGGTCTCAAACTTGAGGTGGGCTCAAGGAAACCATCCACTGGGCCTCCCAAAGTGTTGGGATTACAGGCATGAGCCACCATGCCCGGCTTACTCATATATATATATTCTTTTTTTTTTTTTTTGAGATGGAGTCTCACTCTGTCACCCAGGCTGGAGTGCAGTGCCACGACCTCAGCTCACTGCAACCTCCGCCTCCCAGGTTCCAGTGATTCTCCTGCCTCAGCCTCCCGAGTAGCTGGGATTACAGGCTCCTGCCACCATGCCCAGCTAATTTTTGTATATATATATATTTTTACTAGATATATATATTTTTTTTACTAGATATGGGGTTTCACCATGTTGGTTGGGCTGGTCTTGAACTCCTGACCTCAAGCAATCCACCTGCCTCAGCCTCCCAAAGTGCTGGGATTACAGGCGTGAGCCACCACACTGGGCCCCATGTATATTCTTTATATATCTTCAATGTCTAATACAATGATGGTGATAATAGCTACCATTTGTTGAGTACTGTGCCCTATACATTGTTCTAAGTGCTTTGCATGATTATCTAATGTAATACAACAGTTCTATGAAGTAAGTGTTGTTATCCCCATTTTACAGAAGTTGAAACTAAGGCTCAGAGAGGTTAAGTAATTTGTGCAAGGTAAGTAGTGAAGCTAGCATTTGCATCAAGTTTGAGCAAAACTTGTGCTGCTAACCCCTGAGCTAAATTCTGCACAGAGTAGTGGCTCAGTAAGGGATAGATGATCATTGAAACTTAATGGTGTACTTAGAGGTAATCAAAAACAGTAGATAATCCAAACAGTGAATAGTAAAGAAACAATTTCTATTTGCTTTTTGGAATATAGAAGAGACACACTTAGTGACACATGCAAGCTTATATTCAGACATTGTCTCATTCACCTTCACTGTGTCCCACCCTGCAGTCAGTAGCTTGGAAAGGGTGAGAGGCTAGGTATAAAACAACTCATTGAAAGTCATGTGTGTATACATGCTTTGTGGACACATGTTTGCATTGGGCTGGAAATAGGCATTAAAGAGTAAGATATGCTTATCTCCGTAGGTTCATAAACATGAGTATATTTGTTAGACTTTTTGTGTATGTTGTGTATGTGTATGTACAAATCCTGAATGAGTTAAACCAGCTATAGGGAACTGGCTGCCTTCCACCCCTGATCTTGGCTGATGTGTTTGTACCAAACCCTGATATTTATTTTTCATCACCTCTCAGGGGAACCTCAATGAGTTTTCTTTCTGGGAAGTTTATGGCTAAGATGCTGGGCTGCTTTGGGGCCCCTATAAATCTGCTATAATCAGAGGAGGTTTGCAGAGAAAGAGAAACAGCAGCCACAAGGCAATCCTCTCCTGTCCTTTACTTTCTAGCCTAACACACAGTCGCCCTTGTATGAGTACCACCCACATCTACCGTCACTCTCCTAGAACCCCTTTATAGAAGGTGCTCAGAGAATTCGTTTTATTTATTTCTTTGCTTCTAAGTGGGCCTCTATACTTTGTTAGAAAGAGGAGAATTAAAAAATAAACGAATACATCTATGGTTGAGATTGTGAGAAACTGGTTATTTAAACAGTGGTTCTGTTTTATTTAAAAAAAAAAACAAAACAGAATGAGAACAAACTTTTCCAGAAGCAAGGATGGTAAGAGGAGTTGAATGCCTCTGCATGCTTTTGTAGAAAACTTTAAGAAAAGATTGTCTTTGATGCTCCTGGAAGCAAGAAGTTGGATGACCTGAACATTATTAGGAGGCAAACACAACATAGGAATTCCCTTCCTCCATCTTTCAATGCTGGTAGTTGGGAGATTTTTTTATGAGGGATTTTTATGACAAACTTTACTTTACATTTGACATTTAACAGCATCTCTTGTCCAGGGCATGAGGAAATATAGATATTTATTGACATATGGTGTCAGAAGATCGAGGAAAATTGACTCTGGAGAAGGAAGGGGGAGGGGTTTCTCCCTTTCCCTAGGTATGCAAATTACCCAACTTACGCTTTTCTGTGCTTTGTGCTTTTCTCAGCAATGAGATTAAGAAATCATTTCATTGTTAATAAAGAACTCAGTGGGGGAAGAGGGAAGATGAGAGATATATAGAAGGAAGCACAATGGGCACCCTGTCCTGTTTGAACCTTGTATGCATCCCTTAAATAACACTGGATACAATAGATATGGGGACAAATGGAACCTGAACTGGGACCCAGGTCCTGGTTCTTGTCATCCTTTTTTAAAGCCTCAAGCTTCTGCAGTTCTATCTTGAATTTCACTGTTCTTTGCATTTCTAATAATAAATACCAGTTCCATATCAAAAGATCCCCAAAATCAAGAATTCCTTCCCATAAGATCCCCAAAATCAACAATTCGTTCCCATTAGCTATGTCTTTTCCCCGGAATTCCTTCCTCCCAATTTCTGACTGCTGAAATCCTATACAATCATCATGGCTTAGCTTAGATGTTACCCCCTGTCCGAGCCTTCCTGGATAGCCCTAGCTGGAAGCAATTTCTTTACTTTCAACTCCTATCCTCCTTTGACCGATCGTCAGCTATAGTTGTGCATCTTCTGTTTCTCCCTTACTCAACTATAAGCTTTTGGAGCAGAGGGACTGTGTCCTGAATATTTTATATTCTCTACACAATGTTTAACATAGAGCAAAAGATTGTTAAATAAATTTAATGAAGTGGCCGGGCGCGGTGGCTCACGCCTGTAATCCCAGGACTTTGGGAGGCCGAGAGGGCGGATCATGAGGTCAGGAGATCGAGACCATCCTGGCTAACACGGTGAAACCCCGACTCTACTAAAAAAAATACAAAAAAATTAGTCCGGCGTGGTGGTGGGCGTCTGTAGTCCCAGCTACTCGGGAGGCTGAGGCAGGAGAATGGCGTGAACCCGGGAGGCGGAGCTTGCAGTGAGCAGAGATCGCGCCACTGCACTCCAGCCTGGGCAAGAGAGCGAGACTCCATCTCAAAAGACAAAAAACAAAAAACAACAACAAAAAAATAAATTTAATGGGTGGTATACAGTTGTAAGGAAGAGGCCATGGGTAGAGATGTGGAAGTAAGGGCATTATGGATATTTTAAAGATATTAGTGTTGGCAGGGCTTGATGGCTCACGCCTGTAATCCCAGCACTTTGGGAGGCCGAAGTGGGAGGATCATGAGGTCAGGAGATCGAGACCATCCTGGCCAACATGGTGAAAAATCCCGTCTCTAATAAAAATACAAAAATTAGCTGGGCGTGGTGGCACGTGCCTGTAATCCCAGCTACTTGGGAGGCTGAGGCAGGAGAATCGCTTGAACCAGGGAGTCGAAGGTTGCAGTGAGCCGAGATTGCGCCACTCCTCTGCCTGGAGGCAGAGCGAGACTCTGTCTCAAAAATAAATAAGTAAATAAATAAAATAAGATATTATTAATACATGATGATCTCACTCCAACTTGAACTCTAATATGTTTTCATAAAAAGGCTATTTACGTGAGTTTATAATAGCATAAAATGTATATGATGGTGTGTTTTTCTTTTTAAGTGTATATTATTTTTATTTTTAAGTGTATATTATTTAAGCAATGTAAAAAATTGTTCATAGGAAAATCTGGAAATAAACATCAAAATGCTAAGAAAGAAGATACTATTGTTATTAAGATCTGGACATGATATATATCATATTATAGGGAAGTTTTTATCCCTCTGGTAGGTTTATTCCTTTATAACTTATTTATTCATCATCCATTCTTTTTTTCGTTTAAATATAGAGCTTTTTCTAGTGGGTAACAGTCAATAAGCAAGAAAACAAGCAATTAAATGATTACAGATTATGATAAATACCTGAAGGACATAAACAGGTTCTTGCTATAGAGACTAACAGGGAATCTTCCTTCCTTAGATAAGAAGATTATGAAAGGCCTTTCTTGTCACTGTAATATATTTACCCTACTATAATTATGAGTTAATTCAATGTATAACCTGAATAACAGTAATAATAAAATCAATAATTGAATAAGAATGACAGCCTTCCCACCAGGGGGCGTTGTTCCAACTGAGCCTTAGGTTTGGCTCCTACCTTGGGCCACCCTTGCACCCTCCCCTCTGCCTTGGGAAGAAGCACAGTCAGGGCCCTCCCCTTGCCTCAGGATGGACCCTGCCCCCTCTTCTCTAGCCTAGGAGCCAGCAAGCAAAACAGGTGTTAAGAGCTTTGATCTTGCAGGAGACTTGGAGACAGATCAAGGTAGAGGCCTCTGAAATAATGCCTGCGGATGTGAGAAGCTGGGGGAAGAGATGGAGACAGAGGTAGACAAAAGGAGACACAAATTGCTGTCACAGAGACTTCCTTTTAGCCTCCCATCTCAGTCTCAGTAGGTTCTGGGCTCTGTACTTCTTGGGGGAGCAGGTCAGGGCCTTTAGGGTTTTGGGGAGGGGAAGGATGTCCCCTGGGTGACTTTAGAGATCCTCTTGGTCATTCCTGGATCCTGATATAAGGCTAAAGGCAACCAGGGCTTTGAGAAGCATGCGGTCTGCCAATTCTCCAGCAGCCTCAGGTAGTCCTTTCATTGCCAGGGTCTTGCTTTGACCACGTTCCTGCCCCTCTCCTCCTGGTACAAGTTGGTAGCATGAGTTCATGTCTCTTGTAGAGTATTGATCACATTGCCAACCCCTGCTTCCTGTTGGGATAACACACTTCAGTTGTTATCTCAGGAATAATCATTCCCCTTCTCACAAAGGACTTGACCTCCTTGGTCATGCTGAGGAATGCCTCAGACTGCTGAGAAGGTCTTACTTCAGTTAATGCAAGTTTCTCTAATTAAAGTTGTAGCCTTCACCTCTCTTCAGCCTTCTCCCACCCCACTGGGACCAGCCTGTCTGCAAGCAACATCCTGAACAAGGATAGAGATTATACTTTTGCTTCAAGATAAACTGTACCTCTTTGCTCCACTCATGCACTTAGAGGACTCATATTGCTGGCTTTGAAGAGGTACTTAGAAGAGAAAGAACTGCAATTCCTACTAGCTGCTAAGGTTGTGCGTAAGACAGACTTCTGATCATCAGAGATGGACATGGACTTTAGAATAGTGGTACCTCCGTAGCCTTTGAAGTCAAACTGCTAAATTCTTGTCTTAGCTGGATCACTTACATCACCTAAAGTATGAGGCACGCAAGAGCAGTTGCGCAGCTTCTTCCATCCGCACTTGGGCCAGAACCTGAGATTATACACTGAAGTTGGCTTTAGGTCTGGTCAGGAACTTTATGCTGTGGGTACAAGGTAAATGAAGTGGAAGAGAAAGTAACATTGCTTGAAAGAGGAAAGGAAGAGTGAAACAAGAACATATATGGAGGCAGTGGAATAGTTAAGCTGACTCCTGAACCCAGGGATCCCAGATTTAGATTGGGCACAGAGTTAATAATCTCTTAGATTATTATTATCTTACTATCTTAGTTCTTGGCTGGAAGTCCTTTGGAGTCTATCCCTCAGTGGGTGGCACTGTTATTTGTTCCCTTCTTAGGCAGATGGAACAGGGCTTAGTGGAGGCCAGTGTGGATTCTGGTGCCAGGGTGACATTAGTGCAGACAAATATGACAGATTTTCCCAAGGAACTATGTTCAAAAGACAGTAGGAGAGGAGGAAAGTATGGGAGTTAGAGGAAGAAAGAGGGTTCGATTATCCTTTCTGGGTTCCTTGAATGAGGGGATGAGATAGAGGATGAGACTTTAGTCAAAATCATTGTCTCTATCAACTACTTTGCTCTCATGCTTTATCCTTTTTCAATGACTTTCCAAAAAACCAGATTGCTAATAATTTCCCTGATCCTTTACTCCACATCATTTGAGTTTATCTTGTCAAGTTACTCCTGAGCAGACACTTCTATGGCCCACGTCTGTCAGGGGAACATCTTGAAGTCCCAAGTCTCTTCCATAACAGGCTCTGCAACACCAAGGCAACATCTGTATTGGGAATTTCTCTCTTAGACCTAAACTCATTTCCCTTTCCCATGAATAGCTGTCTGCCTATCTCCCCACTAGTCTCTCCTCTTCTTTTTTCCCTCTTCTCACCAGGCCTATTTCTTTCTATAACCACTGAGCAGAGTCGGGGAGACTGTTCTGTATGTTTCATTCACTCTACTCCATTCTTCCCCTGCAACCCCGCTCAGCCCTGTCTCCAATCTTCTTAACTCCTTCCATCCACCACCTGGCCAGTCCTTCTTGCTTGCTTTCTTTCTCATTTCCATTCCCTTTCTTCCCTCCCAATTTTCTTCATCTATGATTCTAAGGTTGAGGAGGTGAAAAGATAAGTTATAGGGGCAGTGTACATGAGGGAGTGGGCTTTGGGCACAGCAGAAGTCATTGTGGTTAGGCGTCAGGAAGGACTAGCAGGAAGAACCTGCTAGACATTGACATGGGTGGCCTAAGGTGCAGTTGCCTCCTGACTCATCTTTCCTAACAGATGGGGCAGGGATGAAGGTGATAGGGACTCAAATAAAATGTGGTTAGAATAAAGGGACAGAGAAAGGGAACTCCTTAGTCCTATAGAGCAGCATTTTCTTACCCATTCTTTCTTCTCAATTTCTCAATTCAGAATTTGCTTTGTGGGCTTATAATGTAAGTGGTGATCCTTAAGGAGGTGGTAGGGGGCATGATTATATCCTGGACTCTTGCTCTATCCCAGCCTCAGTGTAGGTTACCTTCTCTGGCCACATTATTGCTTAGACATAACCTCAGTCTTTGCCTTCATTTAGTTGATAATAGCTCAATTTTGGAAGTTGGGTGGCTACAGAAACATGGTGACTACAGGTTCTTTGGTGAATGGGATTCCTATTTTTATTTGTTTGTTTATCCTATTATGAGTAGGCCAGAGATAATAATGATGTTGATAATAACAGCAGCAACAACTATTTATTAAGCACTTATAATACATTAATACTGGGTACATACTCCATCTTATTTAATTCTACAAGGAGTCTGTGAAATAGGCAGCATTATTCCTGTTTTACAGATAAGGGTCTGATGTTCCTTGCTCATGAAATTATGCCCATTTGACTCTAAAATCTTGCTCCTCACTACCACTGTGCTATATTGTACAACTATCTTTTGGAGATCTTTAGGTAAAAAGAATTCTTCTTATCCTTAATGCTCCTGTTTGGTTTGAAGCAGCATCTGGAACATCTAAGAGGTATTGACTATCAGCTGTGGAAAATTGGTAGATTTTGAAGGAGACGGTGGAAACATTTTTCTCAGTAATGGTAGGAGGATGGCTGAGAGACCCTTTTGAACACAGACAGAAATGCTTTTTAGCTGTACCTAGAACAATGTGTGGCATACAATAGGAACTGTGGGTTTAGTGAAGAGAATGCCCTTAGTCAATTTGGAAGTAGGGAACCTTATAAGAATCCAGAGTAATCTGTGATCATTACCTAATCTCCTCTACACTCGCCTCAGAGGGATGGTGATTCCGGGGTTGTCTGGGGTTGTTGGCAGAAGAATGATCATCTGTTTTCTGGATTATCTGTGGCAGAGTTTGGATCCTAGACTAGTTTAATTCAATGACAGTCTCCTTGCCCAAACCAATTCTCCCTGCTCTGTGCTAGCCCTACCATAGAACTTCTAATATTTATTTGAGTTAAATGGAATTAATAAGGCAAGTTTTAAATAAAATATTATGTAGCACTTTCTGGAGTCTCTGCATCAATTGAGGGGACAGTCATGGATAAACCTAATTAATAATCAAATTTTTAAGTAACCAAAATGCCATTTTAGTTTAGAATTGATCCTGAAACAGAACATATATTGTGTTCTTAGAATTCACAAAATTTCAGGTGCAGTAGTGGGGCTTCCCTGAGGAGGTTCAAATTGTCTCAGGGAGACAGATACTGTCTGGTCTCCGCTTGCCCCCTGTGTCCTCTGAACAGGCTCTGAACAGCCTCTGAACAGGCTACCACAAGTAACCTGCCTATGCAGACAGGACCTTCCTTTTTGTTAATCAAATTAAATATTGTCATCATTTATTTTTAATGGTGCCATCTGAAAAACAGAAGGGTGCCCATGATGACCAGCTCAGGTCTAGGAATGTGAGATCCTCGGGCACTGGATTCTGTAGCCCTGCATCTCAAGGGCTGAGGAAAAAGCTTTGCAGCTGGTGAAGGTGACAGAATCAAGCTGCTTTATAGACCTGAGAGAACTTAAGTGAGGGAGAATGTGGAAGCGGGGTAGGTTGGAATAAGCAGGCGGCTTGGGATGCTCCTTGGTACTGGCTCCTTGGCAACGGTTACTTAGCAACCCTCATTCACCTCTCGGCTGCCTTCTCCTGCCACCCCCCACCCCATCTCCCTCCCTTAGCTGCTGCAAGGAGCTGGAGAGCTTGGAGTGAATGACAATTTGGAGAAACAGCCGCAGCCTGAAGATCTAAGAGGCTCTAAAGAAGATGGATAAGAAAATCGATGCATAATAAAAACTGCAGGCAAAGCCACCTTGACGGAGGGCGGGTGGCTCTCTCCTCCACCCTCGTTAGTCTCTCCAGGCTCAAGCCCTCTACCTTATCCCTGTGTCCTCTCTTTCTTTGCATCTACCTTTTTGTGGTTTAGGGAGGGCTATTTGCCTTTGACATGGAAAGGGAAGCAAGGAACACAGGGCAGAAGAAAACAACGTATATGCGGGATGTATGTAGGGGTGCTGGGGTAAGGCAGGGAAGCTTGCTAAGGCAGGGATTATAAGAGAGATGCTTTGAATGGAAAGGGGTTTAAACTGCACCATAAAGTAATGCCCTTGTTCAAAAGGAAAACCTCAATAATGGAGGTGGGAAGGCACATGTGAAATGTGTGAACTTACCCTCTTGCTTACCCTTGTAAGATATTAAAGAAAAAGGTATAAGCAACCTTTCTGGAAGGGCTGGGCTGGAGTATGGCCTGGATAAATGAGTTACTGTATGTATAAGTACCTATGACAGGCACCTAGTAGGGATACTATAAATATCACTTTCTTTTCTTTCTCAGAAGCTAAGGCTAGAGAAAAAGACATTTTGGAGGTACCATGTTGGCCTGAGAAGCTGTGGACCAATTCTGTGACTATCACTGGTTCTTGCTTTTCATAGATTTCCATTCACAAAGTCAGGAAGTCCTTTATGATATTAAATTTCATCCCATTTTATTGAAGTTAGACATTTGATCTATTAATCAACTCTTTGTTCCTTAGTGTTTCATGAGCACCAGCTAGCTACCAGACACTGTGAAATAGGTGCTAGGAGCTCCATGTCTATTTGTGATACAGAGCTTCAGTATTATGCATGGCGAGTGGAATAGAGATTCAGTAGGGAGTGAGAGCCTCACATGAGATTGTACATATGAGTGGGCTTTGAGAATTGTAAAGGATGATATCATTGTAAGTGGTATTGATGAGGGGATTGATTTCAGGGTTTGAAGTTCTGCCCTCTAGTAGGGAGTAGAAGGGATTTGGGGCTGGGGGTGGGGTAGAACTCATTCCAACCAGCCCAGTCCTGTTGGGAACATGCTCTGTTCCAGGGAACACTAGGGCATAGGATCACAGTACTGAGTGGTGAAGGACTGGGACTGAAGAAAAATGCTGCTGCTGCCTGGCTCAGGCATATCTGCCATGCTCCCCTTCTGCTTGTTTACTTTCTACTTTCTTTCAAAGAGGGTGAGGCTCTTAGTAAGTCATCTATTTCCTGTCATTCAAGGCATTCAAAAATTTCCTTCTTTTCAAGGATGCTCTCCTGGACTAGAGGAGAGCTGATGACTTCCTTGGTCTCACTGTGCCTCGACCTGGAACACCCCCCATTCCCTACCCCTCTCCCACCCCAACTTTAAAATTCCATCCTCCTCTCTCATATTGCACACGTCTTGGTCCTTATTCTCAATTACATTGAGTTCTGTGGGGTATTATAATTTCATATTTCAGCCTATTATCATTTGATTTTTTCTTTTTTTTGATTCATTTGTCCTTTATTTATTATATCATTGTGACTATTTTATGAGGCCTTAAAGTGCAAAAGACTATCTATGTAATTTCTCTGTATAACACCCAGCCCAGAAGTATGTGCAGATGAACAATGAGGAAAAACTTAATGATGGTACCCTTGTGTCCTGGTGTTTCCTATATCAAATATACATCCCACATTCCCGCCTTTGTGATCTTCTACCCATCACTGTCCACCTTCTCCCTCCCCAGGTTGCCCACTCTGTTTTTTATAACTCTGTAACTTGGACTCTTTTTATGCTTGATTCTGAACATAAAACACTCAAAATATTGTTGAGGGGGAGGAGGAGCTCTTAGTTTAAGAAGGAGTCAGGCTATACAAGTCAGAGCCAGATAAATGCAGACAAATAAAATTGTACATTGGATACCAGATACTAAAAGTACATAGTATAAAAGTGGTGTTGGAATTAGAAATTTGACTTACTCAGGGAAGGCTTCGTGGAGGAGAATACTGAGTAGGCTTTGAAAGAAAGAAAGACATAGACCTCTTGAAAGAAAGGAATGGATAGATAAAAAGACAAAATAATGTGTCAGAGATCTATGTCTTTGGAGGCAGAGAGAAGAGAAGCAGATTTGCTTTGCTGAAAGCAAAGAGTGAGCATCGTGGAATCATAGCATAAAGTTAAGCTCTGAAACTTAAGCTGAGGAACAGCGATTTGAAATTAGGGATAATTGTGAGCCACTGCTGGACTCCCACAAGGGGATAAGTCAGGATGATGGTGAAAGTTAAGGTTGTTGAGTAGAGAATGGATAGATGGAAACCAGAAGCTCTTAGGAGGCTGCTTCTATTGTCTTAATTTTGACCAAAGACTTGGTCAATGATCCGACTAGAGTGTGGGGAGAATAGGGAGGTGAAGGCCTGATGGGTGGGGAGGGGGTGAAGAAACAAGGAACACATTGTTTCCCTAGAGCTTGCATCACAGACTTCTCTTTGAACAAAACCCTCTGTTTTCAGCCTGTGCTGACTCATCCCTCGCCTTTCCCCCTTCTCTACCAGAGGAGCTCTTGCAGCCCTAGTAGACACCTGTTGCCACTGCTGGTGGTCACAGTGATGGGACAGGATGACCCCACTGTCCAGAACTCCTGGATTTTAACCTTTTGTGTTTCTGTTTTGTTTGTTTTTTTTAGATCTTCACCTGGGTCCAAAGAAAAATAGAAAGAAACTTTAACACTCTCCTTCTGGGTTGGATGACCCTTGAGTTATTTCAGATTTCATGTGGGTGCTAGATTTTCCTGGGCTTTCCTTGGCCACTGTGTTGCTCAGGTCACTGTCCCCAAGCTTTTTCACAATATCTGTGAGGGGCTGGGAGAGGTGGTGGTTAAGGTTGAGGAGGAGAATGGGCTCCTTGCTGGGGTATTGAGATCCTTAGGCCTAATACTCTAGAAGGTTTATTCAGAAAAGGTAAATAAGATGATGTCAGGCCTAGGAATGGCAGGATGGAGAAAACCATTTCTCCAGACTTGGAGTTTAGGACTACCGGGAGAAACTAGAGTGGGAAGCTTCCTAGAGAAGGGGAGTTGGGATATAACAAATGTGATAAAATAGGCTAGATGCTGAGGGTTTCAAGAATAAAGATAGAGAGAAAGTCAGCAGTGATTGAGTAGGTTAGTGTTTCTCTCTCAGTTGTATTCCTGTGGGCCTACACAAGCTGAAGTAGGAAGGCCCCTGTGTTAGTCCATTTGTGTTGCTATAAAGGAACTTTAGAAACAGAAGGAGTTTATTTGGCTCATGTCCTGCAGGCGGTACAAGTAGCTTGATGCCAACATCTGCTCCTGGTAAGGGCTTCAGCCTGCTTCCACTCATGGTAGAAAGTGAAGTGGAGCCAGTTTGTGCAGAGATCACATGGCAAAAAAGGAAGCAAGAGAGAGGGGAGGGAAGTGCCAGGCTCTTTTTAACAACCAGCTCTTGTCGGAGCTAATAAGAATGAGAACTCACTTACCACCCCCTCTCGGAAGGACATTAATCCGTTCATGAGGGATCCACCCCTATGACCCAAATACCTCCCATTAAGTGCCACCTCCAACATTGGGGATCAAATTTCAACATGAGGTTTGGGGGAATAAACATTCAAACTGTAGCAGCCCCCAAAGCAGGTTATCCTACCCAACCTGCCTTACTAGAACCAAACTGAAATGAAGGAAGTGAGTATTTATAGAGCATTTACTAAGTTCTAGGCACTAGTCTACTCTTTCCACATGTTTTCTCATTAAGTTAAATCCTCATTAAAAAACCCATACACGGCCACCCATGGTGGTTCACGCCTGTAATCACAGCACTTTGGGAGGCTGAGGCGGGTGGATTACCTGAGGTCAGGAGTTCAAGACCAGCCTGGCCAACATGGTGAAACCCGTCTCTACTAAAAACACAAAAATAGCTGGGCATGGTGGTGGGCGCCTATAGTCGCAGCTACTTGGGAGGCTGAGGCAGGAGAATCACTTGAACCCGGGAGGCAGAGGTTGCAGTGAGCTGAGATCGTGCCACTGCACTCCAGCCTGGGTGACAGAGCGAGACTCCATCTCAAAACAAAAAACAAAAAACAAAAAAAAACCCCATACACTAGGCACAGAATTTAAGGTCTCAGCTAATAACTGGTGGAGCAGGAAGGCAAACTCACTTTTTCTGACTTAAGAATCATTGCTTTTTCCATGACACTATACTGCATTTCTATTTCAGAAATCCCCTTCTTCAGTTGGCCACTATGGTGTCTTCAATCACGTTACATGCATAATCATGTGTGTAAGACACAACATTAAATGCCATGAGTAACAAAGAAAGGCAGTCCCTACACTCCAGATGCTTGAAATCATTTGGGGACACACACACACACACACACACACACACACACACATACATGCACACAGTATATTTAAGTATGGCATTAAAAAACTATAAGTCAGTCAGTAAGACAATGCCCTGTGAGTGGTAACCACAATTAAGGGCTATTGGAATTCTGGGAAGGGAGGCAGAATCGTGATGGACCGGCTAGAGAAAGCTTCATAGAAGTGGTAGGATTTTAAGAAAAATTTTGAGAATGGACAGAACATTCTACATTAATGAAATGACTCATAGTTATGGAAGCAAGAAAGCAAAAGGTATTCTACACGCACTAAACAGAGCTTTCTCTAAACTCTTTGAAATCCAGGATGATATATATTCACATTTGATTTCTTAGCATACCAGATATATAGTAGTTAGATGTTCAATGTGTATTTGTTCAATGAGTGAAACAATGAATGACCAATTTATCTGGCACAGAGGGTTCATGTAAGGGCATTTTGAAAGAGATAAATAGAACTGTAGGCTCTAGAAGAGGGGATGAAAAGATGTGTAAAAACTGCTTAAATGAGATCTTTCTTGAGTCAGTGGGCAGATAACCTAGAAAAGAGGTGAGAGGCAGGGAGAACTGTTAGGATGATTATGTAGAAGCTTAGATGATGAATGCTAAAAGACTAAACTAGGACCATGGCACGCAAGTAGAAATGCATGGATGGAAGTACCAACATTGTGAAAATGTGATGAACAAAACTTGGTTACTAATGGACTTTGGTGGCGTAGCGGTGGGGAGGGTGGGTAAGACAGGAGAAAAGGGAAAATAAAGAGGAGTCAAAGATGAGGGTAGAGGTTCTCAGCTTTGATTATTAGTAGAATAGTGGTACTGCTAACAGAAAAAGAGGATGCTAGAAGAAGAGACTGGTTTTGAAGGGAGTGTAAATTACATTTTAAATTAAGTTGGTTTAAGGTGCTGGTGGAGCCCCATTCATCATACACTGGAAGTGGGAGACTATAGGGAATGTGACCAGCTCTGGAAGAACAGATTCAGAACTCACCCACATAGAAGTAAAAATTGAAGCCATGAAATGGATGAGATAATTGAGGGAAAACAGTGTCGAGAGGGAAAACTGGAAAGTTCAAGATAACTTTGGGAAGGAGATAGTATACAATAGGGCCACTTTAACATCTTCTGATGTTGTTACCAGCTCTTTATTGTCCCGTTCTTGAGAGACAAGGTTAAATAACCTTCTAGAAACATAACAGATCTTATTCTTAGTCCTCTGTAAGTCTTCCTTTCTCTATGGAAGTCCAGATCTTGACCAGAACAGTAATAGGCTGGACTTACATGAACACATTTTAGGTCATCTGGCTGAAACAGATGGAGGCTATCTTAGGCACATGTTTGTCTTCTCAATTTTCAGCTCCCTACAGAAGCAGCAAAGGCTTGGGCAGTTCTGCACAGGCTAGCTTAAAGTGCTCATGCTTCAATGCAAATCTGTTTTACACACTTATGAAAGACTAAGAACCTCAGTCTGGGAAGTGGGTGGGTGGGGTGGACAGTGATTTTCTCCTGAGCCCCAGACGCTTCACCTGACTTTTTCACACTCCCCACCCTTTTTACTTTTCATCCAGAGATCTCAAAGCTCTAAACAAGCCTTGATCCTCCCTGACCCCCTGAGTCATCCTCTATTTCCATTTTCCCAGATAGGGGAGGTGGGGTGGTGGAATACCATGTTTTGGGATGGGTGCTTGGTGGGTGGGTAGGGGAGATTGCAGGGGCAACCATAGGGATCCAGGGGCCCCTTTTCAATCATGGGGTGGGGCGACGGGCAGGCATCAAGGTGGTTCTAGGTAGTTAGGTTTCAGCTTGTCCTTTTGAGGTTGGTTTATGACTGAAGAGACTCGGATAAAGAGTCCGAGCTGGAGAAATTGAAGAACAAACAAAGCCATAAAAGACGCCGATAAAATTTCTCCCAGCACAGAATAGTCTTTGGAGCCTCCCTCAAGAATCTTAGAGTAATCTGGGAAGGCTAATTAAGTCTCACAGCCCACACTGGGCACTGGGGCAGGATGAGGGAAAGGAGAAGAGAGCACTGAGAGAGATTTCCCTTCTCCCTCTCTGCTCTCAAGGGCGCACAGGTGTTCCAACATTCAATTGGAGATTGAATTAAGACTTGGTGGGGGGATGGGTGAGAATGGGGAATGAATGATGGGAAATATCAACATTTTTAAAGACTCCTTTTAATAAGGAAGTGCTTGAGAATATGCAGAACGATAGGGGATGAGGACCGTGAATTGTAGAACATTAAGAATGGAGAGTACCTGGGTGGGAATGAGAGGCTCTGGGACTGTGAACATGGTACGTCTGCATGCAGGTGGCATGAAGAATGGGTCTAGATGGGGATGAAGGCAGCTGGATTCAGAGCATGGCAGTCTGAGGCTGAGGGGGGTCTGAACTGAAGGCTTTTGAAGCTAAAGGACCCACATTTGGGGACCAATAGGACAGGAGTTCTGTCTGGGGGGAACTATGTGAGCATAGGGAGAAGGCACCAGAGGGATGGTGAGATGAGAGTAGGGCTCTGTGTGAGAGAAGAGGACGTGATGATCTGGGAGGGAACCTCAGCCCTAGGGGAGTGGTTAGAAAGCCAGGGGTCAGCCTATTTTCTCCAAACTAGCTATTTTTCTGTTCTTTGTTCCAAATGAATTGGTGGATTGGCCACAAAGAGAAATCTTATGAGCTT
This sequence comes from Pongo abelii, assembly GCF_028885655.2. Classification (NCBI taxonomy): domain Eukaryota; kingdom Metazoa; phylum Chordata; class Mammalia; order Primates; family Hominidae; genus Pongo; species Pongo abelii. The sequence goes on from NC_071995.2 coordinate 51,597,179, forward strand.
ATATGACGTAAAGGTGGGAGGGAAAGAGTTGATGGAGAGTGTGCATGAGGGGAAGCCATAGAAACTGCCAGTTTCCATGGTGATAGCTGAAATCTTTATTTCTATTTTCCTGATTTCTGCAGCACATCAGAAGACGCTGTAAGGGAGAAATGCTACCTTTTCATCTCCTCTAATCCCAGCAGTTTGGGAGGCTGAGGCAGGTGGATCACCTGAGGTCAGGTGTTTGAGACCAGCCTGGCCAATATGATGAAACCCCGTCTCTACTAAAAAAACAAAAATTAGCTGGGTGTGGTGGCAGGCGCCTGTAATCCCAGCTACTTGGGAGGCTGAAGTAGGAGAATTGCTTGAACCCGGGAGGTGGAGGTTACAGCGAGATTGTGCCATTGCACTACAGCCTGGGAACAAGAGTGAAACTCTGTCTCAAAAAAAAAAAAAAAAAAAAAGAATCAAGATCTGAGGTGGGATGAGGAGGTTGGTGAGGGTGTGGGTCTTTAGCAGGGCAGTGTCTCTAGCTTCCAAGATTAATTGAGCGACCTCCTCTGCTATCTCTAGGTACATGCCAGAAGTTTGTGGATACAGAGCAGCAGCAGGAACCAGGCACTTCTTATCAGTGGGGTGGGTTGGAACTTCATGAAGCACCTTCACAGCAGTGCCATCCTAATTAGAGTATAGACGGATGGGCCTCTCTGAAACCAGAGACTAAGTTTGGGTCTCTATGGTCCAGTAACCTTCCTTGAAGTTCCCCCTGGAACACTAGGAACCTATTTCCTACATGCTAAATCTCTCCTGCTCTTCAAGGAGCCTCAACACAGTGTGCCTGCTATTGGGCACTGGGGACAGAATCAGGAAGAAGAGGTTGATGATGGTGGGTGGGTAGGAAAGGCCAGTGAAAAAGATGTTGCCAAATGTGCGGGTGTCAAACCTGTAAGACTTGGATATTGTAAAAATCCTAGCTGTCCAATTCTATCCCCTTTCCCTGTGAGGGCCAGAAAGTTTGAGTGACTCACCAAAAAAATACATAGCACATCCAGGATTCAAACTTGCTTCCTGTCCGAGAGTACCCTGACTTTTGCCCCAGTCATACCCATTTTGTAATTGGCTCTGAGTTGAGGTGGGTACCCAGATGCCCAGCATAGTGAGATCATGTCTTAGGCACAGTAGCTCCTATGTGCTCCCCGAATTCCTTCCACCTGCCCGACTTGTCTAGTGACTTCAGAGTAAAGCAGCTGCCAAAGCTGGCTCCTCCATCCTTGGAGAATAGGCTCCAAGATGTTTGCTGAGTAAATACCTGTCTCCTGCTTGTTTGTCCTGTGCATAGTTCTTCTTGGCCATCATGTCCTTAGCTCCTGACATAGCCTCTGGCTTACAGGATCCTGGAGAAGGAACTGCCACCAATAGGAGGCACCAACTGCTGGGGCCATAAGGGAATGTTTCTTGCCCAGACACTCCTCTACACCCTTCTTTTTTTCTCTGTGACCTCCTTCCATTCTGTTTTCACTGGTGTCCTGGCAGTCCCTAATTCTCTTGCTCCTGTGTCCCCCCAAGGCCTGCCTTTTTTTCTCTCCTGTTTACTGTAGCTTTTGTGCAATTCCCGGGTCCCCTTAGCTCTCTTCTCCTTCTCCTAGTTTCTTCTCAGCCTCTGCTCACGCCCCCTTCAGCCTTTCCTACCTTCCTTTTTTCCTTTCTCCCTTCCCCGTTCCTTTATCACATATTTATTGAGTACTTGTTTAACGTCAGGCCCTCTGGTTAGCTCTGAGGCTGTAACAATGAACTGCCACAGACTCTGAGCTGTCTGCGGAAGCTTAGGGTCTAGCAGGGGAGACACACAAGTACTACAGCAATTTTGATATGATATGACAACTGAAGCCCCTTGGCCTTGTTTTTCCAAAGCCCTCTTTCAGCTATGACGAGTTGGATTGACTCACATTCCCTGAGTAGTGAATTCCAATGTTTCACAATTCCTACAGAGGGCAAGTTTTTCTCGATGCCTAGCCTTAGTTACTCCCAAAGTTAAGATCATTCCCTGGGCTCTAATTTACTCCCCTATACTTTTTATTTTTAAAATAAGTATCATAATAATGCCCACTTTCCTCACATCCTGGGATGTTTGTGAAGACGGGTTGAAATGCTAGGTGTCAAAGTCCTCTGAAAGCTTTGTGAATCTTAGGATTCTCTCTAAAGTTCTTGTTGGGAATGGAGGAGAACTTTTTTCTCCTACAAGTAGAACAGCTCAAAAGATAATTTTAAATAACTCTGAATTGCCTCAACCTTATTCTCTTTTCTATTTACTTATTATTTATAGAAAACAATTCTTTGATCTTTATAGCCAAGATCCATGTCCCTTTTAAACAATTTTCTTGAAGAAAACAAATGCCTCTTATTGCAGTAATCGAGATTGAGGGAGGACTTCAGAAAGGAGACCTTAAGCACTTAGGTATGAAAACATAAGTCAGAGGACAAATCCCCCCATCACAATGTGGCTCCTTTGCATTATTATTGGAGTCAAGGGGTTTGGCATGATGGTCCGGGAGGAGCCTGAGGATTACATGGGAGAGCGATAGTGATGCTTGATCCTAGATGATGGATTTCCAAGAGGGATGAAGAGTCTGACTAGGTTGCCTGAGTCAGAACACATCATCAAGCTCTGCTTCTGTTAATGACTTAAGAGCAGCTGACTCGATTCACTCCATTACCTTCTGAGGGAGGAGGCAGAGAGCAGGAACAGAAGCTGCTCAGGGGCAGAGAACTCTCCTGGATCCCAGGATAGGAAGGGCCAGTCTCTTCCCAGCTCTCTGGAGTCCCTGTTCTGGGCTAACTTTGATGGATGGGTGGCAATGGGGTATCAGTCTGTTGCTTCTCCATTCGGTGGATCCACATAACGGGTTTCAGGACAACGGCCTGACTTTTCAGGGTTTCCTTTCTCTTCTACCTGCCTCCAGACTGACCCAAGCAAATGTTTTTGGTTTCATGATCTCCCTTCTCAGCTCCCTGTAATACTGTCAGGGATTTCTTCTAGTTGTCTAGCTTGAGATTCCCTCCTTTACTATAGCAATCCCATGTCTTCACAGCCTGGGCCTGGTACAAACTTTTATATATTGTGCTGGTATCCTATTGTTTTTAGCTCCTTCTCTTTAAAGAGAAAGCGTACACTTTCTCTTTTTTTTCCTGCTCTTTCTTTTTTCCTTCTTCTTCTGTGTCTCCCATGCCCACCTCTTTAGGCAGAGCTGCTGCTTTTCTGCCTTGGCCTCTAGGGTAGCCACTCTTTTCTTGGGAATGTTTCCAACTTTGATGGCTGGTAGGTTGTTTTCACAGTTTGTTGTCATTTTCTACCAGTTCAGCTCATCCCTCTTCTCCCTAATGTCCTTGTGGAGCCAGAAAACAGCAGCATGTTTCCAAGGACTCTGAGCCTGGGCATTTTAAGAGCCTACCTTCCCCCATCATTTCAGTTTCATCTGCAGGCTGCAGAGTGAGCAGATGCATGTATGGCACCGGCAGAGCAGCTCTTAATGACTCAAGATGAACAGGTCAAGCTCAAAGGCACAACAGAAACCCATTTGTAATGGAGTTGTTTTTCTTTCAAATCCTTAAGAACATAAGCAACCTATCTTATGATAGAAGAGTGAAGGGGGAGGGGAGGGATTGAGTCAGAGTTTGTTTTCATTTCGGAGGCCTGTCTTTCAGCATGTTCTCAGCCTAGGGTGGGCTTGGATTTTAGTCACGTTCAGATAGCAATGCTTATGCCTTCATTACGATTTTAAATTGTGGTAAAATATACATATGATGTGCCATTTTAACTATTTTTAGGTATGCAGTTTGGTGACATTAAATACATTCACACTGTTATGCAACCATCAACACTATCCATCTCCAGAGTTTTCTCATCTTCCCAAACAGAAGCTCCATACCCATTAAACATGAGCTCCCCATACCCCCTTCCTCCTAGCCCATGACATCTTTCCACTATTATTTGACTAGGCTTCTTAAAGCACCATTCTGACCACAGAGGCTCTATTTCTTCTTCTGTTAAATCTCAGCTCCTCCAACTGAATTTCAAGACCTTCTCCACTGGCACCTGCAGACTCACTCCATGGAGCTTCTGTCACTTCTTGGCTCAGAGTCCCTCTCTGAGAGGAAATTCTGAGTCCTAGTCCTCATTCAAGTGACCTCTTCCCGCCTGATCCTGTGTGAATCGCCCCTCCCCATTCTTCCCTTCAGCCTGGTTTGGCCCTTACTTTAGACTCCTGCTTTAGGACATCCTGATGTTCTAATATGCCCCACCCTCTATTATATGACCCATCCACTTCCCAACCTCTATCTAGTATTCTACCCGGTTGCTCTCATCCTGTTCTTGCTTCTTTATCTGTGCCTTATTTCTCCCTCAGACTGGAGGCAACCTCAAGTCGTGAGCTTCTCGCTGAAATCTGTGCTAGGATTAGTGTACTGTATTCTATGTCATTGCTACTCAGAATGTGGTCTGGGGTCTAGTGGCATTGGGGTCACTCAGGAGCTTGTTAGAAATGCATCGGAGCCTCCACCCCTGACTTACTGAATAGGAATCTGCATTTTAACAAGATCTCTAGATTATTGGCATGCACATTAAAGTTTGAGAAGCCCTGCTGAAGGATGGGTGATAAATAATTTATATTGCAGGTGTGCATAACTAAAATTATCTAAGTAACACCTCTAGACTACATTCAAACTGTATGGATATTTTTGAGGAGGGGAAGAAAGATATTTTGTGTCCTTCAAACTTATGAATCTCTAACAGAATTGCCTAGAAAGCCGGGAACGGACGCTCTGAAGCTGAGAGGGTACAGGAGTCAGTGTCCTCAATGGGGAGGCATGAGGCTTACATAATGAGAAGCTCCTTGGCTGGCTGTCTCATAGTTAGGCAGACAGGGGCAAAGTTCCCTGAAGTTCACTTTGAGGCTGGCTGATAGTGTTTCCCCAGAATTAAACACTTGTCCCCAAACAGACATTTGTCACCAAAGTCCTAGGGGGAAGCAAGGCTGCAGGTCTCAAAATAACCTTCTGGTTTCTGTCCCCATGGCTGGGGCTGATTCATATTTTGTAGGACGTTTGATTGTAGCTGGGAATGGCTGAGGAGCTGGTGTAATTCTCTCCTCCTTCCTCATCCCACTGAGAGGGAGTGAGGAGGGGCACGAAGAGTGGAGACAGGGTGTGGGAGTCAAACCTGTTCTTCACATAGCAATTGTCTCGTCTCACTCTTTGCTCTCACTCTGAGAAGTTGAGTCCACAGCTGGGAAAACTTGGAGCCAGTCTCTGAGTCTGCTTGGCTCATATCCAGCCTCCCTCTTTTTTTGTTCCTTCTCCCCTTGGGAACATCTTTCCCTATTCTCCCACTTTCAGGTACAAGAGAGCCGTGATGTACTGGAGTAAAGGCTGTGAGGTGGGAGGGGCTTGGAATTCTTTAGATTAGAGCCTCCCTATTCCTGGTCATCTCCAGGGGAACATGCCAGGTTCAACTGCTTCATTACTTTTTAGGGCATGAAAGGATTAGAAAGCAACTGGAGGGCAAAGTAGTTTGGGGTAAACTAGGGAGGAGGTGGCCTGTCAAGTGGAAAAATAATGTAAATAAAAGATGTTTCCCAGAATCGTGGGAAAAAATTTCTCTGAGTCTTTGTCATGTTTTTGTGAGCCCCTGGGTGTCTGAGTTTTGCTCTGTTGGTGGAGTGATATGTTTCTTGTTCTTCTTGTAGTGTTGGTTTCTAGAGCAGAGGCCTTCAGATATTACTGCTTGAGGAGAAGACCTCATGTGTGTCTTTTGTCATCTCCAAAAGTGTTTATCTTTCGAAGCCATACCCTTTGAATTTTACCACATGCTATTATCTAATCCTTGAGTGTCATTGCATGACCAGAAGTGGCAGGGTGAGGCACTGTGGCCTGGTGGTGAGGACGAGCAGAGGATGCACAGCCCAGGCCTTTCAGAATACAGTGTCCAGTATGTCAGTCATTCTGAGTAAATACTAATACCCTTCACTGCTCTTTTCTCTTGGGGTGGCATGGAGTTGATCACTTCATCTTACCACCATGTTATTTCACTCTTCTATTTTGTACCAGCTCTGAGACTTGACTCTTAGAACCATTGCTGTAGCATTTGGCTCAGGATTTCCATGTTCTAAACAGTCCATTTTCCCCATGAGGCTGAGGGCTCCCCGAGGGCAAGGACAGCACCCCCTTTCTCCATATCTCACTTCGTACTGATGTCAGTACAGACTGGCTGATGAGGAGAGAATGTAAGGAAATCCCACCTTTCTGGTTCAAAAAGTATCTAAGATATAGACTCATTTGCACATAGTTCCTCTATGAGGGAAGGAATTGGCATTTTAAAAACTCCTCAATTTCTAGGTCAATTTGTGTTGGTTTAGCTGAGCAAAACTTCTGACAAGGCTGTAGCTTTGATCTGTAGTCTGTCTTGGGATTCTTCTAAGGAAGACTCAATGTTTTGGTCACTTGGAGGCAGAAGGATATTGGTAATGACTGGGATATGGAGAAAACATGAAATCTTAGCCAGGAGAAGCTATCTCAGGAATCTGTAATGAGTGCGTGTTATTTCTTTTCCAACAGGCTGCATAATTTTTATGACCAATTATTCCATTTGTAATGATGCTGAGATAACAGAGATCTCATCTCATGCTCCATGGCACATGCCAGACACTCATGGGAACTAGATGAAACCATCCCTTATACAAGAATTGGATAGGCAGAGTGTTTCCACCAATATTTAGTTCTAGCAGTAGAGACAGACATAAGTGCTAAGAAAAAATTTTGTGAACAGCAAAGGGTATAAGGAACTGGAAGACGGGCCTGGAGAGGACTGAAGCTTTAAAATGAAGGAGGGATTTATTAGGGATACATAAAAAAGTTGTCCTTGCGATAGTTTACTGAGAATGATGATTTCCAATTTCATCCATGTCCCTACAAAGGACATGAAGAAAAAGACTAGGTCCAGATTGTGGGGCATGATGCTCTTCCTGGGGCTAGTGGTCCTCTTTTCCCTTATACCCAACTTTTGAGTCAGGAGAGTGCTGATGATCTCCTAATCAAATCTGGTAATTAGTTCATCATGTCTGAATAGAGGCAAGCTAAGGGTTCACATCTAGTTGCTCCCACTGATTGGTCTCAAACATTTACCTGCTCCTGCCTCCACAGTTTTCTCCAGGATCTTCCCCATCTATTTGCCCTTTTACCACTCTTCTCTCTGGTATTTCTTATCCATTAATTGATAAGGGTTGGGTATTTGAAGCCAGGCAGGCCTGGGTTTGAATCCCAGCTCTGTCACTATTGTGTCACTTAGACTTTTTGATCTTGTTTTCCCATCTATAAAATGGGAATAAGACTCACTGCTCAGATTAGTTGTAAAGGTTAAATAAGAGAATGTTTAAGTGAGGGCTTGGCACTTAGCATGTGCTTATAATAAAAGGTAGTTGATCATTTTCTTTAGAATTCCCTCTCTTTACTCCTTGACTACTTTTCATTAGAGTAGAGAGAATTGGGGAGAGAAAGAGTGATGCCCAAATAGATGGATATAATAGAGTGATTGTAAGGAAAATGGAAGGATAACAAGAGGGACAGATATCATGGAGACAGATAAAGATAGTTATAGTTAGAGGATAGTGAAAACCAGGCAGAAGCAAGATTAAGTGAAAGATACAAAGATGGACAAAGGAGAGAGGAGCAGTGAAACGTAAGTGAAGGAATGAAGAGGTGGAAAGTCAGATGGAAAAGCAGAGACATGAGTTGAGAGCCAGACAAAGACTGCCAGAGGACAGAGATGGAGAGTTAATTTGTGGAACTTGGTGGAAAACCCCTGGAATAAGAGCTCTTCTGGCTTCTTGCCCCTTGTTATTGTGTGACTTGAGTTCTAAGTCTCTGGTCCCCTCAACCCTGTTCCTCCCTGTTTATGCCACTGCCAAACCACTTATACAGATCTGCCTCTACTCTGAAGCTTGAGCGGCCCTGCCCCCTTCTCTTCTACACTCTTCATCCCACACCATCTTAGTTACCTAAGTCCATAGGGATTTTTCATTTCAAAAAAACTGTTTGGAGTGCAAAAGCATCATGGTGTCAGCCAGTCAGTGCAATAACCAGGTGTAGTTTTACAGTCGCTCCCCCTGACTGTAACTGCACTTTCATATATCTCTGGCTGCGACAGGCAATTTTCTTTCAAAGATTGTTTTTTCTGGAGCCTGTGATTTCTACTCTCGCCTCCAACCTCTGGGATATTAAAACGGGGTCAGTGGCTCTTGGCAGGCTGACCAATTTGTGGTCACTCCCTAGCTCCTCTATTCACCCTTCCTGTTGCCATCTCCAATCTTGTCATCCCTCTGCCTCTGCACCCCATCTAGTCACGCTAGAGGAAAATGGCTCTGGTGGTTAAAGCTCTCCAGAGAGATGCCTCAGCCTTCTGGGAGGTTACAGTCCTTCACACTGAGAGGTTTTGTCATGTGTCTAACCTTAAGAGTTGAGGTTAAGTGCGGTGGGGAAGGGGATCCAGGAGCAGATTCACCTCCTAAGCCTTTCCCTATCCTTCTCCTCAACCCTGCCCTGCCCCATTGTGTTCTGGGATGGAGCTGTCAGTTCCTTTCCATGAGAATATTGTAGCTTTTCTTTCTCTCTTTTCTTTCTTTCTTTCTCTCTCTCTCTTTCTCCCTTTCTTTCTTTCCTTCCTTCCTTTCTTTCTTTCTTTCTTTCTTTCTTTCTTTCCTTCCTTCCTTCCTTCCTTCCTTCCTTCCTTCTTTCCTTCCTTCTTTCCTTCCTTCCTTTCTTGACAAAGTCTGGCTCTGTCATCCAGCCTGGAGTGCATGGCAGGATCATAGCTCAGTGAAGCCTCAAACTCCTGGGCTCATGCCATCCTCCTGCCTCAGCCTCCCAAGTAGTTGGGACTGCAAACATGTACCATTGTGCTGGGCTTATTATTATTATTATTATTGCTTTTAGGGATGGGGTCTTGCTATGTTGCTCTGGCTGGTCTTGAATTCCTAGCCTCCAGCAATCCTCCTGCCTCAGAGTCCCAAAGTGTTGGGATTACAGGCATGAGACACTGTACCTGCCTCAGTAGCTTATTTTCTAAGGGGAACATTTTGAAGAGCTGGAGGAATAGAATTAGGGTTTAACATTAGGGAGTTTTCTTTGCTAGAAACTGAGAGTGGGGTGAGGTGGGAAAGCTCGTACAATCTCTTTTTCTGGGAAATTTGGAGAATAGGAGGAATTCCCATATAGGTGAAGGGCTGGGTTAGTGGACATTTAGCACATGGGGAAGGGATATGGCAATGTTTGGATCCCTACCTCCCTGATGAGAGATTGTGATTCTGCTCTTGCTGATAAAAGCAATCTCTTCCCACCAAAAGCAGTCTCTTCCATTGTTTGCTGGTATGGTATTTGCTGGCCAGCAAAATGCCTTCTTTCTCTCACCCAGGTAGGGTTTTTTTTTTCTTGGAAGAAAGACTTGTATCTGCCTTTGGGGTTGTCCATTTGGGGATTTTTCTATTTCCTTTCTTGGCCCATGGCCTGATGCAAAATACTTCCTGTGGTCTAACTCTTGTTCCTCTTGCTTTACTAACAGGTTGAATCCTCTTGAAAAACAACATGATACAGCACACTCCCCCTCCTCACTCATATCATCCCTTGTTTTTATTAAATAAAAGTAAGTGGAGCTATAAGATGTGACTGGCCTGGATCCCAGCTTCATAAAACAAAACTAACACCCTCTTTATCAAGGGGCTGAGGCATCCAGAGAAGATTTCTTAGGCCATTTTGCTGTCACGTAAATGGGAATCAATATTCAATAAGCCCTTGATGCACTACGCTAGCAGTTCACTTAATACTGGCTTCCAGTACAGTAAGTGGCGTTGATATAGGGAGGGCTTGTTTGTAAAATAACACTGCAGCCCTCACCTCCTGGATATTGGATCTGGCTTCTCCTAAGCAAGAAGATTCAAAACTCTGAGGAAGCAGGAGAGTCCTTTTGCCAATCCCATTGCCTCAGGACAGACTCACCTATAATCTAGCTTGCAAAAGAGAACAGATTCTGTACTTGTATTAAAACCAATCAGTCTAAGAGACCCTGGAGGTTAATAGGCCCACATTCCTATCAGGAAGATTTCCACTGTGCCTGCCCTGATTGCCTCCTTCTTCAATAAATTAGTCAAACTGAAAACAGATTTAAGGATAGAATTGATTCCACTGCTACTAACGTTATGAGGATAGACCTTTCTGTGTCCTGAAAGCCTGCAGCGGCTGGAAATAATACCTCTTTTCTCCCAGCCCCTGTGTTTGCTATCGGGAAGGACTGCTGGCTGCCTGGCCCCCTGGTGGATGGTGGCAGGTCCAGGTTTCTCCATGCATAGTCACTGTGAGAATCTGATAGGAAACGGGCTGTTTCAAAATGGTCAATTATTTCTTTTCCATTCTGTGACATCTTTGCTGGGGATTTGCAACCTTAGGCTTGCTTCTCCTCCACAGCTCTAAACAAGCATGTGTTAAGGAAAAGCAATCTGATGTCTGCCTAAATATAACAGGTGAATATTGTACCAAAGCTTCATATAATACGTTTCAGAACCAAGTAGATTTTAGCCATTCTTTTTCAGTGCCAGTGTTCACAGAGTTTAGGAATTAAAAATTTGGGGTCGAAGTAGGAACATATAGAGAGATTTATCCTGCATTATTGTTGTGACGATTTCTTATCCCATTTTAGGGGGTTCGATGGTTGGGAGGAAGCTGAGGGTAGAGGACTTTTCAGCACTACTGTTTGGGGATATGCTGATGGAGGTCAGTCCCACTCTTTCTAGTGACTCTGTAACTGTCCCTCCAGGAGAGGTGTCCTTCCTTAAGTCTCCTAGAGTCACTTTATTTTTATTTAATTTAATTAATGAATTAATTTTTGAGACGGAGTCTTGCTCTGTCACCCAGTCTGGAGTACAGTGGCATGATCTTGGCTCACTGCAACCTCCACCTCCAGGGTTCAAGTGATCCTCCTGCCTCAGCCTCATGAGTAGGTGGGATTACAGGTGCGTACCACCACGGCTGCCTAAGTTTTTATATTTTTAATAGAGTCGGGGTTTCACCATGTTGGCCAGGCTGGTCTCTAACTCTCGACCTCAGGTGATCCACCCACTTTGGTCTCCCAAAGTGCTGGAATTACAGGCATGAGCCGCCGCACCTGGCCTCCTAGAGCCACTTTAGATCAAAGCTTTCAGTCCATCCTGTCACAGATAGGTTTAGTGAACCTAAAGCAAGAGGATAGTATTTGGCCTCTCTGCTTGGGCATGGATTACAGGGGAGATCAGCCTGCAGTATTTGCCCATGTTAAGTTGTTTTTGTAGGGTGAACCCTCCAAAGATATTGAGTAATGGGTACATATTTTTTGTTCTGTTTAGAGACAGGATCTCGCTCTGTTGCCCAGGCTGGGGTTCAGTGGCATGATCTCTGCTCATTGTAGCCTCTGCTTCCTGGGCTCAAGTGACCCTCCCACTTCAGCCTCCTGAATAGCTGGGACTACAGGCATGCGCCACCATGCCCAGCTAATTTTTGTATTTTTTGTATAGAGTGTTTTGCCATGTTGGCCAGGCTTGCTGATTTTTTTGTATTTTTAGTAGAGATGGGGTTTTGTCATGTTGCCCAAGCTGGTCTCAAACTCTTGGCCTCAAGCAATCCTCCTGCTCGGCCTTCTGAAGTGCTGGGATTACAGGCATGAGCCACCTAGCCCAGCCTTAGGATGTTTCTTGTCTTCAAAATTCCTCACATGGCCCAGCCTGGTAGCTTTGAGAAGAGTGCAGCAAGGGTACTGGAGAGGGCTGAGGGGCTTGATAACCTAGCTTAGAATTCCTGGGTTCCCAAATGAAGGAGACTATTAGTTGCTAGTCTCATCTTCCAAATAAGAGAAAAAGAGATAAGTTGAAGCTGGAGGTACTGAAGTTAAGCTTAGCAAAGGACTTCTTCTTCTATTTATTTATTTATTTATTTGAGGCAGGGTCTTGCTCTGTCACTCAGGCTGGGGTACAGTGGTATGATCATGGCTCACTGAAGCCTCTACCTCCCAGGCTCAAGCAATTCTCCTACCTTAGCCTCCCAAGTAGCTGGGACTACAGGTGCATGCCACCACACTCGGCTAAATTTTTAATTTTTTTATAGAGACAGGGTCTCACTATATTGACCAGGCTGGTCTCAAACTTCTGGGCTCAAGCAATCCTCCTGCCTTGGCCTCCCAAAGTGTTTGGATTACAGATATGAGCCACTGCGCATGACTAGCAAAGGACTTCTTGATAGTTGGCACACAACCGACTCATTTAGTTTGGAGTCTACTCTGTCTTCCTCCTGAGCCTTGTTTTCTGCTGCTCCATGTTGGGGCGAGGGCTAAGTGTGGTTCTGACATCTCTCACTTCATCTATTTCAAGGTTGACCTGGCTGACTAGATGGGAGTCCCTACCTCCCTCTCCCTTTCATGTATGTCCTTCTTGAAGCTACATAGTTTTTAAAAAAAACAACAAAAGAGAAGCACTTTTCTTTGGTTAGATACAAGGATCTGTCCTTCTTGCTAAACTGTCAAACAAGCTCCCTGTGTTAGTGAGGTCTGCACATAGGATGAGGCCAGACCAAGAAGTTGGACGACAAAGCAGATTCCAGGGGCTAGAACTCCTAGGGGATAGTGAGCCCTCAAATTACTTTCCTAGGGAAAGAGGACATGAGTGGATTTAAAGCTCTCACCACTCTCTCAGATGGTTGGGCTTCTCCTATACATGGCCAAATGTTGTCTTGAAGAGTCCCACCATGCCACACTCTAACCTTTTTCTTTTGTAGTCTGCTTACACTGGGAACGAACCAGTTATAATGGAGCAGTAGCATCTCAACATAGGGTATTATTGATGACCAAGCCCCTCTCCTCCTCTGGCTAAACTCCCATTCAATCATTCGCTACCTCTGGCAGTTCATTTCTTGCCACAACTTGCATTCTGGCATCATTGTTCCCCCCACGCAACAGCTGATGACATCTCTTGGCCTCCCCCATCCATTCAGCAATACCTCTCCCCCCAACCCGCCTCCTCTGCCTGCTGTCCCAGCCTGTAACCCTGATCTCATTTCCTCCTACCTCTCACACCATTTTGAGACCTCTTGCCTCAGCCTATGCCTGCTCCTTTCCTTGGTGCTCCTCTCATTCCTTTGCAGAGCCCACTATTCTCTGATCTAGGATTGCACCTGCACATTTGTACCTTCCCCAATAATCCAGGAACCAGAGGGCTCCCCAGAGAAAAGGGTGGCTTCTATCCCCATGTTGCCCCCAGCTCCTCAGTGGGGTGGATTTCATGCCTGGGTTGTGTGTTGTTTGTCTGTCTCAGACTTTGCAGCCCCCGAGGCAATGGCTCTGTCTTTGCAAGCTCAGGAAAGCCTTGGCAGCCAACAAATAATAAATAACACCCTGGTAACACCACCTGCAACTTGCTAATGAGTGTCTTTTCTCCTGCCTTCCCCACCTCTTGGAGGTTGGGGGTGGGGACCCCCAATTTCTTGGCAAATGGATACCTTCCTCTTGTTCATGTCTAGAAGAGTTGATGTTGGAGATTGGTGGGTGAGGAGAGGCAGAGGGATACAGAGGTGACTTTTAGGCATACATTAGTCATTTCTGGTTTCAGAGTTTTGGAGAGACTGTAGTCTTCAAGAGTAGGGTTGTCCTTCTCAGGGGTCTTTGGGTTTCTTGAGGGCTCCTGGGCTTTGGTTTCCAGAGGCAAGCCAGGGAGCTATCATCCGACCCCATCTCTTCCCACAAAGAATATTTCCCTAAGTCGTTGGTTGGTTTTCTAAATTTGACACTCAGGGTGTCATCTTCTTCTAAATCCACAGGTTAGGTCACTAAGTGACTCTACTGTCTTCTTTTTGGTTTGAGGTATTAAAGTTAGTGTCTAAGATTGAGAAGAGAGATGGGTGCTTGGTGCAGTTTCCCTGAAGGCACTTGTGCTTGAAATTCCAGCAATTGCCAACAGGTGAATCTGTGTCTTGTCTTTGGGTCATCCAAAGAGAGCAGAGGTACGCAATCTTGTTCCCTTATGCATTTTCATATTGTTACCAAAATGCCATTATTTTAAAGTATATCTTATGATGCAGGCGTGACTCTATTCTAAAACACATATGCCATCTGGCAAAAGCCTTTTAGACCTTCATTTCATTGTAGCAGCAAAAGGGAGTGAGTGGAATACATGCTTGTCTGAGACAGTCTCTCTAGTGCCCCATCTGAATGGTCCATGGAGTTAGCCTGTGGTCCATTTTTTCAGAGGCAGGAAAGTGAAGCTCAGCTCCTCCATGCCTTGCCAAGAAGTGTCACTCTAAAGGATTGAATTTCCCAGAATCATCATCCTCTGATCCCCCTCTTGATTCAGGGAGTGTTTCCTCAGCTACTGTCCATCTCCTTTAAGAGGAGATGCTTCCCTAATTTCTGCTTCTGTTTTCCAAAATTACCCCCCCAAAATTGCCCATTCCCTCACACTTCGTGCCAGTTCTTGGGGTGTAAACAGTCTTGTCTGGTATTTGGGGTAAATGAGCTCTGTGTTTGATTAATTCTACATGATCCTGCTTGTAGACGCTGGGGGAGGAGCTAGCCTCCTTTCCATCTCCCTGGAGTTGGAACCCAGACCTGGGCCAAGGAGGTTCATTTTCCCACGTGTAGGAAGTTGATGGGCCCCCATTCCCTGCAACATTTGGCTCCTTAGGTTCTCTGAGTCACCCCCTGACCCTAATCATCTGCAGCAAGGGCTCAGATCCATCGGGCCAACCTCACCCAAGAGAGCTTAATGAGCACCTGGCAGCTAAGTGCTTTGAGCTCTTTCAGATGAAAAGGGCTGTCAGTTGTTCTGGGGTTATTAATGCCAGGGTAGTGGCGGCAGCAATTACTCTAGATGATCAGGACATCCAGCTTCCTTTGTCCTTGAAGTGAGTGCCTGGTTCTAGGAGGAATGGCTGACTGCCTTGCTATATCTGCCTTGGGTGCTGATGGGATGCTAACAAGGTTCTTTTAACTGTTTGCCATCCTCCCTCCACAGCTGGACAGGTAGCACTGCAGAAGCTCAGTAAATTCTGAAATACTCACTCTCTAGGGGGTGAAGTGACTCTGAAGAGTGTAGAATGACAGAAGAGAGAAGCCAGGGCTAGAGGATAGCCACCTCATTTGTGTCTTCTGTGTCTAGAATTGAAAGGAGAGAGGAGTGCTTGGTGCAGGAGAACTTGAAAAAAACAATTTTGCAGGAGAGCTTGAAAAAACCAATTTTATAGGTAGGCATAAGAAGAAAAGGAAAGGAGTTCTAACCACAGCTGCTCAGAAATAATGTTAAATTTGTAGAAGAGATAGGAAGCATGACAAACCAAGGAAGTGGTAGAGGCACCTTCTCTGCAGAATTTTAAATGAAGAAAGAGGAGGACCATTGCAGGGGCAGAAGGATCACCCAGGATAACCTTAAGGACTATGAGGTCCTGAGTGAACAAATCCACAGGGCACAACCACGTTCCACTTTTCTACCTGAAAGGGGTGAGGTTTATGTTCTGGGCTTTAGTCGCTAATAATCGTGGATGGTAGCAATGTATTTTGAGGGGGTAACAATGGACTTGCTGCTCCATTCCTCTTGCAAGCACTGGGGTGGGGTGGATGGGCAGAAGGATCACAGGCAGAAAGAATGGAGCCTCAAGTGCCTATTTCCCATCTTGTCCTTGTCCTAAGCACCTTTACTCTGGGAACAAACACCATTTCTTTACCATCTCCACAAACACAATCATCTTCCTTGGGAAGGAAAAAAAGTCACAGATTTTTTTTGAAAAGTCATTTTGTCTTGTTCTCCTGGGAAGTTATGTTTACTTCTGAAAAATCTTCTAACCCAGACAGGAGAGATGCTCTTTTATGTTTAAAAGCCTGAAATGAAGATGTCACATACTCTAGCATTAACATTCTTACCTTAACCACAGAGACTGTCCTCTTTTCCCTTGCTTTTAAAACCACAAATTTGGACAGTGCCATCTTCACTCACATCTATGTTGGATCAGTTATTACCGTCGCAGTCTACAGGTCCCTGGGGTTTGGTCTATAGCTCTGCATTGTTTGCTGCCAAAAGTGCCTGTTATGGCACAACCCTATCTTTACTAAAATGCAAAAAATTAGCCAGGCATGGTGGCGTGTACCTATAGTCCCAGCTACTCAGGAGGTGAGGCAAGGGAATAACATGAACCTGGGAGGTGGAGGTTGCAGTGAGCCGAGATGGCGCCATTGCACTCCAGCCTGGCAACAGAGCAAGACTCCATCTCAAAAAAAAAACACAAAACAAACAAACAAAACAAAACAAAAGTGCCTGTTATTTAGATAATTTTAAAAAGTGCCTGTTATTTAGATAATTTTACTCACTCTGAATTATGTGCTATTTACTACAATTGCTAGAGGTCTAGAAAAGAGTTTTTTAAAAGTCACATGGCTTTGATAAAAGGGTATCAGTAAGAAAGTTGTAATTTATATGGAGAAGAGAAAGGTCAGGAATGGAGGAGGGAGAGAGAGGAAACAGGGAGAAAAGAAACTGCTGATCAATGAATTTAAAGTATTGCAAGCTCAAGAACAGGAGAATAGTGACCTTTCCTGAGGCCAGAAGAGAAACAACTGGGACCGTAAACATGAAGGGTTAGGATTAGACTAAAGGAAGCACTGCCTTGCTGGGGAGTCAAATGAGGCTACTCTTGAGAAAGACTAGAATCTACTGTTCTTGGAAATTCTATGCAAAGGAACTGTGAAAGTGTAGGGGGAGCCAGGGTAGAAAGGACTGACCGCAATAATCCCTTGCCACTCTCCTCCCTGGCTGTTTCCTGCCCTCCCTTATCTGGCAGGACTGTCCAATCCTGCTCTCTGAATCAGATTTGATGACTCAACACTGACCAATTAGGCATTAACACATCTATCTCTTGGGCTATCTGGCCATCTTTATGGAGAACAGGATCTTAAATCTCTGCTCATTGGGACAGCCAGAGGCTTTGCCCAAATGGTGGAAAGAGCTGTAGACATTTTTCATAATTATAATGACTTTTTACAGGGAGAGCCGTAACTCCTGCTCCATAACTCCAGGGTGAGAGAAGAGCCCATTGCAGATTCTGTGATGCGGGGAATGGAGCCATCTGATGGCTGTCTTCTCCAGGCAGTCTTTGCTTTCCTAATATGAACAACTTCTGGGAGCAAAATTCACAAAGGAGGATAAGACTGTTTCTATTCTAGGAGCCCTTCCACTGAGATGAGACAGGCTGTAGTCTCCAGAGGCATACAGTGAGTGACAAAAGGTCAAGAAATCAATGAGTAGTACATAGCCTGGCTAAGCTCTAAATATCTGTGTGTGGGAAAAGGCATTTTAGTTATGGAAGGCTTCCTGGAGGAGGCAAATAAGGAGCTGAAAAGGAGAAGGTCATTCTTAGATGGAGTAAATTACTTTATTTTTTTTCTTTTTAGAGACAGGGTCTCACTCTGCCACTCAGGCTGAAATGCAGTGACATGATCATAGCTCACTGCAGCCTCGAGTTCTTGGGCTCAAACAATGGAAATAGCCTTTGGGTAGAGGTAGGTGATTTTGAGATGTTTACTATCTTAGGAGCATAGATCTCATTATGGATCATCTAGAGTCTTGCCATTTTAGTTTTCCAGTTGACTAATTAGCTCATATTCCTGTCACTCTCTCCTAATGATCCCCTACAGTACACCTCCAGCTTTATAAGAACTTCATGACACCCTGCAAATCAGGCCTGAGATCTCCTATTTTACTACTACTCTGCTTGTTCCACTCCTGTTCAATAACTTTTTGGTCTGTTTCCTCTTCCCCTATAATGCTGAACATAGTTCCAAATTGCACTTCAGGCCCTGATTTCAATTACTAGATCCTCAAACTACTAGATCCTCAAACTACTAGATTGTCTTTTTCTCATCCTTCCAGCAATGTACTGTTTCCTTATGATACAAAAGCAACTCTCATGGGCCAATAAGTATGTCAAAATGTGAATGATCAGCAAACTCTGTTCTTTCCCAAGCCAAGTACCTCTGAGCCTTACCTTGTCTGATGCCTTTCTTTGGCTAATGGTATAGCATTAACGGTCTTCAACTTTCTTGTGTTAATCTTACTGATGTGTGTTTCAGTCCAGGAGTTCCTGGCAGCAGGGCCTGTGTTTGCACTTTTTGCTTCATTCCACACCTCTCATAGCACACTTTAGACCCTGAATTCATGTTTTCCAAGGTGCTAGAGATGAACAATTAGCTAGATAATTTGATCTGTGTAGATAACTTTTGTTTTTCTGAAGCATGTTTGAAGAGTTAAAATATACATATTATTGCTTCTATAACCTCCTCCTCCTCCTCCTTCTTCTCCTTCCTCTCCCTCCTCCTCCTCCTCCCCTTCTCCTCCTCCCCCTCCCCCTCCCCCTCCCCCTCCTTCTTCTTCTTCTTCTTCTTCTTCTTCTTCTTCTTCTTTCTTCTTTCTTCTTCTTCTCCTCCTCCTCTTCCTTCTCCTTTTTTTCAGACAGGTCTCATTCTATCACCTAGACTGGAGCGCAGTGGTGTGATCATAGCTCACTGCAATCTCGACTCCTGGGTTCAGGCGATCCTCCTACCTCAGCCTCCCAAGTAGCTGGGACTATAGGTGCACACCAAAATGCCTGGATAATTTTTTTTTTGTACTGAGCCTCACTCTGTTGCCCAGGCTAGAGTGCAATGGCAGGATCTCAGCTTACTGCAACCTCTGCCTCCCAGGTTCAAGCAATCCTCCTGCCTCAACCTCCCAAGTAGCTGAGATTACAGGTGCACACCACCATGCCTGGCTAATTTTTGTATTTTTAGTGGAGATGGGGTTTCGCCATGTTGGCCAGGCTGGTCTTGAACTCCTGACCTCAGGTGATCCGCCTGCCTCGGCCTCCCAAAGTGCTGGGATTACAGGTGTGAGCTACCATACCTAGCCTCCTGGATAATTTAAAAAAAAATTATTTTTAGTAGAGACAAGGTCTTACTGTATTACCCAGGCTCATCTCAAACTCCTTGGCTCAAGTGATCTTCCAGCTTTGGCCTCCCAAAGTTCTGGAATTATAGACATGAGCCACCACACCCAGCCTGTAATCCTCTGTGGCTAAGTAGACACAATGTGATGAGGATATGTATATCATAGAAATTGATCTTTGATATTCTTCTAAAAGTCTTTCTTTGTTCAAAACACAGAAAGGACGACTCGTTGTGCTTCATTGATTTATTCAACAAATTGCCTTATTTTTATTGCTACTATTCTGGACAAGGGAGGCAAAAATGAAGAAGATAAGGTCTTTACTTTTTAGGTGCTTTCAGATTGGTGGGAAGATAAACAAGTAAACCAGAATTTACAATACAGCATGAGAAGAGCTGTGACAGAGGAGTGCCTAGGGTACTGGGATGAGGCAGTAGACACCTAACTCTGGTGCAGGGAGATGTCATTTATGGGCCCAGCCAGCAGCAGGGGAGAGTGGTTGTGACAGCATCAGACTAAAGCTAGCCACTAGGAAGACCTTCTCAGTTAGATTGTGATTTCTCAATCTATGCATTCATGCACAGAACGGTCACACGCTAAGTACTAACTATGTGCCAATCACTATGCTAGCTCTTATTTAGAGCAGTGGACAGAAAATACAATATGCTAAAGGCTGGGGTAGAAGCTGACACTATCTCAATTAAAGCCAGTTGAAATGTTATGCTGCACAGAATGTGGAAGAGGAAAAAGGAGGGTAATTTCAATGACTTACCCTCTTACTCCTTTCAAGTCTGTGAATAGGTTGATTCAAATTCCGCTGCATAGTTTATTTATCATCTGGAATCCCAGCAGTTGAAGGATCCGGAATATATCAAACTTCCTAGGTCTCTGTTTGGACACTCTTCCTAGTTCAGGAAACAATTAGTCTGAGAGAGACAGAAGTGAGAGTGTAGGAGCAGAATATATATCCTTTTAAAATAATTTAGTAACAACCCTAGGTAAGTGACCAATAATTTATAGAGTCTATTCTTTTTCTAGAGATATTGCCTTGCTGCTCAACTAGCGAGCTTGCTGGGTTTAGAGGATTAATCTTTGACGTAGTAAATATGCTCAAGTTGTAATTCAGTCGCAGGGATAAAGGGAACTTAGACTTGTCTTGTATAAGGGAAAAAATATTAAATGGATTTGTTGAGGACCCGCAGTGGTAGTCCTTATTGTCTCTTGTACCTCAGCATTGCAGCTTTGGAACTGCAAGGGACCTTATTAATCTTCTCATACAATGTCCTTATTTTACAGATGAGGAGACTGAGATTTATGGTACATGAGGTGGTGGCAGATCCAGGGCTGGAACCCGTGTCTCTTGACTCACACTTTTGAGACTGCACTGTGCTACTGCGCATCGCAAACTCTAGCCTCACTTGCAAGGCTCCCCTTAACCGCCTTCTGCTCGGTTCTTTTCTGTCCCTTCCTGTTGTCTATTTTCGGCAAACTGAGCTCCTCCCTGTCCTCCTGTCCATGCCACACATTTTCTGCCTCTGAAACCTCCTGTAAGCACTCCCCCTCCTCAGGCTGGATTGCCTTTACTTTTCTCTCCCTTCTGCTCCTTGCTTCCTCTCCAACCCAGTTCCACACTCCCTCTTGCAGGAAGCCTTCCCAAAATAACCCCTTCTTACTTGGAATATTTCTTGACTCTGCATCTTTTCAGCCCCATTGTTGGTTTCTACTTGCTGCTTTATTGCTTAATAAGCATTCTGAAGTCTTTTTTTTTTTTTTTTTTTGAGACAGAGTTTCACTCTTGTTGCCCAGGCTGGAGTGCAATGGTGCAATCTCGGCTCACCCAACCTCCTCCTCCCAGGTTCAAGCAATTCTCCTGCCTCAGTCTCCTGAGTAGCTGGGATTACAGGCATGCACCAACATGCCTGGCTAATTTTGTATTTTTAGTAGAGACGAGGTTTCTCCATGTTGTTCAGGCTGGTCTAGAATTCCCGACCTCAGGTGATCCACCTGTCTTGGCCTCTGAAAGTGCTGGGATTACAGGTGTGAGCCACTGCGCCTGGCCTCTGAAGTCATTTTTTAGATATTTGTGTTCTGTCAATTTACTTAGATGAGGAGCTTCTTAAGGGGAAGGCCCCTCAGAACACACATGGGGAGCTTATACTGCTGCCTGACTAGAGCTAGACCTGGGATAGTCTGAGAAAGTTCAAATGACCTCTGTATTTCGGGAAAGAAAAGAAGACCGTCAACTTAGGGGTAGTGGGAATGCTGATCCCGTTTAGAGGCAGTTGGCACCTATTTGAAATTCCTTCTTATGGTTATTTCCAGTCCTGGGATTCTGTAACCCTATGAACCAACTTGGATATGCCCTTGCCTTATCTTGATGCTATTACCAATTTTGTGGCCTGTATTAAATAATAAGACATCCCATAACTAGTGGGTGGCAGATTGGTGTGTCCACTGCAGGTTATAAAATAAAAAACGAGCTTGGTGGAGGGACCTTCCTATGTGTAATGCATTGTTAGGTAGAGCACCTGGCTGCCCAATGGATAACCTCGGTTGCCGCCTGGAGGCCTCTACCTTGGGGAAGGGAGGCCTTGAGAGCCATTTTGACCCAAGTTCAAATTCTCTAGAACAAACAAGCCGATCTCTTGCTCCAAGCTCCAGTCAAAGAGGCTCCAGTGTGTTTATTGACTCTTGCATGACCCTGCCCTGGAGAACAAACAAACAACTCAACCTGACTCATTCCCTCCACCAACTATACTCAGGTCCATTGCTGGGGTTTGCCAGAAAAATCCCTCAGGCCCTGTGGAAAATTAGAGAGCCAAAGGTTAGGGCTCTCTGGTCATATATTCCTACTCTTTCTTCCCCTAGAACGTTAACCCTCCCTGGAGGTGCTGAAGACTAGTAGTGACTTCCAATTCATTTGACTTGGGCCCTCTCCATTGTTTGACGCAAATCAGCTTGCTTCACTGATTCATTCATTTGACAAATATTTATTGAACACCTGCTATATGTGAGGCTCTCCTCTCTTAGGATGGGAGCTTACTGATTTTTGCTATGGAGAATGCTGATGCTTCCATCTTTATTTATTTATTTATTTATTTATTTGAGACAGAGTCTCGCTCTGTCAACCAGGCTGGAGTGCAATGGTGCGATCTTGGCTCACTGTAACCTCCACCTCCTGGGTTCCAGTGATTCTCCTGCCTCAGCCTCCCAAATAGGTGGGACTACAGGTGTGCACCACCATGCCTGGTTAATTTTTGTTTTTAGTAGAGACAGGATTTTGCCATGTTGGCCAGGCTGGTCTTGAACTCCTGACCTCAGGTGATTGCCCCCCTTGGCCTCCCAAAGTGCTAGGAATACAGGTGTGAGCCACTGCGCCCAGCCCAATGCTTCCATCTTTTAACTAAAAGGTTTGAAGTACCCTTTTCCGGACATCTTGTAAGAATAACAATACCTTTTCTCTCCCTTACCACCATTGGAAGAACTTAGTTCTGAACCCAAACCATCTCCTTTCATTAAGCCTTTGGTGGATCATTTTTATCTCTTGGGATTTCATCAAGCCTTGCTCCCCATTTTGCCTCACAGAAGAGGAGGCAGCCTCTTGCTCGTGTATATGTGCTCAGCTTATTCCTTCTCAATGATTTTTAAAAAGAAGGAATCCAACTCAGCCCCTCCTCCTTGTTGTGTTTAGGGGAGTGCTGTTTCCTAAACTGTGTAATCCTCAAAGCATTGAGGTTTCACCTGATGTTAATAAGGGTTTCTTGAAAAAGCACTGAATCAGGTCATTTTAGGAGACAGTGGATGAGACAAAATTAAAATCTTAAGCAGCAGGGCTTCTCAGAACCTTTAACATATTAATATTCATTTGAAATCTCAAGAGGGAGACATAATTTGCAATATTTTCCAAATTATTAGACCATGGAAGCCCCTTTTAAAGGAAAACCTCTTATTCGTTCTTGGGACATTAACGTTCCATTAAATTCAATTTGAGAAATGCTGATGTAGTAGCAGGAATATTGAATTAAGAGACAGGAACCTGAACTTGCATCCCTCTTTGACACTCAGTTTTGTGACTCTGGGAAAATCACTTCTCCTCTATGGATCTCCATTTCTTTACCTGGAAAATGAGAAGGCTGAATTAAATTATCCTTCAGTCCTCTTCTAGTTCTGTACAAAGGCATCCACAGGTAGGCCCAATCTCCTAAGAACCAGAAACAAAATCTTAGGTGGATATCTTGACATACCAGTAAAGGATATACAAATAATACAATAAAACATTAAACCAATCTGTGACTAAAGAGAGCTGGAGTAAATGCATTTTACAAGAAAGGAAAGATATTTGTGGAAAGAAAATATGGTTGTTCCATATGCAGCTGAATGTCTTAAGGGAAAGATCTGAGAAGGCTGCTTGGAAGAGGAGCATTGGTATCAAGAGAAGAGAGGATACTCTCTGCTGACAGGAGTGGGTGTGGAGAGGTGGGGTATCCCAGGTTTATGGCGCAAACTACTTGGTTGATAATTCAAAGAGAGTTGAAGAAAGTTCATCTGGGAATTGTGATGGAATGACCCAGATCCTGGGAGTCAATAAAGGTAAAGGAGCTTGACCTGGAGCACCTTGGAAGGTGGGTCAGTGCATATTTCATTCCCAGTCATCTGTGGTGAGGTCAAGGCTCCAGGGTGCTTGGACAAGACATATGCATATGTGGATGGCCTTGGAGACAGACAGGTTCCCTAGTGGGTGGCCCAAACCTCTTGCCTCTTCTTGCATTGGGTGTGATGGGCTAGAGCTCTAGATTAAATCCATACCTATGAGCACTGTCACTAAGAGAAGATAAGAACTATGAGCAGAGACGCTTATCTTTATAGCTGTTCTGGTTTGATTTATTGTGTGTGTGTGTGTGTGTGTGTGTGTGTTGGGTCTATGTGCACCTATATGTATGAATGTGTTTTTATGTAAGTGTGTGCTTGGACATGTATGTGAAAATGTGACCATGTTTTATATGTATATATGGGTCTGCAAAGTGCTTATATGTCTACCTAGGCTGTGCCTATTGTAAAAAAAAGTGAGGTTTAATTTTATGTATGTGTGTAAAATGGTGTGTACACTACATGTGCATATGGATAGTGGTCTAGTTTATATATTTGAGGCATGTATTAATATTATATTCACATTCATATTTATGTGTAAATGTTTATATGTATTTATATGTCTGTATCTTAGGTTGTATCTTTTTGAACTACTTATTCTTATATGTTTTTGTATTTAGGGGTGGGATTGTTTCCTGAATTCAAAAAGTGTTTATTGAGAGCCTACTATGTGCAGGGTATATTCCTATGTATGTATGTGGGGTGTGCCTAAGTCTATAAATATGCTTGAAAGGTACACATGCCCTTATGTATATGCCATCAAGTTCATAAAATGTTTAAGCGTATACTGATATCCTCACCTATCTAATTTTTTTTTTTTTTTTGAGATGGAGTCTTGCACTATCGCCTGGGCTGGAGTGCAATGGCACAATCTTGGCTCACTGCAACCTCCGTCTCCCAGGTTCAAAAGATTCTCCTGCCTCAGCCTCCCGAGTAGCTGGGATTACAGGCGCCTGCCACCACACCCGGCTAAGTTTTTGTATTTTCAGTAGAAATGGGGCTTCACTGTGTTGGCCAGGCTGGTTTCAAACTCCTGACCTCATGATCCACCTGCTTTGGCCTCCCAAATTCCTGGGATTATAGGCGTGAGCAACTGCGCCTGGCTACCTATCTAATTTTTAAATCCTCTATTAAATGTCATCACTGTAATCTCTTCCTAATTATTTTTTGGAAGAAGCAGGAGATAACTAAAAAGATTGAGTATGAGCACGTGTATGCATCTAATGCAGGTATGTCTGTGTGACGTAAGATTATGCCCTCTTTATTTTTTCATTTATTTTCATTTTCGATCTCCTCCTAGATTTTTGTGCCATCTCACTCTAAGCGCTTCTTGCTCCCATACAGCTTGGAAAAATACCTAAGACACTCATTCACCACTATGAATGAATGCCTTGTTTTCTCTTCCTGGTCTGTCCAACCCAGAAAGAAAGGGTGAGAGACAGTTAACAACTGATATTAAGCTCTAGCTGTCTAAGAAAATTTTTCTTTTTGCCTCTCCCTGGCCCTATCTTGTCTATCCTTCAACCAGTTCTCCTAATCCCTCGAAAGAGAGACACAGGTTTTCTTTTCCCCAGAGAAACCAGAGGGAGAGGAAGAGAGATTTCACTCCAAGGGAATCTGCTCCCATTTTATAGTGTTTGTCAATAATGTTCCTTCATTAAGATAGCATCTCAGAATGAAAGAGGCCTCTGCTCTTTGTGAAAAGAGTTGTTTTTTCTTAAGGGGGGAGTGTAGGGGGCATTAAATAAACCTGTTTGTTAAAAAAGTACCTTTGCAGCAGGAAATGTGTTATTATTGTAATTGTCTGATGCTAATTACACTTATTACTATAATAACCATTTTGTTGTAACAAATGATGTAATCCTCTTCATTTCTGTCACCGCCAGAGGCAGAGGTGAGTCGAGTGTCTATAGCAAGAGGGGATACTGGGGGGTGTTCTTGGCGGGGAGGTGCAATCAGGCCTAGTGAAGGTAGGGAGCTTGTGCTGGTGGCTGGCTTTGCTGCTGAGGAGGTGGGAGATGCAGGGCAGAAGATACCTGGACTGTTTCACTCCCCAAGCCTGCTTCTCTCTGGAACTCCATTCTAGGGCCTTTCCTGAAAGCATTTAATCATTCAGTCAGACCTCCGTTTATTAACTCAACGAGCACTCATTTAGTACCTGCTGTGTTCCATATGTTAGAGTCAGCCCTAGTGATATAGAGTAAACCAGATAGGATCTTTACTGCTGAGATGTTCACAGTCTAGTGGTGGAAAGTGTTTGTAAGCATGCAAACATTATTTTCAGTGCACTAGAATAAGTGTGGTATAGAGTATTTAGAGTGCTATGAGTATATGCATAGAAGAGGTGACTTATTCTGGGTACAGAAGCCTGAAAAGCTGGATCTTTTGGAGGAACACTAGGAGTTTGCAGCACAGAGAAGGGAGTTAACACGTCCAGGGAGAAGGAACTATATTACTAAAGGTATGGAGGCATGATAAAGACTATTTGTTTTTGTTAATATTAATAATAATTTTGAAAAATGATAAAAATAGCTCATATTCATATCATACACTGTTCTAGGAACTTGCATGTGTTGATTCACTTAATCTTCACAACAATGCTATGTAGTTGCTCTGTAGTGAAAATTAAGTGATCAATAGATGCAAAGTGCTTAGAACAGTGCCTGATATAAATAAGCTATTTTTATTATTGTTTTGTTATTACTATTTAACATATGCAAAAACAGAGACTTAGGTTGAGTAACTTGCCCTGTTTCACATATACAGTAAGCAACAGAGCTTGGGTTTGAATCCCAGTTCTGAGTAGAGCTCCAGTTTTCAGCCACTTTTGTAGTTAGGACATGGAGTGCATGCTAGGGAGGGGTGGTAATTTGTAATGAGACTGCCAAATAGTTTGGGGCTAGAGTGTAAATGGCCTTGTATACCATTAGAGGTTTTTAAACAGAGGATTAACAAGATAGGACCTGCATTTTAGAAAGGCAATTCCCCAAAACTCGGACTGTGTGGACAACAGGCCTACTGGATCTTCCCATCTCAAAGTGAAGCTGAGGGTTCAGCTTCTAAAATAGCCAGCTCTTTGTCATACCGCATTCAGCTCCACAGTTGATCCAGCCAACTGAGCTGCAGAGCTGCTCTAGCTGGCTGCCTATGAGACGTGGAAGGAAAGAGAATTGGAGCAACTATCAGGTTAATAAACTCTGTGGAGAGAGCCAAACCAAATTTCCAAGGCCCCACGATCAGTTTGTCTAAATGAAGCACAACGACATAATGCTGATAGGCCTGACTTCCTTTAGTGTTAATGGACCTTACAGATCTTTTCTAACTTCTGGGCTGCGGCCTTGTCTGTCTTGTTTACCACAATATCTCTAGTATCAGCAGAGGGCCTGCCAATGGTACATGTTGATAAATCTATGATATGAATGACCAGTCACTTGTCCTGGAGCTCTGGGTACCCCAAGCTTGGCTGAATGCTCCCACAATTGAGTCTTTCATTATTAATTAAAGAAGTAGGCCAGGCACGGTGGCCCACACCTGTAATCCCAGCACTTTGGGAGGCCAAGGTGGGTGGACCACGAGGTCAAGAGATCGAGACCATCCTGGCCAACATGGTGAAACCCCGTCTCTACTAAAAATACAAAAATTAGCTGGGCATGGTGGCATGTGCCTGTAGTCCCAGGTACTTGGGAGGCTGAGGCAGGAGAATCGCTTGAACCCGGGAGGCGGAGGTTGCAGTGAGCTGAGATCACGCCACTGCACTCCAGCTTGGTGATAGAGCGAGACTCCGTCTCAAAAAAAAAAAAATTCCTCCTGTTGTCAGTGCCCTTCTCTCCATTCCACCACACACACACAAACATATATTCTCCCCACTTATCACTTTAAGGTCTGTCTTTTCACCATAAAGGAGTGCATCAAAGATAATATTAATAATGGCTAGTAGTCACTGAATGCCTACCAGTGCCAGGCATTGTTCTAAGCCTTTCATGTGTTAACCAAGGTCTTACAACAATTGGATGAGGAGATACTATTATCATTCCCACTTTATAGATCAGGAAACTGAGCTATGAAGAAGTCAAATAACTTGCTCAAGGTCACACAGCTGTTAACTAGTAAACCCTTATCCTCTTCATTAGTGCATTGACATATTAATAAGCATGCAAATCAGCTGAAGCCTTGTTAAAATGCATATTCTGATTCAGTGACTCTATGGTGGGGTCTGAAAATTCTGCATGTTTAGTAAGCCTCCAAGTGATGCCAATGCTGTCCGTCCATGAGTACATCTTGCTCAGTGAAGCTCTGTAGTGTGTTTGCAACTTCTCTGTACCAACCATTTTCTCACTCCCATTGTCATTAGCTATCAGAGTTATTTCCTGACTTGATATGACATTTGTTTAAAAGAAGAAACTGACACCTATGGTGTCATGGTATACAAGGCCATTTACACTATGGCCACTGGCCAGTTATTTTGAATGAATGTCTTTGGTGCAAAGAACTGATCCTAAGCAAAGGGAGGGCGGCTCTAGACTTAATGGCTTTGAGCCCAGCTCCTACTGCAGGCCCTGATCATGTCTACTGGTTGAGGGCCACTGGGGGAGTCTCCTCTACTTTTATTCCATTGAGGCCACTAGTTGAATTAGCCCTAGGTATTTAGGGTGAAGGTGTCCTCGCTTCAAGGCTTCCGCGGTAGACCATTGATTAGCCGTGCCTCTGGAATTCCCAAGCTCAAATGTCTGGAATTCTTTGCTCCTTCCAAATGCAGAGTTAGTAAGAGAAGGTAGGAAGACATATGAGGGCAAAGCTCCATGAAAAGAATAGATTAATACATTTACTAACAAGTGTATTTGAGGCCCTGATATTAAAATGAAATTATTTTATCCTAACCCCCAGGTCTCAGGTGAGCTGCAGGAATAATGGAGTCAACTCTCATTCAATGTCTTTTCCTAATCAAGACTGCCTTCTCCTTTATTCTCCAGCAAGATGTACTTATGAGACATAATTTCTAAGACAATTCTGAAGGCAGACGCACATTTTTGGAACATTAAAAAAAAGGCTACATTAAAAAGTCCCAAATAAATAATTTTCATTTTTTAAAAACTGACTTGACAAGAACTGTGTCACAGCCCTCCCACGTTAGCCCAGAAAACTTGGAGTTGACCACAACCATTCTAATGGGAAGCTGCATCTCTAAGGTCCTTTCTCACTTTAAGATTCTCTAATTCCATTCCAATCAGGTCTAGGGCTCTGGTACTCAAGAGAAGCTGTTAAGAACCCCTGGGGGCACTCATAGCTCCCAGACAGCTTGGGTTTTCTCTTGGAAAAACTTTAGGCAGTTCAACTCTTAGAGAGAAGGAACTCCCAGTGGTGGAAGCACAGAGCTTGGTATTGTGCGGTTTCTCTCCTCCTTTCCATTTCTTCTTGTCCCATGGCTATCCTTACAGTCAAGAGCAGCGTCATTACCTGCCCAGCTAGCACTAGCCACCTGAGTGAGTGTTTAATCTTCAGACCCTTCTTCATTTCTCCCATTGAAGTTCAAAGCAAAACAAAACGACTAGGTTTTAAATTTTAAAGTACCTATTATGAATAACACATTGGGCTAGTTGCTATGGAATATGCAAAAATAAATGAGATGTAACATTTTTTTAAGACAGGGAAAATGGCATATGAAGATGAAGGCAAGGGCCCAGGTAATGTGTTTACAAGCCAAGGAACACCAAAGATTCCCAGCATAGCACCAGAAGCTAGGGGAGAGGCACGGGACGGGTTTTCCCTAACATCCCTCAGAAGGAATCAACCCTCCTGACACTGTGGTCTTGGACTTCCAGCCTCCAGAATGGAGAGACAATAAATTTCTGTTGCTTAAGCCACTTAATTTGTGATACTTTGTTACAACAGTTCTAGCAGATTAGTAAAGATGCTAACTGTATAAAGGCAAAAAGAAAAAAAAGAATAGCCTAGTAGAGTAAACGGTTATGAACTGGAATATGTTCTATGTGATAAGTACGGATAAAGTCCTATAGGGATTCAAAGAAGCAAGAACAAGTAAAATAAGGTATATGAAAGAAAATTTTTAAAGCTCTCAATACTGTGTAAATATAAATTTTTAACTTCCTCAAGCAAGGAAAAGAGAACAAGATTGGGAGTCAGGAGGCCTGACCCTAGACCAGGGGTTGGCAAACTAAAGTCCAAGCTTGTTTTTATACAACCCTCAAGCTAAGAATGGTTGTAACATTTTTAAAAGGGTTGTATTAAACAATAACAACAACAACAAAGGGAAATATACAACAGAGACTGAATGCTGCTTGCAAAGCCTAAAATACTTACTGTCTGGTCCTTTATAGAGAAAGTTTGCCAACCTCCTGATCTAGACAAGATTTTGCCATAACTGTGTGACTACTGACAAATCTGGCTGAGGAATTGGACCTTATCCAGTAAGTAATGGTGTTCATCAAGTGGATAAGATGGCTAGATCTATTGGTAGTAGGAGGATGAATTGGAATGGGAATCATGCATAGAAATGTCTAGGAGGCAATTTAAAATTCTAATCTAGAAAGCCAGGAGAGATGTAAATTTGGGAATCATTAGCACATATTCAGGGCTTGAAAATAGAATGGATGAAAGCACCCAAGGACAAGACCAAAGATGGAAACTTGGGCATGAGGGAAGGAGAATAGAACAAGAGAACAAGAGAAGAGTGAAAGAGACTGAGAAAAAGTGATCCGGGAAGCAGGAGAACAAGAGATGAACAGCATTACAGATAGAGTAGCTTGTCAACAATGTTAAATGCCAAAGAGAGGGAAAGTGGAATGAAGAATGAAAAGAAGCCTTGGATATGTCACTGGTGACCTTGTGACAACAGTTTCAGGAGAGTGGTAGAGTTGGGAGTAGGGGCAGGATAGTGCCTTTCAGGATGTTGGTAGTCAAGGGAAGGATGGAGACCAGCTCATAGGCTAAGTGGAAGCAGAGTCAACTGAGGCAGAAAGCATCCATTTTGCCTACCATGCAAGGTACCTGAGGCTCCAATTAAATAATGCATGTGAAAGTGC
The DNA here is from genome assembly GCF_028885655.2 of Pongo abelii. NCBI lineage: Eukaryota > Metazoa > Chordata > Mammalia > Primates > Hominidae > Pongo > Pongo abelii. The sequence goes on from NC_071995.2 coordinate 51,627,870, forward strand.
TTTGCAAACTATAAAGTACTATGCTAATAAAAGGCATGATGTTGTTATAAACTGAATTCTAAATTCTATGGTCATATGAAACCATGACTGTTCTCTTCCCTAAGTTTACAACTTAGAATCAAAGCATTTCTATTGCCCATCAAGTCTAAACTGTCCATTCTGGATGACCTGTCTAGCAGCTGACTATGGCCAACCTCATCTTCCTATGTTTTTTTTTTTTTTTTTTTTTTTTTTTTTTTTGAGACAGAGTCTTTCTCTGTTGCCCAGGCTGGAGTGCAGCAGTGCAATGTTGGCTCACTGCAACCTCCTCCTCCCGAGTTCAAGTGATTCTCCTGCTTCAGCCTCCTGAGTAACTGGGATTACAGGCATGTACCACTGTGCCCAGCCCATCTTCCTATTTTTTGACTTCCCACTCTGGAACTGTCTTTACCAACCAGGTAAATGTACTTTTCATCCTCCCCACAAGCCTTGTTTTCCCATTCTTTTGAGCTTTTACTCAGGCCATTTGCCTTGCTTTAAGGCTTAAGAGTTGCTTGCTTTAAATGCTGACAAGAATACAGGGTGCTAGTTAAATTTGAATTTCAGATAAACAAGTAATTTTTGGTTTATGTCCCATGAAATATTTGAGCATGGGTGTCCTGTATTTTATTCGGCAAGCCACACTTCCCCTCCTCTCTTAGTTTATCCATATGTGTCTCTTTCTTTAGAACTCAACTTAAAGCTCATCTATGCTCCTTGACATGATGATTTAATAAAATAATATAGCTTTTTGTCAACAAAAATACCTAGAGTCAAACTCTGGCCCTCTACTTACATGTGTGCGGTCTTCATTAAATCTTTTAGTTTCTCTGAATCTGTAAATTACCTTTCAAGGCTCCTATTAGGATTGAATTAAACAACAATTGGTTTATTTGCTTAAGACTTACATTGTTTTCGGTTTTGTTTTTGTTTCTGAGACAGGGTCTGGCTCTGTTGCCCAGGCTGGAGTGCAGTGGTGTGATCTCCACTCACTGCAGCCTTGACCTGAGGATCAAGTGATCCTCTCAGCTCAGCCTCCTGAGGAGATGAGAACACAGGTGTGTGCCACCACATCCAGCTAATTTGAAAACTTTTTGTAGAGACAGGGTCTCCCTATGTTGCCTAGGCTGGTCTCAAATTCCTAGGCTCAAGTGATCCCAAAGTGCTGGGATTACAGGCATGAGCCTCCACACCTGGCCCAAAACTTACACATTTATTTAAGCCTACAGATAATTTATTTGCTCTGTGTGCCCTCTCTGAATAGACACTGTTTGTACTTCTTCATTTGTATTGCTGCTTAGAATCCTGAGGAGTGGGTTTTGCCTTTCCCATCAACCAGGATGCGATCTATTTGGGTCATTCCTTCTAGCATCTAAGGCTGGCATTTACCCACAGGGAGCCTTAGGATATGGATGGACTAATGGGCTCCCGTTCCCTTCTCTCAGAATCACTGGAAGGTTGTATTCTATAGGGACCTCAAAAGCAGGTCTTCCAGCCCACATGCTCTCAGAACTGCTATGCTAGCTTTAGCATGGGTTTTCTGAGTGGGTTGATGGTGAAAAAAGGTGTGGTAAGCCCTTTGGGTGAGGAGTGGGGAATGGAGGGAAGCCGGAGTAATCATCATTACTAATGTTCTTCTCTGTGACTCAGATTAATTATAAATACTGAAATTCGTAAGAGAGAATTATAGTGATGGAATGCAGGTAGGAAGGTGAAGGCCTCTAGTGTATTTTCTTTTGAACTCCCGAATGCCCAGCCAGAGGACATAACTTTATTTGCCCAGTTGGGCTTCTGTGTCTGCCCCAGATACTCCTAAGTGGCAGGAGGGGGATAGAATCTGATGCCCCTGTTTCCTCTTGCCTGAAGCTGACTTGGAACCATCCTTACTGTAATACCGATTCACTTCCTCTCCCCTAGCTGCTGGGGATATGGGTAAGCAGCCAGGTTATCTACATCTCCCAGCTCTGATTTTTATCTCAAGCCCAGGGAAAAACAAAACAAAACAAAACAAAAAACAAAACAAAACAAAACCTACATCTGACCAAACTCAGTAATAGAAAGTGGTTTTCTTTTTTCCCCTTTCCTTTCCCTGGTCCCCTGGAGCTTATTTCACTGGAAGGGAACGCAGGTTGATGTATTTTTAAATGGCTTTTATTTTATCACCTTGCTTAATGATTTGGCACGTTATTTATTAGATGGGGAGCTTCCCAGAGGGGCCTGGCCCATTAACGTATAAATAATGTGGCAAATAGTTCAATAGAGCCATAAAAAAAGTGATTTAGAAATACACTGACCTCTGTTTGTTACATGTAAATGAAGGCCCAGGGTCATAATGTATTTCATGCCCTTAAGCTGGGATGGTGGGATTGGGGTAGAGAGGGATGAGCAGGGGGCTAGTGCAGACACTGGGGGTATTTTTCTTCGTGGTCCTTTTTTCTCTACCATGGTTGAGGGTGTGGCAAGTGTGATTTGGGCTGCATGGGGTGTGGGTGCAGCTGCGTGAATAGTACTTATGGTCTGGGGTGGCCATGTGGTTGGCAAAAATGGAGTAGGGTTTGAGGTGGGAGTTTCCTCCTGGATGCAGATCCTGGTTTGTGATTTTGTCATTTTTGAGAAGTTAACATTTAACCCAAGTATATGGAAAGAGATGTGGATGGTTTGGATGGCTCCTCGTGTCTGAGATGAAGCAGGAGCTGTCTTGGTACATTCAGGTCACTGTAATGAGCTCCTTTGATGGGAATGCTGTCCAGTTCATCTCCTTCTAGCATAGTGTGTAGCACATAGTGAGGCATCAGTAAATGTCTGTTAGAAATAAGAAGCACACATCCACATGCATACCATGATTGGCGGAGGGAAGAAATGGTACAGACACTTTCTGAACTAGTGGTGGATGAATGATGGATATAATAGATAACATTTACTGAGATCTTAGTATGTAGTAGGCATTTTGTTATGCACTTTACATAGATAACCTAATTAAATGCTTTATATGTTTAGATTGTGAAATATGACACATTCACAAGAGTGCATAAAGAATATATATGCATTTAATGGATAATGTGGCAAATAGAAACAATCATATAATCACCACTCAGATTAAATTTTTTTTTTTTGGCCAGCACCTTAGAAGCCCCCTGTATGTCTCTTTCTTATCACAGTCCTTTCCCCTTCCCAAAAGTAACTATTCTGTATTTTGTGATAGTAATTCTCTGGCTTTTCATCATGGTTTTATTACCTCGAACAATGTAGTTTGGCTATTTTTGAATTTTATATGAATGAACTCACAATGTGTATATTCTTTTGTGCCTTGCACTTCTTACTCCACATTTTATTTGCGATGTTCATCCATGTTGTTGCACGTAGTTGCGATTTGTTTATTTTCATTGCTGTATGTATTTTATTGTATGAATATATCATAACGTATCCTTTCTACTGGTGATGGACATCTGCATCCTTTCCAGTTTTTATCAGTTGAAAACAACACTGCTCTGAACATTCTTGAATACATATCTTAGTGCACATGTGCCCACATTTTGTAGGGTATATAGTTATTAGTGGGATTTCCAGGTTATGGGTTATGTGAACATTCATGTTTACTTAGTAAGACCAAATTGTTTTCCAAAGTAGTTGCACCACTTCTCACTCTGACCAGAGTATCTGAACTTTTCTGTTGTTCTACCATTTTTGCCAACTCTTGGTAGTATCAGAGTTTTTCAATTTAACTTTTACAGTATCATATTATGTTTGAATTATTATTACTCCTATTTTTTAGATGATTAAACTGAGGCCCAGGGTGTTCAGATTTAAGGAACTTGCTTGAAGTCATATAACTGGTAAATGGCAGAGCCAGTATTTGAAATTCAGCCTGACTTCATAAGCTCAGTTTTAATCTTGATATTTACACTTTGCCTTGATAATGAATACTTGATAGATTTTAGATAAATTGTATAACAAAAATTTAAAGTACACTTAACTATGTTAAATAATTTTTTAAAAATTATGTTAAATATTTGATAGACTGTACTTCTTTATGCTTACTACCAGTTCATGCAGTGGGGGAGGTGGCTTGATTCGTGCTGGTGATGGGGGGAACCGTTTAAGGAAGAAATATTTGTGGGAAGGTATCTAACATGGAGTTGATTGTAAGATTTCCAAAATGAGCTTCTGAGATGATCCAGAGCCCCCTCTCCATAGGCAGATGAAAGATCTGTAAACAACTCCAGAGGAAGAGACTCCACCCAGGAGCCAGAAAGTCCTTTTTTCAGGTTACCTTAATTCCTGCTACTGTTTTAACTCATTCCCTCTAGTTCATTCTTCCAAAGACAACCCTTAATATATGATCAAAGGCCCCCTTTCTGGTTTCAGGGTATCTTGTTGGCTGGGCAGAGTTTCCAATAGAGTCAGGGCTTTAGAGTGTCTTTCATCCCAAGAGCTCAAAGCCTCCCACGGACATTAACCCATTAATCACCAAGCTGCTCTTGAAGTTGAGAACTAATCAGTGGGAGCCTCCCCCGCTTCCCAGGTAGAGAAACTGAGTCCATGACTTGTCCAGAACTGCCCAAGGAGTCAGGGTGGAGCCAGGCAAGGAACCTAGGTGTCCAGGGAGATTACCTCCTCTATTGTCAGTGATTCAGGGCTCCAGTTTTCTGCACATTCATCAGAAAAAAGAACTCACTGGAGAATGGTGAAAATTGAGGCTGGTGGTAAAGGAGATCAGGATTCTTCTAGGATTGCTGGGGAAAATGGCCTTGCCCAAGGAGATTTGTGTTCCTCAAGACCAGGGCTAGGGTCATTCATTTTCATATTTCGGTTCCTAGACCTGTGTTTGGTACATAGAAGGCCCTTAATAACTATTTGCAGAATTAATGTGTGAATGAATGATTGAATCCGTGAACAAATGGCAGCCTGGCTAAATTTGTCTAATGGATCTGGTACTCTTCCCTGTTCCCAACTTTTCCTTCTAACACTAATATCTTTGGCAAGGGGAATGGGGATGAGAAATTCAACTGTCAGTTGAACTTCTCTGGATGGGATGTGAGCCTGGGTGGAGGAGTGAGAAGAGATACCGTGGGTGGATGGGCCGGGGATGGAAGAGGGTGAGGTCTTAGGAGTTCCTGAGACTCACCCTCAGTTTGCCTGTGAAGATCTACAAATAAAACTAAAATTTAAGCTTATTTCAGGAATTCTGTGAGTTCCTATTCCTCACTTGCTGGAGTATTCGTCTGGGACAGGCAACTTCACCAGTTGTAGCCTTCATCCATTCTGTTGCAAGCAGCAGAGCTCTGGGTCATGTGGCCAAATAAGAACATGAACTTTATTTTCTCCCTGTGTCCATCATCTTGGTGACTTTCTCAATGCGCCCCTGTTCTGGGGGAGCAGTTACTGTATATCACTTTAAAATGCTCTCAGTGTGTGCAGAGATCCCAAAACCAGTTTTTTTTAGAGCTACAGGAAATCCCTAAGGTCATGGCTTACAAATTCCTGCGTTTGAGTAGAAGACACCTAACTCAGTTATGAGATGAGTTGGAGGAGAATTACCTTGTTTAGAATGTTTGTGTATAGGAGTCTGAGGTGTGTATATCTCCACATAGGACTATAAATGCACATCGGTTTAACTGTTATATGTAAGAATCTTTATGAGGGAATGAACAAGGATTTACTTCTACAGGAAGTGGCTGTGGGGAGGTCCACATTTGTGAGGGTCCCCTTGCTTCCTTTGGGCCTGGTGGAGCTTTTCACCGTCTTCAGACCCTCCTTTCCCCTACCCCTCACTTGTTGCTGGGACCAGCCTGGCCAACAAGGTGAAACTCCGTCTCTACTGCTGGGGAAACTCCTAAGGAATCTTGAGGCCAAGGATACTCACTCCCATCTTTTCTCCTGACATGTCTTCATTTCTGCCACCCATCTGATCCCATCCCCATCCCTAGGCGGGCTCCCTGCCACCTGCGTTTATCTCCTTGTTTTATGATGTCATTTAATTAGCTGGCACATGGTGGTTTTATGGGACAAACATGGCCTTGTTTGCCTTATAACTGGATTTCATGGCTCTGTGGGAACAGGTCAGGAAATCTCAGCCTAGCAGTGTTTGAAGTTTGGGAATGCTGGGTCTTTGATCTTTAGGAACCTGGGCACTTTGGGGATGGCCTTAAAGTTCTATCTTCCACAAACTGGAAAAGAGTCACCTATCACTTCTCTAGCTCCGTGTCCCACAACATGTGAATAACCCTTCTGGGAAAGTGGGAAGGCTTTGCCAAACATTAGGGGCCAGGGATACCTGTCTTGAATCTCTGTTGCTCGTGTGACTGTCATACATACTACTTTTAGCCCCTAGATAGAGTGGCTGTTATTACAGGATGGTTATAAGCCTCCTAAACATCAACTCTAGGAGAATAAGATACTGATATTGTAGGGCATACATTAAAATAGGGCTTGTAAGAAAAATAGAGAGAATTTCATTCCTTTCACAGAGGGATTTGTGGATCAAGAGAGACAATTGGGGTGTTGAACTGAACAGGATTCATCTAGATGCTAACTAGGGAAATGGGGGTTACTATATATTATTTAGGAATACTTGGTTTATATTAGGAATACAATGTATTTTGGGGTTTTGTTTGGGTTCTTTTTTCGGTTTTGTTTGTTGTTGTTGTTTCATTAGTTGGTTAGGTCAGGAAATTCTGGGAAAATGTAAGAATGAATTATTGGGCCAGGCATGGTGGCTCATGTTCATAATCCCAGCACTTTGGGAGGCCAAGGCAGGAGAAGGGCTTGAGGCTAGGAGTTTGAGACTAGCTGGGCAACATAGCAAGACCTCATCTCTACCAAAAAAATAAAAAATTAGCCAGGCAGGATGGTACATGCCTGTGGTCCCAGCTATGTGGGAGGCTGAGGCAGGAGGATTGCTTGCACTCAGGAGTTTGAGGTTACAGTGAACTATGATCACACCACTGTACTCCAGCCTGAGCAAAAGAGCGAGACCTTGTCTCAATAATTAATAATAATAATAATAATAATAATAATAATAAATTATCCAGAAGCATCCTGGACAGATGAGTTCCATCTGGTTTTCTAACATCTCTAGTGAATGAGACTCTGCCCCAGCTGCTGTGTGTGGCAACCTTTTGCCATGGCAGCTTTCCTTCTCCCCTTGCCCCCAAGGTAACTAGTATACCTACACAGGCACACATTAGAAATGTCTGCAAGCAATTCCTTGATAAATACATGATTCTTTTCTCAGCTTTAGACAACACATTTCTTTGGCTTGGTGCTGTGAGTAACCAAGCCTGTGAAATCAGCACTGAGCCAAGGGACAGGCTAAAGGAGCCATGAGAAATCTCTGCTTCTTGTGCTCTCCACCCCCCCTTCAGGATTGAGATCCTAAACCTTAGACCCTGGCTCCTGTCTTCTACCCATTCTTCTCCCGCTCCTCACTCTTGCTCCCCATCTTTCACATCTCCTTCCTTGGGCTGTCCCTCTGTTCCACGTATTTTTGGGGTCCTGAAACTCATCACTCTGATTTCTCTAAAACCTTAGCAGAAAGATGTGGATGCAAAGTGGCCGGGAAAGGGGTAAGCAGTACTTCTAGGAAAAGGGACATTGTTGAGGCAAATGTAAGTCTGGGATTGGGAAAAATGTTAGAGAGAGAAGAAATCGGGGGAGGAGCACCCTAAATTATAACTAGAACTAATAAAAGCATAGTAACCCAAATCTCAGACACAGGGTCTTATTTCAATAAATTAATATATTAAAAATTTAAAATGGGACCTTTAGGCCAGGCACAGTGGCTCACAGCTGTAATCCCAGCACTTTGGGAGGCTAATGCGGGCGGATCACCTGAGGTCAGCAGTTCGAGACCAACCTGGCTAACGTGGTGAAATCCTGTCTCTACTAAAAATACAAAAAAACTAGCCAGATATGGTGGCACACACCTATAATTCCAGCTATTCAGGAAGTTGAGGCAGGAGAATCTTTTGAATCTGGGAGGCGGAGGTTGCAGTGAGCCAAGATCACACCACTGCACTCCAGCCTGGGTGACAGAGCAAGACTCTGTCTCAAGAAAAAAAAAAATCTTTAAAACATCATTCTTCCCACATTCTGGAATAGTCTAGATCTAGTTCTTTCTGGGGACAGAAGGTTAGACTGAACCTCTCAAAGGAAAGGACTCAATCTCTCTGGAGCCCCCGTCTCCAGAACCTACCTGGTCAGGATTTCCTCAGAAAATTTAGCCTAAATCCCTCTTGCTGCTCTTTGCAACATCTTTCGAAACCGGTGATGCATACAATTCATCTTGAATGTCCCCTCCTCCCTGGGAGCTTGTGACAGCACATCTCACCTGAAAAACCATTAGACTCCGAAAGTGTTGGGACTGGCCCTGGCATGCCTTTGCCCCTCCGTGCTGTCCTCTCTCCGGATGACTTCAGAGGAGGTGAGGGTGGTGTTCGATGGATGCTGCAGCCTCCCCCTCCTCTTTCACTGAATTGCCAATATATTTTCTCTGACAGTTTGCACAGATAGTTAAGATACTGTGTAATTACTGTTGCGTTTGAAAGCCAAACATGATTTATTTCTGACAAGCTCAGTCATCTTTGGGATGACTTGGTGTGTGTCTCTGTATGTGTGTATGTCTGTGTACATGTGTGTGTACATTGGCTATGTCTTTTTGTAGAAGGAAAGTAGGTATTAGCCCCTATGTCTCTCTCTCACTCAGTTACCTTCCTTTACTGAATCAAGAATCATTGAAGAATACAGAATACTGGAGGGGGAGACAGAGTCCCTACCCTCGGGAGACTCCTGGTGTGATGGGGGTGATGTGACACACAACAGACGCAGACATGAAGACAAGAGCAGAGATCCTGGCAGAGATGGAGGATGGAGAGGGACTACTGAATGGAATGAGGTGGCTTGTCCACAGAAGCCTTCCTTCAGGAGGCTTGTCAGGGAGTGTTTGGAAGAGAAGGTTTAGGGCCAAAGAGTAAAGGAAAGGAGTGTGTCCTTGATGAGAGAGAAGAGTGAGCTTTAAGGTAGAAAGAGGGAAATTTGCATGGGCGGAAGCCATTTTTCCTAGCTGAGGCAGAATGTCTGAAAGATGGAGTCACAGGAAAGTGGAAGCGTGAGAAGAGAAGTGTCCCAGTGGGAAGAGGGGTCAAAGTGTTTGTTGGTGGTGTTTTGTCAAACAGCTGCTGTGAGGTATTTAGGTAGTGCCTTTGAAACACCAGGTCCACAGAGGAAAGGCTCCCACCTGTTGCAAGGGATAGGGCCTGACAAGGGCAAGGAAGAGATGAGGGCAGCTAGGAGGGAAGAGGATACAAAGACTGGAGAAGGCACTGCGGGGCCTTTCTGACTCCTGCTTCTGAGCTTGTGAAGAGGAAAGAGCAGTTGGTTCTTTTCCAGTTCCCTTCTAATTCCAGTAGGAGAGTTTAGGGTTGGACAAAAGAAAGGATTATAGAATTGTCCAAAGCAAATGCACCATTGCATTGTCTTCTGTGCCCTAAAATATGTGTGGCCTGTGAGGAGGGCACCTGCTCTAAGGCAGAAAGGTGCACAGGGATGGAGCTGATCTTCAGCCCCTGCAGTGGATGGGGAGTGGGGGGAGTTGGTGCTCTTAAGTGTTGCTCTCGGCGTCTCTGGCTTAGGCTTCTGTAAGTACAGACCTGCATCCGAGCCCCGCCCCAAGTGTTGATTATACCCCTTGGGATGCATCATTGCTAAGAAAGCAGATGTGCCAGATGTGACATGTTTGAAAGAAAAAAAAGTCCCTCGCCTCTGAGCCTTGAGGGGGGCAGCTCTTCACCATCTTGCTGCCGCTTATGGGGAGGGCAGCTGAGGTTGGGCTTAGCCAGCTTCGTACCCTCCTAGTCCCTCCACAGAAGGGTCTCCAAGCACTACAGGAGCCAGATGTGGGGAAAGAGAGTGAGGAAAGAAGGAAGAGACACTGAGGCCCCATTTCAAATGGAAGAGATTTTGGTTGCCCAGTAGTGGGTGGGCTGCCAGCTAGTTCACCTTACTGGGTTCGGCTCCTCATGTAAGGAGGTGTTGATATGTGTGCATGTGTGTGCGTGTGTGTGTGTGTGTGTGTGTGTGAACAGTCTCTAAGTATGAGTTTCTAGGAATTTAACTCCATAGTACCACTCTGGTTTATCTTCCAACTTCTCCTGAATGCCTCCCATGACTTCCTGGGAAGCCTCCTGCTCCATACCTCCCTGCTGCCCTTGCAGTTTTCCTAGTTTTATTTTCTTCCTGCCCTCAGAAATTGAGCTCAGAACTTGCTATATGTCTTGTCCTTTGCCTGAGGGAGAACCTCTTGAGCTGTGCTGACAGATGTCTCAGTCTGGGAAGTCCCAGAATGCTTTGCTGGGTACCTTTCCGCCAAGGTGGCTCCCAAGATACCCAAATATCAGGGCTTTGGTTCTTCAGTTACTCCCCCAGTCATTTCTCAATGCTGATGGGATAAAGGAACAATTCATTCAATAAGACAAGGAAAGGACTAGGGAAAGAAATTCAAGAAAGACTCTTGAGTATACTAGAAAGTTCTGAGACTGAGGTCAAGGTAAAGTCACAAAATACTGCACAATGCCTGGGGAATGGATTTAATGGTTCTATAGTATCAACAACCCTTAGGAATGTTTCCAGACATTCCAGGCATTCCAGAAAGACTCTGCTTAGATTCCTAGAGGTGATTCTTGATTACATCTTTAAGTGTTGACATTTCCTATTTTCTAAATTAGATTCTAACCCTTCTAAGTCCAAGAAAAGTGGACCTGTCACCAAGATATCTTGGCGGCTAACCCAAGACTTGAATACTTGTAAGTTAGCAGAGTTCTACTGTTTCTACCAGCTAAAATTCCACTGACTAAACCAAATCCTACAAAGTAGCTGTGGCTCTATCCTTAACCTTATCTTTAATCCTGATCCTGAAATTAACCCTAACCCAAATCCCAATTCTAACCCTGCTTACCTCTCCCCTCCCCCCACACCCACTACCTAGAATGATTTGAGGGTGGGGGGATTGGGGAGGAGAGGGCAAGATGAGGAATGCCTCTGGGGAAATGGAGGAGGAGATCCAGCCAGAGCGACCTGGAGGAGCCAGTGTGGTATCTGGGAGCCTAGGGCATAATCCTGGTACTTGCCAAGCCATGAGTCACAACATCATTCTCCATGGCATTTTGTTGGAAGGTGTCTGGGCTGGCAGCTGGTAAACAGGCTTGCTTAGAATAAGGTGTGCCCTACCGCCCCTCTCCATAATTTGGGGGAGAAGGGAGAAAGTCTTCTGTCCTGAGGGTCCTTCTTTCCTCTGTCCTTTTAGATTTCACAAGACTCAGTCAAAGCAAGAGGAAATACTTGGAACTTAGAAATTCTTTGCTGCTAGTTGCAAGGAAATTATGGAGAGACGAAATCATTGAGAATGCAGAGTCTTGAAGCTTCCAAACGTAAGAGGTGCCCTAGTCCAGCCCCCTAAGCGTTATCCCCCCAAGCGTCATCCCCCTGAGGGACGCCAGGTTGCCCCATTCTGCCCTGTGCCCTCTCATGGCAATGCCCATGCTACTCCACCACCCTCCCACCGCAGTCACTGCCAAAATTCAGATAGGCATCCACTGCGGCTGGATAGAGATCTTTATGGGGGTAAACCTGTGCTTGTGGATAAAATAGCAACTGCAAACACCTGGACTTTTTTCCTGAACTTGGTACCTATCCCCGCTAGCATCAGTCATGATGCGTCAGTTTTCTATCTACAAAATGGGACCAACTCTGAGCCTTACTCTTGGGGAAGGTTTAGAAGGAGCAGTACACTAATGACTATTTTCTGACATTGAGAGATGATGATTAGGGTTATTACTGTTTATTTCTTGAGGATGCAAGACAGCCATCAGCCTGACTCTAAACACATGTAGTTCATTGCAATTGCTGTCTTTGGGGCTCAGAGAACCTCTGCTCCTTGTTTCCCTATCCTTAGCCCGTATCTGCCAATCCTACTATTACTATTTATACTATAAATAGGACTTCAGGGAAGGAGGGTGCCTGGTTGCTTGATGTCTTCCCTCTAGGCCTTATTTTCACACCCTGGAGCAGAATTTACACACCCCTCCCATTACAGATTTAGCTCCTGTCCCAGCATCCTCTGCCGGGTTTGGAGGTTAAAAGTTCTTTAAAGCCAGCTAGGAACTGATAGTTGCAGGACCTAACCTGCAGTATGCTATGAGAGACCCCCAATGCTTCATCCTTTGAACACCACACAACAGTCACTTCAACGAAGTCTTCTAAACTCCCAGGTGCTACCCACTTGGCAGATACCAGTGTTTCAGTTTGTTGAGGATTTCAGAAATACTGTTTGATTTAGAAAAAAGCCAAATGTATAAATCAAACTATGTAAATCAAAAGAGGTTTGGTGTCACTATTCCTGCCAACTGCCTCCTTTTCTCTCTCTCTCCATAATACTGAAACATTGGAGTAATAATAATAACTAACATTTAAAGAGCGTTTTACAGTTCCAAAGTGTTTTCATTTATCATCATTCGATGATAAACCTGTGTGCTTGGAATTCTTGCCCACATTTTACAGATGAGAAAATTGAGGAACAGGGTGTTTAGTGAGTTCCTCAAGGTTACAAAACTAGTAAGTGACCCAGTTGGCATTTGATCAAAATGTAGTGACTGTTGCAAGGAGGCTGAAGGTCTTTTTATTGTCCAACTATGGAAGAAGGAGTTAGGGAGCCCTTTCTGAAGAACTTTTCAGGATGGGGAATACAGAATTTCGAATTCACAGAAATGTTCCTAACTCATAGAATCAGGATAAGATGACCTAGGCCTGGGGCCCAAAAGATATTAGGTGTAAAATACACAGTAAATCTAACTGTAAGGTCAGATAAATATTAAGAAAAATGAGAAAAAAAAGCCATCATTTACATGCAGATAGTATTTAATTGCTGAAGTTTTGAACATTCTAAGCAGTCTCATTTAGAAAGAATCCCCAGAGGCTAATCTGTCCAGGGTCCCATCTCTAGGCCATACTGTTAACATGTGGTTGGATGCCCTGTTCTTTTATTTATTTATTTATTTATTTTTTAAAATTTCTGCTTTTATTTTAGGTTCAGGAGGTACACGTGAAAGTTTGTTGCATGGGGGAATTGTGTGATGTTGAGGTTTGGGGTAGGAATGATCGCATCACCCAGGTAGTGAGCATAGTACCCAATAGGTAGTTTTTCAACCCTCACCCCCACCTTCCTTCCTCGTTTAGTATTCCTCAGTGTCTATTGTTTCCATCTTTATGTCCATATGTACTCAATGTTTAGCTCCCACTTATATGTGAGAACATGTGGTATTTGGTTTTCTTTTGTGTTAATTTGGTTAGGATAATGGCCTCCAGCTGCATCTATGTTGCTGCAAAGGCCATAATTTCATTCTTCTTTTTTTTTTTAATGGGATGCCTAGTTCTTAAAGATGTCAGGGGAACAAGAGCTCATGTAGTATTTGATTCTCCTATTATTAACTTTATCTTAGACCCAATCTAAATATCTTTTGCTGTTATCCCACTAGTTCTGTGTTAGTGGGAGTAGAGTAAAGCTTTCCAATCTCCACCTCTCTCTCTCTCTGCCACTTTTCTGCTTAGAAACTTTTGCTGGTTTCCCACAGCCACCTTATTGTGTGCTTACTATGTATCAGGCACTGGTGCTTTATACGCACAATCTAATTAGATTGCTACATCAACCCTGTGAGGTAGGGGCTTTTGCTTTCTTCATTTTAACATAAGGAACAAAGAATAGTTAAATAATTTGTTTGGCATCTCATGACTGGAAAGTGGCAGAGCTGAGAAACTCTGTACATATTAAAATGTATATTTTATGTCTCCTGATGGCAGCACCTGACATCTCTTGTACTAAACACCAAGCATAGCCCTCTAGTAATGCTCAATAAATGCTTGCTGATGACTATGTTGATGAAGAAAAGAACAGTTCTATGGTCAAAATAATCAGGAGGAAGGGGAATCTTAATTTTGACTATCCAATTTGCATAGGAGAACAAACCTTTTGATTCTTATGGACTTTGGTGATGCCATTTCAAGAGCCCCTGCTATGTGCGGAGCTCTCCATTCAGTGGAGGAACCCTCTAGGGCTAAGACCTGATTTCTGTCCTTAGGGAGCTCACAGGTCAACGGAGGCAGCTGCAATCAGATCTAAGACACAGACATTTTTACTGAGTTAACCTGACCCTTGCAGGTTCTGACACTACCCAAGAAGAGTTTGGAGGCTCTGGTTTGCTCTGATGGTAGGAGGAGATGGTACAGGGAGGCCACAAAGACTGATGCTCTTTGGTTCTCCAGTTGTCTTTCAGGAGGTGTAGCCTGGTTGTGGCCTGGGGAGTTTGGCTATTCTGTGTGGTGTGCCTCCATGGTGTGGTCTCCAGTGAGCTGCTCAGCAGGTAAGGCGGGCCAGAGATGATTTACCCTAGAACAAGGTGAAGAGATGAGAGGACAGGAAGAAGCTCCTCAAGGCCACAGAGCAGCAGAACTGAAACAAGAACCAAACGAATCCACCTAAATGTCTCAGCCTCACAGGGTGTGGGTGGAGAGGAGGTGCCATTTCTGTCAGAACGACCTGGTGCTCCAATCACTCCAATGTGCCTCCTTTCACTCCCACCACCCGCACTTTGCTTAAGCACCCTGCCCTGAAGCAAGAGCTGAGATGTCAGTTTTTGGGGAAAGTGAGATGCAGCGTTGCCTGACAAATGGGTGGGTCCCCCCCAACCCCTCCCAGTTTATGAGCCCAGGGTGGCTCCTCCCTTCTAACACCCTCCCTCTCTTTATGACCCTGCGCAATCTTTGATGTCTTCTTCTTGTGAAGGGTGGTGAGGGAGAAAGAAGCCAACCTCAGCCAAAGAGGCCCTGCCCACGATAGTTCTTGGGTGAGGGAAGGGGCTCCAGGGAGTAGGGCAGGGATTTTGCACAAAGAGCGGTAAGTTGGACAAGCTGACACACTGACCATCCCTCCAGATCTGTATCTACTTTGGAAACATCAGCACTACATTTGGTCTCTTTCATGGCAATAGAAGGAACATGCTTAGGCTTTGAGCAAGCCAGGCCTGGGTTCAAATCCTAGAACTTCAACATTCTAGCTTTTTGACCTTAGGCAAGTTGCTTAACCCCTTGAGCTTCAGTTCCCTCATCTAAATTAAGTAATACACTATAAATTTCATAGGATGTCATGAAAAACTAAGTAAAACATGCTTACATAAAGTGCCAACATCCATCAAGTGTCTTGCATCCAAACTTGTCCCTCTAATTAAAAGATACATTTCTTGACAGCAGGGATGTCAATGGCTTGCTGCCCTCCACACCCCTCCACTTTTTCCACCACCACAGACCTCTTTGCCTCTCTGTTTTATGTAGAGAGGCATTTTTTACTGAAGCATGCTCCGCTTTCCTTACAAATGCACAAATCCCAGGATTTGTGCCAATCTTTTCTGTCTTCTGCAGGCCCCATCTCAAAAGCCACAAAAAGGAAACGTGGTCAGAGAGCTTCTCCTACCCTGGAGAATCCTGTAAGCAACTCCCTCTTCACACTTGGCAGTTTTCCCTCTTGTCTGCCATGTTCCCTCTCTCCTCCATTAAAATGATTTTATTTGCTTTGCTCCTATTCTTATCCATCTATCTATTATTTTTATTTTATAGCTATCCTATAATGGTCTGGGGCTATCCCTCCTGAATCACCAACTAGGCTTACTTTAGGATTTAATTTGGTTTTATTAAAATTACCAAAATTCTCTCTGGGCAAGTGTAGACCTGGGCAGGGCGAAGCTCTCTGGGCTGTTGACTGTGAGGCCCCTCCCCACCGGTAGATTTCCAGGCCTCTTCAGTTTTGCATTCAGCCACAGCAGGTGTTTCTGGTGCATGTGGAGTGTGTGTGTGTGTGTGTGTGTGTGTGTATGTGTGTGTCCTTACCCTATTTTGTCTTATAAAATCTCATAAAATGGGTTTCCCACTCTCACTACCTTTACTTATCCATGTCTACACTCTTGTTGGGAGCAAATGCTTGCCTACATTATTTTTTCCTTTTCTAAATTCATAAGTAGGAATTTAGAGGAATCCCAGGTAGCCGGTGTAAGTGCATCTGAAACCAGTGAATGCACCACAGGTGTCCGATATGGATATAGGGAGGGGATGTGTATGGGTGTGTGCATGTGTGTTTGTCTAAATGTAGCTTGAAGTGTAGATGTTTCCTCAAGTGGCTAGACACTACAGTCTCATAGAACTATAAGAACACAGATTTATACTGCCTAAGGAAAGGCTGTAATGTATCTTAAGAGGTGAAAGAAGCTGCCTACAAGAGGACACAATACCTGCTCTGGGGGGGTATAGACACATCCTAATATGTAGATTCTATCAGAGATCATTTTTTGTGTAAACTATAGTAATAGGTTTTAGGCTGCTTTACTCTTTCTTTTCAGAAAAGTAGTGTAGGAAAAGCTTGGAGGGGGGAAACAGATTTCCATTTAAATTTTCCAATATATTACTTTTTCCCTTGAATAAAGATATCTTCATTAGGATTCAGAAATTTTTGCTTTAGGGGGGCTGCACCCAGAAGTAGTAGAATAGGAAATAGGAATCAAAGAAAATGAGAATGGCGAAACTGAAAAGAAACCTCCTGAATTGGATTTCTCGTATTTATCTTGGTGGTTGATCATTGTCTCCCAAGGCCACCAACCCACACATTGAGAGGTAGAACTCAGGTGAAACTTCTCCCCCACTTCTGTCTTAGTCTAGTTTTCGTGCCTGAAGAGAGACATTTTCAATTCATCAGAGCCTGTGCCTCCCTCCAACTTAAGATCTAAATGAGTGTTTTCCCACCTCTGCCTATCTACTCACATCCCAAATATCTCCAAAGAAACTGGGGAAGAGCTCCCTAACGGGGAACGTGAACATTCCACTTCTCTATTAGAGAATCCCACAAAATTAGGTCAGAGAGCTGCTGGACCAGGAGTCTCTGTTTCTCAGTACCCTGACTTTTGCTCCCTCCCCACTGCTTTGCTTGGCTGGAATCAATTGACATTGAACCTGCCTATTGCATTTAAGAGAAGTGGGAGTAGAGATAGGGTTTTTAAAAAGTTAGCTTCGTGTTAGGAATAATGCAAGGACTCAAGTGCCTCCCTAAGGATCTAATTTTGAATCTACAGGGTTGAATGAGAAACTAGTCTATTTGAGGCAGCCTAACACGGGGCACTTGAAAATTGACATTTTCTCACGATCTGTCCTGTCCTTTAAAAAAATAATGTAACTTAGAAGAATATGATTATCCTAAAACATTTTATTTTTTAATTAAAGAGGGTTCATTATGCTACCCGTCTCATCTCGTCCCAGAGGAGGAAAACCCTGTGTTCAGCAAGTTTGCTAAGAAATAATTATAGGTTCAGATCTTCCCCAGGCCCCGAAATTCAATTAAAATTTTTTTGTTTTAAGTTGCTAGCAGTCACATGGTATGTATGTGTGTGTGCGTGTGTGCGTGTGTGTGTGTTCGTGTGTATGCCCCAGTTTTCCTTGTAACTATTCTGGTAATAGGTTCTCAAATGTGACAATCGTCTTCACATTCTCAGCCCAATTTCTTTGGCTGTATCTAGGTGAGCAGATATTAACATGGTGAAAAATCTTTTGCAAAAGGAAGCTCACTTTGATTTTTGTTTGTTGGCTTAATTTTTGGCTAGAATAACCCCAACTGTCTACCAGTCCCCAGTTCCTGGGATACTTCTATGCCTTATACTGAATTAGGTCAGTGTAAAGGTACAGTGGCTCTCAGTCTTCACTGTGGATCTGAATCACCTGGGGAACTTTTAAACCATAAAGATGCCTGGGTCCCACTCCTAGATGTATAGAGCAAACTGGTGCGCCATGAGACCCAGGCATCCATATTTTTAAAAAGCTCCTTGGGTGATTCTAATGTGCAGCCAGGGATGAGAACTACTGAAGAGACGGCAGCTGTGTTTGGATCTCACAAATGATGTGAGATTTGGGTGATTAGTTAAGACACCCAAACAGGATCATGAGGCTCAATTTGATGCTCTGCATTGCTCGGCTCATTGTATAGTTATTTTACGTCATGTAAGCATAGGGGCAGAGCGTTACCTGTTTATCCTGACTCTGAGTTATATTTAAACCTAGGTGGGAACAGGATTCCATAATTTTCCCCCTACCACTTCTTTTCCCTTTCCAGGAGAGGTGACAGTTCTATTGAAGCTCTATCCCTGTTTACATATAGAAGGACATAAAGATTATTTAGGGAGGACAGTGGACCTTCCATAGGTGACAGGTGCTGTATGGGCAGGCTGGCACACCTAGGACATTCCAGGACATGGGGAGGTATTTATGAGTTCACTTAAGCCATGGCTGACCTCTCCCACAGTTTAAAGAAAATAAATAAAACCACCCCCCAGGCTTCAGGACACAAGCCCTCCTGGCAGCCAGAACTATGGAAAGAGGGTGGGTAGGGCTGTGTGAGGCTAGATTTTTACCACGTAATAAACCAAAATAGACATGTTTAATAGAAATCTAATAAATGAATTAATAAAATAAATAACACAAATGTGCCTATGAATCCCCATATATCTCAGCCTATAAACATATAGGTTTATATATATTAGTAGCTTACATATTGTGTATGCATGTATGTAGATTTAAATAGATTGCTATATAAATTTATTTATATAATGACAATAGCCTTATGGGGCATGGAAATAATTATGAAGCTATTTCAGGCATATTTTTTGAGAATTGTAGCCATTTTAATATTTTGACTGAAAATTTCATCAATATTCTGATGCTTCCAAGTTATTTAGATTTATTTATTTGTCTATTTATTTATTTATTTATTTTTTTGGAGACGGAGTCTCGCTCTGTCTCCCAGGCTGGAGTGCAGTGGCGGGATATCGGCTCACTGCAAGCTCCGCCTCCCGGGTTCACGCCATTCTCCTGCCTCAGCCTCCAGAGTAGCTGGGACTACAGGTGCCCGCCACCACGCCCAGCTAATTTTTTGTATTTTTAGTAGAGACGGGGTTTCTCCGTGTTAGCCAGAATGGCCTCTAGCTCCTGACCTTGTGATCCGCCCGCCTTGGCCTCCCAAAGTGCTGGGATTACAGGCGTGAGCCACCGCGCCTGGCGTTATTTAGATTTATAAAGTATGTATACATTTTCTATTTTGTATACAGATGTTCGTTGTTATCTATCTTAGCTTTTTCAAAGAGACGGTACCGAATCTGTGTGTAGATAGCCAAAGTGGGCAGTTCAGACACAAATAATCTACTTTGGAGCTTAGATAATCTGAGTTTACTAATTATATGAATCTGATTCTAAACTCTTCACTTATTTGGTGCTATATAGACATAGCTTCTGTAATTTGAACCAGATGAATGCACTTCATTTTACTTTTGAGGATGCATGTGTGTGAATAGCTAGTAGGACCTTTGGGTCAACTTTTACTTATCTGCACTCTTGGAGGGAGGGAGTAGAAAATTATCCAAGAAATAGCTAAGAAAAATAATTTTAATTTGGCTTCGTAATGAAGTCAGAATCTCAATCTCTCTCTCTTTAGCCTCCTCTCACATACAGGTGCCAAATAAGTGAATACACACACACACACACGCACACACACACACACACACACACTCGGTCTTTTGTCAAACTCACCCTAATATCTTTCTGGGCTTGAATAACTGCATCTTGATGGTCCATGAATGGGAGGAAGTGAACCTAAGTGATCTCCAGAGACAATGATAGACTAGCACACAGTATCCATATATGTCGATATGTGCTAACATATGTAGAGATACGCTTTTGTCCCCAAAGGCCTTAAGAAATTGTCTACAAACCACTATAAAATCCTTATCTGATTTCTATGCCATTTCTGCTTATCTGGTAACATAGTTTGATTCTGCATTCAAAACGGAACAGATATTGGAATTGTGTCTCCCCAGACCACCTCCCAGAGCTGGGGGTCAGGGTCACACTCACACGGTGAACAGTGGAGGGTGGGAAGGAAGCCATCCACTACCATCTTCCTGTCTCCTGTGGGTAATTGGAGCTCAGCTGACTACAGAGTCTCCCGAGACTCTGCTTAACAGGTCCATTTATGGTGATATTTTGTAAAAAAGAATATAGATGAGTTTTAATAAGACTTCTCTCTCTGAGCTGGCTCTGCAACAACTTAGCTTTAAATATGCATCTCATTCTCCTAACTGCTTCTCTTAACTTGTCGGCAAGACCAAAATGAGGCATATGGGGAGACAAAAACAAACCTGGCCTTGGAAAAAGACAACTCTGTCCAAAGCCAAGATTGGCTACCCATGGATGAACTAAAAAGGGAGTTTTCTGGATTACTCAGTCTTAGATATCCCATTTCATTAAATATGTACAACATGAAATCAACTTTGTTGTTTTCTTGAATCCAAATCTCCCCTTTGGCAGGGCTGTGTAGGAAAAGGGAGTAAAACTGCTCTGTGAATTTCATAGAGTTGCTGTTTCACCCACACTACTGGTGATCCACTAGTTACAGTGTGGACATATCAACTTTCCAGTTTTCATCTGGGAGATATACGGTCACATATTATGTGGGTTTGTGCCAGCAGAATGAAGTGGGGTGAGGAGGATTGGACCGGCTCCTCATTTATTCATTCAATGAAGGTTTATTGAGCCATCTACGATGTACCAGGTGCTGTGCTAGGTTCTGGGATGGCAAAGAACAAGATCTTTGCCTACAATGTACTCACTGAATTAGCAGAAGAAATCAACATATCAACAGATAATTATAATATAGTGTTTTAAGTGTACTGATAGAAATAGCGCACAAGCTATTATGAACGCACAAAGGAGCAGAATCTAATCTACTCTTTGGGGTGGGGGTTGTGCAGAGGGTGTCCTCTCGAGAAGCAGATGGCAAGCACTGGAACTTTATTTTATTCACCTTTGTATCTCCTAGTCCTAACGATGGTGCCGTGTTTGTTCCATGAATTGACCAAGGATTTAAGTCTCTTTAAATGCAGTGGCAAAAGCACTGTAATAGGAGTCAGGAGGTGTGGATTCTGGTCTAGGCTCTGCTATTGCAGTTTGTGGCTGGGCCATGTCACTGCTTGTCAAGATGAAATTAGAGGAAGATCCTGGACCAATACTAGGCCACCACTTCCCTATTTAAATAAAATGTACTGCCCCTCCTTCCAGTATGTCTATAATGTATAAGAAATAAAATCAAAGTTTTCTTTCTATAATCCATTCATAAAGTAGTTGTCAGCTCTCCATAACCTTGCCCTTTTCTAGTTTTCTGTGACACTTTTTTTTTCTTTTCTTTTTATTTATTTATTATTATTATTATACTTTAGGTTTTATGGTACATGTGCGCAATGTGCAGGTAAGTTACATATGTATACATGTGCCATGCTGGTGCGCTGCACCCACTAACTCGTCATCTAGCATTAGGTATATCTCCCAATGCTATCCCTCCCCCCTCCCCCCACCCCACAACAGTCCCCGAAGTGTGATGTTCCCCTTCCTGTGTCCATGTGTTCTCATTGTTCAATTCCCACCTATGAGTGAGAATATGCGGTGTTTGGTTTTTTGTTCTTGCGATAGTTTACTGAGAATGATGATTTCCATTCTGTGACACTTTTAAAAGTTAGGGCAGGTTGACTAGTACTAAGGAAGCTGGAACCTGGGAGAAAGTGAGATCATATTAAAAAGCCCATTTGGCTTAGTTCTGTCAGTGCTGAAAAACAGTTTAAACCCACCCCGCACTTAGGGCAGTGGGGCAGCAGAGCGTGGGGACCGCATTGTGTCCTCCATAGAACTGCTGTTTGCTTCTCTGCTTGAGCCCAGCAGAGAGCAAGGCTGGTGGCCAAAGCGTGCTGACCTGGTTGCAACAGGAGGGCTTGCATCCCTTGTAATTATGCTTCCTCTTCCTTTTTCTTGAAGGAAGGGAAATAAAACCCAAATGTTGTACATCTAATCAAACAACTCAGTGTTAAAGCTGGAGGGCCTGATTCTTCTCATAGTATCCTTTGCTTTTTGCCTCCAGAACACTAAAACTCTTGTTTACCTCCATCTTCTTTTCTGTAATATGGGGGCTGCACAGAGGGTGGCCTCTCGAGAAGCAGACGGCAAGCAATAGAACTTTATTTTATTCACAATTCCTGCCCTACTGTTTAATGTGTCTTTGTTTGATAGTACTTACCAAAATTTATAATTTATATTTGATTAATATGTCTTTCTAACTAGATGGTAAGATTCATGAATGCAGGGATTGTATTTGTGTTCTTCTCCATTTAATTCCCAGCATCTAGTATGGTGTTTCCAGATAGTAGTCACTCAATAAATACTTTATTTTTTATTTTTTTTAGACATAGGATCATGCTCTGTCACCCAGGCTAGAGTGCAGTTGCATGATCATAGCTCACCATAACCTCAAACTCCTGGGCATAAGTGATGCTCTCACCTCAGCCTCCCATGTAGCTGGGACTGCAGGGGTACACCACCATGCTGGGCTAATTTTTTATTTTTTATAGAGATGGGAGGTGTCTCACCATGTTTCCCAGTCTGGTCTTAAACTCCTGGCCTGTAGCGATTCTCCTGCCTCGGCCTCCAAAAGTGCTGGGATTACAGCCCCAGCCTGTGCTCAGCCTCATACATACTTTTGAGTCACTGTGCCCAGCCTCATACATACTTTTGAGTAAATGGATGAATGGTGTTGTCAAAGTCAAATATTATGAAGTATTTGAAATCACTTCAAAAAACTGTAAAGGAGAAACATGTAAAGCATTGTTTCTTCTCAACTAGATTGTAAGTTTCTTCATTTTAGGAACTGAGTCTTATACTCTTTATTTCCCATCAATCTAGCATTTTCACCTAGTAGGTACTCTGTAAATAATTATGCGTATCACTATAGTATTTAAAAGAACATCATAATACTTGCAACAAACAACCTGAAAATGAATTTAAGAAAAAAAATCCCATTTATAATACCATCAAAAATAATAAACTCCTTAGAGATGAATTTAACAAAGAAGCACAAAACTTATACTCTGAAAAGTACAAAACACTGTTGAAAGAAGTTAAAGAAGACCTAAATAAATGTAAAAACATCCCATGTTCTTGGCAATATTTTCCAAGTTGATCAAAAGATTAAACACAATCACTGTCAAATCCCAACTGGCTTCTTTGCAGAAATTGACAAACAGATCCCAGGATTTATATAGAAACCCAAGGGACCCAAAATACCCAAAACAATCTTGAAAAAGAGGAGCAAGATTGGAGAACTCACATTCCTTATTTTAAAACTTACTACAAAGCTACTGTAATCAAGACAGCATGGTAGTGGCATAAGGATAGACATATGGCTATCCAGTGGAATAGAGTTAAAAGTCCAAGAATAAACTCTCACATTTTCAGTCGATTGCTTTTTGACATAAGTGCCAAGACAATTCAGTGGGGAAAAATAGTCTTTTCAAGTAGTGCTAGGACAACTGCATATCCACATGCAAAAGAATTAAATTGGATTTCTATTTCACACTACATACAAAAATTAACTCAAAATGAGTCAAAGACCTAAATCCAAGAGTTAATTAAAACTATAAAACTCTTAGAAGGAAACATAGGTGTCAGTCTTTGTGACCTTGGATAATGCAATGATTCCTTAGATAAAGGCACAATTTAAAAAATAGATCGAGTGGACTTCATCAAAATTAAAAACTTTTGCATCAAATCACACCATTGAGGAAGTGAAAAGACAACTCACAGAGTGGAAGAAAATGTTTGCAACTCATATATCTGATAAGAGACTTGTATCTAGAATATATAAAATGCTCTAACTCAAAAGGATAAAGACAAGTAGCCCAATTTAGAAATGGACAAAGGGGCCAGGCCCGGTGGCTCACGTCTGTAATCCCAGCACTTTGGGAGGCCAAGGCGGGCAGATCACGAGGTCAGGAGATCGAGATCATCCTGGCTAACACGGTGAAACCCCGTCTCTGCTAAAAATACAAAAAATTAGCTGGGCGTGGTGGCGGGCGCCTGTAGTCCCAGCTACTTGGGAGGCTGAGGCAGGAGAATGGCTTGAACCCAGGAGGCGGAGCTTGCAGTGAGCCGATATCCCGCCACTGCACTCCAGCCTGGGTGACGGAGCCAAACTCCATCTTAGAAAAAAGAAAAAAAAAAAAAGATCTGAATAGAAATTTCTTCAAAGAAGATAAACAAATGGCCAGTAAGCACATTAAAATGTTTCCTACATATTCCTAACGTTATTAGCTATCAAGAAAATACAAATCAAAACCACTATGTGATACCACCAGGATGGTTACAACAATAATAAAAACAAGGTAATAATAAGTGTTGGTGAGGACGTGGAAAAATTGGAATCCTCATACATTGCTGGTGGGAATATAAAATGATGCGACCACCTTGGAAAACAGCATTTCCTCAAAATGTTAAACCTAGAGTTATCACATGACCCAGTAGTTCCACTTCTAGGTATATACCTGAGAGAAATGAAAACATGTATCTACATAAAAACTTGTATATGAATGTTCATGGCAGCATTGCTCATAGTAGCAGAAAACCCAAATGTCCATCAATTGATAATGGATAAATAAAATGTGGGACATCCATATAATGGAATATTATTTGGCAATAAAAAAGAAATGAAATATTGATATATGCCATGAAATGGATGAACCTTGAAAACATTATGCCAACTGAAAGTAGCTGGTCATAAAAGAATACATATTGTATAATTTCATTTATATGAATTATTCAGTGTATAGGTATACTCTATATTTGGGGTAGAGGTATTCAGGGTACAGGTAAAAGTATAGGTATATGCTATAGTCAGGGTATAAGTTCAGGGTATAGGTAAAGCTGTAGAGACAGTAGATTAGTGGTTGCCTAAAGCTAGGGATGTTGTGGGGAATAGGGAGTGACTGCTAATAGATACAGGTTTTCTCTTTGGGATGTGGAAATATATATATATACATACACATATATATATTTTTGAGATGGAGTCTAGTTCTGTTGCCCAGGTTGGAGTGTAGTGGCACGATCTCGGCTCACTGCAACTTCTGCCTGCTGGGTTCAAGAGATTCTCCTGCCTCAGCCTCCCAAGTAGCTGGGATTACAGGAGCCTGCCACCACGCCCAGCTAATTTTTGTATTTTTAGTAGAGATGGGGTTTCACCATGTTGGTCAGGCTGGTCGGTCTCGAACTCCTGACCTCATAATCTGCCTGCCTTGGCCTCCCAAAGTGCTGGGATTACAGGCATGAGCCACTGTACCCGGCCTATTTCTTAATTTTTCTATCAGCTCAGTGCTTTGGAGCATAGAATGAAAGTTGTAGGCAGATTATTCTTTTCTTTTCTTTTTTTGAGATGGGGTCTCGCTCTGTGGCCCAGGCTGGAGTACAGTGGCACGATCTCAGCTCACTGCAACCTCTGCCTTCCGGGTTCAAGCGATTCTCCTGCTTCAGCCTCCCTGAGTACCTGGGATTACAGGCGTGTGCCATCATGCCCAGCTAATTTTTGTAATTTTAGTAGAGACTGGGTTTTGCCATGTTGCCCAGGCTGGTCTCAAACTTCTGAGCTCAAGTGATCTGCCCGCTTCAGCTTCCCAAAGTGCTGGGATTACAGGTGTGAGCCTGTGTGCCCGGCCAGTAGGGTGGATCTTAAAGGAGAAACAAGAGGTGGAACAAGGACGAAAGGGAATCAATTTGCTGAGTTTTTTGGGAAAAGCTGAGAAGCGTGTTCACTTTCCTAGCCAATGTAATTAGGTAAGTTTTATGTCAAGACTCCAAATGTGACTGTTTTTTATTGAGATTTCTAGTTTTGGTTGTGGTGTTTGAAACTTAATTGACCCAGCCACCTTCTTTGGGTCCAGAGACACTTAAAATGTGAAACATTGACCTTTTGTCCTTAGTGTCCTTCATCTTTCTGAAGATCTGGATAATTGGTGGGTGTGGAAGAAAGCCAGGGAGAACCTTGTGTCTGTCTTGAGAATGAAAGGGTGACAGAAAACCAGGGAGTGACTCAGGGAGACTGGAGTCTAGAAACACAATGCTCTGAAGACTTCCCTGGGTATATAGTGAGAAGGAACTTAGAGGTCTTGATGACTGCTTGGACTCCTACTTTGCTGCAGTTTCTATTCTAATCTCTATTTTTGTCCTTTCTCCAGGATCCAAACTTCAGTGACCTGAGTACCTGTCACACCTATTTGTTCTGAATAGCCCCTTTGAACAGAGCCTTTCCTGACAGAGAAAGGAAGGGAGTATTGGTAGGTGTGGGAGGCAGGGAGACCTAGCAAAAAAGAAAAAAAAAGAATTATTAACAGCTGTAGTCATTGGGAAACTCAGCCTGATGGGGAAAACAATAATCAGATTTAAGAACTAAGAATCAACAAATATAAAGACTTTCTTCATTAGAACAAAAGCTTCCTTGATGAAAAAAACGTTGAGCTAGATTTTAAAGGACCTTTAGAATGCATATTGTGGCAAAGGAGAAGAAACTCCACCCAAGGCAGCCAGCGTAAACATGGTGGAGGAAGCATTTTCTCCCATGATGTTGGGCCTCAGCCACAGGAATAAGCGCTGCCCAGAGCTAGTTAGCTGTGACCCTGTTCCTGCATCAAATCCTGAGTGATTTGATGTGACTAGCTGAAGTCCAGTTAAGGGTCAACTGAGGGAGCAAGTGAGGGGATACTATGAAGTAACAGTTTGGCTTGGGTCTTGACTGGAGAATTCAGTGCATTTGAGGTTGCCTCTAAGAGGAGTAGAAGTAAGAGCATTAGGAGCCCTTGCTGCCGTTTGGGTTACCTACACCTATCTGCTCTCTGGCCAGCCCTATTCTCTGCTCTTCTTATCCCAACTTGCCTAATTGATACCTTGGCCGATGGTGTCATTAACAATGCTTGAATAATAGCCTGACTGGCTGATTTCAAAATGAGAGACATGATTAATATGTCGGAAATCCAGCTGGGGGGAGCAGGAAAGGGGATGTCCCAAGAAAAAGAAAATGGGGGAGGGGTCCTTCACCCCCTTACTGCCAGTCCACTGTCTTCAGCAGAAGGGAAGAACTTGGGGATAGGAGTCTGACTTCAGCTCCTTCTTGGTTTGCTGATCTCTCTCCATTTCTCCTCCCCTACCTCCCCCAACAGCACACGTTCTGACACCTACAAGCTCGTTACATGATGATGACCTATATTTTTATCTTTTTTATGAGCATCAAACACACATCGTCTTGCAAGCACATGTGTTTTTTTCCCCTGTTGACGTGTGAGCGCCTTTGATGGTAATTTATTGTAGGGTTGAGCAGCCAGGTCTTAATTGTACCCTAAAATTGCTTACTATTTTGATGCCTCCAAACCATCCCAAAATGTATCTTTTTCCTACAGAAGGGTGTGGGGCAATCTCTTTTTTACTGTGTTATATGGTGGAATGTGAAGCTTAGAGAGAACACAAGGGAAAGATTCCCTAGCTGGGTTTTAGGGACGCCTTGGTCCCCAGCTTCTAATTGCAGTTGGGCTGTCTGAAAGTTCTGCTCTACTCAACAAAATTTAGACTCAGTTTTTCCCTCATGGTATAGGGTCAACATGACTTCACTGGTTGCTCAGAATGGTCAATGGGCAGTTTCTACTCCAGCATTCAGACTTTTGGGGAAATTTCCACTGTGGCCACTTGTATCTGTGACTCTAGATGGGATTAGAAATGAGAACGTGGGCATTAATCTAGGGAGCCTGGGCTATGAGAGGCAGCATATCAGGCCTTCTGCAGTATCCTGTAATAACCTCTACCTCCACATCTGACCACTTCCTCCCTTGGCTTAGGTAGAATTCAACACTCCTGTGTACAGGGGAATAGAGGAATACCAGAGAATACCAAAGCCCAACAGAACTTAGTGGTTTGGTTTTGTTTGGTTTTTGAGACAGGGTCTCACTCTGTCACCCAGGGCAGAGTGCAGTGGCGCAGTCTCAGCTCACTGAAGTCTCACCCTCCCAGGCTCAAGTGATCTTCCCACCTCAGCCTCCTGAGTAGCTGGGACTATAGGCGTGTGCCACCATGCCTGGCTAATTGTTTTTTTGGCGGAGACAGAGTCTCACTATGTTGCCCAGGCTGGTCTTGAATTCCTGGGTTCAAGCAATTCTCCCACCTCGGCCTCTCAAAGTGCTGGGATTACAGTTGTGAGCCACCACACCTGGCCAGAGCTTAGTTTTTAATTATAATTTGAGTTTGGGTCTAATAGTCTCCTTTGCTGTGGCCTCACTTTGTCCCTCAGTACAATAGACAGCATCATACCCTAGGACACTCACATTCATTACGGAAGGATGAGTCAGTGTTCCAGAACAACTAGAAATGTAACCCATGTCTCATGAAAATATAAGGAGAAAAGAAAGACTGAAATTCCCATCATTCCCTCTGGAGAGGCCAGGGGTAGTATCCAATGTTAACCCAGGCTGCTGTGCTGGAAACCGGTCTACCTGCAGACTGGATCCGTGTTAGCTCTTGCTACAGACTCTCCATTCCAGCTGAGTTCATTCTTCTGTCTCTCACACATGACGCTCATTGCATGTGCTTGTTCATACTTGCCTCCAAACATGTATACAGGCCAGTTTCCTCCTCTCCTACTCCAGGTACTGTTTCTCCATCCTCTCTGTCCAACTTTGTCCATTTTCTTTGTAGATACCCGGTCCTACCTGAGCTCACTTCCACCAGAAAACTTTCTTAATTGGCCTTACCTGGCTCCAAGGACTGTACTATTCTATAGTTCCTCAACATTGTATGATTTGCACTTATTTCTGTGATCTACTGTCTGCCTGTGCCCACGGAGGGATGTTGTGTATCTGTCTCACTGAGCCTCCTGACTGAGAGCAGAGCTATTACTGTCACCTTCTTCAGTGGATTAAAATCTCTTCTGTTAAAGGCCTCTCTCTTCTGAGAGACTTTACACTCTTCCTTGGTGTCCGTGGCAGTGGAGTTGTATAGGAGCAAATGAGCTTGAGAAAGACAGCAGCTTCCATGATGGAGTCCATGTGAAATCTCATTTTCCTGTAATAACTAGGACATTATTGATTCTCAAACTTCAGAAAATGAGTTGGTTATCTGGAAATTTCAAAGAAATGTGGTGCATCTCTTAATTACCTAGTTTTCCAATATACAGATAATAAAATTAGAATTCTGTTGCTTGATCTTCAGAGCCCTCCATGGCAACAATAATATTGGGATCAACATTCTTTTACATAACCTAGACTGCAATCTCATGGGTCTACTTGAGTTTCTTCAACTTGTTCTATGCCTCCAGACCTTTGCATATGCTATTCTTTCTGTCTGGAATGCCATCCTTTCCTCATCAACTTGCCAAGATCTGATCCTTCATTTAAAGCCTAGCTTAAAATCTTCTCCAAGATTACGTTCCAGATCTCTCTAGTGAGAATTATTTCTGACCCTCCTGCAACTATAGTGTCACATTGTTTGAGTCTCTATTATACTACTAGAATAATGTTTACACATGTATTTATCTCTTTTACTATTTTGTAGGTTATGGGAAGGTGGAAATTGTATATATTTTTTCTCTTCTTTTTTTTCCTCCTTATTCTTTGCCATCTTGTATCAATTTGAAACTAACTCCCCCAAGATTGTTTATTTTTTAACTGTATATCCCTTTACATTCCTGGGCTTAACATAATGCTTTGCATAGGAGATGCTCAAGAAATATAAATTAATTTGGATAATAGAGCCAGGTTTTTTTTTTCTTGTTTTCAACTTTTATTTTAGATTTTAGGGCTACACATGCAGGTTTGTTACAAAGGTATATTATGTGACGCTGTGGTTTGGAGTACGATTGAACCCTTCACCCAGGAAGTGAGCATAATACCCAGTAGGGAGTTTTTCAGTCCTTAACCCCCTCCCACCTGTAAAGAGAGTTTACACTCTTCCTTGGTCTCCCATTTTTATGTCCATGGCAGCAGAGTTGTATAGCTTTATCAAGCTCATCTTCATTCCTCAGTACTCCCATCAACTACTCACTCTCCCACCATTTCAGTTATCCTGACTTTCAACAAAGCCTTTTCATGCTAAGATAAACCTTCCATAGTTACCCTGTGTCATTTCTGATGGTCTACATGGCTGTTCTATTCAGTCCTGTTCTTGTGTGCTCAATCCTGTAGCTTCGTTCTTGCCAAGCTCTGGTCTATTATCTCCTCTTCCTCCTCTGGAAAGTCTTCTTTAACTAGCTTCCATAAATGTCCTTACCCCTTATTCTCCCAGCATTGATAGTGATGATGGCACTCCAGCATTAATTCTCTGTTTATCTGTATCTTGTTTTCCATTGTACGGGAAACTTCCCCATACTGATATTCCTTTTCC
Organism: Pongo abelii; assembly: GCF_028885655.2. Taxonomy (NCBI): domain Eukaryota; kingdom Metazoa; phylum Chordata; class Mammalia; order Primates; family Hominidae; genus Pongo; species Pongo abelii. The sequence continues at coordinate 51,658,245 of NC_071995.2, forward strand.
TATTAACCAGAGTTTGTATTCATCCCCATGGCTTCCAGTTCCTCTAGTCTGAGAAATCATTGACTGGCTTTCTCTTGCTTGGAAAGTCAACCAACTTTAGCAAGTGACAATAAAGAGAGATTTAGAACCTACTGACCCTTTCAATCCCTTCCTTCCCCTCTCAGGCCCCCCTTTCAACCTTTTCTTCCTTCCACAAATGCTGGCTGAGCCTCCGTTATGTGCTAGGCGCTGCTCTAGGTTACCATGCTTCTCCCTTGTATAAAGCTTATACTCAATGCTCCTTCTGAATGGGAGTTTAGATATTGGTCTGATACTAGAAACACTTAATCAAATGCTCCCAGACAATGTCATAAGTGTGAATTCTGATGGAGTACAGAATTAGGATATCTCTTCTCTGTAAGCCATTCTCTCCATTCTTGAAATTGCTATTCATCATTGGCCCATCTCTCAGAACTTGATACAGAATAGTTTTTGTGTCTCATTCTGTGACGAGCAGTTAGTCCATCTCAAAAATAATTTTAGCATTTACTGAAGAACCCCAAGGAGAGGAGTGGGGAAACTAGATAGTCTAATCTCCCAATGTCCCATAGAAACACACACATGTGAACTCACCTGCAGGCTTATGTAATTACATGTTGTTGAAACTAAATGGCTAAGTTAAACTGGAGTAAAGAAGTAATCTCAATTAGTTGCAGTTAATACGGGAAGACTCTGCAAGAAAAGGATTTGAGCTGGGTTTTGATGGGAGACTGTGGGAAGCGTCTGTGAAGACAACAGTCTAGGTGATGGGAGACATTCATTGTTCAGTCTGAGGCTTAAATGTGAGAAGAGTCAGGCTGTGGGGGTTGGTGAAAGTGTTATCTTGGCTGAAGCATAGCTCTAAGTTGAAAAAGTCCAAAGAAATGGGTTTAGTGAGAAATTAGATTGAAATTGCTAGAGGACCTAAATGACCAACCTAGGATGTGTCTTCGTAGCTGAAGGCAGGGCCATAAATAAAATAATTTCAGGAGGGCTAAAATGTTTATTCTTCCCCTTAGCTTTTGAGAACAAGAGATTAAGGTTTCTGGGACTCTGACTTTATATGACTAAGGTGCTCCTCTCACATGAAGTAAAGCATAAAGACCAAGTATAATGTAAACCTAATGTCTAGATTTTTCTATAATATTGCTTAAATTTCAGCTGTAATTATCTGTCCAAATGGACTCCACACTTTGTTTTGCCTAGTTCTATTCTGCAATCATAGGATGGCCTGCGGAATTTAACTTAACCAGCCACATGCTCCTCGCCTCATTCAGCCTACCCATTTTTTCTGTATGAAAAGTTTTCACAGTAAAGCAAAGAAACTTTTACACTTGGCATCTATCCCTTGACCTTTAACTTTCTGGAGTGACCTTACTTGAAGGAAGGAAATACCACCTAGAAACTGCCCCTGGATTTTTCCCAGCCTGTTGCACAGAGGTCTTCCAAACCTGGGTTATGCTAACTGATGGCAGAGGAGAAGAGTCCCAGCCCTAGCTTCCCAAATTTTTATGGTATTTTCACCTTGAACCTCTGCTGGAATTTCCTCTGAAGCAGAAAGAAGAGGTGGTCACTTTTCAGATTGTTTATGCTTTTATACTTTTCAGATTATGAGGGGGAAATATTATAATGTGTCTACCTCTTCCCCTTGGCATATTTAGATTTAAAAGACAAAATATCAGGAAAGGAATTAATTTTGTAGAGAAATAATGAATAGAATAAGCAAAGAAGAACTTTCCAACAGCATGGTTTACTAAAGGAAACTGGGCAGTCCCTCTATCTGAGGATCTAGAAGAATGGGGTCAATTAGCATTTGTCTGCAGATTTTGAAGGTAGTGAAATGAATGAGAAGACTCCCCAAAGCTCTGTCTGCAGGCCTAAGACTCAGTGATTTCAGAACGGGACATAGAGAGAGGAAGCAAGGGTGACTCGAAACCATCTTTTAAGGCCTCTCTTCCCTATGGTTGCGTGCACCTCTGGTTTCTAAAAAAAAATTTTTTTTGCCTCGTCTGCTTCAGAGATGGGTGGCTTTGAGGAAGTGAAGATAAAATTTATTCAACCTAGATGTGTAAATAGAATTTTGTGACCAATTTTGATATGACTTTTATATCTAGACTTATAGCCAGGGGTGAATTTTCATACTGGCATAGGGTCAACTCTTTATTCCTGGTTTTTGCACTATCCACCTTGTGGATTTTTGCAGACTCCATACTTCCACTGCCTTGGGTTTGACAGAAAGACTGAATCAGAGCAAACATCAGGGATAGACACAAAGGGTGTGTTTGTATGTATGTGTATGAGTGCAGGTATCCAAAGATAAAGCAATGAGGATTTATTTCACTTCTCTTTTCTCTTTGTAACACATTACATTTATGAACCTGTTTAATGGTGGCCTCTACTACTAGACAGTAAGCTACATACAAGGCTTGTGCACCATTGAATACTTAGCACTTAGCATAGGACTTGGCACATGGCAGACACTCAGCGAATGACAAAATCATCTGGCCTCTGCTCTCATCCACTGACTCAGATAATGAGAAGTGTCTCCTCCTCAGGGGCCAGGGGGATGCTCTGCTATGGCAAGTGGAGGAATCAGAGATGATCCATGGAGCCTGTGATCTGATCTCCCCAGTGAGGCTGTCAGCCCTAGCGTAGATTCCTTGTTGACTATCCTCTTCTTATCACTGGCAGCATCTTATCACAATACTTGGGGCACGGGCCAGGGAGTTACCCAGGGCTGAGGATGGGAGGAGGTAAGTCCTGGCTATCAGGATAGACATCTTATTCCAGCTGCAGTTGTCCTAGATGTGGCCTGTTTCCCAGCCCACTGACCTTTAGGGCACAGTGGGGGGTTGGGAGCATGAGTCAGAGAGGAATGTGGGATTGGTTGCTTGGGAGTTTCACTCTCTGGGGAGAAGCTGGTTCCCCATGCCTATCAGTTTTCTAATGGCATCTCTAGAGGCAGAGCCTAGAAACAATTACTTGAAGGAGTCAGACGAAGCACCCACACTCTTTTGAACCCCTAGGATGTTGGCAGGAAGATAATTTATAGATTTTAACAGGCACAGGACAGAAAAGTATTGTAGAGTATTTCAATAGAAATCTGAGGCTGGGTACAATGGCTCATGCATGTAATCCCAGCACTTTGGGAGGCCAAAGTGGGAGGATCACTTTAGCCCAGGAGTTCAAGACCAGCCAGAGCAGTATAGGAAAGCCAGATGTGGGAGCACGTGCCTGTAGTCCCAGCTATTCAGGAGACTGAGGTGAGAGGATTGCTTGAGCCCAGGATGTTGAAGCTGCAGTGAGCCCTGTTCATGCTTCTGCACTCCAGCCTGGGTGACAGAGCGAGACCCTGTCTCAACAAAACAAAACAAAACACACGCACACACACACAGACACACACACACACAAAAGGAAAATTTAAGATATCCTCTTATCCATACTTCTGCCTCCATCCCAGATAAATACAAAATCTCTCTTTGAAGATTTTCTAAAGTGAGGGGATTCCACTGTTAGGTGACCGTGGTAACCACTACACCACAGCACACTTATGAGAGCATTCCACTATTAAATCTAGCCGAATCTAGCCTGCAACATGGAAGCCATGAGGAGGACAGTGGAAGGGCAGTGTGAATTATCCAAGCAATCATTTCCTCATTCTTTGGGTGGGAGTGGGCAGACACGCCCAGGAGACCCTCGCCCTGCCTCCCACAATGCTCTGCTTCTTCATACAGTGCACACAGTGGTGGGAGATGGCAGCAGGGGCAGAGAGGCCCTCATTCTGGAGAGGCGACTTATGAATCTTGTAAATATGATGACATCAGCAATGACAGACTCTTCAGCCGCCTGGTAGTCTGTAATTGAAGCCAGGAATTCAGCACACGCTCAGACACACCCAGCCTTCACCATAGGTTCCCAGAAGCAAGTTCTTGCATAGCCACTAGGCTGGGAGGACCCTCACTTAACCAACCCTCCCTGACAAGCTCCAAGGCCTCAGAGTCGAATCCTAAATTTCCAACTTAGCAATAATTTTTTAAAAATTGCATGATGCTGAGGCTTGGGGTATGGATGATCCCGTCACCCAGGTAATAAGCATAGTACCCAGTAGATAGTTTTTCATTCCTTGCCCCTCTCCCTCCCCTCTCTAGTAGTCCCCAGTGTCTGTTGTTGCCATCTTTATGTCCATGTGTGCTCAATGTTTATCTCTCACTTATAAGCGAGAAGATGCGGTATTTCGTTTTCTATTCCTGTGTTAGTTCACTTAGGATAATGGCCTCCAGCTACATCCATGTTGCTGCAAGAAACATGATTTCATTCTTTTTTATGGCTGCATCCAACTTAGCAATAATTTTTATCCCTCTCTGTTTTCATTCTCAGCAGTGCCTAAGTTGTTCATGCTGGTTGTTCTCAGGTGTTTTAACCTCCCCAGTGTGTGAGATCCCAGATTCATGGCAGTATCATGGGAAATTCTTTCATTTTGGTTTAACTGAAATCTGTTTTTGTTATAATCATCAGAGTCTAAAATTGATCAAGCCAGAAAACTTCTACACTGCTCTGAAGTCCCAGACAAATAGGCTGGAGATTTTTCTTGCTGTTCTCCACCTCTCTCCATAATGAGATGCTTTGTTTCCATGAATTGGTCCTGATCCAGACTTCTAGACTCTATGAGAGGACATTTCATCCCTCCCTCTGCCTCCAGGCAGGACTGAACTTAACTCATCCCAGGCTGAAGGGTGTCTGCTTTAGATCTTGTTTCAAGATTTCCTGACTCTTTGGCCTCTTTCAGGTTAAAGCGCACAGCTGATTGCCCCAATGCCTAATCTTAATTTCCTAATGGAAATTCTAGCTCATTTCTTTTCATTGTGGAAAGGAAGATCCACATCTCCCTTATACCTTTCCAGCTAAAATTATCTCAGTTCTTTTATAATGCTTCTCAGATATTAATTTGATCCCATATCTTCTTTGTGCTAGAGGAGGAAAATTAGTGTTATGTGAAATACGCTCCATTATCTGAGTATTGTTGGCCTGAGCTAGTATTCCATGTTTTTATCACTTTTGTTATTGTGCTCCTCACTAACATATCTCATTCTTTCTTTGCATGGAGACTTCAAATATCAGTTTTATCTACCTGGAATGCCTTTCCCTCTCTCATCAGTCTTGACCTTCCATTACTTCCAAATCCTGTTCCATTCTCCCTCTCTAGATGACGTTTCCTAACTCTGCATTTTCTCTGTATTCCTGATTCTTCTGAATTCTACTAGCAGCAATGTAAAGAACTTCATTCAGCTGGCCTTAAGATCTGCCCTTGCCTCACTCTCTCCAAGTATGAAGCATGGATGAGAAGAGTTCTGAGAGTTTGCAGGGAACCAGTAGCACAGTGTAGTGGGATGTGTATAGCAAGTCAAGAACTTGGGAGTTCTAGTGTGGGTCTATAACCTTGTGCACTTCATAACCTCTCTGGCCTTTCTGCTTAATTATGTATGGACAAGGAAGCATTGAATTAGGCCATCTCGAAGAATTCTTTAACTTTAAAAATGTTGTGAATTTGTGCTTTCCTCTCTTTCTTGGTCTCTTTCAATATCATGGACAGAACTCTACAAGCAGGGAAATCACAGAATAGAAGAATATGAACTGAAAGGCATAGTTGATAGGTAAAAAACTTCATTTTAATATGGAGGTAGTGCTGGTCATAATAATTGGAAATTTGTAGTGAGAATGGGGGCAGGCTGCTGCACCTCCTTATCCTCTTGCAATCTTTTTTTTTTTTTTTAGACGGAGTCTCGCTCTGTCACCCAGGCTGGAGTGCAGTGGCGCGATTTCTGCTCACTGCAAGCTCCGCCTCCCGGGTTCACGCCATTCTCTTGCCTCAGCCTCCCGAGTAGCTGGGACTACAGGTGCCTGCCACCACGCCTGGCTAATTTTTTGTATTTTTCATAGAGACAGGGTTTCACCGTGTTAGCCAGGATGGTCTCGATCTCCTGACCTCATGATCTGCCCGCCTCGGCCTCCCAAAGTGCTGGGATTACAGGTGTGAGCCACTGTGCCGGCCTCCTCTTGCAATCTTACAAACATTGCTGTGATGTGTTTTAAAGAGTAAGGAGGCCGGGCGCAGTGGCTCACGCCTGTGATCCCAGCACTTTGGGAGGCCAAGGTGGGCTGATCACCTGAAGTCAGGAGTTCGAGAACAGCCTGGCCAACTTGGCAAAACCTCATCTGTACTAAAAGTACAAAAGTTAGCTGGGCATAGTGGCACATGCCTGTAGTCCCAGCTACTTGGGAGGCTGAGACAGAAGAATTGCTTGAATCCAGGAGGCGGAGGTTGCAGTGAGCCAAGATTGTGCCACTGAACTCCAGCCTGGGCAACAGAGCCAGACTCTGTCTCAAAAGAAAAAAAAAAAAAGGATAAGGAAATGGAAGTGGCTCTGGCCTAATTTCTATGTCCTCAGCACAGTGGCCATCAGGCATATCCTAGCAATATGCTTGTACTAATGTAAAAAGGTTGCTCCACCCTCATTCAAGTCACTGAAGGAAGATCCTACATTAAGTTCTTACTCATTTCTTTCTTGGGAAATTCCCAAGTCCGGTGTGAGTAGAGAAGACCATTTCTATCTGGAGTACAAAAGTCTTCATTTTCTAAATAGAACTTAAATTTGTTCTATGATGTGTTGGTCATTATGCTTCATAACAGTCTCTGAAAATAAAGACTGTAACAGAAGTAATTTATAAGGTTATGTGGTCTCGTGTGTGTGTGTGTGTGTGTGTGTGTGAGATAGGGAGAGACAGAAACTCACGTGATTTTCACTGTGGACTAGAGGAGTCTTAGAGAAATGTCATACTGACCATGCCACTTACTCTAAGCAGGGATAGACTCACATGTTATTTATTTTGAATCACATTATCTTAAGCATCTGGACAACTTAGATTTTATTCAAAGCTGAAGAGCTAGAGGAGAGAGGGGAGGGAAAGTAGGTATAGGGTATTTATTTAATACCTACTGTATGTTAGGTATTGTGAAAGACTTTATATATCATATATACTCAACATAAGGTGAGACTTTATCTTCCCAAGCTACTTTCTCAGAAAAGAGGAAGTTACTTTATATTTGAATCCTTACAAAGTTTCATGTTATAGGGTACTTCCTCAATTGCTTTTTAAGGAAGACACATTAGTCTGTAAAAGCAAAAAACAAACAACCTCTTCACCCCCAAACAAACAAAAAATAACTAGTGAGGGTTTGGATTACCTATAGAGGCCATTTGATGGGATTTTTTTTTAAGTGGACTTCAGTTTCTGGGAATGTGAAAGGCTTGGGCTGGGTTATTTGAATCAACTTTCCTGCTGAAAATAGCTTTAAAATGCTGGATAAAATAGTTAAGACATCTTAAAAGCATGAAAGAGCCAACAAAATAGTAAGGAAATATCAGGTCAAAATCTAGTTGAAAGTGAAAACTCAAAGTGATAAGTGAAACAAAAAGGCTACTTTTAACCAGAAGGTATTTGCTGATAGAAGCAAACTTGCACTCTGGTTTCGATGGCTGGTCTGAGAACTTCAAACTCATGGCTGGCCCGAAGTTAGGAATCTAATAGGAGACTGTCCCCATATAAAACTGAAAAATCAAAGAGTTATACCCTTAGGGTAAGGTGAAATAGAAGTAAACCTGGGTTGGGCATGGTGGATCATGCTTGTAATCCCAGCATTTTGGGAGACCAAGTTAGGAGGATTTCTTCAGCCAAGGAGTTCGAGACCAGCCTGGGCAACATAGGAAGACCCAGTCTCTACAAATAACAAAATCAGCTGGGTGTGGTGGCACACACTTATGGTTCCAGGTACTTGGGAGGCTGAGGCTACAGTGAGCCATGATTGTGCCACTGCACTCCAGCCTGGGTGACAGAACGAGACCCTGTCTCCAAGACAAAAAAAAAAAAAGTAAACCTAACCCCTCTGCCACATCTCCAAGGGACTATAAGAAAGTTTCCTTGGTGCTGAGCAGAGCAGAAGGAAAAAGTCCAAGCCAGCCTGATTTGCAGCCCAAATTTATATCACCTAGGTAGTAAAAGAAAACCTCAAACCTTGAATTTAATTTTAAATGATTCCAGATTAGTATTTCCTTTGGGCACCTAGCAAAAGCAAAGGCAAATCCTCCCTCAATGAAGACCTCTTCATCCTAAGCCTCAAAAATCTCCACAAATAATTCTTCAAAGGCAGTGAGCAAATAAGCACATAGGGAGAGAAGGCACCATGAGTGAGAATCAGCAAAAACAACAGACAGCAGAAACAGATGCACAAAGACTCCAGAGATTGAAACTACCTGTCAGGCACATGTTAAAAAACAGGCCTGAAAATAGTTTCAGGGAATGTAAAAAGTGATCTAATGGATTTAAAACAGAACCAAGTAGAATGATTCTAACAGCAAATTGGACCCAATTGAAGAGATAATTAGTAAATTAGAAGACAGGTCAAAATAAATCCAGAACGAAGCACAATGTGGTGAAAGTATGAAAATATCAAAGAGAGTTGAGATATATGGAAAATAGAGGGAGAAGACCCGTATCAACCAATAATTAAGGCTCCAAAATTAAACAAGAGAAAGAATAGAACAGAGGCAATGTTTGAAGAAATAATGACAGGATTTTCTTAAACTGATTAAAGTCACTAAGAAGCCCAGTGAATTCCAAGCAAGATAAATAAATAAAAAAAAAATCCAAACCTAACATATGAAACTACAGAACATGAAATATGAAGAGAAAAATAAGGAGATAAGAAAAAAGATAAAAATAAGAAAAATAAGGAGATAAGAAACTTCTGCTTCTGGTCACAAAGAAGTAACTGACATGAAACTTGTCCTTCCATCCTAAACAAGTGCTATATATATGAAAATATATATATGTGTGTGTATATATATATATATTTACTGAATGGGTTTAATAACAGATTTGACACTACAGAAGAAAAGATAAATGGGCTTGAAGACATAGAAAGAAACCATACAAACGGAGGCATAGATAGAAAAAATACTGAAAAACAAAAAGAAGGCATTAATGACTACAGGGACAATATCAAGTAGTTTAACATTTATGTAATAGGATTAAGAAAATTTTGATGGAATAATGGATAGCTTCCCCTCAATTTAATAAAAACTATAAACCTATAAATTTAAGAAGATCAGTGACCCTAAGCTGGCTAAACATGAAGACAACTACACCAAGGCACATCATAATCAAATTGCTGAAAAATTTTAAAGTAGCTAGGGAAGATATATTAAATATAAGGGAACAAAGATAAGAATTATTAGACGTGGTTTGTCAGCATCAATGTAAGCCAGGAGACACTGGAAGAACTGAATGAAATTTTAAAGTACTGAATGAAAAATATGTGCCAACCTGAAATTCTATGTCCAGTTAAAATGTTTTTCAAAGTAAAGGTTAATAGAGACTTGTCTCCACACAAACAGAATCTGAATGAATACTGAGTGCTAAAGGAAGATTTTTAGGTTGAATGAAAATGATATTGAATAGAAACTTGGACTTATAAGTGTTTCAGAAATGGTAAGCATATGGGTAAATATTAAGACTTTTTCTTGTTTTTAAATTTTCTTTAAAAGTTAACAGGCTATTTAGGAGGTGGGCAGATCACTTTGAGTCCAGGAGTTCGAGACCAGCCTGGGAAAAATGGCAAAACCCTGTTTCTGCAAAAAATACAAAAATTAGCCAGACATGGTGGCACATGCCTACAGTCCCAGCTACTCAGGAGGCTGAGGTGGGAGAATTGCTTGAACCTGGGAGGTGGAGGTTGCAATGAGCTGAGACGGTGCCACTGCAGTCCAGCCTGGGTGACAGAGCGAGACCGTGTCTCAATAAATAAATAAATAAATAAATAAGTAAATAAATAAATAAATTTTAAATGAAAAAAAGTTTTAAAAGAGGATAACAAGTTATTTAAAACAAAAGAGAAAACAATGTATTTTGGGGTTTATAACATACATAGCAGTAAAATGTATGACGATAATAGCACAAAGGAAATGGAAGCAAACTATTGTCCCTACTTTGTATGTGAAAGGGTATATTATTTGAATATAGGCATTGATAGTTAAAGTTGCGTAATATAAATCCCATAAAATAATCAATAAAATAATCAAATGAAAAAGTATAGCTATCCTAAAACTTATTCAATCCAAAAGAGGAATCCTAAAACTTACTCAATCCAAAAGAGGAAAGAGGAAACAAGGGGTGACCAGACTTAATGTCAACTATATTGATAATTACATTAAATGGTCTAAACCTTCCAATTAAAAGCTAGAAATTGTCAAATAGAATAAATAAGCATGATTAAACAATATGCTGTCTACAGGAAATGCATTTTAAATATAGAGACAGATAGATTAAAAGTAAAGGGTGGGAAAACAGGTAGCATGCAAACATAAATAATAAGAAAGCCAAAAGTTCTATATTAATCCTGGGCAAAGGAGACTTCAGTACATGGAATAGTAAGACAGATAAAGAGGGACATTTCATAATGATAAAAGGTTCAGATGATCAAAAGGAAATAACAATAATAATAGTAAATAGTTGGCAAATTACAGAACATCAAAATACATGGAGCAGAAGTGCCGTAACTATAAAGAGAAATAGACAAACCCACAATTAGAATAGATTTTAAACTCTGTTCTCTCAGGAATTGATAGAACAAGTTGTCATAATATCACTAAAGATTTAGAAGGCTTGAACAACATAACTAACCAACTTGACCGAGTTGTCCTTCGTAGAACATTACCTGTGGTGATTGCAGAATACATGTTATTTTCAAGTATATATGGAACAGTCACCAAGGTAAACCATTTTGCTGGACCATAAAATAAGCATTACTAAATTTAAAGGAATTGAAATCATATAAAGTATACTCTGATCACATCAGAATTAGATTAAAAACCTAACCAAAAATATATCTGAAAAATTCCCATATTTTAGAAAATTAAACAATATTCCTAAATAGTCCATGAAACACAAATCACAAGGTAAAATAGAAAATACTTTGACTCTTAAAAAATGAAGCACAACATCTTAAAATTTGTGAATGTAGCTATGGAAGTATCTAAAAGGAAACCTATACCTGTAAATGTTTTTGTTAGAAAAGAAGAAAGATCTCAAATAAATTATCTAAGATTCCATTTTAAAGACTTATAAAAAGAAGCACAAAATGAAGCAAAAGTAGAAGAATGAAATAATAAAAATTAGGGTGGAAATCACTGAAATAAAGAACAGAAAAATAATAGATAAAGTCAATGATATCAAAAGCAGTAACATTGAATAAATTAACAAAATTGATAAACCTCTAGCTAGAAAGATTATAAAAAACAAAGAAGATAAAGCTTACAAATATCAGGAATGAAAAAAGGAGATACCATAGATCAACAGGCTTTATTTTATTTTATTTTATTTTTATTTATTTATTTATTTATTTATTTTGAGACAGAGTCTTGCTCTGTCGCCCAGGCTGGAATGCAGTGGTGTGATCTCTGCTCACTGCAACCTCTGCTTCCCAGGTTCAAGCAATTCTTATGCCTCAGCCTCCCAAACAACTATGGTTGCAGGTGTACGCCACCATGCCCAGTTAAGTTTTTGTATTTTTAGTAGTGATGAGGTTTCACTATGTTGACCAGGCTGGTCTTGAACTCCTGGCCTCAAGTGATCCCCCCGCATTGGCCTCCCAAAGTGCTGGGATTACAAGTGTGAGCCACCGTGCTTGGCAGATTCAACAAACTTTAAAGGCTAATAGGGAAATATTATGAACAGCCTTATGTTAATAAATTTGACAACTTAGATGAAATGGATAAATTTCTGAAGAACACAAGTTGCCAAAACTGATATGTAAGTTGAAAAATGTGAACAACTCTAGCTCTATTGAAAAAACTGAATTTATAATTTTAAAACCTTCCCTTGAAGAAAAACACCAAACCAAGATGGCTTCACAGGTGAATTCTATCAGACACTGAATGAAGAAATCATACCGATCCTGCAAATTTCAGAAAATATGAGAGAAGAAAACACTTCATAACTCATTTTATGGTGCCAAAATTACCCTGACATCAAAATCACACAAAAACATCATAAGAAAATAAACATGTAGTTTAATATGTATCATAAACACAGATATAAGAATTCTTTATATCTATGTGTATATTTATTATACTTTAAGTTCTAGGATACATGTGCACAATGTGCAGGTTTGTTACATATGTATACATGTGCCATGTTGGTGTGCTGCACCCATTAACTCGTCATTTACATTAGGTATATCTCCTAATGCTATCCCTTCCCCCTCTCCCCACCCCACAACAGGCCCCGGTGTGTGATGTTCCCCTTCCTGTGTCCAAGTGTTCTGTTCTCATTGTTCAATTCCCACCTATGAGTGAGAACATGTGGTGTTTGGTTTTTCTCCTTGCGATAGTTTGCTGAGAATGATGGTTTCCAGCTTCATCCATGTCCCTCCAAAGGACATGAACTCATCCTTTTTTATGGCTGCATAGTATTCTATGGTGTATATGTGCCACATTTTCTTAATCCAGTCTATCATTGATGGACATTTGGGTTGGTTCCAAGTCTTTGCTATTGTGAGTAGTGCTGCAGTAAACATAAGTGTGCATGTGTCTTTATAGCAGCATGATTTATATTCCTTTGGGTATATACCCAGTAATGGGATTGCTGGGTCAAATGGTATTTCTAGTTCTAGATCCCTGAGGAATCGCCACACTGTCTTCCACAATGGTTGAACTCATTTACAGTCCCACCAACAGTGTAAAAGTGTTCCTATTTCTCCACATCCTCTCCAGCACCTGTTGTTTCCTGACTTTTTAATGATCACCATTCTAACTGGTGGGAGATGATATCTCATTGTGGTTTTGATTTGCATTTCTCTGATGGCCAGTGATGATGAGCATTTTTTCATGCGTCTGATGTCTGTATAAATGTCTTCTTTTGAGAAGTGTCTGTTCATATCCTTTGCCCACTTTTTGATGGGGTTGTTTGTTTTTTTCTTATAAATTTGTTTGAGTTGTTTGTAGACTCTGGATATTACCCTTTGTCAGATGAGTAGATGGCAAAAATTTTCTCCCATTCCGTAGGTTGCCTGTTCACTCTGATGGTAATTTCTTTTGCTGTGCAGAAGCTCTTTAGTTTAATTAGATCCCATTTGTCAATTTTGGCTTTTGTTGCCATGCTTTTGGTGTTTTAGACATGAAGTCCTTGCCCATGCCTATGTCCTGAATGGTATTGCCTAGGTTTTCTTCTAGGGTTTTTATGGTTTTAGGTCTAACGTTTAAGTCTTTAATCCATCTTGAATTAATTTTTGTATAAGGTGTAAGGAAGGGATCCAGTTTCAGCTTTCTACATATGGCAAGCCAGTTTTCCCAGCACCATTTGTTAAATAGGGAATCTTTTCCCCATTTCTTGTTTTTGTCAGGTTTATCAAAGATCAGATAGTTGTAGATGTGTGGTATTATTTCTGAGGGCTCTGTTATGTTCCATTGGTCTATATGTCTGTTTTGGTACCAGTACCATGTTGTTTTGGTTACTGTAGCCTTGTAGTATAGTTTGAAGTCAGGTAGCAGGATGCCTCCAGCTTTGTTCTTTTGGCTTAGGATTGACTTGGCAATGCAGGCTGTTTTTTGGTTCCATATGAACTTTAAAGTAGTTTTTCCAATTCTGTGAAGAAAGTCATTAGTAGCTTGATGGGGATGGCATTGAATCTATAAATTACCTTGGGCAGTGTGGCCATTTTCACAGTATTGATTCTTCCTATCCATGAGCATGGAATGTTCTTCCATTTGTGTCCTCTTTTATTTCATTGAGCAGTGGTTTGTAGTTCTCCTTGAAGAGGTCCTTCACATCCCTTGTAAGTTGGATTCCTAGATATTTTATTCTCTTTGAAGCAATTGTGAATGGGAGTTCACTCATGATTTGACTCTCTGTTTGTCTGTTATTGGTGAATAAGAATGCTTGTGATTTTTGCACATTGATTTTGTATCCTGAGACTTTGCTGAAGTTGCTTATCAGCTTAAGGGGATTTTGGGCCGAGATGATGGGTTTTCTAGATATACATTCATGTCATCTGCAAACAGGGGCAATTTGACTTCCTCTTTTCCTAATTGAGTACCCTTTATTTCTTTCTCCTGCCTGATTGCCCTGGCCAGAACTTCCAAAAGAATTCTTAATAAAATATTAACAAATTGAATCCAGCAAAGTCAGTTTAACATTTGACTATCAATCAATATATTTCACCATATAAACAAAAAAATGGAGGCACCATGTGATCACCTCAGCAGATTCAGAATAAGTACTTGACAAAATTCAACACTAATAATTCTCCAGACTAGAAATAGAAAAAAACTTTTCTCAGTCTGATAAGGAGCATCTACAGAAAATCTACAGTTAACATCATATTTAATGGTGAACACTTTCCCCCTAAGATCAAGAACAAGGCAAATATGCTCATTCCTACAAGTTCTGTTCAGTGTTGTGCTGGAGATCCTAGCCTGTAAACTAAGGCAAGAAAAAGAAATAAAAATCATACACACTGAAAAGAAAAATGTAAAACTGTTTTTATTTGCAGGTAACATGATTGCATATATATATAAAATCCAAAGGAATCTAGAAAAAATCTGTTAGAACTAATAACATTAGATATGTTGCAGGATATAAGGTCAACGTGTGAAAAAAATCAATTGTATTCTCATATTAGCTATGAACAATTAGAAAATAAAAAGTTTAAAACTATTATCTATAATAACATCTAAAAATTCATGAAATATTTAAAGATCAATTTGACAAAGTATGTGCAGGACCTGAACACTGAAAACAACAAAACACTGCTGAAGAAATTAAAGAAGACATAAATAAACAGAGATATACCGTGTTTGTAAATTGGAAGATTTAGTATTGTTAAAGTGTTAATTCTCCCTAATTTGGTTATTAAAGAAACTAAATTTAGAAACATTCAGTGCAATTTCAATAAAAATCCCAGCAGAGATTTCTTGTAGATATCTACAAACTGGTTCTAAAATTCATATGGAAATGTAAATGACCTAGAATAGCCAAAACAATTTTGAAAAAGAATGGTTGGAGGACTTACCTGAATTCAAGATTGACTGTAAAGCTGTGGTAATCAAAACACTGTGATATTGACATAAAGATAGATAATGGGATAGAATAGACAGCCCAAAAATAGAGCCATACATTTAGTCAAAATTATTTTCCAATTTTTTATTGTGTAAAATACATATAACATAGAATTTACCATCATAACTATTTAAATGTACAATTCACTGGTTTTAGATAAATTCATAATGTTTGTTTTACAACCATCTCCATCATCCATCTCCGTAACTGCTTTCATCTTGTAAAACTGAAACTGTATACCCATTAAACAATAACTTCCCATTTTTCTTCTCCTCCAGCGCCTAGAAACTACCATTCTACTCTCTGTTTCTGTTATTTTGTTGGCCAGTTTTGGATAAAGGTGCCAAGGTATTTCAATGTAGGAAAGGATACTATTATAACAAATTATGCTAGAACAACTGGATATCCATCACAACAACTTTGACCCTTACCTCACATCATAGACAGAAATTAGTTTGAGATGGAGCAAAGACTTTTCTAGAATAAAACATAGAAAGAATCTTCACAACATTGGGATAGGTAAAAATTTCTGAGATAGGACACAAAAAGCAGGATCCATGAAATTTTTAAAGTATGAATTTGATTTTGAAATTAAGAACTTCTGCTCTTTGAAAGAGACTTTTAAGCAAAGGAAAAGACAACACAAGACCATGAGAAAAGATCTATCTATCTATCTATCTATGCCATTCTCCTCAGCCTCCCGAGTAGCTGGAATTACAGCCACCTGCCACACCCAGCTATATATACATATTTCTCTGACAAGGGACATGCGTAGTCCTTTGCACAGACAAAGAACTCTTCTTACAAGTCAACAATAACAAGGCAAACTAATTTAAAGATGGACAGAGGCTGTGAACAGGCTTCACAAAAAAGATATGCAAATGCTCAATAAATGCATAAAAAGTTGCTCACTACCTTTAGTTATCAGGGAAATGCAAATTAAAATCACACTAAGATACCACTACAAACCACTAGAATGGCTCAAAAGAAAAAGACTGACAATAACACATGTCGATGAAAATATGGAGCAACTGAAACTCTCATACACTTCTGATGGGAATGGAAAATGGTACAATCACCTTGGAAAATAGTTTAGCAGTTTCTTGTTAAGTTAAACATACACTTATTGTAAAAATCCAGCAATTGGCTTCCTAGGTTTTTACCCAAGATAAATGAACACATATGTTCCCACAAAGACTTGTACACGGGAGGTTCATAGCAACTTTATTCATAGTAGTTAAAAACTAGAGACAACCCATATATCCATCAGCTGGTGAATGATTATACAAAGGGTGATAGGTACATATAAAGGAATACTTTTGAGCAATAAAAATAATAAATTACCAATACATGCAACTTTAGAATACTGGAGAGCATTTATTCATATTTGAGTTTCCTCACATCCTTTATATGTTAGTCTATTAGGGTTGTTATCTTTTCTTATTTATTAACATGATAATAAATAGAAAGAATAGAGTAGGATAATAGAAGTAATAGGATAATAGAAAATGGGTATTTTCTATTCAGAGAATGGTTCATGACCAGCAATATTGGCAGTACCTGGAGCTTATAAGACATGCATAATCTTGGATCCTGTCCTCGACCTACTGATTCAAGATCCACTTTTAAACAAGATCCCCAGGTTTTTCATATGCATACTAAAGTTTTCAAAGTACTGGTCTAGGTAAAGTCTTTTATGAAATTTAAATATTACAACTTTTTTTTTCCAATCTACCATCTTTCTGTTAATTTTACTTATGCATTCTTCATGTTCTTTATTGGAAAAAAATTCTTATTTGATGAAATAATATTTACCAAAACTTTTTTATTTTTTCACCTTTTCTGCTTCTTATTTGATACACGGAGTTTTTAGAAGTTCGTATGGTTTTTCCCTTGACTTAATAGCCATACTCTTGTTATTTACCCCTTTACTATTTCTTAAATATGGCATTATCTCAGATCCTAACAGGACAAGTTCTTTAGCATTCTGTTGGATCTCTTGTTTTCCATAACTCATTCCTCTATCATGTTGATATTGTCTGGATTTTTAGTTTATAGTTTCACAGGTATACCTTTTTTATTTTGTTTAATTCTAGCTTTTTAAAAAACAATAAACTTTATCAAAATACTTAATCACCCTTCCTTTCCATGTCTCCTTACAGGGTTACTTTTATTGGCGCGATCTTGGTTCACTGCAACCTCTGCCTCCCCGGACTCAAGCGATTCTCCTGCCTCAGCCTCCTGAGTAGCTGGGACTACAGGCACCCGCCATGCCCTGCTAATTTTTGTATTTTTAGTAGAGGCAGCGTTTCACCATGTTGGTCAGGCTGGTCTTGAACTACTGTCCTTACGTGATCCACCCACCTCGGCATCCCAAAGTTCTGGGATTACAGGCGTGAGCCTTTTTCCTCTCAAGGCACGGCCTTTTTCCTCTAACTCTTCAAAGATTCTACTCCATTGTTTCTTTCATCCTATGTTCTATTGACATCTAATGTCAGCTTGATGCTTATTCCTTAATTAGTAATCTACTCTTTCTCCCTTAAAATTCTCTATTTGTCTTTGATATCCTTAAAATTCAGTATAATGTGTTTAATTGTGCATTTTTGCTATCTGTTTTATTTGGCCCTGTATGAGCCCTTCCAATCTAAGGTCTTTCATCTTTAATTTTGGAGAGTGTTTATTCTTTGTTTCTTTAAATATTTTCTCATCCACTTTTCTCTACTGGGGCTTCTATTGTTAGATTGTTGGACCTGCTATTTCTAACCTTTATAGCCTTTAGATTTTCTTTAAATTAAAGAAAAAAAACCTCTCTTTATTCTTTCCTGCTACCTACTGTGGAAGCCTGTTCTTTATAACTACTCATCTTTGAATGAGATAAGTTTTCCCTGTATCACTATTCATAGGAAGACTGAGTGGTTGAGAGCTCAGAGTTCCGGACTAAGAGAAATTTTTCTTATGTCTCAGGTTTATTTATGAATTTTTTCCTTTATATTTCCCCAGCCAATGGATATAGGTTGCTGTAGGACTAGTCGAGAGGCAAGGTTTATCTTCTCCCTCCATCACACTGCTTTCTGAATATACGCTTGTTTGTGAAATTCTTTCAGCCCCACTTCTTTTGTTTCTCTGAAGCAAAGTAGGTCTAGGAAAGCTCTTGCTGCCAGCCTATACACCCTGCTGTGAGAGATTTTGGTTTTGTATTGAAGATGTGCTCCTAGGAGCAGTGTACATACTGATTCTTTACATCCGCAGCTGGGTGCATCCTCTCTTCTCCCCAGTCCTGTTCATGGCTACTCCTTTTGATGCTTTTCTATCTATCTCTTGGTTCATCTTTCTTGTAGCTTCCTTGAAGATTTCTCATTCTCCTTGTCATTTTTTAAATTTTTGGCGATTTACAAGAGGAGAAAAGGAATATGTCATTTTTATACTGCCATCTTCACATTGCCATCTTCGAACAGGAAGTCTAAGCCATCTTGGAAATTCTTGTATTTTCAGCTTGTAGCAATTATTTCACGGTAATGAGTTCTATTAGTCTGCTAACTAAATGTAAAACAGTTTATTCATTTGTTTCAAAATGTTCCATTATTTCAGGATTGGCAAATACTATATTTACCCACAGGATAGCCATCTTGAATTTAAATATTTTCACTATATCCTCCCCTCCAAATTTTATCTTTTTACATAAAGATCACTATTGTCATAAGCCAGCCACTCATCCTCTTCCATGGGCTATCTCTAACTTTATTATGTGTCTTAAAGAGAAGAATCTAAAACTGAGTTCATTATCCTATGTGTGGCCACACCATTGTTTTGTACAAAGTCACCCCTGAATATTGGTTTGTGAGCATTCTAGTATTCCTTGCTGCCAATGCCAAAGAGCAGAGCTCTGCCCTCCAATGACAGATGACAGTGATATTTAAAAAATAAATCAATGAAAGTCATTCCTTGCCTTCTGGAATCTCCCATTCTAAAGTCTAGTTTAGGAAAGTTCTCTCTCTGTCTCTCTGATACACACACACACACACACACACACACACACTACCACCACCATCACCAACAACAATAAAAGACTTAAGAACACTTAATAATGTGTAAAAAGTGGCAAAGTAGCAAAATGAAACTATATTTGTAACTGCTGTGGAGTCACAGAGCAGTAGCATTGTAACTGTTGGGTTAAGGGAAGTCTCCCTGCAAATAGGAAGTTTTATGTGGAGTTTAAACAAACGATAGTTTAAGTCATCGCTGGGCAATTTATTAGCTATATAATCTTGAGCAAAATGACTAGTCTTTCTAAAAACCAGCTAACTCTGTCATAAAATAGTATCTACCTCAAAGAGATTTTTTAAGTTAACTGAGATGACACATGCAAAACCCTTAGCACAATGCATGGCACATAATAAGTATTCAGGAAATCTCAGCTATTATTATTTTTATGAGGAGAGAAATTGAGTTACTGCAGAGGAGGTGAACATTTTTGGCATGAAGGCCTGAGGTTTTGCATGAGGATGTCACGTATGAAAGAGAGGAAGTAGAGTACTTAAACCAGAGAAGAGATTCCATTTAGAAAGCCATTAGATGGAGGTGTGGTGGTGGGTGGGAGTGGTGAGGAGAGGGAGCTGTACAAACGATGAATTAAGGCCAAGTGGAAGAGCTTTAAATTTGATATGATGAACAACAATAGCTACCGCATAACAAGGGGATCCCGTGAAAGCAGCTTTCAGGGATTCCCTGGGACTGCATTCCTCAATAAAGTATTATCACATAAATTTTTACTTCTGGCTTTAATTCTTAGGGAAACCGGGCCAAGAAAGAAGAATAAACTCTAAGAAATACTACGATGGAGGAATGAGGACTTGGTAGTGGTGTAACTGTGTATGGCAAAGATTAGGGGGAGGTTTAAAGATTAGCTCCAAGTTTGTGGGCCTGAGGACCTGGGGATGGAGGTGGAGTGAAGGTAATTTTCATAGTGGTGAGGAAAGGGGGGAAGTTAAGAATCAGCCCTAGTGCTCCTTACGGTATGAGAGGGGCTTGTCTATATCCCAAATACATGGTTTAAAAGTCTCTGGGTCTCCTGGGTTACAGTCCTCGCCCTGTATCCCCTTATTGCTCTTTGACAGGTCTACATTTAATATGAGGTTGGGACAATCTGAGTTTGACCCTTAACTATTTTATGGCGTAAGGTTTAATAAAGAGGAATCCAGTCAGGATGACAGACTTATGAAATCATTTTCCAAATCTTTATTTTAATATATAGTTTAACAACAGAAAAACCTAAACATAACACTACCATTTTTTTTTAGGAAAAAAAAAAAAAGCAGACTAAAGTAGCAAAGGCATTTGTCTAAATTGGCTGTAATGAGACCAAAGAACTCTTCTAAAGCAGATACAAAAACAAAAGCAAGGATCGCAGTGTGAAGGAGAAGGTTTCTCTGGGAAAACACTTGAAAACCTTTATTTCCAAGCATACCAATCAATAAATATTATCCCTCATTATGAATGAACCCCATATGAGGCTCTCTGCAGGTGGATACTAAAGAAACCCTAGGCATCAGACATATTCTCAGAGAACATGAAATATGGTAGGAGGTATAGGCCTCATGAGAATAAACTAAATCAGGATATTTTCACAGATCCATCAAGTCCAGTACAGACTGAAGTATGCAGCTGCTATCCACCCAAAGTAGCTCAAATCTAACGTGCTCAAAAGTAGAACTCACCTGCTCTTTCTTTTGTAGTTCCTATTTCAGTTGGAGGCATCCAGTTGCTTGTGCCAGAAACTTGGTTACCATTCTTGACTCCTTCTTCTCCCTTCCCTTCCCTCTCTATCATTATTTAAATGACCAAATACTATTGGCTTTAACCCAAATGTTTTTCAAATCTGCCTCTAGGGGAGGCAGCCTGTGTAAACAGCAGTGTGGGCTAACATTATTCTAGCTTAGATATCTATGGGGAGGAATCTCTTTAGACTCAAATTTCTTTTCTAAGTGAGTGAAATACGATGACTTTCAGACCTAACAAAATCAGGAACTTGTCTGCACCCTTCCATCTATAGGAAATTGACATGGACTCCTAAAGATTGCTGTACATGTCAAACCAAATGGCAGATAGAAAAGGTGGGGCCTGTTGAGAGGTAGGGGCAAGGGGAGGGAGAACATTAGGACAAATACCTAATGCATGCGGGGTTTAAAACCTAGATGATGGGTTGATAGGTGCAGCAAACCACCATGTCACATGTATACCTATGTAACAAGCCTGCATGTTCTGCAGATGCATCCCAGAACTTAAAATAAAATAAAATAAAATAAAAGGTGGTTGCGGACCCAAAGGACCTTACATAATGTCAACACAAACACATTTTATTGGACATTCTTAAGTCTTCCTATGACTTGGTACTGCATGTGCTAATCTTGGGAAAGTCAGCTGCCAGAACTTTGGGAAGCAGAAAATTGGATACATGAGCTTGATTATTCAAATAAATGATTTGATACCTAAATTATCTGGATAATTGCCTCCTTATGGTCTAGGACAACCTGACCCCCCATACTCCTAGAGCCACAGGAAATCTGAGAGTCATAATTGCCTGTGGGAAACTAAATAGAGTGTCTGAGGGGGTGTCTGCAGAGTAGGAAATGAAAACCGACTGTTCAAAGTGACAAATGAGTAACGTGTTAATTGTGACAGGTAGAAAATCAGCCCAGGCTGGGAGTAAGTCAGGGGAGTAAATTTTGGTTGGTGTCTGACAATTTCCTCATCCTGTCTATTTTTTAAACTTTGGTTGATTCATTCCCAAGTAACCCTCACCCAGTGTTAGTTTCTTGTTTATTCTATGCTCACATAGCACCAGGGGACTGTCTGTACCACATATTTGCACTTATTTATATGCTGCTTTGTAAATGTTTTTAAGCCCTTTTTCTATATATGTGCCATGTTTTCTGAAGTGGATTTATGTTCTTTGATGTAGTCTCTTCAATAGTCATTTCCCACTTTCCTCTCATTTGCATTTTACAGCTCTGTTCATTTGATATTGTCTCATAAAGACCTCCGTGTAACTTCTTAATACCTTTATCTACACTTTGCCCTCCTTCTGCTGTTGAGTAAAAGTATGAAAGCGATGCTGCATGTACAGTCAAGATATAGTACACCTGCTATTAGATTTCTGCTTTACAATGATCTGCTTTAAGACAACAACTGGAGCAACTCTGCATCTAAAAGCCTGGATTCCTTGTGCATACTTTGTGTCATTGTCCATGACGCACAACAAGCTGAGCCCCTTCCTGTTTCCACATAACAACATGGACTTTGCCCTACTCTGCTTGGAAACCCCTTTCCCCTTCTGCACTTGGGAAGTCAGCAAGAAACTCATGCTTCAAGCCCTAGCTCAGAGGGTTGAGAACCTAGCTCCTCTCCCAGGCAAATATTCACTCATCTCATCTGCTCCCAGAACACTTTTTACAAATATTTTTTAAGGCCCATGCCCATTTTATAATTTTGTTTTGTTTTCACATCAGTCTTCACCAAAATGCATACTTCAAGACCACAGCTTATTCATTTTTATAACCACATTACCAAATACTGCAGCTGTCACACAATGGATACTCATAAAATATTAGAGAATAAATATTCAGGGGATAAGTTCTTGTGCGGAATGTTGATAGTTCTCTGTTCTATATTCCCATCCCTCCAAGGAGCCTGCCAGGATGAATTCTTCCAGCTTCATTCTTCATATTCCTTCTCTGCCTCAAGAACCAGTGTCCTGCTGGTCCCAGTCCGTCCCTGCTGTCATCCCAACTCTTCCATTAATTGGCAGAGGCAGAATGGGGCCCCGAGGTGGTTTAAATAAACCATTTGTTCATTTATCAGATATTTATTCCAGTATTTTTCTCAATATTTATTTCATGTCTACCCTGTGCCAGGTGCAGTTTGTTTTACGTGCTGTTGATATACCAGTTAACAAGATAGTCAAAGTCCCTATCCTCCTGATGCTTATATTTTAATGGTTTACTTTGGAGAGTGAGCTGATGGACAGATTAAAAATGGAAAACAAAGCTTTTTGCCTACATTGTCTGATCAATTCAATTCAAAGCTATATAAATCTTCATTTTTCCACTTGAGTTTGGTAATTGAGTGCTATCTGCATGTGTCTTTCTGTTGTCATATTTCCCAGAAAAAAAAACAACATATACCATGGCCACACTTGTCCCTAGCACCTATGCCATGCTATAGGTAGACACTTACACCTATACATATATACACTACACTCAACAGCTATACAATGTATACACTCACTGATCATCCATTCACCCAAATATCCAACCTCCCAAGGTATAAGGTATGCCACCTTCCCCTCCACTAATACATATCCATTCTGATGCATTTCTTTCCTTCCTTCCTTCTTTCCTTCCTCCCTCCCTCCCTCTGTCTTCTTTCTTTCTTTCTTTTTCTTTCTTTCCCTCTCTTTCTCTCCCTTTCTTTCTTCTTCTTTCTTTCTTCTCTCTCTCCCTCTTTCTTTCTTCTTTCTTTCTTCCTTTCTCTTTTCTTTTTTCTTTTCTCTTTCTTTCTTTCTCTCTCTCTCTTTCTCTCTTTCTTTCTTTCTTTCTTTCTTGTCTCACTCTGTTGCCCAGGCTACAGTGCAGTGGCACAAACATGGCTCACTGCAGCCTCACCTCCTGGGCTCAAGCGATCGTCCCACTTCAGCAGCCTCCTGAGTAGCTGGGACCACAGGTTTGTGCCACCACACCTGGCTAATTTTTTAAATTTTTGTAGAGATGGGATCTGGCCATTTTGCTCAGGCTGGCCTCTAACTCCTGGCCTCAAGCCATCCTCCTGCCTGGGCCTCCCAAAGTACTGGAATTACAAGCGTGAGCCACTGCACCTGGCCTGGATGCATTTTCTAATGCATGTGCCTCCAATGCACATAGAACAAACATGACCACACACACAGGCACATGGGCATATAGTGGCAGTTAGTAAAACACTTTCACAGAGGGCCTAATGATAACTTTTATTTCTTTGTGTGTGGTGATTTGCAATTTCTAAATGTTTTCCCATCCATTGAACTCCTCTGATCTTCCTACCAAATTCTCTAAGGCAGTCTATGCCCATTTTCTATTTAGGGAAACTGAGGATGAGCAAAAAAAAAGAGAGAGAAAGAGAAAGATCCATATTTACTGAAGAAATGACTACAGCATGCACGCATGCATACACACACACACACACACACACACACACACACACACAACCTGGGCCTGGTCATGGGGCTATGCATTTTTGCACATATCATCTCTGTGAAATATCATTTTACCCATCTTACAGATGAGGTAGCATTTGAACTATATCATGAAACATTGCACGGACCCCTGTTTTCTCACGAGTTCAGCAAATTGGCATTTAAGTCATCCCAGATGGATGGCTATTATAAGGGCTGTCCTAAGGGGTACCAAAGAGGAGAGTCTTTTCCATCAGGATTTATTTTCCTCTAACTCAATCCCAGCCTCTGTAGCTTCATTCTATTTCCTTGTGGTTTTTACTTCCTCAGACAGAATGAAGCACAGCTGCCAGTTGTCCTCTGAATAACTCTTCAGAGATTTGAAGCCTGTTATGCTGTTGAAGACAGGTATCTCCCAGTTCCCATCACTGCATGTTAGAGTGGACTTAATAATTAAGTGTTCCTCAATAGAAGCTCAAAGCCATAATGTAAAGAGTACCCCCTCTTTTTCATTATCTTGACCCAAAGACATGTTTCACACAGGTCAGATAACCTTGCAAAAATCTACTGGCCTGCCCACCAATGTTGAGTGTGGATTTGTATAAATAGTCATGGAGGACAGAAGGCTTGGGACCCAGTTTTCAGCATCTTTTATAGCACGCCTCCCTGCCTTTCACATCCTAGCCTTCTCCCCCGGACTTTCCTTGCTTCTCTCCACAGATCTAAGTTTACCCCTTTTCCCCACTCTTTCCTGCCACTCCTTCTAAAGTACACACACAGAGGCACACACATGGAATCTTGTCCATGGCCCATCACTTTCGTCCTTTACTCCCTGACTTGGTTTTTCTCTGTTTAGTTTCCTTACATCTTTCTAGCACTTACCTCTGGAGCTCAGCAAACTGCCTCCTGGTTCTGTCCTTGTCTCTCTTTGCTGTGGTCTCTGCTTCACAAGTGCTTTCCAATCTCCCCCATGTTAATGAACTCTCCCAGTGGGAAGGGACTATATCTCCTCCTTCTTTTGAATTTTCTCCCTATTCCCTAAACACACGGTGGCCATCTCAGGAGTGACTGACCTACACAAGATGTGATGATCCTCCAAGTCAGTGGATTTTTTTTACAAGTTTTATTTTGTTTTTAATTGTCACATAATAATTGTACATATTCATGAGGTACAGTGTGATGTTTCCATACATGGATACATCATGTAATAACCGAATCAGGATAATTAGCAGATCTTTCACCTCAAACATTTATCAAGTCTTTGTGGTGAAAACATCCAAAACCCTCTCTTCTACCTATTTTGGAGTTATTTCTTAAATTCCTGTTTAAGGCTTTGCTCTAATTTTGGATATGAATTCAGCTTTAGTCAAGAACAATTTTTCTTGCTTATGGCATTAGCTCAGGATGACAGAGAAAGTGTAAGAGAGGAAAAAAATATGATTCTGTGGATGAACACAATTTCTTGCGCCAATTAACTGAGACAGTTAATACGTTTATTATGTTTAAACTATCCAGTGATTAATTTAGGGAATTTTATAGACAGTTTAATACTGTCCCAGCATAAGGAATAAGCCACTTTATATAAAAGAAGAGAGAAAGAACCCTGAGATATATCTACCTCTGATTATGAATATGACAAATGAAAAATGGGGACATTAGAAATTTTTTCTTAAATTGTATAGTTCAGAATGAAGGTACAAATATTCAACCCCCAAATGTTGGGGCATGTATATTACCTCCAGGAAATTTAAAATCCTGATTTGACCACTTTGCCCTTCAGCGTACACCTTGGCTTCCCTACCCTAGTCATTCCCAAGTTGACACTGCAAACACTTTCCAATGAATGCTTATGTAAATCATATATTGCTAAGGCAACTGCTTGGGCAAAAAACAAATTTAAAAACTAGTCTGTTGATCTCTATTTTTTTTATTGTCCATTTTCATTTTATTGGCCAGGATCAATAGTTGCCTGCGTTTAAACCAAGACTATTTATTGAGTGCCTGGGACAGGTATGATAGAGGTGGCAAGGTGAGGTCAATGCAAGACATTACAAGAACTAATTGTGTTACTCGAAGTGGATGTGGCTGTCTGGATCATCTCTACACCTACTCTATTTACTGCCTGAAATGCCCATTCTGCCCCACAACTCATGGTTCAATCTTGTTTACTTCACCTTTTCTATTCTCTGGTTTTCCCACCTGTA
Organism: Pongo abelii; assembly: GCF_028885655.2. Taxonomy (NCBI): domain Eukaryota; kingdom Metazoa; phylum Chordata; class Mammalia; order Primates; family Hominidae; genus Pongo; species Pongo abelii. The sequence continues at coordinate 51,684,840 of NC_071995.2, forward strand.
CCTTTTCAGGACTGCTGTACATACACGTACAGGAAAAACAAACAAACAAACAAACAAACAGAAAACCTCACTTCCTCCTTCCCTTCCTCTTTTCCTCTCTTTTGGTTACTAGATGCATATGTATGGTACTAAAGGTGCCTTCTGATGTTGTCAACTTGGTCATGCAATTGGTCATTTTAGTGGAGAGTCAGGTGGTGGAGTGCTTCCATGAAGGGGTCACTTGATCAGGTAGCCCAACATAGACATACCATCAGCTTGTTCTCTGCATACATTTGCTCCTATTATTCTGTCTCCCTGTAATCATCCATCTATTCAACAAATATCTGTCATATGCCTACTATGTGCCAAGAATTATACTATTCCTGTGTTTTAATAGTGACATGATATTGCTGTTTCTTTCTGATTAACAGATATTTTCAAAGCTGAATGAAGAAAGCCGTATTAGGAAAACTGTTATAAGATGAAGTTGATTTTTTTTCTGATCTCTGAAGGCTTTTATTAGTGTGAGGGGGGCAGGAAAGGAGGAACAATATAGCTGGTCAGAGATCCCTTTCTCACACTAGCTCCTGCCCTGGATAGCAGGGCAGTGGGTGGGAAGTAGGGGATTGCCTACAGTCATAATCCCCCCCACAAACCTTCTTACCCTCATTTTCTTGCCCCAGGGCCCCCCAACCAAAAGGGAGTCTGTCACTGTAATTAAGCAGTCTGTAATCAACAAAGTCTCATTAAGGGATAATGAGGCCAGTAATGCAGTGGGTGCCATTGGTGGGGGATTAGTGAAACTCATGTGGTTTCCTGCAACTCTCTCACTTTCTGAGGAAGTGTTGGGGAGGGGGTGGGTGAATAAATTGTTGACTCAGCACTGTTAGCATTAGTCCCTGCACTCTCCCCCATACTCTCCAGTTAAACACCTTGCTGAAGTTGGTTGGATGTGTTGGGTGGGACATCACTCCCAGCTCTGATAAAGGCATGCATGTGAGTTCCTTGCTGGCAGGGTTACATCATAGTCATCTCTGCATTCCCAGTGCCTGGCACATCATAAGTGCCCAATAAATGTTCCATGAATGCCAGGAGAGAGTGGGTTAGAAGTACACATTGAGCCTAAAACCCAAATGTCCCACCTTTTTGCTTAAGACATTCTCAAAAAGATTGTGGCTCCATGAGCGTCTGGGTAAATATGATTGACTGAAGAGGATCTTGGTACTAAGGACTTTAAGCTCTTTTCACACTCTTCACGTATTGAATCTTGCCTTTGTTGTAATTACCTATATATGAGGGCATAAGTTCTTGGAGGGATATGACCATTTTATATACTTTTATATTCCACAGAGTATATGTCGAGTGTAAAACTCTAATGTATATTTTGCAGCAGCAAGTATTGAAACTAGACATATGGAAAAGTTGCCATGCCAGAAAGTCAATGCCAAAGGTCCCCAGAATGCCCTTGTCTATTAATTTTAGAGTCCAGTAAAATAGTAAAAGCTAAATTGGGAGAGAACTAATCAATCTGGAGTTTTCCGAAATGCATTATATGATCTGTGTCAGGGGAGCTTGCTCTGCATGAAAATGTAGCCCATTCACCTTCCTAACAAGAATCCTGTGGAGTCTACAGAGTCTTACATGTGGCCAGGTGCGGTGGTCCATGCCTGTAATCCCAGCACTTTGGGAGGCTGAGGTGGGTGGATCATGAGGTCAGGAGTTTGAGACCAGCCTGGAGAACATAGTGAAACCCCGTCTCTACTAAAAATACAAAAAATTAGCCTGGCCTGGTGGCGTGCACCTGTAGTCCCAGCTGCTTGGAAGGCTGAGGCAGGAGAATGGCTTGAACCCGGGAGGTGGAGGTTGCAGTGAGCCGAGATCACGCCATTGCACTCCAGCCTGGGTGACGGAGCGAGACTCCATCTCAAAAAAAAAAAAAAAAAAAAAAAAAGTCTTACATGTGGAAGCAGCAGAATGATCTTTCCAAGTGCGTTTCAGCCCAAGGCCCCTGGGAGCTTGTGCAACATTAGCATCTTTTGAGCTTGTGGTTTTTATTGTTTTCCTCAGCCTAGAACTAGATGGCCCAGTCAGGAAACTGAAGGATAGCAATCCATATCATTCATTCCTTTACTTTCACAACACTGCCTCTAAGTTGTAAAAACTTCTCAAGCAAAGACAGTTCATAACTTCTTTCAAGGTAGAAAGTTCTTCTAAACAAGGAGTTAATATGGGGTGGGGGTTATGGACACCTACTTCAAGTCACAAAGATTTGGGTTTTAACCCAGAACAGTTTCAATGCATTCTCCTGTTTACTTAAACAAATTACTTAATCTTATGTCTGAAATGGTGCTAACGATACCTATCACACAGTTTGTGAGGATTAAAAGAAAAGAAGGTATATAGAGCACCTCCTAGCACTGTGCCTGGCTCACAGTGAATGCTCAAAATGGTAGTTAAGCAGAATAGAGCTAAATTCAGCTTCAGTCTGTCCTTTTCCAGCATGTGCTGCATAATTCTGCCTAGGTTTACGTGAGCTCTGCGATTGTTCCTCATGTGTCTTTATGTTTTGTTTCTCTACATAGGCTGTAAGCACCTCTTACCAGGATCTGATATTCTTTCATGTGATTGAATTCCACAGAAGTCTTTAGGGCAGGGCCCCTGCTCAGGCATCAAATAATTATAATTGGTCCATCTGCCATTTCAAGTTCATGAAATGTGTTATTTGATCTTCTACATCAGCGGAACTTGCTCTGTATTAAGATACAGTTTATCTACTTTCCTTAAGTGCATCCAGTGGAGACTAAAAAGCCTTATATGTGGTTTGAAGAAAAAAGAAGGTCAGGAACATCAGTGTACCTTGAAGGTGGTAGAGGAGTAGAGAGAACCTTCAAGGCTGGGTGAGAAAATTGAGTCTGTTAGACTTGACTGAATCCATGCATTGAATAGAGTCTTCTCTTCCAAGGCTACAGGCATGAGCTTTGCAAGTTTGAGCACACAAACTCTTGGCCTGAAACCACAGCTTCAGAATGAGCCTGGCACTAGGAGTTATCTCCATAATCTCCTTCCCTTCCCCAAATTAGAGTTATTTTTCCCTTCTTTCTTCTGATGATGAGGATATAATCCTGGCAAGAGTTGACCATTTCCCCAATATTATCTGTTCATTTTTACCATTATTTGGTGTGTTATTCATTTTTGGAATGATTTGCAGTGAATGTTTTATCATGGCCCAGCATGCTCCTGTTATCCTGTATTCTTCAGCACAGCCATCTCTTCACTCATCATTTGGCGAGGGCTAGAATAAAACAAACCTTCTGAATATTTGTTCCTCTTACAGAAACCCTTCTTGCTAAGTTAGACCCCTCAAGGAGCACCTTCCTGTGTTGTATCTGAAATCTCCTGTTTTGGCTATCAGTGTCATAGTTTGCTACCAGAAGTATGGTAATTGAGACCACAGAGAACCCTCCCCAAAACGGTGAAAAGCCTTAGAAGCCTCCGGCCTCATGATGTCCTGCCATTCGTACATTTGAGACATGTGCTAAAGAATATCTACCCATCCTGCACATCTTCACCTGGAAGAATGCTGGCTGATTCCATGTGTCCCACAAGGGGATGTGTTGATTTGGATAGTGGGCAGCAGAAAGCCTTTGCTATTCAGAATATGGAAATGGGAGAAATGGAGCCAGAAAATGTTTACAGAACAGTGAGAGAAGAAAAGGAAAACTACCCAAAGTACAGCTGACCTGTTTAAAAGAAGAATATACTTAAAGTACCCCAAAGACTGAGGCTTTTGTAATATGAGTGATGAGTATTAAAGGTAAAAGATTCCTGTTTTCAAACAGAGATATTCCTAAACCTACCAAGCAAAGGAGAATCCACAATATCTGTTGTGGTAAGAAGTTCTTCTGAAGTCTAACCTTAATCCCTCCAATGCTATTTTATTTGCCTATATTAATGTGTTGCTTTGTAATTGTTCTTAGGTTGCTTTTATTGTGTGTGTTTTGCCCTCACAGGTAAACTCCTCCAGGGCAGGACCTGACTCTTCAGAGAAATTTTTTAATCCCCCTCCCCAGAAGTGCCCACGTCAAGGCCATAGTAGAGAAGGAGCTCAAGAGCAATCCCTAAGCAACCACAATTGGAAGCATCCTGCATCAGAGGGATTTGTTCCAGACTCAGATTTAATCCACTATTACCTTTTCATAAGACAAGTGTTGTCTGAAGGAGTCTGTGTGTGATTTTGAGACAAAAGGATTGCAGAACTCAGCTCCCAGGTTGTCTCATATCTGATTCTTCAAAAGGGGAAAAGAAGTGAACTCTTCTGCACAATAGCTGAGTAGACAGGAGAGAAAAAGCTTGAAGATTCACGGTGGAGCAAGGCTAATTGGAGCCTTCCTCAGAGCAGCTCAACTCTCCCAGTTTTACCTATCCCATTCCTTGCCATTCCCACCTGTAATTCTGTCTTGGCAAGAACACCACACTGAAGGTTCTCAAAGTAGTTTGTAGACTTTAATTAGTTCTGTGGGAAGTCAGGCAAAGCTCAGCCTTCATTCTGCCAACAGAGATGACAGTGGTGGATGTGGAAGGAAGGCAAGAAGAAGATGGACACCCAGAGCAGTTGTGCAACTTACTGAAGGCCATGTGCATAGGAGGAACTGGGTTTAAAACCCCTGAGTCTTGATAAAAGTGTCTTAGCCTTCTAGATTCCTAAACAGGTAGTGGGCTCATCCTACTAATCTACTTTGCTAGGGTGTTGTTGATGAATGCTTATAAACCCTGTCCTGGATGATAGGTTTGGAAGATTGTTAAAGAAAGCATGTCATTAAGTCCCTACTCACCCCATCCTTGACAAATAGCCCTGGAGGGAAATGAATATTAGCCAGAATCGGAGGGCCTCCACTTCAATGGGATGAACTAAGACTCAACAACAGGAGAAATGTTCCAACAGTGAGGGAAATCAACAATGTTCTGGGGGTGAAGGGTAGGGATTGGGAAGGCCTAAACAGGTGACCCATTGCCAGACAGCCCAGACAAGATCATCACAGAATAGCTGATTCCCATTAGTCACTGTGGATGATCATTTTCTTAAAATTCGGGACACTATTTTTGTAGTAGTTTCCCTTCCTCTATTGGTAAGAGCAGAAGACCTCTCTGGGGCCTATCACAAGACAAGCGGGTGTTTGCAAATGAGGGACATGGTTTGAGCCTGAATTGCTCTGTGCCTCTCTAAAAGACATGGTTAAGAGTTTGGGTGCTGATGTTAAGAGACTGAGATTAAAATCCTTCCTTGCCACTTCCATCAGTATCAATTTGGATAAGTTTCTTAACTTCTCTAAGCCTTGATTTTCTCACCTATAAAATGGGCCTAATAATAGTGCCTAACTTAGAGTTTTGTTGTAAAGGTTAAATGCAATTATTCAGGTAAAGCCTTAATGGAGCCTGATATGTAGTAAGCACGTAATCCATTTTATTTACTGACTCTTTTCTCTGTGTGGGTTACCCACTTTGGAGATTATCCCCAGTAATTTCTTTGGTCAAGTCTTGATCTCCCTGGCCCCTTGGCTATCTTCTCCCACCATGATCAGTGAGAAGTTGAGGAACACTAATACCAAATTCTTTTTCATGTTAGTGAGGAGAAAGCAGAATTATGAAGGTCAACCTGCTGGAGTAAAAAAATATTACATAGATTAGCCCTGCTCTACATATTAGATATGTTCTCAAAATGCCTAAGTGGCCTTTTTTTTTTTTTTTTTTACTTTAAGTTCTAGGGTACATGTGCACAACATGCAGGTTTGTTACATATGTGTACATGTGCCATGTTGTGCTGCACCCATTAACTTGTCATTTACATTAGGTATATCTCCTAATGCTATCCCTCCCACCCCCACCCCCTGGCAGGCCCTGGTGTGTGATGTTCCCCACCCTGTGTCCATGTGTTCTCATTGTTCAATTCCCACCTATGAGTGAGAACATGCAGTGTTTGGTTTTCTGTCCTTGTGATAGTTTGCTCAGAATGATGGTTTCCAGCTTCATCCATGTCCCTATAAAGGACATGAACTCATCCCTTTTATGGCTGCATAGTATTCTATGGTGTATATGTGCCACACTTTCTTAATCCAGTCTATCATTGATGGACATTTGGGTTGGTTCCAAGTCTTTGCTATTATGAATAGTGCCGCAATAAACATATGTGTGCCTGTGTCTTTATAGCAGCATGATTTATAATCCTTTGGGTATGTGCCCAGTAATGGGATGGCTGGGTCAAATGGTATTTCTAGTTCTAGATCCTTGAGGAATTGCCTAAGTGGCCATTTTTATATTGGGTAATCTTTAAATGACTTTATTTGCAAGTCTGAGTAATATACTCATAGAAACAAGAATCACAGTTAAGGGAAGGGAAACTAATATTTGAGCTTGAGACACTTTCCATATCCAAGTCTAATTGAATCCTCCCAATCACCCAATAAAGAGAACTTATTATTCCCATTTTATATGTTAAACAACCAAAACTCAGAGAGGTTAATTAATACTCTCAAAATCACTCTTCTAGGGGTGGTGGAGCCTAAGTTTGAATGCAGCTCTGGCTCCCAAACCTGTCCATTTTCTACTATGTCATGCTCAAAGGCATATTCTGCTTTTGTCCATGGTCAGCCTATGTGCATTTAAGTTTCCCACACAAATTCCAGAAGAATTTTATCAATCAATTCACATGACCTTGAGTATTAATTTAGTTTAAAAATCTTTCCCCTTATGATTTAAAAAATATTCACTTTAAGAAATTATCTGACATGTGCAGGATTATCATAAGATTAAAAAAAAAAAAAAGAAATTAGCAGCCGGTTGTGGTGGTTCATGCCTGTAATCCCAGCACTTTGGAAGACTGAGGTGGGAGCATTGCTTGAGGCCAGGAGTTCAAGACCAGCCTGGGTAGCATAGTGAGACTCTGCCTCTACAAAAAATTAAAAATTAACCAAGCATGGTGGCACACGCCTGTAGTCCCAGCTACTTAGGAGGCTGAGGCAAGAAGATTACTTGAGCCCAGAAGGTTGAGGCTGCAGTGAGCTACGACCACTACATTCCAATCTGGGTGAGGGGTGAGAGAAGAAAGAAAGATAAAGAAAGAAAGAAGGAAAGAAAGAAGGAGAAGGAAAAAGGAAGGAAGGATGGAGGGAATGAAGGAAGGAAGGAAGGGAGGGAAGGGAAGAAGGAAGGAAGGGAAGGAGGAAGGGAAGGAAGGAAGGAAGGGAAGGTGGGAGGGAGGCAGAGAGGGAGGGAAGGAAGGAAGAAAGAAGGAAGGAGGGAGGGAAGGAAGGAAGGGAAGGAGGAAGGGAAGGAAGGAAGGAAAGAAGGAAGGAAGGAAGGGAGGGAGGAAGGCAGGGGGGAAGGAAGGAAGGAAGGAAGGAAGGGAAAATTATCCACATTTACTTCCATTACTATGGTTTGTCAAAAGCTGACTGTTGAACCAGGTGCAGTGTCTCACACCTGTAATGACAACACTTTGAGAGGCCAAGACGGGAGGATCACTTGAGCCCAGGAGTTTGAGCTCTCGTCCTACAAAATATAAATAAAAATTAGCTAGGTGTGGTGGTGTGTTCCTGTAGTCCCAGCTACTCGAGAGGCTGAAGCTGGAAGATCTCTTGAGTCTAGGAGTTCGAGGCTGCAGCAAGCAATGACCATGCCACTGCACTTCAGCCTGGGTGACAGAGTGAGATCGTGTCTCAAAAAAAAAAAAAAAAAAAGCTGACTGTTGCCAGATAATAAAGAACATAATATATGATTCTAGAAAATGCAAGCTATTCCATTGTGACAGAAATCAGATCATTGGTTGCCTGGGCAGGGGTGAGGGCTGGAGGAGAAGATGGCAAAGAAACTTCTAGGGATAATGGATATATTTATTATCTTGAATGTAATGATGGTTTTACAAATGTACACTTATGTCAAAATTTATTAAAACTTTTAAAAGTTGACTGCATATTAGTCATCTACACACAGAAGAAGTAATGCTACATTAAAAGTAAAAACAGAGCACGGATTTCCCTGCAGCTCATTGTATATAAATATACTGCCTTCTACCTACCAAGAGGGAAGCTGATCCCCTAGACTGTGAGCTTTCCGAGGGGAAAGGTTGTGTTTTGCTTGTCCTTGAGTCCCTAGCATCTAGTGTAGTGCCTAGTTCATCGGTTCTCAATAAATGTTGAGTTGAACTAGATGTTCCTTTGAGAATTTACACTGATTCCATAGAGCTCAAACGTGTAAGCAGCTTACTAAATATTAAGCAGATTTCCTGAACTGGCCAGAAGCTTTTGTAGATGTTTCAGTGCTCAAGGGTTCTAATTTTGCATGTAACCATAAAAATGGGAAGAAATGACATTAATCTGCTAAATTGAGTTGTTTTCTGTCAACCAACTTTGTGAGTCTCTAGGTCTACTTGCAAGAAAGAGTTTCTGAGAGACCTGATGATAGATAAGACGAACATCTAGAGAACAGAAAGTGTTTTTAAGATGAGCAGTTGCAGATTGCAAGTGTGGCTTAAAATTGCAATCTTGTTAATATATGTAAATGAGAAAGTACATGTACTAGGATATTCTCACACCTCACGTCTCCTATTCACCCTCAATAAGTCAGCTTTTCTCTTACATCTCCCCCCAAATTACAGCCATCTGATGCTAACTCCCTTAACTTCTCTTCCCTTGGCCCCTAAACTTTATTATAAGCACCCAGCCTTCCCTCCACATCTGTTATACTAATTAGAGAAAGATGTAGCCTTACTTTTAGATCAACCTCTCCACCTCTGTTCAAACACCATATTCTTCTTTCTCCTGTCCTTGGCCCATATTCTCATTTCCTCACCCAGAGTAAGTTTTCCTTGAGTCTCTTTTCCCTAAAACTTCAATTCTCTTTTACTCTTCAACCCATCATCTTTCCAGAGCATTCCTCCTCTCAGTTTCAGACTCACCATTCGCCCAGTCTCTCAGGCTAAAAACTTTGCAATTATCCTCAACTCCCTGTCTTCCTTATCAAGTTAATCACTCAGGCCAATTGAATTGCATTTCAGAAATATCTCTTGAATACATTTATTCTTTGTCTCCTCTTTGCCTTGCTTTGGCTCAGATTTTGATAGCCATTGCCCTGAACTATTGCAATAGCCACCATATACTTCTTTCTACCAGATGTCTTTTCTTTTCCAGGTCAACTTCTACATCACCACCACCACCTGAATTATTTTTCAAAAAATGAATCTGATTGGTTTACTTCTCTGCTCAAACTTTGGCTCTGCATTGCTGATCAAGTAGAGACCAAGCTCTTGGGTGTGGCACTAACTGCCCATCAATCCTACTTTGCACTGCTTACCCTAGGCTGCTGCCACATTGAGCTTCCTGCTGTCCCATGCCCTGGGATGCCACAAGCCTCTTCATATGTCGGTTCTTCTGTCTGGAATGCCTTTCTCGTTCTCCTCCTGAGAAATTCCTACCTGGTCGTCAATGCTGCCTAAACAGCACCACTTCTGAGAAGGCAATATTGATGTGTTGCTCTCTGAAGAGTTAGATGCTCCCTCTTCTGTGTGCCAATAGCATTATGTTTTATATTTCCATTTTAACACTTATGTTGTTTTAAAGATTTTTGAAAAAAAATCTCTTGTTCTTTACCACTACTCTACAAACTAAGCTCCTTGAGGACAGGAATCAAATTTTATTTGTCTTTGTATCCCCTATATCCAGGGCAGTGATGGACATGTAGTAGAGACATTTATTGAGTGAGTGACGGAAGCAGCAGCAGTTTTCTCCTGAGCAGTCCCAGGCAGTGGGTGTGAAGTTAACAACACTTTTTAAAAAAATATGCAAGAGAAAGTACATTAAGTGAATAGGCTACTCTGGTAGGGTAATATACCCCAAAGACAAGTGCAAATGATATTTGCTTTTTTCTTATTATTTGGATCAACTGATATTGTAGATTACTATTTGGGTGAACTCTGTCTCTTCTTCCTTCCTGTAATATTGATCTAATTGAGAATATAAGTCCTTCTCTTAGATTACCCACACGATTGTGCCCCTTGCCCAGCATAAATGATTGGGAGTTACCTATAATTGGTATCTCATTCTGGGATAACCAATTTGGGTGCTATATCCTGGACAACTGTGGGTCATACATAACAGAACTTGATATGGGTTCTCCAAAATTTTCCTTGGCTGAAATATTTATTTTAAGTGTTTGCTGTTTTCACCTTGAAACTCTGGAAACTTTTTCTTTCCGTTTTGTTCACTTCCTATATCTCAAGCAATTGTAACAGCGACTGATACATAGTTGGTACTTGATAAATGGTTTTTGAATGAGTGAAAGCATTTTTATTATCTTAAGATATTTCATACATATAAAATAATATATATAACTTAAATATAAGATGAAATAATTAGGACATATACCCATGTCTTACCACACAGCTTAAGAGATAGATTATTGTTAATATTGGTGAAGCCTGTTTGGTGTCCCTATCTGATTATATCTCTTTTCATTCCCTTTGGAGGAAACCTCCACTCCGGATTTTGCATTTATCATTCATCGCACTTCATTACGTTTTGGCTACATATAGATTCTTTACAATATATTATTTAGTTTCTGATGTGTTTTACTGTGTGTAAAAGTTCTGTCATAATACATGAATTATGTGGCAACCTGCTTTTTTCTCTCAACATTATGTTATGATACTTGTCCCTATTGCTGGATATAGCTTTAGTTTATTTTTACTGCTGTATTATACTTAAATAAATAAACACACCACAATTTGTTTGGCCATTCTCCTGTCAATAGTTAGTCCAGTTGTTTTTAGGTCTTTGTTTTTTATAAGTTATACTGTTATAAATATTGTTGTACATGTCTCTAGAAATATATGTACAAAATTTTCTCTAGAATACGTATTTAAGAACTTCTGACACAGATAACTTTATACTCAGTAGTGAAACATTGAAAGCTTTCTCTCTAAGAGCGGGAACAAAGCAAGGATGCCTGCTCTTGCCACTTCTATTCAACGTAGCACTGGAATTCCTGGCCAGAGTAGTCAAGCTAAAAAATAAATAAATAAAAGGTCAAATGATCTTTGACAAAAGTGCCAAGACACATAATGGTGAAAGGATTATCTCTTCAACAAATGGAGTTGAGAAACCTGAATGAGAAAGAATGAAACTGGACCATTACCTAAGGCCCTGTAGAAAAATTAACTCAAATTGTGTTAGAGACTCAAACATAAGACTGAAAACTATAAGACTCCCAAAAAAATAGGAGAAAACTGCATGATATTAGATTTGACATGATTTCTTGGACATTACATAAAAGTACAGGCAACAGAAGCAAAAATAGGCAATTGAAATGACATCAAACTTAAAAACTTCTGCACAGCAAAGGAAACAATCAACAGAGTGAAAAAGCAGCCTATGGAATAGGAGAAAATATTTGCAAGCCATATGTCTGATAAGGGGTTAATATCCAGAATATATAAAGAAGTCCTACAACTCCCAAACAACACAAAATATAATTTATTAGAAAATGGGCAAAGGACTTGAATAGGTATTTCTTCAAAGAAGATACACAAGTGGCCAAGAAGTATATGAAGGGATGCTTTACATCACTAATCATTGGGGAAATGCAAATCAAAGCCACAAGTAGATCCTGGACAATTGTGGGTCATACCTAACAGCACTTGGTATGGGTTTTCTAAAATTTTCCCTATGTGAAATATTTATTTTAAGTGTTTCCTGTTTTCATCTTCAAACTCCAGAAACTTTTTTTCTTTCTGTTTTGTTTACTCCTCTTTTCTGTTTTGTTCACCACCTCACATCTGTTAGGATAGTCATTATTTTAAAAATTAAAAAATAACAAGTGTTGGTTAGGATGTGGAGAACTGTAACCCTTGTGTACTGTTGGCAGGGATGTAAAATGGTGCAGCAGCCCTGGAAAACAGGATTGAGGTTTCTCAAAAAATTAAAAATATAGCGCTGGTGTGGTGGCTCACGTCTATAATTTCAGCACTTTGGGAGGCCAAGGTGGGCGGATCACCTGAGGTCAGGAGTTTGAGACCAGCCTGCCTAATATGGCGAAACCCTGTCTCTATTAAAAATACAAAAAATTAGCCAGGTATGGTAGTGGGCACCTGTAATCCCAGCTACTCGGGAGGCTGAGGCAGGAGAATCGCTTGAACTTGGAAGGTGGAGGTTGCAGTGAGCTAAGATTGTGCCACTGCACTCCAGCCTGGGCGACAAGAGGGAAACTCCATCTCACACACACACACACAAAAATTGGCCAGGTGCAGTGGCTCACGCCTGTAATCCCAGCACTTTGGGAGGCCGAGATGGGCGGATCATGAGGTCAGGAGATCGAGACCATCCTGGCTAACATGGTGAAACCCTGTCTCTACTAAAAATAAAAAATAAAAATAAAAAAATTAGCCGGGCCTGGGGGCGGGCACCTGTAGTCCCAGCTACTCGTGAGGTTGAGGCAAGAGAATGGCGTGAACCCGGGAGGCGGAGCTTGCAGTGAGCCGAGATCGCGCCACTGCATTCCAGCCTGGGCGACAGAGCGAGACTATGTCGCAAAATAATAATAATAATAATAAAATAAAAATTAAAATATAATTACCATGTGATCTAGCAATCCCACTTTTAGGTATTTATCCAAAAGTATTGAAAATAGAGTCTCAGAGATATTTGCAGTTGTGTTCATTGCAGTATTACTCACAATAGTCAAGAGGTAAAACCAACCTAAATGTCCACCAACTGATAAATGGATTTAAAAATGTGGTGTATTATCCAGCCTTAAAAAAAAAATAAAAAGGAAATCTTGTCATATGCTACAATATGGATGAACCTTGAAGATATTATGTTAAGTGAAATAAGTCAGTCACAAAAAGACAAATCCTGTGTAATTCCACTTTTATAAGATAACTAAAATAGCCAAACTCTTAGAAACAGAAAGTAGAATTGTTGCCAAGGGCTGTGGGGAGGGCGAAAAGGATTGCTTGTTCAATGCATATAGAGTTTCAGCTTTGCAAATTGAAAAAGGTCTAGAGATCTGTAGCACAACAATGTACATATAGTTAACACTACTGTACTATATACTTAAATAAAGTTAAAATGATAAATTTTAAGTTATGTGATTTTGATCACAATTTAAAAAAAAGAACTGGCAGATGATGGGGTATGCATATCTTCAACTGCAGAAGATAAACCTAAATTGTTTCCAAAGTGGTTGTGCCAATGTACACACTCACTAGCAGTGTATAAGACTTCCAGTTGCTCCATATCCTCATCAGCATTTGGTATTATCATACCCTTTTCCTCCTAAACACTAGACAGCCAGGTATATACTTCTTAAATTTTACTAATCTGATGGATTATTTTAATTTGCATTTTATTGATTACTAGAGTTTGAGAATCTTTTTGGCTATTTATTGGCTATTTGGATTTTCACTTAAGTGAATAGCCTATTCATGTCTTTTGCACATTATTCTATTGTTCCGGTTGTCTTCTTATTACTGATTTAAAAAATCAATTCTTTATATATTCTGTGTACAAATTCTTTATAAGTCATTGAGTAGCATATATCTTCCAGCTTGTGACTTGTCTTGTAGCTTTGTAAATGGAGCCTTTAAAGAAAACAAGTTTTTAATGTAGTTGAATTTATTCATTTCTTCCATTATGATTTGCTCTTTTTATATCTTACTGTAAGAAATCTTCCCCTACCCTGAGATCATAAAGACATTCTGTGTTTTCTTGTAAAACATTAAAGTTGTGCTAGAATTGATTTTTGAAGAGGTATGAGACCTGGGAATATAAATCAAGAGAGGCTTTCATTTTTACACAGAAGGCAGATGCCAAAGGTAGTCTATCTGCATAGAATTAGAGCTGAAGCTGATGCAGAGAAAGTTGGTTTAACCTCAGGAAGAGTTGTCTGTCCATGAGGGTATGCAAAGTTTCAGTGACTCACTGAAGCAATGGAATCCATTTAATTTTATTTGGTGGCAGGAGTTGGGTTCTTAGAGGTTACTAACACTACAGAGGTTATAGTTCAACCAAGAGGGGAGAGGTGAAGAGACAAGGGACAGACAAAGTGACTTTCTGGTTCTCTGTAATCCCAGCACTTTGGGAGGCTGAGGTGGGTGGATCGCTTGAGGCCAGGAGTTCGAGGCCAGCCTGGCCAACATGAAGAAACCCTGTCTCTACCAAAAAATACAAAAATTAGCCAGACATGGTGACACACCCTTATAGTCCCAGCTACTTGGGAGGATGAGGCAGGAGAATAACTTGATCCCGGGAGGCAGAGGTTGCAGTGATCCGAGATCGTGCCACTGCACTCCAGCCTGGGTGACAGAGTGAGAATCTGTTTCAAAACAAACAAACAACAAAAACAACAAAAAACAAGTGTGTACTACTCTATCCAGCATTCTCTGTCCCTGCCTCCCTACTTCCCTTATCCTTCACCTGAAACTTCCTATTTAGTGGAAACAAAATAATCTCAACAGAATACGGCCAAAATCACAATAGGAAGGATAAAAGAGAGTTACAAATACTCTACCTGAGGATCAACAGCAGACTAGACTCACTTTCCCTACAGCCTTTCCAAGTCAAACTACGATGGCTTTGAGTGGAAGAAAGAGAAGATGACTTCTAGAGATGACTTGTATTTGGATCTCCATGGAGGATATTTTCTGAGTCTTATGGTTGGGTCAGCTGAAAAATCCTTCTTGTGCTTCTTAACATAGGGTGGCTGCCCCAAAGAGGAAGTTTCAGAAGGAGTCAGTGGAGGAGGTCTGGGGGAGAAAAGGAGAAAGCCTGTCCTCTGGAGCAGAGCAGAAGGAGTGGAGTGTGGAGGAAAGCTGTAGAGGGATAGATGACAGAGTGGGATGGATGGCACTCCTGGCTCCTCCAAAGGATATCACCATCAATCTTTAGTTTTTCATCCTATGCAAGTGAAGGAGAGCAAGAGAGGAAATTATTACATGGCCCTTGGTTTTCTGAGTACTGCCAATAAAAGAGATTTATGGAGGGAAACTTAGAGCATAGTGTTCTAGAAAATGCTCACATAGCCTTCAGGCACACTTACCAACCAGATTTGTGCATGTGTGCACACATACACCACTCCCCACCCTATGTGAATATGCATACATTCACCTCCACAGAAACAGCGTGTATGCAACAGTGAGCAACACAATTTCACTATACTTTTCAGAAGTAACCCTGTCCATTCTTCTGTTTCCACACAGGCTCTAAGCTAGGTCCCACCACTCTTGTAGATTTTGTTCAAGTTGACATGGTGTGATGCTGTCAAAGTGATGAGGAGTTGCAGAAGTCTGCACTAAAGATTTTGGATTGAATGTGGTAAATGATTGTTCTTGAGGAAGGACATGAGGAAATTAGTGTTAACGACATACGAGAGAGTTAGCTTTGATTCACTAGAGACAGGGAGACTCGGAAGGAGACTATGCTGTGAAACAGATGCAAAATGTGACTCCTGGAAACTTGAGCTAAGAAATCAGGACTGGAGCGCGAGCGACGCAGAAGACGGGTGATTTCTGCATTTCCATCTGAGGTACCGTGTTCATCTCACTAGGGAGTGCCAGACAGTGGGCGCAGGTCAGTGGGTGAGCGCACTGTGCGCCAGCCGAAGCAGGGGCGAGGCATTGCCTCACTCGGGAAGCGCAAGGGGTCAGGGAGTTCCCCTTCCAGGGGTGACAGACTGCACCTGGAAAATCGGGCCACTCCCACCCGAATACTGTGCTTTTCCGACGGGCTTAGGAAACGGTGCCCCAGGAGAGTATAGCCCGCACCTGGCTCAGAGGGTCCTACGCCCACGGAGTCTCGCTGATTGCTAGCACAGCAGTCTGAGATCAAACAGCAAGTCGGCAGCCAGGCTGGGGGAGGGGCGCCCGCCATTGCCCAGGCTCGCTTAGGTAAACAAAGCAGCCTGGAAGCTTGAACTGGGTGGAGCCCACCACAGCTCAAGGAGGCCTGCCTGCCTCTGTAGGCTCCACCTCTGGGGGCAGGGCACAGACAAAAAGACAGCAGTAACCTCTGCAGACTTAAATGTCCCTGTCTGACAGCTGTGAGGAGAGCAGTGGTTCTCCCAGCACGCAACTGGAGATCTGAGAACGGGCTGACTGCCTCCTCAAGTGGGTCCCTGACCCCTGACCCCCGAGCAGCCTAACTGGGAGGCACCCCCCAGCAGGGGCAGACTGACACCTCACACGGCCGGCCAGGTACTCCAACAGACCTGCAGCTGAGGGTCCTGTCTGTTAGAAGGAAAACTAACAGAAAGGACATCCACACCAAAAACCCATCTGTACATCACCATCATCAAAGACCAAAAGTAGTTAAAACCACAAAGATGGGGAAAAAACAGAGCAGAAAAACTGGAAACTCTAAAAACCAGAGTACCTCTCCTCCTCCAAAGGAACGCAGTTCCTCACCAGCAACGGAACAAAGCTGGACAGAGAATGACTTTGACGAGCTGAGAGAAGAAGGCTTCAGACGATCAAATTACTCCGAGCTACGGGAGGATATTCAAACCAAAGGCAAAGAAGTTGAAAACTTTGAAAAAAATTTAGAAGAATGTATAACTAGAATAACCAATACAGAGAAGTGCTTAAAGGAGCTGATGGAGCTGAAAACCAAGGCTCGAGAGCTACGTGAAGAATGCAGAAGCCTCAGGAGCCGATGCGATCAAATGGAAGAAAGGGTATCAGCCCTGGAAGATGAAATGAATGAAATGAAGCGAGAAGGGAAGTTTAGAGAAAAAAGAATAAAAAGAAACGAGCAAAGCCTCCAAGAAATGTGGGACTATGTGAAAAGACCAAATCTACGTCTGATTGGTGTACCTGAAAGTGACGGGGAGAATGGAAACAAGTTGGAAAACACTCTGCAGGATATTATCCAGGAGAACTTCCCCAATCTAGCAAGGCAGGCCAATATTCAGATTCAGGAAATACAGAGAACGCCACAAAGATACTCCTCGAGAAGAGCAACTCCAAGACACATAATTGTCAGATTCACCAAAGTTGAAATGAAGGAAAAAATGTTAAGGGCAGCCAGAGAGAAAGGTCGGGTTACCATCAAAGGGAAGCCCATCAGACTAACAGCGGATCTCTCGGCAGAAACCCTACAAGCCAGAAGAGAGTGGGGGCCAATATTCAACATTCTTAAAGAAAAGAATTTTCAACCCAGAATTTCATATCCTGCCAAACTAAGCTTCATAAGTGAAGGAGAAATAAAATACTTTACAGACAAGCAAATGCTGAGAGATTTTGTCACCACCAGGCCTGCCCTAAAAGAGCTCCTGAAGGAAGCGCTAAACATGGAAAGGCACAACCGGTACCAGCCACTGCAAAATCATACCGAAATGTAAAGAACATCGAGACTAGGAAGAGACTGCATCAACTAACGAGCAAAATATCCAGCTAACATCATAATGACAGGATCAAATTCACACATAACAATATTAACTTTAAATGTAAATGGACTAAATGCTCCAATTAAAAGACACAGACTGGCAAACTGGATAAAGACTCAAGACCCATCAGTGTGCTGTATTCAGGAAACCCATCTCACGTGCAGAGACACACATAGGCTCAAAATAAAAGGATGGAGGAAGATCTACCAAGCAAATGGAAAACAAAAAAAGGCAGGGGTTGCAATCCTAGTCTCTGATAAAACAGACTTTAAACCAACAAAGATCAAAAGAGACAAAGAAGGCCATTACATAATGGTAAAGGGATTAATTCAACAAGAAGAGCTAACTATCCTAAATATATATGCACCCAATACAGGAGCACCCAGATTCATAAAGCAAGTCCTGAGTGACCTACATAGAGACTTAGACTCCCACACATTAATAATGGGAGACTTTAACACCCCACTATCAACATTAGACAGATCAACGAGACAGAAAGTCAACAAGGATACCCAGGAATTGAACTCAGCTCTGCACCAAGCGGACCTAATAGACATCTACAGAACTCTCCACCCCAAATCAACAGAATATACATTTTTTTCAGCACCACACCACACCTATTCCAAAATTGACCATATACTTGGAAGTAAAGCTCTCCTCAATAAATGTAAAAGAACAGAAATTGTAACAAACTGTCTCTCAGATCACAGTGCAATCAAGCTAGAACTCAGGATTAAGAATCTCACTCAAAACCGCTCAACTACGTGGAAACTGAACAACCTGCTCCTGAATGACTACTGGGTACATAACGAAATGAAGGCAGAAATAAAGATGTTCTTTGAAACCAACGAGAACCAAGACACAACATACCAGAATCTCTGGGATGCATTCAAAGCAGTGTGTAGAGGGAAATTTATAGCACTAAATGCCCACAAGAGAAAGCAGGAAAGATCCAAAATTGACACCCTAACATCA
This sequence comes from Pongo abelii, assembly GCF_028885655.2. Lineage (NCBI taxonomy): Eukaryota > Metazoa > Chordata > Mammalia > Primates > Hominidae > Pongo > Pongo abelii. The sequence continues at coordinate 51,703,221 of NC_071995.2, forward strand.
CAATTAAAAGAACTAGAAAAGCAAGAGCAAACACATTCAAAAGCTAGCAGAAGGGAAGAAATAACTAAAATCAGAGCAGAACTGAAGGAAATAGAGACACAAAAAACCCTTCAAAAAATAAATGAATCCAGGAGCTGGTTTTTTGAAAGGATCAACAAAATTGATAGACCGCTAGCAAGATTAATAAAGAAAAAAAGAGAGAAGAATCAAATAGATGCAATAAAAAATGATAAAGGGGATATCACCACCGATCCCACAGAAATACAAACTACCATCAGAGAATATTACAAACACCTCTATGCAAATAAACTAGAAAATCTAGAAGAAATGGATAAATTCCTCAACACATACACCCTCCCAAGACTAAACCAGGAAGAAGTTGAATCTCTGAATAGACCAATAACAGGAGCTGAAATTGTGGCAATAATCAATAGCTTACCAACCAAAAAAAGTCCAGGTCCAGATGGATTCACAGCCGAATTCTACCAGAGGTACAAGGAGGAGCTGGTACCATTCCTTCTGAAACTATTCCAATCAATAGAAAAAGAGGGAATCCTCCCTAACTCATTTTATGAGGCCAGCATCATCCTGATACCAAAGCCTGGCAGAGACACAACCAAAAAAGAGAATTTTAGACCAATATCCTTGATGAACATTGATGCAAAAATCCTCAATAAAATACTGGCAAACAGAATCCAGCAGCACATCAAAAAGCTTATCCACCATGATCAAGTGGGCTTCATCCCTGGGATGCAAGGCTGGTTCAATATACGCAAATCAATAAATGTAATCCAGCATATAAACAGAACCAAAGACAAAAACCACATGATTATCTCAATAGATGCAGAAAAGGCCTTTGACAAAATTCAACAACCCTTCATGCTAAAAACTCTCAATAAATTAGGAATTGATGGGACGTATCTCAAAATAATAAGAGCTATTTATGACAAACCCACAGCCAATATCATACTGAATGGGCAAAAACTGGAAGCATTCCCTTTGAAAACTGGCACAAGACAGGGATGCCCTCTCTCACCACTTCTATTCAACATAGTGTTGGAAGTTCTGGCCAGGGCAATTAGGCAGGAGAAGGAAATCAAGGGTATTCAATTAGGAAAAGAGGAAGTCAAATTGTCCCTGTTTGCAGATGACATGATAGTATATCTAGAAAACCCCATTGTCTCCGCCCAAAATCTCCTTAAGCTGATAAGCAACTTCAGCAAAGTCTCAGGATACAAAATCAATGTGCAAAAATCACAAGCATTCTTATACACCAATAACAGACAAACAGAGAGCCAAATCATCAGTGAACTCCCATTCACAATTGCTTCAAAGAGAATAAAATACCTAGGAATCCAACTTACAAGGGATGTGAAAGACCTCTTCAAGGAGAACTACAAACCACTGCTCAAGGAAATAAAAGAGGATACAAACAAATGGAAGAACATTCCATGCTCATGGGTAGGAAGAATCAATATCATGAAAATGGCCATCCTTCCCAAGGTAATTTACAGATTCAATGCCATCCCCATCAAGCTACCAATGACTTTCTTCACAGAATTGGAAAAAACTACTTTAAAGTTCATATGGAACCAAAAAAGAGCCCGCATCACCAAGTCAATCCTAAGCCAAAAGAACAAAGCTGGAGGCATCACACTACCTGACTTCAAACTATACTACAAGGCTACAGTAACCAAAACAGCATGGTACTGGTACCAAAACAGAGATATAGATCAATGGAACAGAACAGAGCCATCAGAAATAATGCCACATATCTACAAGTATTTGATCTTTGACAAACCTGACAAAAACAAGAAATGGGGAAAGGATTCCCTATTTAATAAATGGTGCTGGGAAAACTGGCTAGCCATATGTAGAAAGCTGAAACTGGATCCCTTCCTTACACCTTATACAAAAATCAATTCAAGATGGATTAAAGACTTAAATGTTAGACCTAAAACCATAAAAACCCTAGAAGAAAACCTAGGCATTACCATTCAGGACATAGGCATGGGCAAGGACTTCATGTCTAAAACACCAAAAGCAATGGCAACAAAAGCCAAAATTGACAAATGGGATCTAATTAAACTAAAGAGCTTCTGCACAGCAAAAGAAACTACCATCAGAGTGAACAGGCAACCTACAAAATGGGAGAAAATTTTCGCAACCTACTCATCTGACAAAGGGCTAATATCCAGAATCTACAATGAACTCCAACAAATTTACAAGAAAAAAACAAACAACCCCATCAAAAAGTGGGCAAAGGACATGAACAGACACTTCTCAAAAGAAGATATTTATGCAGCCAAAAAACACATGAAAAAATGCTCACCATCACTGGCCATCAGAGAAATGCAAATCAAAACCACAATGAGATACCATCTCACACCAGTTAGAATGGCAATCATTAAAAAGTCAGGAAACAACAGGTGCTGGAGAGGATGTGGAGAAATAGGAACACTTTTACACTGTTGGTGGGACTGTAAACTTATTCAACCCTTGTGGAAGTCAGTGTGGCGATTCCTCAGGGATCTAGAACTAGAAATTCCATTCGACCCAGCCATCCCATTACTGGGTATATACCCAAAGGACTATGAATCATGCTGCTATAAAGACACATGCACACGTATGTTTATTGCGGCATTATTCACAATAGCAAAGACTTGGAACCAACCCAAATGTCCAACAATGATAGACTGGATTAAGAAAATGTGGCACATATACACCATGGAATACTATGCAGCCATAAAAAATGATGAGTTCACGTCCTTTGTAGGGACATGGATGAAATTGGAAATCATCATTCTCAGTAAACTATCGCAAGAACAAAAAACCAAACACCGCATATTCTCACTCATAGGTGGGAATTGAACAATGAGAACACATGGACACAGGAAGGGGAACATCACACTCTGGGGACTGTTGTGGGGTGGGGGGAGGGGGGAGGGATAGCACTGGGAGATATACCTAATGCTAGATGACGAGTTGGTGGGTGCAGCGCACCAGCATGGCACATGTATACATATGTAACTTACCTGCATATTGCGCACATGTACCATAAAACCTAAAGTTTAATAATAATAAATAATAATAAAAGAAAAAAAAAAAAAAAAAAAAAAAAAAAAAGAAAAAAAAGAAATCAGGACTGCAACTGCAAAGACCAGACAGACAGAACCTGGGGGAATTTGTATCTGTCTCCCGTCTCCTCCCTATTTTCAATTTCTTGTGAGTTGGTGTACAGCCAGGGCTGAGGGAGAGAGAACTTTGATCTCATGTTATGGGGTGTTCTAATGAGGAAGGCTGCTGCCCTGTCTGGACCTCTCCAGAGTTTTCTCAGAGGCCTGCAAACAAGGACTTCTGAGCCAAACCCATGGCTAAGTCCTGGCTGGTTTGAAGCAGCCTCTTAGACAAACCGAGAGAGAGAAAAGGAAAGGAAGATTTGAGCTGTGGAGGGAGCAACTCAGCTGTCTTCTAGCCCACTGTTGAGGCTTTTAAGTCACCTCACACTGATCATCACCACTCTTTCCTCAAAAGCCTTCTTTCCTTTCCTTGATTTCAGTGTTAATGGCTGGGAAGTTACTTTTGGTGTTCAACTTCACTCCCTTGTGCTTCACTAGTAACAACATTTAGGACATGCATGCAGAAGACTTTAGTAAGTTTAAAATTAATTACAGAGTCATCATAGAACCTCATTTGTTTTTATTTGCCATTTATTAAGTTTTTATTTTTAAAATAAGTTTTATTTTTATTTTATTTGCCATTTATTAAGTTAAACCATACGTAACTGCTGGCATATTTGACCACTTTAGCCTACAAAAATTACAGTATATAAGTTTCTTTCTTTCTCTCTTTTTCAGACAGGTTCTTGGTCTGTCACCCATGCTGGAGTGCAGTGGTACCATCTCTGCTCATTGCAACCTCCACTTCCTGGGCTCAAGCAATCCTTCCACCTCAGCCTCCTGAGTAGCTGGGACTACAGGTGCACACCACCAGGCTTGGCTAATTTGTTTATTTTTTGTAGAGATGGAGTTTCGCCATGTTGCCCAGGCTGGTTTCAATTCCTGGGCTCAAGTGATCCTCTCACCTCAGCCTCCTAAAGTGTTGGGATTACAGGTGTGAGCCACTGTGCCGGTTTCAACACAATATTAAGAACCTATGTGTACTCAATAAGACTATAAGGCAATTTGGTAATGGTTAAAAACTGCTTTATTTTTTCCTTCGAGCTCAGCTCCACCATCCAGCTTTGAGTAAGTTACTTAACTTCTCTATGTCTCTGTTTCCTCTTCCTTAGGATGAAGATAGTAATAGGACTTAACCTCACAGGGTTGTTGTGAGAATTTAAATGAGCTGTTATACGTAACGCTTAGAAAAGTGCCCAACTCAAAGCAAGCTCTATATAAATGTTGACTATTACTATTATACAGCAATCACTCTTATGTCACTTAATTTTATTATTAAATATTCCAAGCATACACAAATATATAGACAGTAAGAAAATTAACACCTGTATGCCCACCTCCCAGCTTAGACATAAAACATTAAAAATATAATGGAAACCCAATGGGTGTTCTTTCCCTCTCACATTACTGTCCCTTTATTCTTGGAGATAACCTCTGTTCTGAATTTGGTGCTTAACCTTACCATTGACGTTTCTCTATTTTAGTACATGTGTATGTAACATATGCCAGATGCAGTACCATTTATATGTTTCTTAATTTTTATAAATGGTGTCATATCATACTTATCCCTTTTCATCTTGCTTTTGTTGCTTAATATTATGTTTTTGATACTTATCTATGTGACTGCATGAAGCTTTAATTGTATTCATTTTAACTGCTGTGTAGCATGCCAATGTACAGAATGTGTTATAGTTTACTTAGCTATTCTCTTTTGGGAGAACATTGAGATTGCTTTCAAATCTTTGCTATTACCAACTATTTAATTTAGTCAACCAATTTTTATTGAGTGCCTACTACATCCAGTTACTCTTTTAGCAACTGGGAATTCAGCAGGGAAAACAAGGCATAAATCTGTGTCCTCGTGGAGCTTACAGAGTAAAGGGGGGAAACAATTATAAACTTAATAAACAGGTAAACTATGTAATTTGTTAGATGTGCTACGAGGAAAAAGCAAGATAAAGGGATAGAGGAGTACCAAGGTGGTTTGCAAATTTAACAGGGTGGTCAAGAAAGGCCTCATTGAAAAAGTAACATCTGGGCTGGCCATAGTGGCTCATGCCTGTAATCCCAGCACTTTGGGAGGCCAAGGCAGGCAGATCACCTGAGATCAGGAGTTTGAGACCAGCCTGGCCAACATGGTGAAACCCTGTCTCTACTAAAAAAATACAAAAAAAAAAATTAGCCGGGCATAGTGATGGGCAGCTATAATCCCAGCTACTCAGGAGGCTGAGGCAGGAGAATTGCTTGAACCCGGGAGGTGGAGGTTGCAGTGAGCTGAGATCATGCCACTGCACTCCAGCCTGGGCAACAAGAGTGAAGCTGAAAAAAAAAGAAAAGAAAAGAAAAGAAAAGAAAAAGTAACATTTGGACAAAGACATGAAGAAGGTGAGGGAGTGCCATGTGGGTATCTGAGGGAAGTTCTAGGCAGAGGGAATGTTAGCAAAAGGTTCAGGGTTGGAGAAATGCTACAGAGAATATTCCAGTTCATTTCTCCTTGTGCCCATGAGCAAGTGCTTCCTCAGAGTATACAGTGGGGAGTGGAATTGCTTGGTTGCAAAGTATGTACACCTTCAAAGATACTTCATATAGCCAAATTGCTCTCCAAAGAGGTTATACCAATTTGTAATACCACCAGAAGTATGAAAGTTCCAATTATTTCATAACCTTGTCAGCACTTGGTATTGTCAGCCTTTTTTATTTTGCCCATAAGATGGTGTGAAATTATACCTTTTTTTTTTTTTTTTTTTTTTTTTTTTTTTTTTTTTGAGATGGAGTTTCACTCTTGTTGCCCAGGCTGGAGTGCAACGACGTGATCTTGGCTCACTGCAACCTCCGCCTCCCGGGTTCTAGCGATTCTCCCGCCTCAGCTTCCTGAGTAGCTGGGATTACAGGCATGTGCTACCACACCCAGCTAATTTTGTATTTTTAGTAGAGATGGGGTTTCTCCATGTTGGTCAGGTTGGTCTCGAACTCCCAACCTCAGGTCATCCGCCCGCCTTGGCATTATTCCCATTTTTAACATGTGTTTTTCTGATTTTCTGAGAGTTGAACATCTTTTCATATTTTAGTAGCCCTTTAGGTTTCCCCTCCTCTGTGACTTTCCTGTTCATACCCTTTGCTCTTTTTTTTTTTTTTTTTTTTTTTAATGAAACAGGATCTCACTCTGTTGCTGGAGTGCAGTGGTGTGATCTCAGCTCACTGCAGCCTCAAACTCCCAGGCTCAAGTGATCCTTCTGCCTCAGCCTCCCCAGTAGCTGGGACCACAGGCACGTGCCACCATGTTCAGCTAATTTTTGCACTTTTTGCAGAGAAGGGGTTTCACCATGTTGCCTAGGCTTATCTTGAACTCCTGGGCTCAAGCAGTCCTCCCACCTTGGCCTCCCAAACTGCTGGGATTACAGGCATGAGCCACCGCACCTGGCCTGCTCATTATTTTTTTAAATTGAATTGTCTTTCTCTTATTGATTTTTAGAGTCCTTCACATATCTTGAATATTAATACTTTGTCTAATATCTGCATTGTAAATACCTTCTGTCAGTCTGCAACTTATATATCAGTGATAGTTAATGGTGTTTTTAAAAGAAAGAAGAGTATTTAATCTTAATTTTATCAAATTTTTTCAAACTTTTCCTTATGATTTTGTTTTCTGTGTCATGTTTAGGCAATTATTTCTTATTCCAAGGTCATACAGGTTTCTCATTTATTCACTCATTCACTTATTTATTTGACAAATATACTGAATGCGTACTTTGTGCCAGGTACTGTTCTAGGCTTGGCAGAAACAACTGTGAGTAAGACAAAAGACCCAGCCTTAATGACTTAGATTCTAGTGTGGGAGAGAGACAATAAACAATAGATAAATAGAAAATAAAACATGAAAAGAAAGCAAAATACAGAGATAAAGAGAAACCAATGGGCTTCTATGTTAGAGTGGTCAGGAAAGGCCTCCCTGAGAAGGTAACATTCAGCAGAAAACAGAATATGATGAGGGAGCAAGAAATGGGAATATCTAAAGAGAAGAACATTCCAGGCAGGGGAAACAGCAAGTCCAAAGGCCCTAAGATGTTGGTGTGATTGATGGGTTATAGAACAGTTGAGAAAATGGCTAGTGTGGCTAACTGGCATACATAAGGGGAAGAGTGGTAAGTGCTTACTTAGAGAAGTAACCAGGGATTTTATTCTGTGATGAGAAGCCACTGGAGGACGTTAAGCAGGGAACTGATTTACTTTTCAAATGTTCATTATGACTACTATCATAACATCCAGGAGGCAAAAACGGGAGCATGTAGACGGGTTAAGAGTTTATTGCTATAGTCTAAATGAAAACCGATGGTGACTTAGACCAGGGCAGTAGCAGAGAAAATTGTGAGAAGTGGTCAGATTCACACTATACAACATGACCCCAAAAAGCACAGGCAACAAAAACAAAAACAGACAAATGAGATAGCATCAAACTTAAAAGTTTCTGTACAATAAAGGAACCAATTAACACAGTGAAGAGGCAACTCATAGATTGGGAGAAAATATTTGCCAATCATATATCAGATAGGGGGCTTATATCCAAAATATATAAGGAACTCAATAATAAGAAAACAAATTACTCGAACTACTCAATAATAAGAAAATTAAAAACTCTATTAAAAAAGGCAAAGGACATGAATAGACATTTCTTAAAAGAAGACACATAAATGGCCAATAGATATATGAAAAATGCACAATATATTTTGAAGTTAGACCTCGTAAGATTTTCCAGTGGATTTGATGAGGATGTTAGCACTATTTTCTTAAATGGGAACATTGCAGGAGGAGAAGTTTTGGTGGGAAAATGAATACTTTGTTTTTGATCATGCTAATTTTGAGATGCCTATTAGAGGTCTAATTTGAAACTTTTTTTTTTTTTTTTTTTTTTTTTTTTTTTTTTTTTTTTGGTAGAGAAGGGGTTTTGCTTTGTTACCCAGGCTAGTCTTGAACTCCTGCCCTCAAGTGATCCCCCTGCCTTGGCCTCCCAGAGGGCTGGGATTACAGGTGTGAGCCACCTTGCCCAGCCAGCCAAGTTGAAATTCTGAACTGAATGTTGAATATATGAGTGTGGAGTTTAGGGAATAGATAGAGATGTAAATTTGAAAGTCACTAGCATAATGTTTCTTGCCTTAAATTCTCATATATTTTCCTCTAAAGGTTCTGTGCTCTTCCTTCCTTCCTTCTTTCTTTTTCTTTTTTTTTTTTTTTTTTTTTTTTGATGGAGTTTTACTCTTGTTGCCTAAGCTGAAGTGTAATGATGCAATCTCAGCTAACTGAAACCTCCACCTCCCGGGCATAAGCGATTCTCCTGCCTCAGCCTCCCTAGTAGCTGGGATTACAGGTGCCTGCCACCATGCCCAGCTAATTTTTGTATTTTTAGTAGAGATGGGATTTCACCATGTTGACCAGGGTGGTCTCGAACTGCAGACCTCAGGTGATTCACCCACCTGGGCCTCCCAAAGTGCTGGGATTACAGGTGTGAGCCACTGTGCCTGGCCTGCTTTTGCTTTTTCATGTTTAGGTCTTTAATCCATTTGGAATTAATTTTTTTATATAGTGAGAGAAAAAGATTGAACTCTCCCCTCCCTGTGCCCATGAGTAGCCTTTCCCCCACTGGTTTGAAATGTCAGATATCAGATTTAAACAGCACAGATCTGTTTTCTGGGTTCTCTATTCTTTTAAGTTGGTCAATGTGACTATCAAAGGTTCATTATCACTGCTATCATAATATCCAGGAGGCAAAAATGGAAGCAAGAAGACTGGTTAAGAGTTTATTGCTATAGTCTAAATGAGAAGTTATAACTTAGAACAGGGTCTGTGCAAATACTACATGTCTTAATTATTACATGATTCAGTCAGGGCTTAGCGCAAGAACAAGAACAACTCTAGATATTTCAAGCACAAAGGAATTTACTACAGGGAATTTGATGCTTACAGAGTTGTTGGAAAGGCTAAAAAGAGCAGGAGTCAAATATGGCTCACCCACTCAGTCTTGTAAGACGGCACCCCAGCCTCACAAGGTGTTGTCTCCCAGCTGGCTGTGTAACTCTCTTGGTTAGACCATTCTACCAGTCCATAGTGTCAGCTGGGATTACAGGCATGAGCCTCCGCACTTGGCCCTCTAGGTATCTTAAAGTCAATCTTATCTCATATTATAGCATCTATTCTGGCCAGGGCTGTAATCCCAGCACTTTGGGAGGCTGATGCGGGCAGATCACCTGAGGTCAGGAGTTCAAGATCAGCCTGGCCCATATAGTGAAACCCTCTCTACTAAAGATACAAAAAAATTAGCCGGATGTGGTGGCATGTGCCTGTAATCTCAGCTACTCAGGGGGCTGAGGTGGCAGAATCACTTGAACCCAGAAGGTGGAGGTTGCAGTGAGCCGAGATGAGCACCACTGCACTCCAGCCTGGGCAACAGAGTGAGATTCCATCTCAAAAAAAAAAAAAAAAAAAAGAGATTTATTCCAGTGGGGGCAAAAACACTGCCTTCTGCATGATGGAGGGGGACCACTATAATCAACTCGCCTTGGCTGGTCCCCATAGTTAGAATGCCATATGGCTCGTTATTGGTCTCTGCTGTTGGCAGATTATCTCTTAGGAGACATAGTAGCAAGATCTGCCATGGTGACAGAAAATACGTTTTGTTGAGCCCAGGCATAATTTCCAACTTGCCATCACAGCTACTGTGCTAATGAGTCCTTTTAGCAATTCCTGGGTGGCTTGATAAAGAGGCTGACTGACATTTGCAGAACCAGGTCATCTCGTCCACCCAATTACCAAGACCTGTCAGTGCCCTTTGGTGAGTGAACATTCACCAATTTGTAGTTTTGTTGATTCTCCCTCGTGTATTTTTGTTTCCTAATTTTCACTCTTACATTGATTATTTCTTTCCACCTTTTTTGGTGGCAAGGGGAGGTTGCTGTGACATTATTTTTGTAATTTCTTGAGTTGGAATCTTAGCTCTATTTTTTCTTTCTTCTCTTCTAACGTATTACGGCTATAAATCTACTTTAAATGCTACTTTAGCTGTATTCCACATTTTCTAAAGATAATTTTTTAAAGCAGTTTTAGATTCACAGCAAAATTGAGAGGAAGGTAGAGAGATTCCCCATATACACCCTGCTGCACACACGCATAGGCTCCCCCATTATCAAAATCCCTCGCCAGAGCAGTAGATTTGCTATAATTGGTAAACCTACATCAACACATCATGATCACCCAAAGTCTTGGTGCTATTAGGGTTTGCTCTTGGTGCTATTTCCACATATTTTGATTGTGTATTTTCTTTATTGTTCAGGCTACATTTTATCTAATTTCCATTATTAATTATATTTTGAAATCTGTTCCTAAATTTCCAAGCTTTGGGAATTTTACCTTTCTGTTACTGATATCTAAATTAATTGTTTGTGTTCGGAGACATGCGGCCTGTATAATACTGATTCTTTTTATTTGTTGAGATTTGTTTTGTGGTCCAGTGCATGGTCAATTTTTGAAATGTTCTCTATGTTCTTTAAACAACTATATATTCTGTAACTGCTGCATAAAGGATTCTATGTACATCTATCAGAACATGTCAGAACCTGCTGATTAATTGTGTTATTCAAATCTCCCGTGTCTCTACTAATTTTTGTCTGCCAATTTATCAATATACTAGAGAGCCATGACTTTTAAAATATTCAGCTATCATGGTGAATTTAGCAATTGCTCCTTTTTTTTTTTTTTTTTTTGAGATGGCGTTTCGCTCTTGTTGCCCAGGCTGGAGTGCAATGGCGCATGCAATCTTGGCTCACTGCAACCTCCGCCTCCCAGGTTCAAGCGATTCTCCTGCCTCAGCCTCCTGAGTAGCTGAGATTACAGACATGTGCCACCATGCCCAGCTAATTTTGTATTTTTAGTAGAGATGGGGTTCTCCATGTTGGTCAGGCTGGTCTCGAACTCCTGACCTCAGGTGATCCGCCCACCTCGGCCTCTCAAAGTTCTGGGATTACAGGCATGAGCCACCCCGCCCAGCTTGCAATTGCTTCTTATAGTTTTGTTTCATGTATCTGAAGTGGTTACATTAAGGTAAAGAATTGCTATATCGTCCTGGTGAACAGTTACTTTTATGATTATATAGTAACTACGTTTTTAAAATCTTAAAGTCTTATTTTTTATTGTGGTACAATATACATAAAATATAATTTGCCACTTTACCATGTTTAAGTGTGCAGTTCAGTGACATTACTACACACAGGCATATTGTTGTGCAGCCGTCACACTACCCACTTCCAGAATGTTTTCTCATCTCAAACTAAAACTCTGTACCCATTAAACACGAACTCCCATTATACTCTCCTCCTAGCCCCTAGTAATCACTATTCTATGTGTCTTAAAAGAAATTTTTTTTGGGTAAAGATAGAGTCTCACTATGTTGCCCAGGCTGTCCTCAAATTCCTGGCCTCAGGTGCTGGGATCCTCCTGCCTTGGCCTCCCAAAGTGCTGGGATTACTGGTGTGAGTCACCACACTTGGCCCTCTATATATCTTAAAGTAAATTTCGTCTCATATTAGTGTAGCAATACTATCTGATTTGTTATCTTTGTCCGTTTTTTTACTCTTAGCCATTCTATGTCATTATGACTTATAACAGCACATAAATAAATATTTTTATCCCATCTGACAATTCCTATCTTTTAGCTGGTGAGTTTAGTTCTTTTACACTTGTTGAGTTTACTGACAAATTTTGTTTTATATATACCATCTTATTTTGTGCTAATATTTTCCATGCATCTCTCTTCTTGCTTTCTACTGAAATGAAAGTTTTTAAAATTCATTTTCTCGTTTATTGACTTGAAAGTTATATATATTCTATTTCTACTTCTTTCATGATTTGCCTTAATTTTAAATTAAAAATAATCATAATGGCTTAATCAATATTTCTACTCCCCTTATAATATAGTTCAAGAGCCTTGGAATACTTTAACTCTGATTATATATCTCTCATATATGTTATTGTTGTTGAGTATTATAATGCCATCTTATTTTCGTGTTCCCAAATTAACCACTGTTATTATTGTTTGTACAGTCAATGCTTGTTTAGATATACTCACATGTTTTCCAATTTCTTTACTCACCATAAGTATTTTCCAAGCTCCTATTTTTATCTCATTTCTTTCTTATGGGTGGAAATTTTCATCAGCAAATTTCCTGAAGAAAATTCCTTCAGTGAAAGGTTTATTTGTGATAAGAAATCTGTCTCGTTTGTCTGGAAATTTATTTATTTTATTTCTACTCTTGAATAATAGTATAGCTGAGTGAAGAATTCTTGATGGGTTTTTCACTCTGCACTTTGAATAAATTATTCATTGTCACCTGTTCTGTATTGTTGATTTTGGAAAGTCTATTGTGAATATAATTGTTGTTATATTGAATGTATTTTTCTCTCTGACCTTAGAATTCTTTCATTCATGGCAATATACATGGGTATAAATTTAGTTTAATTGATCCTGCTGAGGACTTGTATTATCTAAATCTGAGGATTCATGTCTTCTATTAATTCTGGTAAATTCTCACCCATAATCTCTTTGAATGTTGCCTCCCCCAGTTTTCCTTGTTTTCTCCCCCAAGAACTTGTAATATGTCTATGTTGCACCTTTTTATTCTCCAGTTTTTTTTTTTAGCTTCTAATATTTCCTACCTTTTTATCTGCTTGTGCAATCTACTGGAAAATTTCAGCATAACTCTCCTCCAACCATAATTCTCTTGTTTACCTATGCCTAGATCTGTTTTTGTCATCCATTTAGTGGTTTTTTGTTGTTGTTGTTGTTGTTGTTGTTTTTGAGACACAGTCTCGCTCTGTTACCCAGTTTGTAGTACAGTGGCGTGATCTCAGCTCACTGCAACCACTGTCTCCTCTGTTCAAGCGATTCTTGTGCCTCAGCCTCCCCAGTAGCTGGGGCTATAGGCGTGCGCCACCATGCCTGGCTAATTTTTTGTATTTTTAGTAGAGATGGGGGTTTCGCCGTGTTGGCCAGGGTGGTCTCAAACTCCTGGCCTCGAGTGATCTGCCTGCCTTGGACTCTATTTAGTTTCTTTTTAAACTTAAAAAAAGTTTGAAGTATAACACACATATATAAAAGCACCTAAAACATAAATGTATTATTGAAATAATTACTGTATTTGAGTTACCGATCAAGAAATAAAATGTTGCCAGACTCCAAGTGCCTTCCACGCACCCCTTACTGATCACAGCTCTCTTCCTTTTCACTAAAGGTAACCATAACCCTGACATTTATGAGAATCATGTCTTTGCTTTAAAGAAAAATAAAAGTTCTACCACATTCCTAACAATTAATATGCATTCTTAAACAATACAGTATATTTTCTTCTTTTCTGAACTTTTTTAGTTTTTTGAGACAGGGTCTTGCTCTGTTGCCCAGGCTGGAGTGCAGTGGTGCAGTCATGACTCACTGCAGCCTCGTCCTCCTGGGCTCAAGCAATCCTCCCACCTCAGCCTCCCAAGTAGCTGGGATTACAGGCACACTCCACAACTCCTAGCTAATTTTTGTGTTTTTTGTAGAGATGAGGTTTTGCCATGTTGCCCAGGCTGGTCCTGAACTCCTGATCTTAAGCAATCTGCCCGCTTCTGCCTCCCAAAGTGCTGGGATTATAGGTATGAGCCACTGCATCCAGCCTTCTTTTCTGGACTTTTAAAAATAATAAAAACCGTATGTAAGTTTTTGTGTCTTGATATTTTGACCAATATTATATATTAATTATTCACCTCTATTGTTGTGTTTGGCAGATGTTCATTCATTTTTGTGTGTTTATAAAATATTTTACTGTCTAATATACTAAATATTTAGCTGTTTTACTGCTATAAACATTTTTTGTTTCCAGTTTGGAGCTGTTATGAACAATGCTGCTATGAACATTATGGTATCTGCTTAGTCCATTTTGTGCTGCTATAACGGAATCCGTGAGACTGGGTAATTATAAATAACAGAGATTTATTTTTTATAATTCTAGAGTCTGGGAAGTCTAAGGTCAAGGGACCCACATCTAGGGAGGGCCCTCTTGCTGAGTTATCACATGGCAGAAGATGGAAGGGCAAGAAAGCAGGGGTACTGAACTCATCCCTTTATCAGAAACTGGCTCCTGAGATAACTAACCCACTCCCACAATAACATCATTAATCCACTCATGAGGGCAGAGCCCTCATGACCTAATCATCTCTTAAATGTCCCACCTCTCAACACTATTGCATTGTTCATTTCAACACATGAACTTTGGATGACACATTCACACCATAGCAATACCTGTATACTAGTGCATACAGATGTGCATTCTTATAGTTTAAATACTTAGAAATACAATTGTTGGGTCCCAAGGTATGCATGCCTTCAATCTTATCAGATAATGCCAGACTGTTTTTCAAAGTTGTACTAAATTACACGCCTGTCAACAGTATGTGAGCAACCCCATTCCCCAACAATCTTATCAATGCTCGGTGTTATTATTTATATGATCTTTTAATTTGACCCAGTCTGGTGGGTACATAACAGTATCTTATGTAGCTTTACTTTCTAATGAGTAATTTCATAAATCGACAATTAAATGATACACTTCTATCCACTTGATTTTTATTCTTAACGACTCTCCTAGATATGGTCTATTGGCGTTCAACATCCTTCTCATTCTCTTCTATTTAACTTTTCATATAAGAGGATCTAGAAAGCAAAACCAGCAAATACCTACCTACATTTCCCAGGTTTGGGATACAAATTAGTTTCCACCAGAAAGATGTAGCCACGAAAAATTTAGAGTGCAGAAGCAAGGTGGGGGCCACCTTTCTGAGGCATCACTTTTAGTGCTGCATCTATCTTTGCTAATGTGAAAGGCAGGTATAATAATGACAATAAGTTGACCTGGACTTGCACTCCTCCAGCGCATTCAGTGATTTGTAAGCACCTAATTCCCTGCTGTTTAAAATACGTAGAGAAATTTCTTTTCAATCTGGACTCTGGCTGATACAATGACAATTGTACTTCACATAATTTAAGATACTCTCAAAGGTAAGAAGCACCATTATTTCACTGACACTAAGAAAGCCATTGTTGCAATTAAACTATGACAAGTGCTTTCTTGACACTTAGAATTTTCCTCTAACTATTTAAAGAGTTATTTTATTTTATTTTATTTGGAGACACATTTTGCTCAGCCACCCCAGCTGGAGTGTAGTGGCACAATCATAACTCACTGTAGGCTTGAACTCCTGGGCTCCAGCAATCCTCCCATGTCAGCCTCCCAAAGTGCTGGGATTACAGGTGTGAGCCACTGTGCCCAGCCTAAAGAGTCATTTTAGACTTTAGACATAGGTTTTATAATTTATAATTTATAATCTCTCCCTTTACCAGTGGACAGATATTTTTCCTACCCTTTATTTGGGCGGAACTTTGATTCTTATTTCTACATATGACCATTAAAACCCTTTGGTTGCCAAGATCAGCAACTACCTCTAAACACACTCCAGGGAAGCTCCAGGATCAGCTCCCACATTTGCCATCCAGGTTTTTAGTTCTCTTCTTATTTTTGGTTCCTTGGAGGATTTTTCTTTTTTTTTCTATCAAGCTCAGCTGTGCATTTAAAAGAAAATTTTGTATTTTGGCTGCTGTTTCTAGGTGCTTTATAGTAAAATATTCTAGTTTGTTTTAATGCTAGAAACACAAGTCCATCTCATTACTATGGACTATAACATTTCCATTTAACAAATGAGAAAATTAAGGCTCATAGAAGTTAAATAATTTCTCCAAATTCACACAGATAAAAAATTGTGGGACCAAGATTCAAACTGAGATTTTTTGTGTCTAAAACTCATTCTCTTAGCATTGAACCACATCTAGGAAGCCTTGCTTTAAATTTTCTGATACTACAGTGATCATTTGTATACTTCCAGCTAATTGAATGATTACATTCCTATCTATTATAACAGACTTGAGTTAATTTGTACTTTACCAAAATGCCACAATGAAACTGATGAATTTCTGACTGTGATATTTTTTAAGTAGACTTCTGGGCTTGGAAGCCACTTTAAAGGGGCATCTTGCCATCCGCTTGCTTCAGACAGAGCCAACCTCCAGCCATTATTCACAGTCTTCGATAGATGATCATTTCCCTGGGATCTCAGGTACAATAGAAGACAAACTATAAATTTTTAAAATCAAACTCTTGGCCTTAGTGAGTCTCACTGGCAGGGTTTTTCTTCCTTAATTCTGAACTAATTCTCTCCTTCTGCACCTCCAGCCACTCTGTCCATGGGAGAGGGACAAAAGAACTTTCCTTGCCCTCTTTACATAGCATATCTGCCCCTCCCCATTACTGAGTAACCACATACCCCTATGGGATTACTCAAATCCTTTCAGCTTTCTCTTCTTTCCTCCTTTTTGGTCATGAATTTTGTCCTTGGCTGTAACTCCTGGTGAGTTATCTCCCATTAATGATGCTGACATACAGGACCCAGATAAAGTGCTATACAAATGCTAAGTAATCACATCCAGGTTTGACTTTGTGACACAAGTTATCTCAGGCTGCTGTGTTATGAGATCAGCCCCCTGTTGACATTCAAGATGAAGTTTACCAGCTGCAAACCCTTTTTTTTTTTTTTTTTTGCCATGGAATATTGTGACAAGTGTTAATTCTCTACCAGGGGCCTTGAAAAGAAAGCATGCGGCCCTGTCGGACGGTGGGAGGCAAGGGGAGGGAGAGCATTAGGACAAATACCTAAGATATGTGAGGCTTGAAACCTAGATGATGGGATGATAGGTGCAGCAAACCGCAAACCACCATGGCACATGTATACCTGTGTAAGAAACCTGCATGTTCTGTACATGTATCCCAAGACTTAAAGTAAAATAAAATAAAATAACAAAAAAAGAAAAGAAAGCATGCTATTATTTGATGGTCTGTCTGTTATTCAATATACATATACATGTAGAATATTAAGGTATATTAGTATATACTATAGACTTTCAGAATGTGGCCACTCCAGGAGACCTAAGCAAATTCTCTTGCTGGGTATTGGTGGTGGGGGTGAGACAGATTCAGAGAGAAAAGGGCCCAAGCATCTCTTATAGTGGAAGTGGGCACACCCATAACAGACAGAGTGGATCTGCTTAAAATGTAAAAAAAAAAAAAAAAAAGTTTTGACTAACCAATGTCAAATGGCCAACGTACTTAATTTTTTTTCACTGACTTAACTAAATCATCTCATTGTTGTGGCATTCTGTCATAATCAAAGCACTGATTTCCAAGATTTGTGTGAAACAGGTGACTACAGACCTGTTCATTCTCAGGTTTTGAAAGATAAACTTTTCTGTCACTAACTCCTTAGTCCTTACAATGTCAAAAATCATATTTGGAGTTTTGTCATTAGAAAACAGAACTGAAACATTGTTTGGACATTTTGTAGACAATTGTGGTCGTCCTCTAATTTTCTAGGCACTTGGATAATATGCGTGAGAGACAGAGAGAGATCTTACGTGTGTGTGTGTGTGTGTGTGTGTGTGTGTATCCTAAGACTATAGCTAGAAGAAACTTTAGATTTTATAGACAACTTTCACACTTAATAGAGGAAGAGTCAGAGTCAGACAGATGACTTACTGAAGAATATTTTGCTATTAGGAGACAGATGTGGACTAATAATCCTTGTCTTTTGACTCCAGTGGGATTCAGTGCACTTTCCTATACAGTACACATGCTAGTAGGGGCTAGAGACTGGGACTAATAGTCCCAGTTAATAGTTCTTTCAGAAAACGAGGCATTATGTTGCTTGAAGGAGTTGGTAAGCCGGCATTCTTTCTTATAGACAAAAGAATAGATAAGATGATTTAAATACCATTTCAAATCTACTTTTCTCTTAGTCTTTCCTACAGCATACCTATGATATGGATGGCAGTTATTCAATAGAATTTGTGTCTTTTCCATATTTAAAATATGTCTTTGTATATGTGCACTTCTAATATTCAAATGAATATTATTCAACATCTGCATGTGTGTATGTGTATATGGTGTAGAAGGCTTTGTATTATGTTTTCCTCCATGGGTGTGTATTATTCTAACCCTCTTATGAGTCTGCCTACTAATTTAATGTATTAGTTTACAGTTACATCATTTCCATACTTTTCTAAAGTGCTTCAGATGCAGCCCAATCAGAACATAAAAACACATGTGCAAGCAGCCTTACACACACACACACTTGCACACAAGGAGACATATATAGACATGTGCTACCACACATTTCCTAGATCTTCCTTGCATACCCCTGCTATAGCTGGGCAGACATTATTGTCACTTCAGGCTGGAACAAGTGAAGCAGCCTGCTTTTTCTGTTTTATGCTGTACAGCTGATGACAGATAACTGCATCACCCTCATCTGCTTAGACTTTTCCTCTTTTCTAAAGGGCGGCCAGAACAAAAGCTTCTTCCTATCAGCATTTTTGTCAGAAACAGCTTTTCCCAGAAATCCCTATTTGGTTCATACTATCCTGCCAGATTTACAGTTCCTCGGCTTCCCAGCCTCTTCTCCCTGACTCCCTAATGTAGAATTTCTGCTCAGCCAGATGACTGCCTTCTCTCCAGCAGCACATACCTTGTCCTCTCCAGGCTCTAAACTGCACAAGCCATTGCCCAACCTGGGACACAAGTCTTTTCCTACTTCTCCCTTGGGCCCCTTTTCTGCTCTCCTTCCCAAGTGTCTCTCCCCTCTGAAGGGATGACTGCCTTGTCTGATTCATCTCGCTTCTGCTGCAGCTCCCGCTCCTCCTCCCTGCATGGTTGTCCCTCATTTCTCTTGTCACTCAATCTTCTCACCTTTCTTTCTGCCTGGGTCCTCAGTATATGCTCCATCTCCCTGCACAGATGGGGTGTGGCTTCCCACATTCAGGAATTGGCTTTGTCTCTTGTTTCCTGGTGCTCCCCTCCCCCAGCCCAGGCAATGCCTTGTTCTTGACAGAGTGTTGACTGACAGACTGGCTGAAGTTGAAGCTCAGCCTTAATACTTCTCCCGTCTCTTTTCTTCATTAATTTGATGTGTTTGGCATCGCCTCTGCTGCTGGAGGGGTGTTTTCTAGGAGGCAGAAGAGTGTCGGAGGCCTTGCTCCTTTTCCTTCCCTTCCCAGATAGACTAGTATTTCAACCTGACAGCTCCCAGCCGGTCCTCTGGCTATGGAGCATTGAGTGTTTATTTTCCTGATGTTTTTATTCCAAAGTCTTTGCCAGGGTCATGTTGTTGAAATCCGCCAAGTGACAGCAGCCCCTGACCCTGCTACTGAATCCGAACACAGTTTACGGGTACAGCTGTTGTCAGAAAATTACAGAAGCCAAAGGCAAAAAAAAGAGGCTTTGAGAGGTCATCTTGGATATGCCCCTGTTTCCAGTCTAGTTTCCTCTCAGGTAAATTAGAAAAGACCTAGTTTCAAAGTGCTACACAAGGGAAATGGATGTCCCACTCTTCAATCCCACTCCATTATCTAGCGATTCCCACCGTTAGAGTGTGTTTCATTATATGGACCCACAACCTCGCCTTTGAATGCCAGGCCCTTTCCACTTCTGTTGTTGCCAGAAAGTTGATGATGATGAATATAACCCACCATATACTTGAAAAAGAACATTAGATTAGAAATAATCCAGAGAAAGTGGTCATCCATGACCAAGTGGTCATCCGTGATGGATAATTCAATCTTCAGCACAATCTACATTCTTTCCAAAGACCAGAGTAATTTCCAGACTGACTTAACTGTTAACCATGAACATCCAAAATCCTCCCTGGCTCACAGTGGTAAGTAGGCTTCCAAGTCTGGATTAGTCTTACCCTTAGATTTAAATGTTTTTTATCTGCCCACATCCCACTCTATGGCTCTTCCCCCAGCCCAGGCTGAGAGAGTGCTGGTGCCACTCAGTGGTGTCCACACATAATAAGGGTCTGTGTAATGCCAAGCAACCGGTTGTAAGCAAGAGAAAAATGTTATCTGGCTAATCCATCCACTTGTTAACATCTATTTGGATATTTGGAAATAATCCAATGAAGGACTGAAGTTTTCCTTTGTCAGCATGTAGACAGTCCTAAAATATCGTGGTCAAACAATGTCCATAGACAAAGTTAACTGCATCATTAACACTTCTTTTTTTCACTTGGCATGCTATATCTGACAGGCTTTCTCCCCACCTGGTGACCCAACGCTGGCCTGAGTGGCTTGGGACTCATTATAAAGAGAGATGCCAATGTCTCAAAAGTGCCAGAGAGTCTGGCAGACTGCCTAACTATAAGGCAGCTGCTGTGATTTCCATAAGAGAATAAGCAGAATGCAAAACAAAACTGCAAGAAGGAGGCTGCCCAGTTCTTGGTGTTGGCAAGGGCCAAAAAAGCAGGAACTCATTTCCTCATCTCCTGTGACTGGGTCTAGCCTACATATCCAGGGACTAGGAGGGAGAAATTTGGGTGATCCAAAGCAAAAGAATGTATTCTCATCAGCTCTGGAAAAAAATGCTTTTGTGCCAGCTGTTTTTCCAAGGGACAAACTGGAGCTATTACCATACAATCTAGTGAAATGAATGGTGGTTCTTTACTTAGATCTGGAAATATATCAAACTGAATAATTCAGGAAATCTATGGTTTTGGTAGTGAGTTGCCAAAACTCTGCTTTATTTGGTGCTATGCAGTTTCCACTATAGTAGCCCTGATCTACTTGGCTTATCTCTACAATTCAAACACTAGAAAACTGTTTGAGCCAATCCTTCACTCTCTTCATCCCTTGAAACCCTAGTGAGTCGGAAACAACAGATAAGGGTGGGGGGGGGGTGGTGGCGGGGAAGAAGAGAAACACAAGATTAAAAAATTACCCCTCTTACCTTCTATACACATCTAGGCTAAAGCAACCCTGAGCCAGGGAAGGAAGAAAATATCACATTAAACCGAGCTCAGAGTCTTGAAGCTACATTGCACTGGACATTCGCTCTAAGATTTGAAATTGTCTATATGACTTGAAGTTGTTATAGGATTGTCTATTACCTAAGAGCAAGCAGAAGAGTCTGGGGCCCCCTGCAGTTTTAATCCAAGAGCCAAGAAGTGTTAGCTAACATCCATTGACATTGATAAAGGGTGACAGAACACAAAAATGAAATTGTATTTTGCCTTTTAAAGAGTAAAGGATGGACTGGGATATGATAGTAAATAAACCCCAAAACATATAGTCACTTAAACACAATAGAAACTTATTCCTCCCTCAGGTAAAGTCCTAGGCAGATGATTCTTGCCAGTGGGTGGCTACCCTCTCCATGTGCTTCAGGGATCCAGGCTCTTCCTATCGTGTGGCTGAACTATTCCCTAGGGTGCCATGGTGGACATCCTCACAGAGGAAGAGGACAGAGAGCATGGAGGAGAATGGGAACACACCCACTTGTTAAAAGCTTTGGCCAGGAAATGGCACATCCATTTCATTAATTAGAACTAAGTCACACATCCATATGAAACTGCAAAAAAATGCTGGGGCTGTAGTCCAGCTGCAGGCCCAGGATTTGGAGGGAGCATTTGCTATGTCTTTATAATGGTTGAAATTTTACTGGCTTCTGTGTCCAGTGGCAAATTTGGATATAGAAGATCCTCATGGGGTACCAGAGGTTCAACCATCATAGGCAGCAATCTTATGAGAGTACTTCTTTCTCCAAAAGGAAGGTCATCACTCCCCAAAGGGACTTTTCTCCCAATGGTGCAGGTTGATGGATGGTGGGGAGAAAAAAGGGACTGGGAGAGAAAAGGATTTCTGTGAAAGACCAGAGCAAAGTAGCCATGCTCAGCTGCCTCTTGAAGATAAGGAAGGCTCCTGTAGCTTGACTACTGAGACCTACTCGCAGGAGATTTGTTCCTTCCCCCAGTGGAACTTCTCATCTCTTGTGTAATGAATATGCACCTGAAACTCCTAGGTCTCAGAGAGCCTGGAAGTGAACACGACCCTAAAAAATCCTCGCTACCGGAAACAATCTGGTAAAATGTGCCACTGGACACAGAAGCCAGTAAAATCCATGAAGGCAGAAGAATTGCCTGGCCCTTCAACCCCAAATAAAATAAACATATTTTACATCTTTTTAATTCCAAAACTGGATTCAATTTTTTAAAGTGCCGCATTCTGGTGAGATCAGAAGACACTTCTGGCAAGAACGAGGTCATTACAAGAAGAGTTTGACTATTTATAATAATAATAATAAAAAACACCCGCCGCCCTTGGATTCTCACTCGGGGTGGGGAGCGAAGAGCTTTGCAGGACCCATCAAGGAAAGCAAAGATTCCGGCAACACAATTCCCCCTGTTAACTATATTCCCGGCCTCTATGTCGCTATTTAAACTAAAAGGGCGTCTCCATTCTCCCCCAGAGGTACCGTTCTACAGCCACACTCACTACTTTATCCATGTCTGTGTGCAGTGAGCATTTTTCTGTTCTTCTAGTTTCACTGGAGTTTTATTTTATGCACACTTCCCCTGCCCCATTTCTTGTGACCAGCTGGACCGCATGCTGGAAAAAAAAAAAAAAAAACAAAACAGGAGAGATGGGAAGGTCCCTCTGATTCCAAAGCAGAACACAACCAACGCTTCCTAAGTAAATGAAAAGGACTTGGAGAAGACATAACACTTCAGTGTAGACACTTAAGTTGAAATTTCTGCCCTGTCGTTCCAATGCCATGATGGAGAAGGACCCCTAAAATCGCCTTTGGCGTGTGCAGCTCTGAGCGTTACAACGATGCAAAGTGCGGTCTTTGGAGGCTGTGGGAGTCAGCAACCCCTCAATTCACTCTCGCCGTTCCTTCTCTCCAGTCTGAGCGAAAGCCAGGTCCGAGGGCTTCGAAGATCTGGGGGACCCAAGCTGCTCACCAGTGGCGGGAAACGAGCGGGCTCAGCTGGCGGGGCCGCGTCCCCTAGCCACCGCCCGCCGGCCCGCTGCTCTGGCCTCCGGAGAAGCCTGGAGAGGGGCCTGCGCCTCTTGAAAAATGGCTTTTGGGGGCAGTAGGTCTCGGGAGGGCGACTGGGGGAAAGTGACTTGCCGTGGCTTCGAGTAGAGACGGTGGTGCGGGACCCAACTCCTGGGGAAGGCGGGGAGCGCTGGGCGGATGCCTGGCCCTAGTGCGGCGCCAACACATACAAGTACCGCTATGAATGTTTGAAAATGCAAGTTTCTCTCGGTTGATTTTTTTTTCCTTTAAATGTATCCCCCCTTCAAAAAAACAAAAAAACAAAACAAAAAAAAAAAACAAAAAACAAAAAACAAAGACGTGGACAGGCAGGCGCCACCTGGTCTGGGAGCTGAGGTTCGCGACAACTGCCGATTTCGTTTGGTTCAAGTTGAGAAAATAAGGGTCGTCCCGTCCCAGGCTGGGAGAGTGGGGACTTCCGTCTCTGGACTGTGCAAACCGTCTAGGGCTGCCTCCCAGACTGGCATGCTCTCCTCGCCGCCTGAAACCTAGGAAAGGTTCCCTGGAGACACTGGACTCCAGATCCCTGCAGGGCCGGAAGGAGAAAAAGCCCTGAATACCAGCCCACACCCCTCCAAGTCGGGAGCCCCCACGCTGTGGGGTGGGAAGGAGAAGACAAGTCCTCCGCCAAGAACTCCCCCACGCAGCTCCTGCCATTCCCTCCGCCTGATTTCTGCTGGAGGAGGTCGTCAGTTTGCAGGGGCAGAATACGAAGCCTCCGGGGAATTAGACAAGACAATATTCCTGAGCTCTTTGAATGACCCAAGTAGAGAAGAAAATTAAACAATGTAACTCGTCTCTCTGCAAGTAAAGATCTAGAGCGAGATTAAGACCCTCATCCCCGGCTTTTCCTCTGAAGCTCCCCCAGAATAAGCCCGCACGTTAGAGCTGGCTAGGTCAGGGAGTGCAAGAAGAGGTGCCTTCTCGACCTGGAGAAAGAGTACTCTCCCCCACAGTTTTTGATACTTGATGCTGAAGCTACCAAGTAAAGGTTGAAGAAATGGTGGAGAGGGAGGTGCGGGGTGGGGATGTTCCTCACTGTCCTAGGTATTTGTAACCAAGGTAGATTTTGAAGTTATTACAAACATGTTCCCTGTTCAAATAGCATGGACCCCATTCTCCAGGCTCCACTGTGTGAGGCGGGTTTACAGCCTCAAGGTTCTCCCTGAGGTTGGGGATAGGGAACAACGCTAATCCTGCATTATAAAATAAAAAATAAAATAAAATAAAATAAAATAAAATAAAATAAAAATCCTGAAAGGTTAATTATCGAACAATTCAGATAAGTCCTCCTCCCGTCACTCACCTTTCGATTATTTGAATAATTCAGGAAAATGCAAATTCTGATTGTTTGTGGAGACTCATCATCGCTGGACAGTAAAAAGAGAGAGAAACAAGGAAAATCTAATAGAG
The DNA here is from genome assembly GCF_028885655.2 of Pongo abelii. Taxonomy (NCBI): domain Eukaryota; kingdom Metazoa; phylum Chordata; class Mammalia; order Primates; family Hominidae; genus Pongo; species Pongo abelii. The sequence goes on from NC_071995.2 coordinate 51,727,831, forward strand.
AACAGCGCTCCAAGATGGTGAAATGGGTCTTCTGTGCATTTTTCCTTGTGTAGAAAGACAGAGTCGCCTTCCTGGGCATTATTTCCTGGAGGATATTGTATCTGTTGTGATAAAATGTATAGAGTTAGATCAAGTCACCCAAATGCATATATGTGTGTGTATATATATGTGTGTATATACACGAGAGAGAAAGAGAGAGAAGAGGGAACAAACATGGGTTTCTACTTGTGTCTATGAAAAATTTTATTTCTTGGCAGAAAGAATATTTGGGCTCCATTTTGTTTGTTTGTTCTTTGTTTTTTTCCAAGAAGATCATAGCTGGGTAGGACCAGACTCCTCCACATAGTTTTTAAGCTGAATATGTACTTGCAAAGTGAAGTTGGGGCATCACCCACATAGCCTTCAGGTGGAAACTCGACTTGAAACTACAAATTCAGATTTGTCTTCCAGGTGTACCGGGCAGAGCATCTGTGATCCCCTGTTGGCTTCACAACCTGATGAGTGAGCCGGGAGAAGCCAGGAGACTGCAGTGGGTGTTTCCAGACCTTACAAAGAACTCACTTTCCTAAAGGCTGAACTCAGAGCTAGACACCCTGAAGGATCAAGTCATCAAGGATCAAGGCGGAGTCATGTTTGACGGGGAGAGGGTTGGTTGGGCTTTCTTCTTCCCAGGATTAACCACATTGGGGAAACTTTTTTCAAGGGTGATGGTGAGGCTAAACTTTGACAGGTAGTGAATCCGCTTTTCTTACTGGTAACATTTGGAAGGAAAAATTCACCACTGTTTATGATCTTGCCCCTACTACTTAAAGTACAAAGCGTTTTAAAGATAAGACTTAAAATAGGAAATTTGTAGACCCCAGTGCACCAAGTTTAGAAGTAGATTTGAAACACGACCAACTGTAAGTGCATATTGTCATTGTAGGCTTCTGCGTAAGACATAACCATGCCATTTCATATGTATTATATTCAGCAAATGACAACAAATACACAGCCACATCAAAATTAATAATAAGATTCCTGAGAGCTGAATAATTTGCTTTCTTCATTTGCCGTTATTCCAGCTAAGATTAACCAGCTTTTCAGAAGTCTATTATCATGGTTTTTCTCCCTTTGGTTCCCAGCCCTTGCCCAGCACCTCCTACTTCCTCACATTTCTTTTTGTGCCTGAGATTCACTCAACCTTCTTTGACAAATCTTTATAGGTGTATGATTATCTTTGTCACACTTCCCTACCCCAAAACTGGGCATAAACAACAGAAAATAGTCTTTTTATTCCTTTGTTTCCCCATTTGGGAGGACCCCTTTCCACAGGGACCTGTGAAGGGAGAAGAAAGGGAAGGCTGATTCTTGGTCTTGGCAGTGGATGTTGCGAAGAGAAATTGGCGGTCAGGATGTGTCCCTCTGGAGGCACAGGGACCTAGCTCCCGACCCTCCTCTCCGCGTCTGTTCATACAAGCATGCTCATGAATGCCCAGGCCCTAGGGTGAGTCCCCTGTCTACCCACACACTCAGAGCTCTCCAGGAGCTTACTTGAGTCTCTCCTACCCCCACAAATAAATGTATCCACCTGTGTGCTCAGCAATAGGTGCACATAACGTGCACACAGGGCATCAATCAGGATTGCGTGTGTGACTATGCCTGCCCCACTGGACCTGCTCTAGCACCGGGCAGTGGAGCGGGCGCTTCCTAGTGCTGGCGCTCATCCTGCCGCTCTCTGGTCGGCCATTTATTGTCTTGTGGGGAAGGGCTTTCGCCAAGAAGCTTGGTCTGGGTTAGTGAAATAAAATACTAAACAATTACTATATGTAAAATTTTAAAACCAGCATATTAAAATAAACGAAGGAACTCTCTGTCTTGGGAGAAATCCACAGGAAAAGGAAGAGAAGGAGTTAGATGCTGGCGCCGAGTTCCTGGCGGAGCCAGGCGGCCGTGACTCCTCAGGCTGAGTGGAATCGCCATCCAGGCTCCGGAAGCGACCCGAATCCCAAAATCTGTGGAAGAAAATTGCGCTGAAAGAACAGAGCCAACCCCCCCGTCCTGCCAAGTTTGGCGAGATGGCAAGTTGGTTTCAGGAGCACAATGCCGCTAAATAATGCCTAAGAGAAAAATTCTCCCAGAGAATTGTCTGGGAGCAACAGCAAAGACATGGTGTTTTTATTCTCTTAGACATGGTATTTTTATTATCTATTAAAAATATAACTCTAAAAAGCATCTCTGCACTTACATATACCTACATACCATTTCCGTTTAATGGCTGACTGCATTAGAAAACAACATGAATGGAAATGCATTAACAAAACATCTGTACTAATACACATCTTTACCCACAGAACTATACGTTGGTCAAGCCTCCCCCCATCTCAGCGTGAGCATAAACACAGTTAAAGCCTTTAAACTTTTTAACTAAACATAACTATGTTGTCATATTCAAAGAATATATTATTTTAAAAATTGTAAGATTGTTATATGGATAATAAGGTAATCTTAATTATATGGATATGGGTATCTGAGGACACATTTCTTAAGTTAATATTTATCTGAAGTTCCTATAACACCAAACAAAACATATATTACATACTTTCTTGTCTAGAAATAAGTCTATAATAGATGAGAGGAATAAATCTGTATTTCTTCTTTGGAGGGAAATTCATTAATAAGCCAAGCACTGAAAAGAGAGCTACAAGTGCTTTAAATCACAAATACAGGCTATAGCAGACTATTCTCCCAAGGCCTCGGAGTAGGAGAAGAATTGCACAAGGTCCCCTCTTTTTGGGCTTTAAGAAATGCAGCTCTGCAAATTTGAGGATGTTCTTCTTTCCCAGCTATTTGCTTATAGTGGTTAAGCCTAAGGAGAGATGACTGCCTTTGAATAGAGCAGTTGGGTCTTTCCCAAGCTCACAGTCTAACCATGTTTTCTTCCTTTTCATGTCCACCTCACCAGCCTGCCCCAACCAGAACCCCTGTTACAACACCCACAAATGTCTCCATACTACACAAGCACAATGCATACTTGTTTTAACACATGTTCCCCAGCATATGCACTGTCCAAAAACCAGGACTTAACAATCATGTTCCCCGGAAATGCTAAAGACTATCAAATTCGAGGTGTCTGGGGTGGTCTCTTTGCCTTGAAAGATATTTCCTCTGATCTGAGTTAAATTTTTTCTGACTGTGCAGATGAATGCATAATTCCAATATTTGGAAAAAGAAAATTGAATGCCCCCATTCTCCTTTCTAGTTCCTTAGATTTCATCAGCTTTGCTGCATGTACAAGGCAACACCATGGCTAAGATTTAAAAAGTGCCGCTAAATACTCCCTGAAGGGGGGAAATTTGGATGAGAGGGAGGAGGCAGTGAGAGAGGGAAAGTTTAACAGTCCCCAACCCCAAGGATATCAGAGTGATAGTTTCCCTCCAGTCACTAAAACTGTACCAAATTTTATACGTTTAGGATGATTTAATTAATTACTACCAGTGAGAATCTTGTCCCAGATACCCAAATATACAAGCTCTCTTCTACCTTTTTGTTCCATAGATCCCAGTCAAGGTTAGTCATTTTAGCAAAAAGGTGTTTCTTTCCCCCTTTAGTTGAGCCTTGGGTCTCTCTTCCTTCTCTTTTGGAAGTGGAGGGGTTAAATTTTCTTTCTTTCGATGAGGCATCTTCTGAAAGTCCTTTAATTTCTTGTGCTCTGCTCAGTGATTTTCATATTAGAATGTGCTTTGGCTGCAACTGCTGAGGTGTCTGGTCATGGAGAGAGCTAGGCTGTGATCCGTCTAGGATATAATTTTTCCTCTTCCCTGTGATGAAACACATATATATATATTCCTTCCATTATCTCCCTTTTAAGACCCCCCCAAATTCCAGTTCCCACACCATGGTGGGACTAAGGAGGCCCCTCACCTCATAAGAGGTGAAATGCTCGGCCCTTCGGCTATGCCTTTTGTATTTGGTCATTCTTTGGGACAGGTTAACCAGTGCACTTTGACCCAGAAGACTGTTGTATTGAGGCCCATCCCCTCCCTGCCCTAAGAAAAATGTTATTTTCCATATCTGTTTTTAAAGTAACTGGAAATCTTTTAAAAGAAGGAAAAAAAGATTGGCTGGTCTGCCTGCCTTCTAGGAGCCTCAAACCTAAACTTTTAAAAGATGAAGGAAATGATCGAAAGTGATAAATACCTTTTCCAGGCATTCAGTTTGTTGGCTTTCTGACCAAAAGGGGCTTTTGTTAGGTCTCTACGAGGAAGCCAAATTCAGCTCCCAGCAAATACTCCTCCATCTCTTCCCCATCCCCCCTCAGCTCTCTTGTCTAACTTGAAAATGAACTTGGACTTCCCTCTCAGACAGGCCCTAAAACTGAGAGAGATTTTATTTGTCTGTTTCTGAAGGGCTTCCTAAAAGGGGAAGGGTGTTTAGTGGGAAGGGAAGGGGACAGGGGGCCTTTTCCCCCAGTAGAGGACACGGTGGGGGTAGGGGCTGTGGTGAAGCCAGAAGGCGGGAGGAGATACTTTGCTAATTTCTTAACTCTGTGTTTATTCCCTGAACTTCTTTTGTCAATGAAGGGTAAGAGTAGGGAGGGGGCCAAGTGACAGACTGAGATACTGCCCAAAAAGAAAAGGAGGTGGGTGGGGTAAGGGCTAGAAAAGGGCTGAGGAAGGAGGGGATGAGGAGGATTGGGGAAGGGGCTCTGTGATGAGCTTGGCAGGGCTAGGAGGGCGGGGAAGCTGTGAAAGAAAGAGGACTGGGGTTGGGGACTCCAGAAGCCACCAGAGGAGGCTTCCTGACAGTTCTCCACGGAAGGGGCCACTTGACATGCCCCGACCAAACCCAGTACACTACCATCAGAGTCTGCAGCTGGGGGCATCTTGGAGGAGAGAGTAGGAGAAGATTGGTGATAGCCTAAACTTGGACCCCCTGTATGGATCCCTGCAGAGCCAGAGAGGAAAAGGTCTTCCGAGTGACCCCAAACCTCAGCCAGCTCTGCAAGTCCTAACTAGGCAGCAGAGAGGAATGGATTTCCCTGAAATCTACCACAGGAAAATAAGTGGGGCCTGGAGGTAGGCAAGTTTGGGTTTAAGAGCGGAAAACTCTGAAACAAGGAGCAAAGTGATGCCTCAGCTACCCTGCTCCCATCTTCCCTCAAGCTGGGGGCCTAGGGAGGGAGAACACTAAAGGTGGAAGATGCCAGGATGGCAGCTGCTGTCCAGGGGGTGAGTTCCCAAGCTAGTAGAAGAGGCCTAGTGGCCCTTTTCAGAGGTTGGGCTGTGGGAGTAGAGAGATCAAAGTAGAGCAGGTTCCAGAGGGATCCAGGAGCCTGGGAGGTGGCATCCATGTCTGCAGGGTCCATGGCTGCAGGGACCTCCTGGACCTCCTGGAGCCCAGAGAAGTGGAGGGAACTGGAAAAGGAGGGGAGGGTATTGGGCAGGTCCAGGGAGCTCCAGGATCAGCTAGTTTTCTTTCCTTCTCTACCAATATCACCCTCTGCAGCCCATCAGGATTTTCTCCAAGCATGTGGGAAGGTCTTCCCACACAGACATACCCTCAAGGGTATACCCCCTCATATGCCCTTTCTGAACCCCCAATCCCTTCCTATAAGTGGCCTCTCTCAAACATCCCTTTCTTGGCTAGCTCAGGCCCTGTCCTCCTCTATCCTCCACAAATCTCCTCCTCCATTGGCAGCCTGAACCTGGGACAGGAAAGGGCCCCCAAATCCTTTGCCTGCCCTATAAGGCCCCAAGTCTGGGCCAGAATCCAGACCCCATGGTGGTGAGGCTCTTTGTTCTCCTACAGCCTCAACTCACCCCCTCCTTTTTTAAAACTGGAATTTCTCCCATTAAAAGCGGGTTGGGGGAGCAGGAGCTTCAGCGCTTTAAGCTCCAACCCCTCCCGCCCCCCCCCCCACCCATGGAGGAAACAGAGAAAAGGGCTGTAGGGAGAGAAGTCATCTGACACCTAATTTTCAGAGGAGAAAATCTGGGCATTGAATAATGGACACAGCAAAGCCATTTCTTTCATCCTTTTCCCTAGCCTAGCATTGAAGCCCTCAAATGTGTGCATCAGGCTTGCACCCTCCGCTTGCAAATGTTGCTAAGTTACACCTCTGACTTCGTCTTAGATACAGTGGGGCATGAATTCCACCCCTCAACTTCAAAAAGACACAGACATCTGCGTCTTCATTTTTCTATATTTTCCTGGGGGATGTCTTTGTAAGTAGGGTAGGAAGAATATGTAAATTAAAAGTGTATACAGACAGACAAGCAGAGACCTTTATTTGCATACATAGGATTTAGGCAGAGAGCTGGGTATCTTTAGGAACACATTTGGGCTGTGTCCACAAGGCCGTGTGCTGAAACGGCGCAGGCAGCCTGCACCCATCCCTAAACTCACAGGAAGGCACGCGCGCGCGCACACACATACACAGACGCTTCCCGTGAAAAAGCATATTAAATATCTCCTTTCTGTGTTGGAGCATTTAAAAGAAAACATTTCAGAGTTGAACTTAGCCGAGAGCTCGGTTCATGGGCTGTAGCTGAGGGCAGAGTGGCTCCTCCCGCTCCGCGGTTGTAGAAGTCCCTTTGAAAAAGCAGCCGGGAGCAGAGCCGGGGCTTCCCGACGAGGCTGAGGAGCCGTTTTCCATTTTCCTTCCATATAATTAAATGCTCCTTCTTTCTCCGCATACCAGCAGCTGGATTTTCTCTAAACTTCATCCACAGTCAAACCTCACTGCCTGATCCCCGAAGGCCGGCGGGGCGAGCCCGGGTGAGCACCGCAGCCGAGGGTTTCAGCGCCAGGCCCTGGAAAGGCTTTCTAGGGCGAGATCGCCTTGGAGATGTAATTACTACGTTTCTAGTGGTGCATATTCTCCTGGAGTGTTTAATTTGATTTTACTTGTGTCTCAGCGAGATCCACTTTTTTTTTCGGGGGAGGGGGAAGAAACCACCCCAGGCTTAAAGGTAATTAACCAACAAGGCTTTACTTTCCACCGCCCTCCTGCAGGCTCTTGCCTCGGCGCCTCCCTTCCCGATCCCGGCGCGCCCCAGACTTGGAGACTGCGTTTGCAGGCGCGAAAGGTCTTGGGGAACCAAGCGAAAGAAGAGGGAATTGTTCAGAGCACGCGGACTTCCCCAGCCGCCTTTAGCGCCCTTAGCCCATACTTTCCCCTCCAGCCTTCCCACTCCTCCAAGTTGCTTTGGGGACCTACTACTTCGGCTGGTCTTCTTGAGGAAGAGGACTATGGTTCCCTTTCTTTCTTTTCGCCACTAAATTTTGGCCGCATAGTGCTCCTAATAAATGGAATTGTAAAGTTGCCGGGTTAATTAAATCTATATCTCATTGCAATAGGAATAGTTAATGCCCTCATATAAACCCGGAAAAGACCATACTATTAATTTTATTTATTGCTTGGCCGCCCTGCACCCAGATCCTTCACGCCGTTCTGGTTCCCACTCCCGCCATTCTGGTTCCTACTCCCAAAGGCTGGGGACGTGTCTTTGAGTCCTGGACCGCGGAAAACGGGTCCGGCATTGGGCCTGACCGGGGAGGGAGCCCCAAGAATGGGATGGACGTTTCAGGCCCTTTGTTTCTCCTGGCAGCCCTGCAGAACCCTGTCCACAGCGCCCCAGTTCTTCCACCTGGGAGCAGCACTTCACAGAAGGGGAGGCCAGGATCTGGGTTCCACCTCTACTACCCGCGGCTGGAAAAAGGCAGACGTCCCCACCCACCCACCCCCACCAGCCAGGCCTTAGGCAAGGGGGCCAACGTCATACAACCCAGTCTAGACTTGGCCAGGCCCTGTTTGCTCTCCTCGTTTTACCTTGACCTTGAAGTCCAGCAGCAGGATAAGCAGTTTCCTAGCAGAGCCGGCTCCCAGCAAGACCCCATCTTCCACTGGGCTTATCTCTCCTCGCCCCTCCGTCATTGCCCTCAATGCACACTCGAGCTGGTCTCCTTATGTCTTAACTCTCTTTCTGTGTGTATTTTGCCTCCTAATGCCAGCCCAGCCCGCAGCCTGCTTTCTGAACTCTGAGCTGACTCTTCTGGATGAAGATCAGGCAGATAAGAATTACTATCCTAACTCACGGATGTCCGGGTGCTCTCAACCGTCAAACACCACCTTCTCCCCACGAAGAGGAGGGAGGTGGCCCAAAGGAGTCTCTGCAGACCTGTCCATTTGTTCTCCACTTGAGGGGTGCAGTAGGTCTGGCTGAGCGAGGCGCTGCTGTGTGGCCATGGCCTGTGCGCTGGCTGCACACGAGCACTCAGCATTTAAAACCTGTGGCAGAGGCAGGAAAGAAGGAAACGCTGCAGCCCCTTTCCCCTCTTATTTTTCTCTCTTCATTACGATTTCTCAGGGAGGTCCTGTGCTGAAAGGGAACTTGACTCAATTCCACGGAGATGCTCCCTCAGAAAGGGGTGACTCTATTGAGGCTCCTGACAAGTTGGGAGATTGGGAGGAAAGAAGGGAGAGCTTTTGAAAAATCAGTAAGTTGGTGTTAATTTTTTCTTTGAAATAGGGGGCAGTTTTAGATCATGAAACTATCCCTCACTAAAAGAGGGTGACCTAAGAAAGCCGTGGGAGCTCCAGTGCGGGTATTCAAACTGGGGACTGTGTCGATGTGGCTTAACCCAGGCCCCTGAGGGCAGAGGTGGGTTCTGCAGGGTCCCCCAGAGTGGCGCCAGAGAGAGGTCCCTCCAAAGGTGTAGCACTGAATCTCCCCCATTTTCCACATTTTCTTTTGTATACCTGTAGAAAGGGCGCTCTCCTTCGCATCCAGGGCTTTTAGCTTTCCCAGGCTGAATCTTGCGCCCCCACCACCCGCATTTCTTTGAAGAATCTCACTCTGAGATTTTTTATTTCTATTGCACATTGAAATATCAGTCTATTCTATTGCTTTTATTTCTCTCGTTTTATTCTTTCTCCATTTGTTGCCGAGTATATTCCATTGCCTCTCGATCCCCTGCCCCAGGTGATGAATTCTGTATTTGGGGGTTGTCACACCCCTCTCCGTTTGAGAAAAATCCAGCGAGGTAAAGGAGAGCGTCCTTTTCAGACATCTGGAGTTTTGGGGAAAGTGGCTGAAGGTAGGAAATGGAAACACAATCCCAGCATCAAAGGCTCGCTACGCAGCATCGGGTTCTTTCCAGCCGCGAGCGGAGGGGAGCTGCCAGGGCCGGAGCGCTCCTGACTGTTTTCTATTATCTTCATTTATTATTTTTTAAAATCTGGTTTCTTCCCCACCCTTAGCTTCAAGCCCCAATCCAGAGACTTGAGCAGTCACAGTGATCGGCTTGGGGGTAGGGTGTCTGTCTCCCCGGTGCACATCCTATGCCTAGGCGGAGGCGCCCAGTTACAGACCTCTCCTCCCTAGACCCCTTTGCGTCGGCCAAATTCAGCCTCCCCCCCCCTCCCTCCCTGGGGCCTGCCGGGGGCGTCTCCCTGTCCCTTTAAATCTCCCAGCTCCCGCCTCCTTTGACCCACCTGAGATCCAATCAGCAGAGACCTTTTTCCTTTCGCCCCGCCCCACCTCGAGGGGCGGGAACCCCAGGAGACCTGGCCGGAGCATCACATGCGCAGAGCGGGTCACGTGGGCGCGGGAGGGGTGCTGAGAGGTGGAGAGCGGGAGCCGGCGGATTTCTTAATGAAGTGTCTCCGCATGCGTAGAGGGAATGTAGGGAGGGAGGTGGAAGCACTAGGAGGAGGGGAGGGGTGGAGAGAAAAGAGGGGAGGAATGGGGGGAGGGGAAACAGGAGCGAGGTGTCTCCCTAGCTCGCTGCCTCTGGCAAGTGGAGTTTTTAAAAAGCTCCAGCAGATCATGTCATGACTACTTCGCTGCTCCTGCATCCACACTGGCCGGAGAGCCTTATGTACGTCTATGAGGACAGCGCGGCGGAGAGCAGCATCGGCGGCGGCGGAGGAGGAGGCGGCAGCGCGGGCGGAGCGGGGGGCGGCTGCAGCGGAGCGAGCCCCGGCAAAGCCCCGAGCATGGATGGTCTGGGCAGCAGCTGCCCGGCCAGCCACTGCCGCGACCTGCTTCCGCACCCCGTGCTGGGCCGCCCGCCGGCTCCCCTGGGCGCCCCTCAGGGCGCCGTCTATACGGACATCCCGGCCCCGGAGGCGGCGCGCCAGTGTGCCCCGCCGCCCGCACCCCCCACCTCGTCCAGCGCCACCCTGGGCTACGGCTACCCCTTCGGGGGCAGCTACTACGGCTGCCGCCTGTCGCACAACGTGAACCTGCAGCAGAAGCCTTGCGCCTACCACCCGGGCGATAAATATCCGGAGCCGTCGGGCGCCCTGCCCGGTGACGACCTGTCCTCTAGGGCCAAGGAGTTCGCCTTCTACCCCAGCTTCGCCAGCTCCTACCAGGCGATGCCCGGCTACCTGGACGTGTCGGTGGTGCCCGGGATCAGCGGGCACCCGGAGCCGCGTCACGACGCGCTCATCCCGGTCGAAGGCTACCAGCACTGGGCTCTCTCCAATGGCTGGGACAGTCAGGTGTACTGCTCCAAGGAGCAGTCTCAGTCCGCCCACCTCTGGAAGTCTCCCTTCCCAGGTAAGGAAGGGACCCGAGCGCCACCGCCGCCGGGGACCCCTCCCCACCCTTCCTGCCCCGGGGCTCCGCGCCCCAGCCACCCCCGCCGTCTGGCCCCGGCGCGCCCGCTCGGCTGGGCTGCCTATGGAGCCGGCCGGGCGAGCTGCACTGAGGAATGCGCCGGGGAAGAAATCTGCTCCGACACGTTCTCTGTAGCTGCCCGGCCGAGAATGAAGCAATCACAGGCGCCCTAAAGCCGGGCCGCCGGCTCTGCTCCGTCCGGTAGCTCGCCTCCGCCTCCCCTTGCAGGCTCCAGCCTCCCGCCGGGCTCTTGGCCCCTAAACCCGCTTCGGGCCAGGGATGGGGGCGGGGTGGGCCTATAGTGCCTTGGAATCCAGGACAAAACCCCCAACCCACCGAATAACTGGGGAGGGGGGAGAATAAGAACCCCCACTTTCTTTGACAGAATTTGCAGGATCGTTCAGGCACTAGACAGTATTTTTTAAATAGGGGACTAATTTGCTGGGGTCTACAGAAATGTGAGATTTCTTTTTTTCCTTTCCTGACTTATTTTAAAAATCTGGCCACGAATTTCCTGATTGTTGAGGGAACAGAAGATCCAAAATCTCTGGAGAGGGAGTGGAGAGGAGGCCAGAATCCCTCCCCCGTGTTGTAAAGTTTTCCTTGCCTCTTTGGTATATTGAGCTCAAACCTATAGACATTTCCACTGCCAACTCCCCCATATGTGGTCGAGAAAGAGAGTTAGTTATTGGTGCCCCAAACACAGAAAGAAGGGCGTGGGGATGAGAAATGGGAGAGGAAGACCTGTTCAGGGGCTTCTGGAGTCCAGACCCAGGCTGGGGACCCCTTGGTCTTGTCTGGCTAAGGATGGGAAGGGAGAATTGATTCCGCTCTTGTTCCGTCTCCAGTAGAAGAGAGAAAGGATCCTGTAAATCCCACCGCTCTCCTTGCGGAGAAGACCAGTCCCAGGTTTCCCAAAACCACACCAAGAGCTTTGGATCCTGCCTTGTGCTGAGAAATCAGGATTCCGGTCTAGGGAGTCCAGCATTTGAGTCTGTTCTCCCTGTAAGCAGAGCTCAGTGGGAGAGCGTTCTCCCTTCTGATGCCTACAGAGGTCTTTGGGGGTGGAGGGCCCAGGGCAGCCACAGATGTCTCCCGATAGTGCCCAGCTCCCTGACCAGCTCCACATGCCAAGCTCAGGGATGTTTTCCTTGGAAAGCATAGACCCAAAGACCTCCTAAGGGTGGGCCTGAAATTCCTCTGCATACGGAATTGGATTGGAAGCAGAGGTAGGTGGTTTAAAAAAAAAATACTGAATGATATTAGAGAGTGTAGCAAATAACATTCTTGTGAATATTATGAAATTACTTAGTATAACACAACTCAATACCAGGGTATGACCTACACTAGGCACCCTGACTTCTGATTGCCAGAATTAAGGATGGTGCAATTTTAGTACACGGTATTATGCATGACCTACCCTGTATTGGCTATAATATTTTTATATAATATGATTTCTTTCATTAACTACCTAATATGAAATATACCATAATACATTTCTAGAAAGACAATTCACATTTTCATAATACAGCAATGTATTTTAGAGAGATGGCCCTTTAATTATCTCACCAAAACACAAAGCTTCTTAGGAAATTGGGGTCCAGCAGGAATTCCTGGGGCAGGGAAGCCAATGGGCTTAGCCAAGGGGCTAAGGGGTAAGGGAGCAGGTACCCACCAAACCCACTGTGGATGGGGGCACAGGCCCAGAGCAATGTGCAATGGGTTTAGAGTGAAGAGGTAGAAGAGAAGGAGCTGTTCTATGTATGAATGTGGTGTGGAGTAGGGGTGAAGGATTGGAGAGAAGCTGAGAAATATCTTTGAGCAAAATAAACATCTCAAAGATTCCTAGGAAAAAAACAAAACAAAACAAAACAAAAAAAAACCTCCACTAAAAATAAATACTTTTTTGATCACAGCCTCCTAGAGAAAAATATCTTTGAAATAAAAAAAAATCCCAATTGAGATTTAATACACTTGCAAATTATGGCATGGAAATGGATATAAAACCTAGCATGCCTCAGCAGCTATGTGCTCCCACAATCCCCGTGTGGAAATAGAATTGGGCTGATGTATCTCAGTGAGTGCAGAGGTACAGGCAAGAGGCAGACGAATAAGAAATTATCTTCAGACACCCTCCATCTTTCTACCCACTCAGAGATCTTTTAGAAGTAGTGAGATTTCAAGATAACTCTGTCTATGCAATTGTGGTTTGTTCGGCAACATGTAGGCATAAACACTGCTGTCTCTCTACAGTGCCTCTGGCTCTGAGAAACCTCATCTGTGGTAGTCTGGGCTGGTGTAGGAGATGGAGGCAATTGTTCAGCAAGATCCAGATAATTAGGGCCAAGATGTGTTGTGGCTTCTTCCTTCTCCCAATTATACAGACTCTTGTTTTATTGCTCTGTTTTTTTTTTTTTTTTCTCTCCCTATGGTGAGTGTAGACTTTTTTTTTTTTTTTTTTTTTTTTTTTTGAGAGAGAGAGAGAGAAGCAGAAATTCCAGGAGAGAATCAGAAAGGGAGAAAAAGAGAGATGGGGTTTAGGAGAGAGAAAGAGGGAGAAAGAAACAGTGGGCTCTTTGGACCACACTAGAAGTCTTCACTGACAAGCCTTTGGATTTGGGAAGAGTAGCAAGCTGGATTTCTAGCTGGACAAGGCACTCTTCAGGGCCCAGAGCTTGCTTGTGGGGGGTGGGTGGTCAAGAGTGGGTGGGCTGTGGGGAGCTGAACACAGGGGCCCCCAAGCCCAAAAAGAAAGCCATGGCTGAGCATTGAGATGATTTTTATTTACTCCTCAAAGGTGTCTATTAGGTTTCCAGGCATGAAGTCATTTGTGTATGTGATCTGAAGGGAGACTAGGGAAGGGGTGATTGTAAGACTAATAACTAAGCCCCCACTCACTTTCGGCAGTGTACGCACATCTCCAAGTCTAAGCTACTAGATGTTTCTTCATCTCTACATACCACTTCCTTTCCAGATAAGGCAGCAGACAAAGAAAGGGGGCTTCTTTGAGAAGGCAAGACTGGAGTTATTTCCCTGGGAGGCCAAACCAACCTGCAGTTGGTCTGATCCAGGACAAATTGGCTAAATCAATCCTTGGCATCCTATAGAGAAAAATAACCAGTTTAAACCGGTTGTCTACTTTTTAAACTGATTTTTTTTTAGGGTTGATTAAATCTCATTGGAAATTTAGAGCTAGAATTTAGGAAACCAAAATTGGATAGGTAATTGTGAGAGTTTAAAGAAAGTAAAGTAAAAAATTAGGGACAATTATCTGGCTAATTCGGAAACAAAAACCCACCTTTACCCTACTTTATTCTTCTCCAGGGAGAAGGAGGTGTTTTAAAAGCTGGATTATATTAGCTGGCCTATTTCCATTTTAAAACTTACTGTATCATTTTAAGAGTCAGAAAGTCTGGCTTTAAAATCTGGTTCTGCCACTTAAGTTATTTTACCCACTCTGAGCCTCAGATTCCTGATCTTGTAAAATGAGTTTAACAAAATAATCCTGAAAAAATGTTCTGAGGATTAAAAACAACAATAACAACAACAAAAGCAACAAACTCATGGTATCACTACTTATCCTTTTCATTTTATTCTTGTCAACAAATCGTCAGTTTCCCAAATCATGGTTACCTCTGTAAGAGTAAAACAAATTTGAGAACTGAGAGATTTAAAGACAAAGGTCTTGTTCAAAAACAAATACTTTTTAATCTAAAGGATCCATACTGTTTAAATAGAGTTATTTTGTTTTTTAGGTTATTTTTTAAAATCATGGTTTATTCTCACAGAGGCAGAGAAAAATGCCAGGTCCAACAGTTTTCCTGAGAAATTGTCACCAGAAGACAGTCAAATGAGGCCATTGGACTCCCTGTCTCCCATTTTCTTCCTAAGTATTTTGTTTTCCCCTGTGTCTCACTGTGACCACTGCTCTTCCCATTGTGTATAGAGTCCCTGAGAGAAAGCAGACCCAATGGGGATGGGTACAGGGAAAGTGTTCTGTGAGGGTGGGATGGGAACAAACATTTCAGAAAGAACTTTGTGTCTTCCCTCTGGGCTGTGTCTATAGTTTCAAAAGGTGGTAGGAATGAAGGGGAAACCCCAAATATTCAGCCCTCCTCATTAGCTTTCACCTAAAGTCTAATAATTACATGGAAAAAATTGAGGGCTGACCTATCCAGATAATCTCCCTAGTTCCCCTACTTCCCCTTGAAAGTGTTGCGTGACCTTTATTGACAGGGATGAGGGTGGAGTAGAAAATTGAGTTAGAAGTGATATATATTGGTTTTAGTTTCTGTGAAATTCTCAGAGCCTAAAGAAACAGAACTGGTAGTATTGGTTTGGATGACAGGCATCTAGGGTTTAGGGTTATGGTTGGTGCAAGAGATGTAGACAGTTTCCTTCAGCTGTGAAGGAATGGAGAGTCCCACTGTTTTGGTGGGACTGCAGTGTGGACCCCCTACTTCCAGGGACACCTGATTCCCTATATCTCTGGTTCAGGACCCCCCACCTTGTGTGTTGTTAGGTGGTTCACAAGATTGGACCCCAATTCCTAGAGTGTGGACCTCCAAGCAGGCTGGCTTCACCTGGACACTTATCTTCTATCTGTGCCTCACATCCCTAACGCAGGGCCAGTGTCCAAAGGCATGAAGACCCATCTAGTGGTCTGGGCCCACTGAAGCTGACCGCCTGCCTGCCGTGCCCTCCCTGAAATATATAACAGAATGTCTTCCTCTGACAACGCGGCAGAATGTAAACTAATAAGCACCCAAGCGATCTAACTGCAGGAAGGAGGGATTTTTCTGAATATCTGAAATTCTGCAAGCATGGCAGGCCAGGCTGGAATTTGGAGGGCCCCTTCTAAGCATACAAGGATCCTAATATTGAAGAGCCATATTGGGGCCTGAAACAAAAGAGAAAATCAGTAATACCGAACCCATGTTTATTTTTTAATTGATATTTTGTTCATCATGAATGTTTTTGTATTCGTTTTGCTTTTTTAAACATTGCATTAAAATATCGTCTTGATTACTGAGTTTTTGGCGCCCCCTCCCTTAAACTTCGAGCCCAGTGGCCTCACCATAGTTGTGGTCTTGCTAAAATAACAGAAATGAAAAGCATTAGGGAGATTCACTATGCAGTGCAATCCTCTGGCCCCGTTGAGCCCCTGCCAGAACTCTGTGCCTAGGCAGCCTCGGGTCCTCTATCCCAGTCCAGCCGCGTGCCTCACTTCTTCCCGCTTGCCTTATCTCCCCGCAGACGTGGTTCCCCTGCAGCCTGAGGTGAGCAGCTACCGGCGCGGGCGCAAGAAACGCGTGCCCTACACTAAGGTGCAGCTGAAGGAGCTAGAGAAGGAATACGCGGCTAGCAAGTTCATCACCAAAGAGAAGCGCCGGCGCATCTCCGCCACCACGAACCTCTCTGAGCGCCAGGTAACCATCTGGTTCCAGAACCGGCGGGTCAAAGAGAAGAAGGTGGTCAGCAAATCGAAAGCGCCTCATCTCCACTCCACCTGACCACCCACCCGCTGCTTGCCCCATCTATTTATGTCACCGCTTTGTACCATAACCGAACCCACGAAAAGACGCTGCGCGGGTGCAGAAGAGTATTTAATGTTAGGGAGAGAGAAGAACCGCGCCGCCCGGAGGCAGAGAGGCTCCATGGCCTTGCTGCTGGGCCATCCCCAACTCCCTATCCCATCCCCAGCCTCCACCCCCATCCAGATGGGACTCACTTGGCTTCAACAGCTTTGGAAATGGGTCCCAAGTGGGCCGTGCGAGGAAGGCTGTCGACCTGTACTCATCCTTGCGTTCACCTTGCCAGAAAGTCCGGTGGCAGCGCAGAGCCCAATCATTCCAACCAAAGCAGTGTTGGGGAATCCCGAATGGCCCCAAGTCTTGCCTCATCCTATGACCAGGCTTTTAGAGGACCTTCCCTAAGGGCGCAGCTTAGGGGCAGGATCTGTCCAGCTCATACTGTCCTTCGCTGTCCCTCCCCCACTCCTTAGGCAAGATTTCCCAGTAAAGATTTTCTGTGCATATTTTAAAAGTTGTGTTAATACTCATGATAATTATTAGGGATCTGGCAGCGTGGTTGGATTATGGATGTTTCCGTAAAAGCTGGAATTCCGTAAACGCATTGACGCAGTCCCTACACTCCATCCCAACCAAGAAACTGCATTTCTTGGGGCCAGGTGGGAGCTGCCCTTGCCCCACTGCCTCCCCTGTTCTGCTCTCTCAGTTAACATGTGGAAATCCAAGAAGGACAAAGACTCCAGCCACGCTGCTAAATAGGGCTTCTCTCTCCTCTCTTTTTCTCCCTCTAGGTGGTAAGGTTGGGGATTAGGCCAGGTACAGAAGCAGGACTTTTTTCTAAGGATAAACATCTCTTCCAAGGGGATGGAGAGTGGGTCCCTCAACAAAGTCCCTTTCCAGTCACCTTTCCATCAAGGCACTAGCCCAGGAGGGACTCCTCACACTTTCACTTTTACTGATTTCCAGAGGAAAGCTAGAGGATCTAGTTCAAGAGGCAAGAAGATCTGGCCCTCAATTAGCTAAATGTAGATGCTGCCTAACGGTTCCCTCCTCAAAGGCCACCTTGGTGCTGTGGGGGCCCCTTGCCTCTTCCCTTCCCACTGGTGCATTACAAAACAGTGTTCTTTTGAAATGTTCATCAGGAATAGGCTTTTTTTTTTTTAAATGTTGTGTATCTGTATATAGTATTGCGATATCTGAATGACAATGTACTGAATGCAAAAAGGAAAAAAAACCCACAAACATGTTTTTAAAATAAAATATCTTTTTTTGCCTTGATTTTATTGCTCAGATTCTTTCTGAAGTCTATTCTGTCCACTGGCTCTTCAAGACAGTCTACTATGCCCTGACTCAGCCAGAATGATCAGAGGGAGGAGTATAGACATCACTCCCAGCTGGGTAGATTCCAAACCCTTGTTTTGCTCCACTTAAGTTTTTGAGTTATCTATACCACCTATATAGGAGAAAACTTCCCATCCTGATGCCCAACTTAGATGAGTGTTTGTTGAGGAAGGAAAGACGTAATTGGTGACTGAAAGTCCTGGAGGCAGTGACAAAAATACATTGATGGTCACTTCAGTTAGTAATTGGGGCTCAGATCTGGTTCTGGGTACTGAGAAAGTAGCATCCCAGCTGAGAACTGGTTGAGGTAAATGTGGTGGCAGCTGGCAGCAGTGAGGAACTAACCTTAGGCTCCTCGTGCCTATTGCCCCAGAGGGCCCCAAATACCTTCAGCCAGTTCAGGACTGGAGTTGGAGCTGGGATGGAGTCAGCATAGCCTGCCAGGGGCAGCTTCAAGCTCAGCTTTTCCTGGCTGTACTCTTTTCTTCCCCCCCAATTAACCTATGTAGAGAGGCTGAGCTGCTAGGACCCCTTTGGCCCCCAGTTTGCCAAACCAATCCCACTTTTACTCTCTGTATTCCTGGGAACCCCAGTCTTCTAGGCAATGCGGAGCCTATGTAGATGCTGCCACTAATTTGTTTTCCTGGTTGCGTCAGTTCCTATCTCCCTATCTGGCACAGTTAATGAGATCATTAAGTTGTCAGGTTAAAAGACTTTTTAAAAGCAATATAGCCTAAAACAATGTTATCTCAGATTAAATCTTTACTGCAGCAATTTTTATTTATATATAATATTTTTCCTCTCCTGAGACACAGAAACACTGGAGATGTCAGGTTGGAAATCAGAATTCTCTGTTCTCCCTTTGCCTGGTGGGGCTGAAGATTTAACAATTTCATTTAAATAAATGTTCCTGGGGAATAAACACATGCACATTTTGCGCGTGCGCACGCGCACGCGCACACACACACACACACACACACACACACACACACACACACACACACACACACACGCAGAGTCTGAGAGAAAAAGAACCTGAAGAATTTGCCCTCTGTGGAGGCTCTGCTACTGACGTGGCAGCCGGTGCTGTTCTTCTGGGTCTCAACTCTGGGTTAACTGCCAGAGAGCCACACGCTGTAAAGTGGAGATTTGAGGGAGAATAGGTGAATTTCCAGGAATAAGGTTAATTCTTAATTCCATCTCTCCTTTTTCTCCCCACCCACCATCCCAACCTCTCTCCCAAAATCCCTGGGTTTCCCCTGAGATGAAAGGAGTTGGAGACTGAGTGTGTGTATTTGGTCAGAAAAAGAAACTAAGTGGACAAGAGGCCTGGGGCTCTGTTACTATGACTCCACCCTTCCTGACTGCTTTGGGTAGTCCCAAGCACAGCTGTAGGCAAACTGGAAACTGGGGTCTCTGATTAAAGAGAAGTCTAGAGTTCTCTGAGGAATCCCTCTGCTTCTGCACACAAACCCATATATAATCGTATGAGGTAGTCATCCCATATTGAGGGAACCACCCTAAGGCTCTAGAAGGGAATAACGAAAAAAAAGAAGAGGAGCCAGGCGCGATGGCTCACGCCTGTAATCCCAACACTTTGGGAGGCTGAGGCTTGAGCTCAGGAATTCGAGACCAGCCTGGACAACATGGTGAAACCCAGTCTCTACCAAAAATAGAAAAACTTAACCTGGCATGGTGGTGCATGTCTGTGGAGGCCGAGGTGGGAGGATCTCTTGAACCCCGGTGGGGGGCACGGGGGTGGAGGTTGCAGTGAGCTGAGATCTCACCATTGCATTCCAGCCTGGGTGACAGACCAAGACTCTGTCTCAAAAAAAAAAAAAAAAAGAAGAAGAAAGAGGAGGAGGAGGAGAAGAAGAAGAAAAAGGAAAGCCTGTGCAGGCTCACTACTGGTGCATTGGGACACTGGTAAGCCTAACAAGGACCGCAGTTCCTGAGAGCCTGTGAGCCCTCATGTGGTGCATTAAATATACCCAGATTTATTTTGGAGGAGTATCATGCCTGGACTTATTTGGATATGACTTTACCATAAGAGTAAGCAAACACTGTGTGAGTGTGTGTGAGCATGTGTTTTGGGGAGGCACAGTTGTGAAATGTATTATTCTTTCCCTGAATAAGGATTTCTTCTTCAACACAACTCTGATTGTGTTGATCTCTTACCTTTCCTTCTCCCAAGAATTGGATTGTCTTTGGGGACTCTATGAGATAGTTCATCTCTTAGTCATGTCTCTAATATGTCTTTCTCTCCAAGGCCAGTCTCCTAGTGTTTGTGTTAAAAGTAAGACTAAGTGTGAAGGCAAATATGAGGGTACCAGGGGTACAGGGTGATCTGAAGAGCTGGTGAAACCTCTGTGTGGAAACGCAGACACACAGAGGGACTGAGACTCCTGCTATCTTTCTCATAATCTGATGACACTCCTCACTTCCCCTATCTCCCTAGGCCAGAGCTAGGAGGCCTAGGCAGCCAAGGCCTCATAGGACTCTCCATCTAGTGGTCACTCTCCCGGGCTGCCAGAGAGGGCTTCAAGAGATTCTTTGCTGAGCTTGGAGGAAAAACCCTTCCCCGCCCACATCTTAGTCTCCAGACAGAGGCCCAGCAGAATGGGCCTTTTAGCCAGCAGTCCCACAGCCCGAACCCAACGGAGAGAACAAGGGCAGCAGTTCTTTCCGCAGATCCCTCCATGACTGTCTGCTCCTGAGACCATCTGCTTCTGGGGTTGATCCACAGGCGGCTGGGTCAGCAGTGTGGGGACAGTAGGCCAGTGTGGGTGCAAGGCAGGGGCAGGCCCCTGGGGCAGCCGCTATCTCTCTGAACAGCCCTCCTATTGGAGGTGGGGTCCATGCGGCAGGCAGCCCCTTCAGTGGCTCCATCTGTTCAAAAGAGAACTCCCCACCCTAGGATCTGCCGGGATCTGTCTTGGGTGGTATTGGAGCCCACCCCCAAGAAAACTCCAAGAGTGGTTCAGGCAGATGTGTATCTAGACCTGCATTGGTGGAGCATTGAGGGGCCCTGGGGAGCTAGGGGCTTCTGGGAGGAGGAGGAGGGGGCCAGAGCCTTTTCACAACCAACCAGGCTCTTCCTCTTTTAGCCTTGACCATGACTAGGTCTTTCTGACCTTGACATCACAGGGAGCACAGGGAAGGGGGGGAAGGGTGGAAAAGGCTTTGATCTTCCGGTGGCCAGCGAAGGGGAGGGCTGCTTGTCCCCTTGACGCCCCATCCTCCTTCCCGCCGGAGCCCGCCGCCTCTGTTTACACACAGAGGAGGTGTCGTCTCCAGTCTAGACAAGGGAGCTAATAACGCCCATAAAAGGCGGCCTCTCCAGAGATGCTCTGGCAACTCCGCTCCCGCGCGCCTGCCGCTGGCCGCTTTCTCCACCTCCCCACCGCCCCGCCCTCCTCTGATACCTTGGCGAGGCTGGCGCACGGCCTTGGGGAGGGGGAATCCAGAAGGCTTCTAGAGGCTGAGAATTCCTATCCTTGACCCTTATGAACCTCTTCTGTCTCCAAAGGTAAGTGGACCCTTGTTCCTGTCCGCGCCTTCCCAGCCCAGCGAGCCCCGGGGTTGGTAGTCCATTCCCCACCCCCACCCGCCTCCTGGGCCCATTGCTCCCACCCCAATCTGCCCAAGCCCCCCTCCTCTGCCCGGAACTGGTGCCCCACGTTTGGAAAGCAGTTGTGTAGCGGTGCTGAGCAGACCCTAAGCAGATCTCAGCTCCTCCCCAGAGCTGGGCCGGGCCAGTGGCCAGGGTCAAAGCCAGAAAAGGAGGCCGAGGGGTGAGGGCACATCGGGTAGTACTCAGCCCCACCCAGCTTAGAGGTCGATGGAGACGTTTCACTGTTGCACTGCAGGCGACTATGGGTGTGGCATTTAATGCGATTTTTTTTTTTAACCTGGTTCCCACACCTTCCCTGACACTCAATAATTCACTAGGTGGAGGAGATCCTCTGCTGGTGGAGGGGGAAAATGTCAGAGCTGCGGCCCTATTTAACTGTCAGCGCGCCACCGAAGGAAACTCAAAACGGGGGAAGGTGGTCCATTTAGGGATGCTCAGGTTGGGGTGGAGAGATGGCCTCCCAGATGTCCTTGCCTGGGGGCTCTCACCTCCCCCGCATTTTCTGAGAGGCAATCGGGCTGGAATCTTTTGGTGACAGAGGACTAGAGAAGCCGCGGGAGAACTGGAGGAGGTAAGGGCTCCGTTGGCCCCAGGCTACTTGCCTGAGCCTAAAAGCCTTACTGGGCTCCGTCACTGAGCGTTCCTACAAGCCTCCCTCCTCCAGGCTGCAAATCCCTAGAAAGCAGCACCTGGGGAAGGGATTTCCCAATCTGCTCCTTACCTCCCAGGCACCGACAGGGAGGGCTGGGAGCCAGGTGGGCTCCAACCCCTGAAGGAGCCTGGAAGCCACGAAGTAGGAGACTGAGCTCCCTACTCTACCTACTCTACCTACTCTACCCCCCAGCCTTGATTGAACAGAAGTCAGGTTCCAAGCCTAAGTTGCCCCGAAGGGGCAAGGTAGACAGGGCTGCAGGGTTGGGCGGAGGGCAGGGAAGGGGGCAGGCCCTCCCACTCAGCCCCCTTCTCATCTTCCCTTCTCTCCGCCGGCCAAACCCCTGCTCACACCCCTTCTGGTGCTGAGTCCCGGCCTAATTTGCATACGAGGTATAACCGCTTTCTGCAAACTAGATAGTGACTTTGAACTGGGCCGCTGCGGCCTCTGGACAGACCAGGAGTAAGGCAGCACTGCGCGGAATCACTCCCGACCACGGGTCGGCGGGGGAGCCAGAACGCAGTCACTCACAGCCGATTCCCCGCGGCCTAAGCCGCCAGTAGCCACGTTGCCTCTCCCACCAGAATCAGCGTAGATTTTACAATTAACTCCTTTCGCCGGGCTCAGCCGCAGTGGAGGCTGCTAGGATGCAGGAGGGATGGAGGCACAGAGAAGGTGTGAGAGAGGCGGCGGGGCATCCAGCTGGAGGACGAGCTGAGGGGACGCAGGCTGCCTTGGTCTTCAAGGAAAGCCTTGGACCGCATCCTTCCTTTCAGCTTCAATTAAGCCCGAGTTAATGAGCGAGGCTTAGTCAAGCCTGGCCAGCTGCGGCGGGAGCCAGTGGCCCAGGCGCCAGCAGGCAGGCCATCGCTCTAGCCTTGTGATTTGATAAATGTACGGGAGAGTTCGCACCAATCGCTCAACGGTTCGGGTGCCTCGGCCCGACCACCTATAGTTTTGCGCGTGGTCAGCGAAGTGCCAGCGGGTTAAGCCCGGCTAGACACGGCTGCTCCAACTCCTTGGGCTGCGAGTCCCTCCCAGTCTCCTCACCCAGCCCCAGCCTGCTTCCGGCGAGCAGCTCTCGCCAAGGCTGGATTTAGATTTCAAGCGTCTCACCCGAGCCTCCCGCCGGCCCCGGGGACCCAGGTTGGGAGCGGCATTTTTGTCCGAGCCCGGTTAAAAAATGGGTGCCTGAGTTGCGTGTGTCGCGGGGTTCCTTAACAGCAAACGGAGCCTCGGCGGTGCACCGGAAGGCTGGACGCTTAGATTACCGGGGTCCTTGCCAGAGTCCTGAAAACCCCTAGGTTCCCAGTGGGTCTCGGGGAGCAGGACACCGGGGATGCGAATTTTGCTAGTGGTTTTCGACAGCTCTCCCTGAGAGGAATCAGGGTCAGCTGCAAAGAAGAAAGAAGGTTTTGTGCGTGCTTCTTTGCCCGCCGAATCCAAAACCTGGGGAAAACTGCCCGCTTTGATGAGGCTAAATCAGGCTAGAAGAAATGCGTGCCTGGAAGAAGGAAGCCTTCGCCCAATCTTCATTTCTCCTGGGTTGCATCCGCCGCCCTGTGGCCGCTGCTCCTCACGCTCAGCGGCCTGGCCTGGGAGGGCAGCGAGCAGAGCTCCCGGCCTGGGATTTGCCTGCTGGGGTGGAGGGAACGGGGAGAGGCTGATACCTTCCTCTTGGGGTCCCTCTTCTAGGAGATTGGAATTATCTGGGAAGGGAAAAGAGAATGAGGAGAATGCTCCACCCCATAAAGGCTAGTAATTATTTGGCAAAGCCCAGCTCGGCATCCCTCACACCAAGAATAGCGGCTGAGCACAGAGGCCTGGAGAGCCTGGGCGGAGACCTAGCTGCCCGCACGATGTTCTGATTGAAATCAGCAGCAATATTAATGTCACACCCTGTTTATCTTTATGACCAAATTAACCCTCAAATAAAATGTTTTTAAAAAACTAAAATTTCAATGGCGCTCATCAATGCAGTTTGAGAAGGAGAAATAAGATGTTACAGATGCTGTGACCTGGAATTTGCAGCTGAGAGATGCTCCTCTCCGCAGCCTCCCAGCCCCTTATCAATTAGGCACAAAAAGGCCAATCCAGGCTGAGTCTCCTGCTCATTCCTTGGCGCCATCGGCTCTAACTGAAGGTGGCGGCTTCGGGTTTGCAGCCCATGGCTTGCCCTAAGTTCCGACAAGTGGGCCTAACGCGGGGCCGGCTCCTGGGGGCAGGAGGGGCCGGGCCAGGCCGGGCAGCTAGGCAAGCAGGGGCGGGGAAGGGGAACCGGCCAAGCAGGGCGAGGGGCAGGCACCGAGCTGCGAGCTTCGAACTGCTCCGGGCAGGGCGGCGCCCGCGGGGACACATTTCTGTCGGAGTGAGCAGCTACGGTTTGGGATATGAACGCCCGGGGAGCGGTGGAATTCAAAGAATCTGCGTTTCTCTCTGCCGCGTCCTGCAGAGGAGAGAGGGGAGGGAGAGGAAAAAAGGGAGAATCTTCTCTGCTTCGATCGGCTTTTGTAGCTTTGGCTTATTCTCAGGCTTTCTCTGATATTTAACTTTCACCTAAATGGGTTTCTTTCTCATTCTCTCCGAATCTCTGTCTCCAATTTTCTTTCAATTTTCTGGTATTTTTTCGTATTTAGACGTTTACTGAACTATTTATCCAACCCTGTATTACTTAAGCCGGGCATTGGTTAGAAGCTCGACATAATCACATGGAAATTCGAGTGTTTTCTCTATTAGACCCCAAAAGGATACATCTGGTTTGGGGGAGTTTTGTTTTGTCTTTCTTTTTAATCCGCTTGGCTGTGTTTTGTGGACCTAGTTGAGATTGGATTGTGGTTTTGCAGATGTTGATTATCTCACCAATGGCCAGCATTGCTTCTCGGCCTTCTCTGGAGGGAGCTTCTGAGTTTGCACCATAAATATAATTTCACCCCCCAATAAGATAATTCTTCAAGGATTTTTTCCCTCAATCCTAGTCCCCTCAGGAGGCAACCTACTGTGGGCCTCTGCACTGCTATCTGGTGGTCTCAGGGGCAGGCTGGGCCGGTTCTGGGGTGCAGGTGTCTCCTCTGCAGTGAGAATTAGGCCCCTCTCAGACAAGTCAAGCCCTGTTAGGGGTCCAAAGCTTCCCGCTGCAAAGACTCCAGGAGGCCCCCAGAAGCTCCTCAGTCCCCCGGAAATGACAGCAGAAGAGTAGTTCGAGCCCCCAGATTTTCAGGAGCAGGCAGGCAGTTCCATGCGGAGCCAGGCACCTCCTTTTGCTGCATTCTCTACCTCCCTTCCTCATCCTTCCTGTAGCTGTGTGTGGAGGTGTGAGGCTGGGTGGCTCCCGGCTCCAGAGGAAAACACGGCATTATCAATTATCCTTGAGTATTGGGGAAGAGGACTCCAAATGTCTCTCCAAATTCCTGAGGATAAAGAGCTGATAAAGAAGCATGCAGCAGGAGCTGGGGCGGGGAGAGATAACGGCAGGGAAAACTGTCCTTACCCCCACTTCGCCTCTACTGTAAATACACCCCAAGCCAAAGGGCTCATCCGTCTCCTTAAACAGCCAGTAAACTTTATATGACACAATATCTAATAGTAATTTATTGGAGAGATATTGTAAATTCCAACGGTTTTAGTTAATAAAGAAGCTAATTAAAGAGGGACGGGCTGTGCTTGGCCAGCTGTTGGCGATAAGATAATATATGGGGGGGTGCAGGTTATAGGGGTGTATATATGCGGGCATTTTTTGGTGTGTGTTTTTTCCCTCTTGCCCCGTGTTGGGCAATGGCTTTACTCTCTGTGTTAGGTTATATACATTTTTTAAAAAAATCAATTCAGCAAATAAACCTGCCCCCGCCCTTTGTTCCCCCACTCACCCCCAGGATTGGGGAAGGGGGAAGTTGGAGTTGGTGCGGGATGGTGGGGGGGTGGGGATCGGTTGTCCCCACCCCTCCCCCTGGCGGCGGTGCCCACGTGAGTGGGGTGACCAATGGGTGGCCGGTGCAGGTTTAACTATGTTTAATGTCAGATAGCAATAAAGTAGAAGCTGCCGGTCGGGCCCCGCGGAAATGGGCGAGCATAATCTCCTGAATCCCGGGTTTGTGGGGCCGCTGGTAAACATCCACACGGGAGACACCTTCTACTTCCCCAACTTCCGCGCGTCTGGGGCGCAGCTTCCCGGGCTGCCTTCGCTGTCCTACCCACGCCGCGACAACGTGTGCTCCCTGCCCTGGCCGTCGGCGGAGCCGTGCAATGGCTACCCGCAGCCCTACCTCGGCAGCCCAGTGTCTCTCAACCCTCCCTTCGGCCGCACGTGCGAGCTGGCGCGCGTGGAGGACAGCAAGGGTTACTACCGCGAGCCGTGCGCCGAGGGTGGCGGCGGGGGCCTGAAGCGTGAGGAGCGCGGGCGCGACCCGGGAGCCGGGCCCGGGGCAGCGCTGCTCCCGCTGGAGCCGTCGGGGCCGCCTGCGCTCGGCTTCAAGTACGACTACGCGGCGGGCGGCGGCGGTGGCGACGGCGGCGCAGGACCTCCGCACGACCCGCCCTCCTGCCAGTCGCTGGAATCCGACTCCAGTTCGTCCCTGCTCAACGAAGGCAACAAGGGCGCGGGCGCAGGCGAGCCCGGCAGCTTGGTATCGCCGTTGAACCCCGGCGGCGGGCTCTCAGCCAGCGGTAAGCCACTCACGCGGCGGATTCAAACCCGACATCTTACCAGGGCGGGCAGAACAGGACTGAGCTAGGGACGCCCAGGGTGACAGAATGTGTGGCGAGGAAGAGCTTCTTTTAAAATGAAGTGCGGGTGGAGGGGAGCCTATAAACATGTAAATATCCCCATAAAAGAACTGGAGAGTGTTCCTTTTTCGTCCGCCTGCGGCTGGAGGCGGCAGGGATTCCGGAGTTGGGGGATCCTGACGGGGACTCCCCAGGCCTGGGGGTGAGGAGGTGGGGACAGAAAGCCCGGCCCTAGTTCTCCCAGGCGCCTCTCCCTCCACCTTTCCACAGACCCCATTACTTACATTTCGAAAGAAATTCCAGTGTATGCGTTTACTCTGCCATTCGCCCATGTCTGTTCTAACTGATCCGGGATCCAGTCCTGAAGGATGTGAGAGGAAGGGACCAGGAAATAGGGAAGAAGAAAATTGGGGAGAGATGTGGGGAGAAAGGAGGGGACAGGGACTTAGAAGGGTCATGAATACTGCAGGAGGAGGTAGGGTTGAGGAGGTAAGAGCAAAGAATGAAAGGAAAAAAAGAGTAAAGAAGGTGGGAGAGTTGGTGGGGATGGGGGTCTGGGTAGAAAAGGCGATTCAGATGACTGGCGGCAAGGAGAAGGGAGAGAAAGGGCCTGGAGTCCAGCCGTGAGGCCAAGGTGAAAGGGTCTGGGGAAGGGCCAAGGGCACTGGACTGGTCACCCTTTGATCCTTTGGCCAACCCCTGCCATTCATCTCCACCCAGGCGCGCCCTGGTATCCGATCCACAGCCGCTCTCGGAAGAAGCGCAAGCCCTATTCGAAGTTGCAACTGGCAGAGCTGGAGGGCGAGTTTCTGGTCAACGAGTTCATCACACGCCAGCGCCGGAGGGAACTCTCAGACCGCTTGAATCTTAGTGACCAGCAGGTCAAGATCTGGTTTCAGAACCGGAGAATGAAAAAGAAAAGACTTCTGTTGAGGGAGCAAGCTCTCTCCTTCTTTTAAGGGGCAGGACACGGGCGCCAGCCCCAGACTGAGCCTGTCCCTGACAGAGAGCAAAAGAGGGCACCGCCTAGAACACAGTCCCCGCTTAGAATGCCAGGCGTCTCTGGCAGGCCCTCCCTGGACATCCTCTTGTCTGTTTTGTTCGTGGTTCCCTCCCATACACACCCAAAACACCCTGCCAGGTCCCAAAGAGAAGGGAAGAAACCTAGCCAGGGAGAGTGGAAGCCGGCAGCTGCCCTCGGTTGGCAGGGACAGGAAGGCTGAGGTGCTGCTGGCTGGTTTATTTGAGGCGGGACTGGGGCGCTGCATCTCCGCTGAGGATCTGGAGAAGCAGCGGCCCAGATGTCCCCTTCCTCTACTTGCCTTCCATAGTCTTAATTCTTTTTGCCGGCAGGAGCAGAGAGCAGGGCCAGTGGAACCAAGGCGCCTCGACCTCACAGTTCCTGGGGTTAGAAGAGGCTGGTAAGAGAGAGGAGGGTGGAGGGTCAGTGGAGACAGCTGAGGGGGTCAGGTGGCTCTGGTAGGGCTGGAGGAAGTGGGGAACCAAGGAGGAAGTGTGGTTTGTGAGAAAATGATCAGCAAGAACCAGAGTCTGCTTGGGTCTGGGTCCCCCAGGACACCCAGTGGGCAGAAGCTTGGGCATTTGGCTGGCCAGGCTGTGGACAAGGACTATCAGCCTCATGTTCCCTCTAGGACCAGAACAGTGTCCTGGTCCCCAGCCCTCTCCTGAGCTCCCTGCCTGCACCGGGTGAAAGTCTGTTCACAGGTGTGCTGCCATCCACTCCTCCGTCGCCTGCGGTGGCTGCGGGCCTGATGCAGCAAGCAGGGACCTGAGAACCCGGCGGACACAGCCTCAGGTTCAGTAGCCACCCCAGAGGTCCCCAGCTGGCTCTCCAGAAAGAAAGTGCAAGAGGCTGTAGATGGGGCTATGGAGCACCACACTGATTGGCCGGGAGAGTTTCTGGCAGCCACAGCCGAGGCCTCTGATTCTCCCTTCCCCGCTGGCGTTCATGGTCACGGCCGGCCAGAGGCTGGACCAGCGTAATTTACGAGGTGGGAAAAGAATTCACCCTTAAAGGGACTACCAGCCATTGAGGCCCCACTCAGCCCCAGTTTCCCAGGCTGGTGACAATGAAGGAGGGGGCGCTGCAGCCCCCCACCCAACTCCCTTCTCTCTTCCCCGCCTGCCCCCCAACATTGTCCTTTGTCTTCAGAAGGGCTGCCTCCACCTCCTGGCCTGCAAACCTCCACAGCCTAGCACATGGACCAGAGCAGAGGGAGGGGCACAGCCCTAGAACCCATTGGAGGTCTGAGAATGGCTTCTGTGAGTGGGAAGGCCTTTCATCCAGACTCCTTCAGACCCCAGCCCCAGCCCAGTAGATGCTGGGCTGGCTTGGAAGAGAGGAGCAGTGAGAGAACCATCAACCTTTCTGCACTTCATTTTTATCCTTCTCCCCAAGAGTCCCCCAGCCTCCCATCTGCTGTCTGGCCCTTTCCAGGAGCAAGAGGGGTGAGAAGCAGGCCACTGATGGGAGTTAACTGCAGCCTGGACAGTGTGAAACTGGCCTGCTGGCTTGGAGTGTTTCCCATATGGGGAGAGTCTCCCCTAACAAACTCTCCAAGGGCAATCCACCGAGCTTTTTACTCTCCCACCAGCACACAGCTTCTGTACAGGCAGAGGCAAAGGCAAACACATACACACAGCTGAGCCTAGCACAGCACTGGGCCCACCCCACTCTCCCTAGTGCACTTGCAAGCAGGCAGCCTCATAATCCCCACATGGCCCAGCAGAGTGGAGATACAATCACATGCCTCCATCCCCTGCTGGGTATCTGACACCTGACAATTCCCCATCCACACATACTTGTTTCACCCATGTACAAGTTCCCCCAAATTACCACCATTCCAGCTGTCTGCAGTCTCCTGTGGGCTTCCCCTGGGCATGAAGCACTCCCCACCTTGCCTGGTCACCCACTGTACCCCCTTTATGCAGCCCTTCCTGTGACCTCTGGGCTCTAGGGTGCTGGATTTGAGCTCTACCACTCCAAACTAACCTGATTCCCAATCTAATAATGAAGAGAGACCAGAACACTCTAAAAGGAGTGAGGGGACAAAGATATGCAATATTCTCTTTCGATTTGCTTTAAACTTGACTTCTGTGAGCTTCTCTGTCAATCTGTGTCTTGTTCTCTGTGTCTGTTGCTGGTACCTAATGTAGTCCCTGTGGATAGTTGCCCTTCCCCTAGCTGCCTCCCCAGCTCTCTGTAGTGTAATTCTCCTATTCAAACGTCTGTCTTTAGCATGTTTTCCCTTTATATAGTCCTTCTACAGAGTTGCTTCATCATATTAATATTGATAATAATAATTAAAACGTGAATTATGATTATGTGATTTTTTGAAAACAAAAGTTCTACCCCAAAATAATGGGAGTCCCAGCCTCCTAGATGTTTTCTACTTTATTTTCTCTAGCTCAGGTGAATAATAAAAATAATAAATGTATAATAATAATAAAGGAAGAGTGGTTGCAGGGGCAACAAAAATACATAAGCAACCAAGATCTGTTGATGAGCTACCATCTCCAGTCCCAAGCAATTATAGCAGAGAAAAAATCGGGGGGTGGTAGATTTGGGGGAGGAGAGGGAGCTTTGAGAAGTCATGGGGCCATGAAAATAATGTAGACAGCCTAAAGGAGGTTGAAACCAGCTTCAGAAAAGGAGGTCTGTGCTTCAGGAACTTGACAAATAGAAGCCGGGATAGGGGCACTGGTGATCTGAGCTGGATACTGGGGCAGTAAGAGTAACCCATAATCCAGGGGCTGAGATGGAGCGGGGTTGGTGGGCCTAGAGCTTCAACCGTGTGGTCTTAATCCTATGGCTTCACTCTGAGATGATGCTTGTGTATTGCAAGACGTTGAGAGGGGGCTGAAGACCCCTTGGAACTGGCAAAATAGGCTCCACCTTCTGAAGCCAGTGACTCCCTCTAGGCCATGCCAGAGGTAAGCCCAGGCCCAGGCCAGTGGTAGAGTCCAGATGTGCCCATGAACCCTCTGCACCTCCACCTACCCCTTCCTTCAGTAAGAAATGCCCTCTCTTTCTTACCGTTTTGCCTCTTCCCTCCCCTCTCTCCAGTTACCTTTTCTAACTGTAAAGTTCCTATCAAAGGAGTCTCTTCCAAATTCCTCTTCCACCCTCCTGAGCCTGTACCAGAATCCTAGGGGCCCCCAAAAAGTCCAGCCTCTGAGCCACACCTCCTGCTCTGAAATCTCTTTCTCTCTTTCCTTCCCTTTCTTTCTTCCTATAATTAGAGAAACTAGTGAATTTAGATCAAATACCATTCTCTTTTTTACCCCTAATCCCCAGTTGCTTTGCGAAGCTGAGGAGTACGGACAGGAAGGAGACCCAAAGCCTTAGGGTGCTCATATAAATGCCCCATAGAGTGCAGCATCGACCGAAGACGGGCAGCTTGGGCAGCCATGAGCTGGGGGAGGGGCCTGGTGTTTGAGCCTGGGTCTGAATAGAGGAAGGTAGGAGGAGTCAGAATCCCAGGAAATCCAGGCAAAAGAATATCTGACTCTTATGACGTGTCTACACAGGAAGGATCAACAATAGGGACATCTCTGGCAAAAGAAAAAGGAGGATTTAGGAAGGCCGCAAATAAGTGGCCTTTAATTTATTCTCAGAGATACTCCCAATTTGAGAGAGAAGGCACCTAGTTGGGTGGTGTCTCTGCAGGTCCAGAGACTCAACGCAAACACTGGGGATGTTGCCAGAGAAGGATGTTGCCTCCTTCCTATGACTGAAAAACAAATCGTTGGGTCTCCCGGCCAAAGAGGAGGTCACGGTTGGAACCGCGATCCCAATACTTAGGTCGCAGCTGAGCTCTCCATCTGGGTGAGGATTTCCTCTATGTTGCAACTATTTGTCCAGTTTAAGCCCCCAAACTACAATGTACTCCACTAACTTTAAGACAAAGCACTCAGTGTCTCTCGCCGGGTTTTGAGGAGCAAGAAAAGGGAAGAAATATCCAGATAATTTAGGTAGACAATAATTCTGCTGTTGTGCGCGTATAAACTTATATCGCCCGAGTGAGTTCTGTATTTGGACCTGGTTATTGTTGCAGTTATTCTGCTCCACTCCGACGTGCACAGACGAAACTGAGTATTTAAAGCCACTAAGCCGCTGTCGAGCTGGCAGGTGATGGGTCTGGCCGTCTGGGTTCTGTGGATGCTACTGTTGCCGGAAATCCGGCGCGATCGATGGCTGAGACCCAGAGCTGAGCAGGGACCGCTGGCCCCGGCCCGCGAACAAAGCAAACTCCCGGGACTTGGGGTTCCGGCCAGGCCGGAGCCCCTGCCCACACTCCCTGCTATATCCAGCAAAGCAAAAGCGGTTTTTCGGCCCCAGGCCGCGCGAGAAACACACTCTGGAGCCGCCAATCCTCTCTGCATGGCACCTGGAGGCGCGGAAGGTTCCGGTGTAATTCAGCGGGAGGTGGAAGGCAGGCCCCGATCCCACAGCGCGCCTATGCTCAGCCTTTGGTGCGAGCGGCCGCCCCTCTGCGTGTGCCTCGGTCGAGACGGCGCTGCCGGTTTTCCGCGGAGAGGCCTTGGCCCGCGTCCGCCGCTGCAGGACTCCCCAGCTTCGCCCTCCGCTCCGCGCTGCAGCCCTGCGCGCTGCTCTCGGTTGCCACTCTAGCCGAGGCCCCGAGACAAAGACGCGCCGGGCACTGGTGGACGACGCGGGCGCCTGGGACACTCCCTGACTCGCGCCTGGAGTGCTCAGCATCCCGGCCCTCTGGCGAAGGCTGTGAGATCTTGGTCCAATTCCCCGACCGTCGTGGTCCCGGCTGCGGTCCTCTCCAGGGTCCAGGGAGAGGAAACCCGGCGCGCCCACAGCCCCGGCTGACTCGAGCAGCTCCCGCGCCCGACAGCGCCAGCAGCTCTGGTCTCCTCCGGAGGGCTGCTGTGCCCCCGCGAAGGATGAGATGACCCCTGCTGGCCGGAGCTGTGGAGGCTACCTCGCCGAGACCCGGATCTGTCCAGTCGCTCGTCCCTGAGCACCCTAGGCCTGGGGGGACGCCCTGTGAGTGTGAGAGACCTCCAAGAGCGGCTGGAGTCTGAGGCGCTGGCCGGGCTGCGTGAACTAGACCTTTATCCTAGCTCCTTCCCTCTGCCGGGCACTCGGTGTCCCCACAGCGGCTGCCCGCCCTCCTGCCCGGCTTCTCATCGCTAGAGGCTCTGCCCTGGAGGTTCCTAAGACCTGTGCCGCCCGCTGGAGCCTGGCATAGGAGCCAAGAAACTGGGCCTCGACAAGACCAAACACAGCTGGACCTTTAGCCAATCTAAACCAGCCCGTTGCCAGCAGGTGATTTCTCTTCTTCCAGCCAGAGACACTTAGGAGGCAAGTCTTCACTTTGTCAGTTTACCCGGCCCAGAGTGGAGAGCTTCCTTCAAAGACAGGTCTGTGAGGATGGAACCCCCCAGCAGCCCTTGCTTGGGAAGCTCTCTGTAAAAGGTGCATAGTCCACATGCAGAGATGGAAAAGATGTTCCATAAAGCACACACCTGGTCATAGTGCTGCCAGTAAATTGAAACACAGTCTAAAATGCACAGATATCTGTATTATGGGTGCATTGTTGGCATAGAAAATATATTTCTTTATAAAATATACACACAGAGGCACTTTTATCTACTGTATGTGAAAGCAACCTACTGGAGAAAGATTACATACAGCATGTATATTCACCACAAGTAAAACTTTATTTATGCATAAAACCACCACACACACACATCCTACACAAGGAATGTGCAGTCCTGAGTCTATCTAGCTACATGTGAGTATATACTCCATAAGGCATATAAAACCAGTGCATAGAAAGTGCATCCAGATATTAATATATCTACATTTTAAAACTGCATGGAAAATACATTATTATATATACACAAAGTGCATACCTACCCAATGTATGGAAAATATATTCTGTGAGTTGTGTTTATATACATACTGTGTGTGTGTACTAAATACACTGAAATTGCATTATTCTGGGTTCATGAACTTTTTAAGACACAATTCTCTAGCAATCTTAATAGCAGGAGGAAGTTCAGGCATTGGGAATGGTAATCTCCATCTGCTGAGTCTTTTTTCTGTTCTTCTGTACTTCTATTATTTCTGTCTTTTAAATACCCCTTCTATGTCTACATGCATCACTTATTTAAGTGTTCTCCTATGTCTACGTTTCTACTGCAACTTTGTTCCAAGCTGGGGTCTATATTTAGAGTGCAAAGTCCCGTATGCAGCAGGGTCCCACTGCATAATCACTCCTGTATGGAATAAGCATTATATAATTAGGTTACCCATGTGTCTCAAGATGCATTCTTCTAGACCTAATATAAGCATATTAAACAGTTGCTCTGTGCTGCCAGTTAGAAAAGCGGTGCCACTGTGTCTTGGAGAGGCCTGTAACAGGCAGGTGGATTCCTGGGTGGGTGCTGAACCTTCAAGAGCTTCCAAAGGCTAGGGCTGGTTTCACTTTTAAAAATTTGTTTTTGAATCTTAAGTGTAAGAATCAGCGTGAAGCACAGGCTGGACCTCTGCTTCTATGTTCCTCTCAAATCCCGGAGCAGCTCAAGTCCCCTGCATCCAGCCGGGACAGAGAGGCTTCCGGCCTACACAACCCCTTTCCTTCCTTGTAATTCTTAAATTGAGCTGGGTCTACACAATTTAGCAGGGAAAGGCTTTCCTATAACCCAAGCTTTTTTCCAACAAAACACACTCCCAACCCCTTTGGGGAAGCATTTTCTGACAATGAAAGGACTCTGTTTGGGCCTCCTGAAATTAGTCCCATTTGGGTCTTTCCTTAGCAACTAAAAATCCAGAACCCTCTGACATACGCCTATGGAAAAATTATTTGAGAGACAGTGCACTCACGCCCAACAGAGATATTGTTTATGAGTCCGTGGGTTCCGTGTAGACACCGCCATATTTTACAGTCCAAAGGAATCAATTAATTAGCGCCTCCCAGTCCCCCCGCCGGCCGCTGCTCGGCTGAGCGGGCGCGGCTGAGATAGAGGTGTGTGGCCAGCTCTCTGGTCTTGTTAATAACAAGCCTCGTCATAAAGATGGAGATGATAAGAAGAGCAAGGAAGCCCGGGTGGCCGCGCGGGGGGGCTCGGTGGGCCCGGTGTGGGGCAGTGGCTGACCCGAGCCGGGTGCTGTCCCGGCACCCGCTCAGGTTTTTCCAGCGTTCTCTCCTTCTGGGCGTTCATGTGGCGAGCTAGGACCCGGATTATTCTCTCTGTACTCCAATTCCCCAGATTTTCCCTTTTCCTCATGGTACACCAAATCAGATTTTAAAAAAATAAAAATACATAAACCTCTGTCTGTGAGTGCCTGTCTTGCCCTCTGCCACGTTTGTTCCGGGAACTGCCGCCTTGCTCCCTTGCCTACATTTCTCTGCGTGGTTCGCTTTCACCTTCGTCTGGCGCTCTCTTCCCTCCTCTGGCTCTCTCTCTAGCTTCGTGGTTGCTTTTCTACCAGGTCGGTACTGGCTTAGGCCCCAACGAGCTTGTAAAAAAAATACAAATGCCCCCTGGTTACCTCTTGCCAGAGTGAACACCCCCAGATAAGCCAGACCCAATGAAAATAAAGTTAAAAAAAAAAACAAACCTTGAGTGTAATTGCTGGTTTGGGTTGCAGCACTTAATTCTGTTTATTCTCGCCAATGTGCATACTTAACGGAGAGATATTGATATTAAAGGGCAGGGGGGAATTAATTTTACTTTTATAGTCATCTATTAAGAGCAGAAGATGATTTGAGTCTCCTTTAAAGGGACTCAAAAAAGGGGGAAGGGAAAGAGAAAGAAAGGGAGGGGGAAGGGAGAAATATGACTGAAGGGGAACAAAGATCTTTGCCTGAAGAAACAATGTAACACTAGACAGAACTATAAAGTCTGGGAATGTAAGAACGCAGGACTCTCTCAGCTTCCCCCATTTGGAATTCTGTCCCCTGCACTTCCTGCTGAAATCCTGACCCTGACTACACAGTGGTATTCCAGGAAGAATTCATGCAATTATTCGGATAATTGTAGAGGGAGAGAGAGAAAGCATTTCTCTTTTATTGTCTGACCCTCTCTGATGTCTGTGCAGAGGAGGAGGGGCCAGGGGTGTATGGGATGTAGAGGAAAAGGAGATAGTAGGGTCTCCCAACATCACCCTAAGCTCTACAAAATGGCTACTCCTAAATCAAGGAGGACCTAGGCAGGAGCTTATAGATTTTGGAACATACTCAAGAATGCACAAGAGATCGAGTTTCAATGCCCCTGATCTGGTTTCATTTTCCAGGATATTTGCTTGGCTTTACTTTGTCAGCATAGACCTGCCTCCTCTAGTATTGTAATCATTACAAGTAAGGGGATAATAGATGATTACAGGGGTGTCAATGATATTATTTTATAGCCACACAAGATATGATTAGAGTTAATGTCAGAGGCTCTGCTGGAGCCTGGGAGGCAGCAATAGACAAGGTGGAGAGGCCCTTATAGTCTTTCTCTATCCTATTTTTACATATGCGTTAATCTCTATAAATCCCAGTTCTCTAAATCTCCTCCTCAGATGTCTTAAGGGAAAGCTCTAAGATTTTAGGGGCTGAAAGCCAGAGAAGGGTGAGCCACAATTTGGTACTTGAACTCTGCTCCCCTCCCCATAGTTTTAGGAGCTGTGGGATCTGCTTTCCCCATGTCCCCACAGCCTGAGGCTTTGCTCTCAGTCCAAGGCCACTAGGGTCACAGAGACTTTGCAGGTGTGGCCAATGTGAGGAAGACAGGGTCTTATCCAAACCAATTTCATTGTCATCCCCAAGTGGGCACTGGTCCCAAAGTGAAGCCTTTTTTGGTCCCAAATTGGCCTTCTCCCTCTCCCCCAGGAACACCTGGGTGGGGCAAAAGCCAGGCTGGGGCCGTGAAGGCCAGTTCAGAACAGGGATGAAGGAAGGACTGAAAATATTTTTGTTGTTGTTGTTTCCGGGATTTGAGACCAGAAGGGACCAGAAGGCTGGGAAGAGAGAGAAAGAGATCAAGGAAGTGCCTGAGAACAAGGCAAGAGAGAACTCAGGGAAGCTGTGAAACCAGCCGGCAAGGGTGAAAAGAATGAGTGAAAGAAAGCGGGCAGGAAGAACAGCAGGAGAAAAAGAAGGAAGCAAGGAAATGAAAATGAAAAGACAGAAAACAGAGGAAGAACAAGACAGAAGGAGGGAAATGAAGATAAGAAAGACGAGAGAGAAAGACTGAAAGATAGAAAGAGGCGGGAGGGAGGCAGAAGCAGGGGTCGGCTGTTGCTCTCCGCCGCCCGGCCGCCTGCAGCAGTCTGGGTGGGCGGGGGCGCCAGGACAAAGTGAAGGTCAAGTTAGCATCGTACCTTATAAGGAAGGCGCCGCTCCTCCATTTCAGCCTTTTCTCTCTGCCAGGACGCGGCCGTGGCATTTCTGGTCTTGTAAACTTCGGACTCTTTGGGGCCTTAAAAAAATAAAGACGCCCCTCCTTCCTTTACCGGGGGTGAGCCGGCCAGGGAAAGCGGCGGACAGGGAAATCAACTAATGAAGACTCCGGGAAACTTTTCTCTCTTTTTCTCTCTCTGGCTCCGCTCCCCGCTAGCTGGGGACCCTTCCTTCCCTCCTTTCTCCCCCTCCCTTCCCCTGCCTCTCTTTTTCTCTATCTCCCGGTCTTCTGTATCTCTCGCCGCTGTCTGTAACTCTGGGCTCCTTCTCTCCACTCCCCACTCCCCTACTGCAGGCTTCTAAATCCGTTCCATTCCACTGAGAAGCGGAGCAGGACCTAAGAATTGGAGAGAAAATTAAACGTCATAAAGAAAAGTTCATTTACAGCTTAAATGTCTGAATGTTACGGTTTCCTTCAGAAAACAAGGCGGTACACTCGGTAAGGAGAAGTGAGGCAGCAGGGCTGGGGAGGGCTGGTGCGGTAGGAGACTTGGTTTTATTTCTTTCTCAGATCCAGAGGCGGAAAGAAAGGGGGAGAAGCAGGAAAGTGCGACAGAAGCGTTTTACCCGGGCAGCTAGCAAAGAAAGAGGCTGTAGTCGGTGGGACTGGAAGCAAAGTGCGTAAGGACCCAGTGCGGGGGCAGCGATCCCCGAGCGCTGAGCTGACTGCGCGGAGGCCTGGGGTGCGGAGAAACAAATATATTGGATATTTGTTGGTCTAGGGGAGGAGTGAGGCAAGAATGGAGGGAGACAGGGAGACCGGGAGCGTAAGGCGGCGCCGCAGCCGGCCGGCGAGACCGAAAGAGCCCCAGATCCGCCGCGGCAGCCTTTGGCGGTGGGCAGTGGGCAGGCTCAGCTAGAAGCCTCAGGGAGGAAGGATCCCGAACTGAGATCCTTGATCCTTTTCCTCCAGGGTAGCGCTGGGAATGAACAGAGAGAAAGAAGGAGAGAAAAATAATTGATGTGGGGATATCTGCGGAGGACTTACCTTTTTCCTGGACCTCACAGCTCGTTTTCGTCTCCTCTGGGCTCATGAAGCCATTTTACGGCCTAATCATTGCTTTTTAAATTGAAATTCTAATGGCAAGGGATGGGAAGGATGCACAGAAAACAATGATGGGGAATTCTGGTTCAATCTGATGCTCCAAAAGCCTCTAATTGTTGTCACCTCCACCCTCCTCAACTGGAAAAATGGCCTGTGGGATCTGCCCCCACCCCCCACTTTACCTTTCTGATTGAGAGCACCTCCGGGATATTAGGGACCTGAGGGTCTAAGTCCCAGGTAGGAGCCGCCAGGAGCAGGGGTGTTGGTCTGTGGAGCTCCCAGGCCTCAGTGCCTGGTGCTCTCTTACCCTGTGTTTTCATCATAAAAAACAAAGGGAGAGAATTTGATTATTTCTGGTGATGTTAAATGATCCTGGCTTTCAAAGCAGCTCTGACCCCAAGATCTAAGGTGATAAGTGTCTCTGCCATAGACGTTTGATCTGGGCAAAGTGCCACTTATGTTACAAAATGCCTGAGCTCAAGGGGCTGGAGGGGTAGCCAGGAAGCCCCGGGGAGGGAACAGCAGGCTCTCTTTGGCAGTATCTAGAGTTCCGTGGATAGTATTTTAAACAGTTGAAATGGACTGGGGAGGCCCTTTCTTATGTCCCCTCAGTCTGGGAAGGGGAGCTCCAGTTAGTGAGGTGGTTTATGAGCTGGACACTTTCCCCTAGTGTGGGAAAGATAGAGATAACCAGACCTCACCCTACAAAAATGTGCTTCATGTCTGTGACATA
This sequence comes from Pongo abelii, assembly GCF_028885655.2. Classification (NCBI taxonomy): domain Eukaryota; kingdom Metazoa; phylum Chordata; class Mammalia; order Primates; family Hominidae; genus Pongo; species Pongo abelii. The sequence continues at coordinate 51,766,544 of NC_071995.2, forward strand.
AAATTGGCAGGCACTTTGGAGATTTAGGGACTTGCAGAGAGTGGGGCAGGGCCAGACAACCTGGTGAAGGCAAAGACTGAGGTGTGATTCAGGGTGGGTGGGGGTATCTGAGGGAGTAAGCCTGGGAAGGTATCACCCAAAACCATTTCCTGAGAGAAGCCAAATACACACAATGCACTCCAATATTGAAAAACACCAGATGATCTGCTTGGAAGGGACATAAACAGGCCAAGCGGATGCAGGTTAATAAAACCTGAAAAAGCCCAGGCAGGAACACTTAAAAAGCCCCAGAAACAAAGGATACCGTGACAAATTCTCACCCAACACACAAGTACATGCACCAGAATGTTCCCCAACACAGAGAAAAAGAGATTTCCCTACCTTGGGCCTCCACTCGTGAGCACTCAGGCGTACCTGCCCAGCTCCAAGAGCGTACACAAATGTGTGCACTCTCATAAAATGACCCAAAGAAACCCCTGGGGCCTGGGGGCAGGCACCGGCTGCATAAACACCCCACAGAGCCAGCCCCATGTCTCCTGAGCCTCGCTAATGCACGATCCATACCCGGAGATAAAAGTCTAGACAATAGATGGCTGTTTATGACAACGAGGCTCTCCAAGTTTGGGGCCAGGCGATAAATCTCTGGCGAATCTTCCTGTAACTCAACTTCTGACTGTGGTGAGGAGAAAACCACTGAGCCCACAGAAAGGAAAGCAGCAAAATGGGGGAGACTTGTAAATCCTGAGCAGAAGGTACCTTCCCTGCTGGGGCAAGGAGGCATAGGCCACCACACTCACCCCACGGAGCAGTCCTCACTGTGGAAGCTTTCGGATCAAGCTTCAGAGCACAGGCGAGTCAGAGTTCCCCCCTGCCTGCCTAGGCTTCCAGGTTCCGGAAATCAGGGCAGAATGTGCAGGCAGAAGGCAGGGCCTGGAGGCTGGAACAGATCCCAAACAAATGATTCTTGCTGGGGGCAAAAGATCTTTTTTTGTTTTTGTTTTTGGTGACTGGATCTTTTTGCTTTGTGTCACCTGAATTTTTTCACCCCATGCCTTCCCACCCCTCTCTTTTCTTTTTCCTTTTGGATTGATTAGCTGTTCGTTCCCTTTTGCATTTTCGACCCAGGCATCTGATCGCTAGTAAAGAGTCACTGAAGTTGATCTCATAAAAATGCCGCGAGCTCACTTTGATCAGGAGGACTAGGTCCGAGCCTTAATGTAGGAGCTAAAGCCAGAGAATCAGGGCTCCGGCCAACCCGCCTCTGCTCTGCGGTGAGGCGGGAGATCTGGGTGGCCCAACAGGGCAATCCCGCCCAGAAAAGGTATTTTCTGTGCCACTGCAACTGGCTTAGGAAACTAAAGCCCAATAGCAGCGGCTCCATTTCCAGCCTGCTTTTAAGACATTTCCTTCATTTGGGAGCATTTGGTGAGGGGGCCAGTGAAACCAGCTCGTAAAATAGGGCTTTTATGGGAAGAAATAGGGTCAGGTTGCTAGCATCCTGGGACAATCTCTCCACAGAGGAAGCTGGGCGGGGCCTGTGGGGGCAAAGGAGCTGTCCTTCTCCCTCCCCACTACCTCCTCCATAGGTCCCAGTAACCTCTGAGCAGCGTCCACCAGCTTAGGTGGCCTGACTTGGGGACTGAGGCTTGGGGCAATGGCCAAGTCTGAGAAGAGGTGGAAGCCAGGAACTAGCAGTTCTACCTGCTTCTTGTTCCCTGGCTGGGGCTGGGGTGTCCTGGGTGCAAGATAAACCACTGACCTGAAAATCCCAAAGCATACTAAAGGGATTATTGCAGGCAGTGATATTACTGTAAGGGAGAGAAATATAGGCAAGAAGGTGAAAGCCAATTTCTAATGAAGTCTCCTTGCTGGCCCAGCCTGTGAACAAATGAGAGTGTCCATGTGTGGGACTCTCTCCGCTTATCTTTTTATTGACTCCACACAGGCTAAATTTACAATCCAAGCCCACTGGAGCACATGTGGGCCCCATTTCTCCTTTTAGCATTTTCCTCCCCAGTTCATGGTCTGTGGGATGGGCTCCTTTCCCTATCACGATCTGCTCTCTAGAACCCAGAGCAGCGGAGGAGGTAAACAAGCTAACAGGAGGCCCCAGCGCTGTGTGCGGGAGTTTGTTCTGGGAGCCGCCCAGTGTAGAATTTAGGAGACACTGTCCCCTTCTGAAGCTGCCCCTGTTGTCCGTGTGTGGGAGGGAAGGGTGCTGGAGTCTGCCTTAACTTTGGTCAGGCTACCTGGACAGCTGCCCAGACCACAGCCGCCTGCTAGCGGCCAGGCTGGCTGATGGCACTGACTGAGGACACCAAGAGCCAGTGGGGAGGGCCGGATGGCCCTGCTGCAGAGAATTTCAGGTGAAGGCCAGGACTCAAAGCAGATGGAGGGCTCACAGGCACCCACCAGATAAGATACAAATAAGCCACCTGGAGCGGGCTTGACAAGGAAGGGATTGGGGGCCAGGGATGGGTCCTGTATAGGAAGGTATTGATGCTGTGGCCAGAATCCACAGGCTGAGAGGGTGCAGCCTAGGGCAAGCATCTCAGCTGAAGTGTCCAGGTAGCCTGGACCCAGGGCTGGGCAGGGAGGCTACTCCAGACCATGGGCATTTTTGCCAGTAAATGTCTAGCTGACCTCAGTGGCCAGGGCCTTCTTTCCTTGACCTTAGCAGCAACTGACAGTTGCTAAGGGTTTTTTGATTTGTTGAAAAACTAAGCCATATCAACACTAGAGAACATTTTAAACTTCATGCCTTACTTTTAAGGGGAGGAATATTACTTTCCAGAAGTCTCTGTTGGGAGACCCCAGCGTTTCCTAGACATCAACTCTTTGACATTCTTTCTTGCATTTCTTTTTTGTTTCAAGGAAATAGGGCCTCCAGCAGCTCCTTGTTGCCGCCTGGCTCACTTTTATGGTAGCCCGGGAATAAACTTTGGTGGTCAAATTCAAGTGCTCAGTCCAGCAGCTGTCTCCTCACAGGAAGCAGCCCCTACCTCCATCTCAGCCCTGGCTATGCTGAATCTGCCTTGGGGGATTGGGCCCCACATCACCCTGGAGGGCCAGGAGGGGGAAGGAAGCAGAGCCTTGGGTGGAAGTGGAGAAAGCGGGATCTGAGACTTGAGCCCTCATCCACACCTCTGTGAGGATAGGGGTACCTCTCGCTTCCCTCTTGCTGGTTCCCATCACTGTTTGGGCAGCATTTTGCCTTCAATAAACTCGAGTTTAATGAGGTCAGTGTGAACCCCATTAAAAGCCATAGTCCACAGTTCCCCACCACTATAATTAAAAATGCTGCCCCCAGCTCACCCTATAAAAAGGGCTAGAGGAAAAAGGAAACACAGCAGATTTTTCTTTTCGTGGCCCCTTACCAATAGAAGTCTCACACTTCAGCAAAGCCCCAATCTAGTTCTTCTTTGCTTCAGTTTAAGATCTGACCAGAACTAAAGGAGTAGCGCCCAGCATTGAGTGGGTGGGGGGCACCTGAGACCTATCCCTGAGTATTCCAGAACCACCCTGAGAATGGGACCCGTGGTGGAGGCAGACTCCACTCAGGTGTCACTCTAAATGCTGAGCAAGTTTGAGGAGGCAGGAGCATTGAGGAGGAATGGATTTTAGGGGTTACATATGGAGACAAGCTACAATTTTTTGTGTCCTCCTTATCTGGTTTGGGAGCCGCAGCACCTCATCATGTTTCATCAAGACAAATCCATTCTAATTTCTTTAAGTGGAAACTAATTTTAACTGAGGGTTATGGGTGTAAAGAGAGTTTGGGCTATTTTTTGTTTTCCCCTGAGTGTGCATTGGGCTGAGCCCTTAGGGGCTTCGGTTCTTCCCCTCCTTCCCAAACAAATTGTGCCCTGGCAGCTCCTCTTTGGATCCAAGGTTGCTTTCAGCTCATGCCGGTTGCTTTTGGCCCCTTGGACCCAGTCCAGAGCCTTTCAGTAAAGTGATTTTCAGATGCCCAGATGTGTCCTGTGGTGCTCAGAGGGATGGAAGGCAAGGGGTTGGGGATGCAGAATGAGTGAGCCTACTCCTTGGGCTACAGCTATCCAGGAGGCTGACAGACTTGTAGGAGGGCAGGACAGGGCTGAGAAATAGGAAGGAGGCACTAAGATCTGGTCACAGCCCCAGGGACAGAGGCTGGGGGCTTTGACTAGGGAGTGGCCGCTGGGCCTCCCCGATGCCACAGCATCCACCGCTCCTTTCCACTGTCTGGCTAGTCTCTTCTGGAGACACATACCTGGCCCCACCGCCCACCTTACAGTCCCCAAAATCATCCACGGATAAGAACCCCAAACCTAGTCCCCCCCAACCATATTCTTCCTGGACCCCTACACTAGGCTTCTTTTCAGCCCACTAGCTGAGGCTGAGCCACTAAGCCAAAGGGCCCTGACATAAAAGATACATGGCTCTCATTCCAATCCTTTTCTTTGGGGTTTGGGATTTGAAAATCCACAGTGGATGTAGCTTTCTTCACATTGATTGACAATAAAGCCAGGCATGAAATATTCACCCAGGGCCACTCTCTCATACTAAATATTTAACACAACATTAGAGAAGGTTTTTCCCAGACTTCGCCAGGCACCGGCTGGGCGGCTGGCGCACTGCTCACCACTCATTTATGACTAATCTGACTCCCTAGCCAGCGGCAGCACAGCAAGCCAGACAAAGTTGGGACACTGGCTTGCAGCTGGGCTGCCTCACCTTTGGGAAACTTCAGATACTCTTCTGGGAGTCTCTCTAAGGACTCCAGAAAGGTAGTCTTGACACCCAGCTCTGGCCAGGAAAAGAGTGGACTTCTGCAAACTCTTGTGAACAGGCGGTGTCTCTGCGGGTTGGAAGGGTAAGAGTCCCTGAGATTTAAGGGAAAGGATTCACTTCTCTGGGGAAATCAGGCAGTGGGGAAAGAAGTCCTCACTCCCACCCTCCTGGTGCTGATCACAGAAAGGAGGCAAGACCCCCATACGTGAGAGCCCTCCTCCTCCCCCCAATCCTGGGGGAAAAAAGCAGCAGCTAGAAAAAAATACAATTACCCACTCCCAGCCACCACCCTCGCCCATCCCACCGCCCACCCCACCCCAACCCTCTCTCTCCTCCTTTGCTCGTGCTGTGGTATGGAGAGAAGGGGAGTGACGAGAGAAAAACGAATACAAATCTGCAATTGATTTTCATAATGTTTCTGCGGTGTTTGCAAACCAATCGCCTGAACGTCCCCGATCTTACCTAAGAGAGAACCCCTCCTACGTCTGCGAAGTGCTCCGAACTGATATATGACAATATCTACTTTGGATCACGTGCTCAGAGAGAGAGAGAGACTAAGACGGATAACGCGTCATCTCGCCTTCCCAAATTTTCCCCCCTCGCTAGACCGGGTCCAAAACCTCCATCCGGAGCCGGCAGGAGAGGAGAACGATGTTTAACTCGGTCAACCTGGGCAACTTCTGCTCGCCGTCGCGCAAGGAGAGGGGCGCAGATTTCGGCGAGCGAGGGAGCTGCGCCTCCAACCTCTATCTGCCCAGTTGCACTTACTACATGCCTGAGTTCTCCACGGTCTCCTCCTTCCTGCCCCAGGCCCCCTCTCGTCAGATCTCCTATCCCTACTCGGCCCAAGTGCCCCCGGTCCGGGAGGTCTCCTACGGCCTGGAGCCATCCGGCAAGTGGCACCATCGGAACAGCTACTCCTCCTGCTATGCGGCCGCCGACGAGCTTATGCACCGGGAGTGCCTGCCTCCTTCCACCGTCACCGAGATCCTCATGAAAAACGAAGGCTCCTACGGCGGCCACCACCATCCCAGCGCCCCGCACGCAGCCCCCGCCGGCTTCTACTCCTCAGTCAACAAGAACAGCGTCCTGCCTCAAGCCTTCGACCGTTTCTTCGACAACGCCTACTGCGGTGGCGGCGACGCGCCCGCCGAGCCCCCCTGCTCCGGCAAGGGCGAGGCCAAGGGGGAGCCCGAGGCGCCCCCGGCCTCGGGACTGGCGTCCCGGGCTGAGGCGGGTGCCGAGGCGGAGGCTGAGGAGGAGAACACAAATCCCAGCTCGTCCGGTTCAGCCCACTCCGTGGCCAAGGAGCCGGCCAAAGGAGCCGCCCCCAGTAGGTAGCAGCGGCCGGGGAACGGGCGGGCAGCGAGGGAGGGAGCGAGAGAGGGAGGGCGAGAGAAGGGGGGAGGCAAGGGGAGCGGGGACGGCCTCGTGTTTTGGGTCAGTCCGATTTTATGTGGAGTTTTATAAGCATTCAAAGGATTTTATTATAACCTACAAAGCCCTCTCTCCCAACGACTCGACTTTTTACGATGGAGAAGGGGTGGGGAGTGAGGGAAAAGGGCTGTTTGGAAAAGCCGAGTGAACCCCCCTCCCCCGTTATCTCCCTCGGTCTGTGAAATTTTTAAAAGCGCCACCATTGCGGGCGATATTAACTTTGATCGTGAACTTAGAGGAGCATTTAAGGAAGCATGGGGATCCGGGCTGCCGAGGAGTGGGGAGGAGGGGAGGGGTGGAGGGGGAGAAAGGGGAGGGCGAGGGAAACACAGGGAGAGATCCAGAGAAGGGGAGAGGTGGGGTAGAGGAGCAATGGAGCAGAACCTGAGAACGGAGAAGCAAGCCAGGGCGGCTATGATCCTTTTTAAAACTAGTTTTGAAAATGTTCAAACTATGTGTTCGCGGGTCCTCGAGCAGAAACCCAAGCAACTCGGGTCAGCGGCGACAGGGGAATGGGGCAAGGCGGCGCAGGACTCCACTGCGTTCCAGGCGGGGGTCTGGGCGTTTCTCCTGAGTCCGCGGCCTCCGCGCTTGCCTAGAACTGCGGTGTGGAAGGCGCTGCCCCGCGGGCGTCCCGGGGCGCCAGGGCCCCGGAAGCGGCTCTCTGGTGTCTCGGTGCCTGCTGGCCGGCTTCCTCCCCGCCTCCCGACTGCTCTCGCCAGATCTCACTGCTTCGCGCCTGTTCTCAGCTTTCCCCCCATATTTCTGAGGGAGGGGGTGGGCTTTCCGAACCACTAGGAGGGCGGCGCAGGAAGGGCCCGAGGGCGGAGGGGGAGCAGACAGGGGGCCCGAGGGGACGCACGTGTCCCCGGAGGGCTTTCCTTCTGTCCCAGACCCTGTCAGCCGCGGCTCTCGCCTGAGAACTGGGGACGGCGTCGCGCAGTGGCGGGGGGGTGGGGACCCGCTAGACCTGGCAGGGGGTGGAGGCTTGCCCGGGCGCTGCGGCTGCAGGAGAGCCAGCCGCCTGGCGGGAGGGCTGCCCGCGGTGGGCTAGGAGAAGGGCCGCTGAGCGCCCAGCGGGCTGGGGTCGCCCGGGTCTCACATGTCTCTCTCCTCCCTCTCCTCGCACTTGCCCCCTCCCCTCCCTCCAGGCGCCCCCCGCACCCGCAAGAAGCGCTGCCCTTATTCGAAATTCCAGATCCGGGAACTGGAGCGAGAGTTTTTCTTCAACGTATATATCAACAAAGAGAAGCGGCTGCAGCTGTCCCGGATGCTGAACCTGACGGACCGACAAGTGAAAATTTGGTTTCAGAACAGAAGGATGAAAGAAAAAAAGCTGAGCAGAGACCGGCTGCAGTATTTCTCGGGAAATCCGCTGCTGTAACCTGCAGACCGGGCCCTTTTGGGGGCGGGGGGAGGGGAAAATTATTTTATTTTAATTTTTTATTTTCTAACTCGTCTTCTTTCCGCCGATGGAAAACTGGACTGTGGCCAGGGCTGGCCCCCACCGCTGTGGCAGGCACTCCATTCCAGAACCTCCTGGACCCCTCTATCTGACTCTCGCTGTGGGACAGGGACCGGGCCTGGAAACGGGGTGAAGGGAAGTGTCTGATGCACGGCGAATGAACACCGTTGGCGCCGAGGCCAAGACTTTAATTTAAAAGAAAACACACCTCGGCGACAACGTCTTGCTGCTCGGATTAGGTGGGGAGGGGCGACAGTCGTGAGCGCCTGAGCCGAACAATCCTCGAACTAAAAGCCTTCCCTTGCCCAAGTGAAAAGATCCGCTAAGACAGCATGTCTGCCAGCGGAAACTTCTCGGGCTCCCCCCTCTACCCCGCCCCACCTTGCCCCACTACTTTAGGGGGCAGCTAAATGTGATCCTGCCTTGCTGTGAAATTTCTGTACCTTCAACCTGGTGTTAGGTGCGCAAAGTCCGTGTCCTACCTCCATTTTCGCCAAGGCCCCGCCCGAGCCTAGTTGTTCTCCCCCTGAATGTGTAGAACCTTCCTCTGAAATTTCTTAATTGGTGCATTGAGGTTTCCAAATCTTTTTCCAAGCAGTGCCCCACTTCATGGATTTATAGCTATAGTCTATGCAGTCGTTACCTCTTTTATTTTATTTTTTTAAGAAAATTGAAGATTGGGGTGGTGGAGGCAGTAGAGAGATGGGATTGGGCACCTCCCCCGTGCTGGGGCCTGGATTTTTGTAAATAAATTTCCCAAGCGTTTCTTTCCACCTGGAGGGGAAGGGGGGGACGCCCCCAGTGAGATTCCAATCACCCATCTCTCCTCCTATGCGTGAGTGCGTGTGTACATGTGCACTCTCCACCCTGCTCCCTTCCCAGAGGGATTGCTGTGAAATTTTTTTGGTGGCAAATAAAGATAAATTTCATTCTGTTCAATATTATGATTTTATTTGACCCTTTTATTAACCCCTCCCCTCTTAAAATCCTCCATGCTCCCATGGCGGCGGCGGAGGAGGAGGAGGCAGGCGGGCAGAGCCCAGCGGGTGAGGACAGGAAGGCAGAGGTGAGATAGGCCGGTGCTGGCCGGCCTGGAGCTCCTCTCCGCTGGCAGGGCCAAGAGTATGGCCGTAGTTTCCTCACATTCTCAAGCTGAGGACATTCCATAGCTACTCTGAAGCTCTCCTTTCTCACGTGCAGCTCGAGCTGTGTCCAAACGCCCAGCAACGGCTTTCTGTTTAAGTACACGTTTGTTGTGGAGTTAATTGTAACCATCATCGAATTTAAATTTATAGGAATTTTTTTGGCTCCACCGCCCTTCTGCCAGATGTCTCCGTCTGTCGCAGTTAAATGTGTAGTGTGGAGGGTAGGGCTTTTTTTTTTTTTTTCTCTATGAGAAGTCTGTATTGGAATTTTTATACACTGTTTTTAAGGAGGGAGGGGACAGAAGGAGAAACCAGCCCCCTCCCTCTCCTCTCCACAGCTCCTGGGGGTGGGAAGGTGGGGCCTGGCTGCTTTCCCTCTGGCACAAATGGCCAGGCTCTTCCAGACACAACAAGACACCTATACTGGGGCCACCCTGATGTTTATACATTGGGTGTCCCACAGTAGAAAGCCCCAGAGGTTTGTTTTGTAGGGGTTGGCACTGGAGATGGAGATGACCTGTGGGGACTGTCACCATACCCATCTATATTTGCTGCATGTTTCTTCTGTATAAAGATAATCATGGCCCTTGCAGTGCTTTCAGTGAGGGCACTTCATTGGTCTCTGTTTCAAATTCGTTATTTGGGGGCAGAGGTTCAGGACAACTTATCTCATCTTTCCCTCCTCTTTCTGTCTTTGTATAATTCAAAGAAAATGTTTTTGTCAATACAATTCTGTTGGATGAAAGGAAAAAGCATCATGACTATCAAATCTAGGTTCTGTCATTTTTGATGGTAGGAATCCCTGCAGCTTAGATATCTAAATTTCTAATTTGTAAACGTGGGTCAGGTCGTGAGACAAGATTTGCAAACTAGGGTGTATATGCAGCCCACAATTCCCTCATGTGCCCACACACAAACGTTTTATTTAACTCGGTGTGCCTATGGGTGCACATAAGAAGGAATATTATTTGTGTGCTTTTGTCTGTTGCATGGAGTAAACCTGACCACATACACATCTAGAGCTTGTGTCTCTGTGGTGTGTAACCACTGGCAGTGTCTGTTGAGTGTGGGCAGGAATGCAACTGAGGGGCCTCTGTACATTTGTGTGTGTGTGTGTGTGTGTGACATTTCTCTAGGTAAGATGTTTATCCACTAGCCACATTAGGAAGTATTAGCCTGCTGGTGATGTTTCCTGTGAAATTAGGATACAGGAAACTCTATAAGATGAACCTATTTATAAAGCAAAATATTAGCCTCCAAATGCCTGATTTTGGAGAAAAATATTTAAAACCCGCAGGTACCACTTTCTCTGCAATGTGGAGCCCAGAAATGTCCTCAGCTCCAAAAGAGAGTTCTGGTGGATGAGAGGAGAAGGTCTTCATGAAAGAAAAACAAAGGCTTCTGTGACCCAAGCCAGGAACCTGCCAGTCCTTGGTGACCCTCTAAAAAGGAGGAAAAAGGGTTTTTTGGCCCCCAAACAAACCCACCTTCAGTCTCCCAAGGTGTCCAACCCCCCTTGCAGGTCAGCAGCACTCTGGGCTCAACCTCTTGGGGTAATCCCCTCTAGCCGCAGCACTGCCCGGGAACAAAAGATCCTCGTCTAGACGCTGCCATAAAGCACCCCCCCACGTCTCTAAACCCAGTTTCATTTCGACCTTAATGACCCAGTCTGGCCTGTATTAGAAACCACTTCCGCCCTAAATAGTAAACAAACCTGTAGTGGAGGGTCTTGGCTCTCCCAACACACCCCAGACTCCCACCTCCTCAGCCCGTTGCCCCACATTTTTCCTCTTTTCTCCAGCCTTTCTCAGCTCCCAGCACCCCTTCCTCCCCGCCCCGCCCCCCCCCACAGTAAATAAACCTGAGGCCGAGTTCAAAGTTTCCCGGAGCTAAGGAGGAATGCTGGTTGTAAAAATCCAAGTTTATAGCGCACGTGGGAGTTTACAAGGGTATTAAGTGGTGTGGGCTGAGAGAGCACTCTGGTCCCCTCCCCCTCCCACCATGGGCTTTGGGGGTGCAGGAGGAATCAAGGGCACTCGAAATGAGAAATGGGTTTGGGAGTAGCCTTGAGTTTGGGGTTTCTTTGTCACTTAGACTCTTAGGTGGCTGAGGAATGGCGATGCAAGGGCCCCTTGTAAGAAGACTCAAAACCCCTGCCAAGCACCTCTGAGAGAAAGCTCCCTGGCTCTAGGTGTCCCAGATGGAAAGACTGGGGAGCCCTGTTCTGAGGGAGCGAAAGGTGCAAACCAGGTGTCTGAAAGGTGAACAGAGTTGGGAATACCTAGAGCCAGTTCTCAACCAGAAGGGGAGAAACTACCTTGGGCTAATTTCTCGAGTGGGCTGAGAGCAGAAAGGGCTCTTCTCTTAAGGGCAAAAAAGAACTTTGAACTTCAAGGGAGTCAAGGGCACCACCCCTTCGCTTTCCCCGCCTCTCTCAGGAATCTGTAGGGCAATTGTTTCTGGGCCAGTATTCCCTGAAGGGGGGAGCTACTGGGGTTTTCTGGTGCCCCAGGGTTGGATAATGCTGTTTGCTAACCCCTCCCTACTGAGAGCCCGCCAGAACCAGTGCACGCGACTGCATTCTTTATTATTCATATAAACCTTTGGAAAAGGCAACGCCCGGGAAGTTTTTATAACTTCGTTTGGCATAAAAATTTTACAAGATTCCCCATCCCTAAAAAAAAAAAAAAAAAAAAAAAAAAAAAAAAAAAAAAGTAAGTTTTGGTCTTGCCGTAGGATGAAATCACAAGTCTTTGAAAGGCAGGGGAGAGAGGGGCTCTGAGGAGTGGCAGTGCAGGGAAGGGAGTGTATGGAGCTGCCTTTCTCTGTCTAAGGCAAAAAGGCTTGAAGGTCTGAGTCAATCCTTCCTGAGGCCCATCTTGGACTCAGCTTTGGAGCCTCTTTGGACAAAGTCCTGTCCACTCTGCTCTTGCACCTTTACAAACTGTAAAAGTGTGGACAATATCAGCATGACAAGACCTTCCCCCATCACACCCTCTTGTTCTCCTGTAGGCAATACTCTCTCTCTCTCCCTCTCTCTCTACACACACACACACACACACACACACATCTCTCTGCACAGTACCCCTCCAACCCACTGCACAAAGCAAAGACCCATAACCTTGACTCAGACTGCTGATTTGGGAGGGTCTCTGCACACACAGTCCTGCATCCCTGCCTGCCGCCTGTGAAGTTGACAATGGGTTTGAAGAAAAAATCCAAAACACCAGGAAACTCCTGCCCAGAGGTTGCAGTGGTTGCAGGACCAAAGGAGACGGAGGGCCAGCAGGGCTGCAGTCCAGGAGCAGAGAACAAAGGCGGCCATGTGGGAGATGGCCTTGCCCACGGATGACCCCTGGACCTGCCCCTCAACCTGGGACTGACAAAATCCCACTCGCTCATTTCCCCTGACTCCAGCCTTGGGAGCACCAACTGGGCTCAACTTTGGGCCATTTTAATGTTTCAGCTCCGGAGGTCAGGACAAAGATGGGACAGACTTCTCCAAAGGTAGGCCTGGTAGACAAGCCTCCTTTGGGGTGATGGAAGTGAAAATACATGACCCCTGAATCCTAACACTTCAAGAAGCCATCAGCATTAGTGTGGATGTGCCCCAGAATCCTATTTTTCCTCCCTCTAATGGCGACTGCTGGGGCCTGGCTGCTGATGACTGGCAGCCCTACACTTCGCCTTGTGAGGAGGAGCTGAGCTAAGGCTGTAGGCAGGAGAAGGTCAACTCCAAGCCTTAGCAGCTGGGCTAGGGAGGCATGCGACTGAGCCTGGTGCTGTCCCCCTCACTAAGCCCAGCATACCAGAGAAAAATAAGAAAGGCTAGGAAAGAGAGTCAGGGAGAAGGAAATAATTGGAGAGAGAAAAGAGCAAAGAATGAATTGTATAATAAAGAAAGAAGGAAACAAGGAAATGGGAGAAATAAGGAAGACAAGAAAGAGAAAGGATTGGAAAAAGAAGGAAAAAATCAATTACAGGGAGAAAGGAAGAAAAAGAAAAACAGAAAGAAGCAAATAAAGAGAAAAGAGAAGGATGAAACAAGAAGGAAAGAAAGAAGAGAAGAAGAAAAAAGAAAAATAAGAAAGGAAAGGAAGGCAAACAGAGATCTTTGAAAAGGAATTATCCGGTAAGAAAGATTCGATGTTTTTCTCCGGAGCAAGCCAGCTTAACCACAGCCCCGACTCTAGCTAGAAACCTGACTTACTGGGGGCAACTTAGAAGCAAACCACTAAAGTGGGGAGCAGGGCCTGCCCCTAAGACATCCTCCCACCCTCCTCCCAAAGCTTCTCTCCGAGGTGTCTTCGGTCTGGTTTCAATTCAGGGAACAAAATTAAATAACTGGCCAGCTTCGGCAGGGCCAGGAAGCAGTCAGACTGGCGCGGGTTATCAGAATTCGGGATTCGGAGATCTTAGCGCTTTGGGTAAAAGTGAATATCTGTGGCTGTGTACACACATTTAAGTGCAAGTTAGACACGTGTATAGATGCTGAACTCCATAGCATCTGTGTGCAAGTGTATACAATGTCAAGACGTGAGAGATTCTGCTGGCCGCGCTGCCCGGGGGGCTGTGAGGTCCAGAGTAGACCAGAGGCCCCGCTAACCGTCCTCAGCCTCCTACCTCCCTCTAATACCTGTTTGAAAATCTTTTTCTTTTCTGGGTCTCTGGGTATTCCGAATTTTGCCTGGAATTTCCCTGCTCCCAATTCAACTGGGGCAGAACCCGGCGCTAGTGAAGAAGAAAAGCGAATATTTTCTTCAAGTTTTGGGAAGGGAAGGATTTATCTCGGCCTCCAAAGCAAGAGGAAAAAACCTGCAATCTCTGGTGTGATTCTGTTTCCTCTTGGCTTAAAAAGATTTCAGTACACACACTTTATTTTTATCTTATTATTTAACCCAAAAGGGAAAGACATTCTTCCTTTTTCACTTCATCTTTTCAGAATTTCCCAGTTGACTTTCTTAACCTGTTGGGGAAACTCCAATTTTTTGCTGGAGAAACCAGGGTGCTTCTGGGGTGTGTTGAGGGCTACAGCCAGGAAAGTAACCAAGGTCCTTTTTTGTTCATTGAGCATATTTTCCTTCTTCTGCTTTCACGTGGGGACCCCTAGCGCCCCAGCCCTTGGGCTGCCCTGTGGAACCCGCTGGATCCTCCCAGAGTATTCACAGAGCTCCTGAACCCTCCTCCTCTGCATTGCTCACAGCCTCACAGGCAGAAGGAGGCCCAGCCCCGTCCTTGCTGCCTTTCCAGGATCTGGGTACCCGGGAAGGGAGAAAGGGGCCAGGGCATTGGCCCTGGGTGGGATTTGTCAGGTCGTATGCACAGCCTGAGCCCCACTGTGGCTTGCAGCCCCTGGATTTTCATGTTCCCAAGTTGAGGTAAGAAGGGGGAGCCCCAGACTTAGACATAGGCATAGGTGTCTCGGCACCCTCGGAAAGTTGGGGAAATGGATTAATAAGAGTCCATATGTGGGTGATTCTAGCAACACAGGCCTCCCCTGGATCCTAATCCAGTTGCCAAGGGCACAGGCTGAAGGGTCTTGGCCCTGTGGGGCAGGGCGGTGGGTGCCTGGCAGTGGCGGCAGGCGGGGTGGTTGTGGCGGCCCGCATGCCTTTGAACGCCAGGCCCGGACAATAGGACCGAAACAGCCTTTGCTCGTGGCCTCGGGAAAGACCGAGCCCAAGGGGGCAGGGCTGGGACCCAGGCCCGCACAAATGCTCCCTTCGCCAGGATAAAACACTCACTTTTTCCTTCCTTTTACCTCCACTGAAGCAGAATCTCCAAGTCTGTGAAAACCCAACAAGTTATTCAGGTCTGCGTCCGAGCGGGCTCTAGTTTAGCAGCTCCCGGTTTTCGTTTATCTTGCATAATTAGAGGCAAACATTTGTCCCACCGGGGGTCCCACTTAATCTGATGAATTTGATTTCTTTTTTCATTAATGGGCCGTGTTTATCATACTTCTAATTATTTCAACTTTAAACACTATTCTTTCTTGTGAGGAGGTGGGAGTCGAGGCGGGAGGCTCCTCCCTGGAGTATTATTTTCGTTAATGATGGCGAGAATTCCGAAGCGACTCTGTCCTCTCCGTTGGCTAAGGTGAGAGATGGGCTTGGAAAGAGGTTGGGTGGTGGGGCCCCTGAGGCCGATAGGTCTGCTCCCTGTCTGCTGGTTCCCCAGGCTACGCCTTGGGGCTTGTCTGAAGTTTATCTCCTTCACACTTTGCTGCCGACTCCTTCACCCCCTCCCAGGCTGGGCTCAAACCCTTTGCGGCTCTTCCCTGGAAACCTTTCTCTGATCCCAGCCTGTCCTGGCTGGCCTGGGCAGAGGCTCGGGTAGCACTGTCCTGGCCCCCAGCTACTAACACCTAGAGAAAAAAAAAGAAAAGGCTGAGGTGGCCAAGGGCCACTTGGCCGTGGGGAAAAAGACCCACCAGACTCCAAAGTGGGGGGTAAGGGTAGGGAACTGGGACGCTAAATTCCTAGGAAAAGCACACCAGGCAGGAAAATAAAGGAGACGTAAAAGAGGGGGGAGGGAACCCCCAAAGCCATATAATTCTCAATTGCTTTGGTATTTAATTTCATCGTCCCATAAGTGAGGAAATATCAGTTCCCATACTAAATTTTTATCCCTGGCTGATAAATATGACGGGAAATTTTCGTTGGGTCCTCGTAAAAGGGAACGGTTTCGATCAAACTGGTGGGGAAAGACTAATGCAGATAATACAAACAGAGTGGCCATAAAGTCTTGCCCGTTTCCCGCGGGATGGGCGGTGGGACAAATGGCTCCCTGGATTGACTGCTGCCCGGACTGTCCCAAGTCTGGGGCCTAAACAGCCTAACCTTGCCCTGGATAACCCCCATGCTGAGGCCACGGTGACCCGGCAAATGAAAACACAAAACCATTTCAAATCTCCCCTGGCCGGTCCTGCAAGCAAATCATACACTCTACATTTCCTTCCAGTTTTCCGGAGGTTCAGGAATCCCTGCGTCTTCTCTCTCCACTCCTGGATGGGGAAATTCGGCGGATTTCTTTCTGCGGGCTTCTAGCCGCAGCGGGCTTGGGCCTCCTTAGAAGCGGTCTAGCCTCCTCACTCCTCCACGCCAGGGCGCTGGGCTCCAGTCCTTTCCCCGCCAAACTCCAGCCCTTCGGAAAGTCTGAACCCTAGGCTCTGTCCAAGGAAAAATGTGGGGCGACGGGAAAGACAAGTTGTTCTCCAGATTCCGTTTCCTGAGGAAGGGGTGGAGAGTTTAGTTCGCTTTGGAAGAAGGCGATGGAGAAACGGAAATAACTGTTTGAAACATACGGTTCCCCTTATTTCTTCCTTTTATTTAAAAACAACCACAAAAATAGACTGGTCTGTCTTCTTTCAAACATGCTCCCAGCCCGTGCGCTCTGTAAAGGACGCTTCTCTCGGTCGGGTTTTGTTGTGTCCTGTGTGCTGGTTTCCCGTGTGATACGTGACTCCTCCAAACTGACCGAGGCTCCGCAGGTTCCCTCTTTCTTTCCCGGAATATTCCCTGTTTTAGTGGGGGCAAGGTCAAGCGGAAAACGAGGACCGCCAGGGCCTGAAGTAAAACAGCAGAACCGGCTCCAAGGCCAAAGCCTTGTGGGCCCCTGAGATGGTGACCCAGGAGCCGTCCACCCTGCCAGGCCCAGGCCACAGCTCTCGGGTCGGGGATCGGGTGCTTCTGGTCTCTGGCTTCCTCTTTCCCCTACCCCGCGTCCATTCGGAACCTCCTTTTCCAAGCAGCCATGAAGTGACCGTGACCCCCTCCCTGGCCCACCCTAGAGGCTGGAGATTCCCGGTCAACCCCCACAGGAAACTTGCAACTCCACCAACCTCCAGCGCCGCGGCCCCCAAGCTTCCAGCCCCGAGGGCCAAGCCCGGGGAAAAGAGGAGGCGGGAGAGCAGAAACTTTAATCCTGTTTGGGATTCCTTAACTTTTTTTCCCCTTTCTCTGCTCATCAGATACCCCAAACCCCCCCAAAAAACCTCACCCCACTCCCATCCCCAAGGTAAGGAGCGGGAGTCGGGTCCCGGGAAATGAAAAGTGGAGATGAAGAGTGGGGAGAAGTACCTGATTCGTGTCTCGACCTTTTAATTTGAATTTGACTGTTTTGAGCCCCGGGTTGCCTCGCTCTCTCCCTCTCTCCCGCATTTTCCCCCTCTCCGCCCCCTTCTCCCCAGGAGTTACAGGCTGGTTACTGGATAAACAAACCCCCCTCTTCCTAGAACCCCCACCCCCACTCCCCTCCACCCGCCTACCTCCCCTGCCGCCCGGGGGGCGCTTCCTTTGTTCGCGGGGAAGGGCTCCGGTGCCCCTACCCCGAGGCAGCTGCTAGATGGCGCTGTTACTCCACTCTGCGCGCTCCGCCTGCCGACAACTTGACCCCGCTGACGTCACGGCAGTCTGAATCATCAAGGCCATTTTCAAATCCCATTGGTCTAGCCGTCACATGGTGAGAACCGAATGCGCGGATAATTATGGAGCTGATATTTCCCCCCCTCCCCTTCTTTTTCCTCCCTCCCCTCCAACCGCGCCCCCCCTCCCGGATGGGGAAAAAAAAAGATGTCAGCTCCTCTGCTGTAGTATTGCTCCTTAAAAACCCCTCTCTCTGAAAATGACATGCCCTCGCAATGTAACTCCGAACTCGTACTCGGAGCCCTTGGCTGCGCCCGGCGGAGAAGAGCGCTATAGCCGGAGCGCAGGCATGTATATGCAGTCTGGGAGTGACTTCAACTGCGGGGTGATGAGGGGCTGCGGGCTCGCGCCCTCGCTCTCCAAAAGGGACGAGGGCGGCAGCCCCAGCCTCGCCCTCAACACCTATCCGTCCTACCTCTCGCAGCTGGACTCCTGGGGCGACCCCAAAGCCGCCTATCGCCTGGAACAACCTGTTGGCAGGCCGCTGTCCTCCTGCTCCTACCCACCTAGTGTCAAGGAGGAGAATGTCTGCTGCATGTACAGCGCAGAGAAGCGGGCGAAAAGTGGCCCCGAGGCAGCTCTCTACTCCCACCCCTTGCCAGAGTCCTGCCTTGGGGAGCACGAGGTACCCGTGCCCAGCTACTACCGCGCCAGCCCGAACTACTCCGCTCTGGACAAGACGCCTCACTGTTCTGGGGCCAACGACTTCGAAGCCCCTTTCGAGCAGCGGGCCAGTCTCAACCCGCGCACGGAACATCTGGAATCGCCTCAGCTGGGGGGCAAAGTGAGTTTCCCTGAGACCCCCAAGTCCGACAGCCAGACCCCCAGCCCCAATGAGATCAAGACGGAGCAGAGCCTGGCGGGCGCTAAAGGGAGCCCCTCGGAGAGCGAAAAGGAGAGGGCCAAAACTGCCGACTCCAGCCCAGACACCTCGGATAACGAAGCGAAAGGTAAGGCCGCCTGGGCCGCGGGCGCCGCTGGGACGTTCCGGCACTTGGTATTCGCGGCCGGGGAGGGGGGCAGGGGAGAGGGTTGGGCCCAGGAGGCCCCAGACCATTTCGGGAATGCGACCCTGGCTTTCGACTAGTGTCCGCTGAGCTCCAGGCTGGTGGCTCGTCACTTAGCTGGGGAAGGTAAGCGGCGACGTGGAGGTGTCGGCCCGGCCCCGGCCATGGGTGCTAAAGCGGGGGCGGTGCGCACCGCGGGCAGCCTGCAGGCGCAGTGTGCTGCACCGGACTGGTGGCTGCTCCCAGGCGCGTGCTGGCTGTGGTTTGCTTTCTCAATGCTGGTGTCCTGGGGAGCTGACGTCCCCCAGCTCACGTCAGGGGCTTGCAAAAAGCCTAAAATGGCGATCTTGGGCCAGGGACTAGGGAAGGCTGGGGAGATGGGGGGGTTCTCTTTACTGCGTTTTCCCAGTTGAAAATTGTTTCCTGCGAAACGCGATTTGTTGTTTGTGGGTCTGATTTGTGCGTGCGGCTTGGGCTCCTGCGGCTTTTGGCTCGGCCGGGGGCCTTGGGCAGCGAGGCTGGAGCCGGAAGAGGTGGAGGTGTAGGGCTGCCCGCCACGTCCCTCCCTCCTCCAGATGCCTGGCTTGGATGGCGTTGGAACGGGGCATTTGGAATGTTGTAAGTTTTCTGTTTCCTCTTTTAATTTTTTCTTTTCCATTTTTTTCTAGTTAAATTATCTTTTTTCATTGGTTTCCAAAAGCAGCTTACAAATGAGTGGTTGGGAAATTTCTGTGTGCGTGGCAAGAGGTTTTCTCCTGAAAGGGAATGTGGCTTTGGTTGGATTTCACTGTAATTTTGGTTGAGAGAAAACCCAGCCAGAGTTCAAGCTCAGGGTTCAAGATTCATTTCTGCTGTGGGAGCTGGGGGCCTTCGGGATCTTTCTCTGATACTTGGGGAAAGAATGTGGAGGAAACGGGAGCAGGGGACGAAAGCTGAGGGGAACGACTTTTCCTGAAAAGTTGTAGCAAAGAGCCTCAAAAAAAGGCCCAACCAACGGGGAAGAATAAACCTGCTCCCTACAACACGGGCTACTGGTGACAGTATATAAGGGGCTCATTGGGTGTAGAGGAAGATGAAATACTGAGAGCGGAGCAGGCTGGGGGCGGCCTGGTGCTTTGTATATGGACGCGACGCACACGCATGCCTACGAGCGACCTGTGCCACACACACACATCCATATTGCATGATCCTTGCACACTCACGCATGCCCGCTCACACACGCACAGGCACTCTTTTGGCGGGCAAGGGCAGAGCCTCATCCTCTTGGGTCGGCAAAGGTGGCCTTGGTAAATCATCCCCATAGAGACACTGACTGGAAGATGAGCACTGGTGTGTTCATGAGGATAAGGGGGAGAGTGAGGCGCCTACAGCCTCAAAGCCTTTCCTGTGGCACGTGTGCAGTGTGAAGGTTTAATCTTATACCCTCTCTACAGACCCTGAGCTTGGTTAGGGAGCAGATTTGGGTCAGGAAAACCTGCATTCTAGCCCCACCAAAAGCAAAGTCAAGGTTAACAAGTTCACCTCTTAACTCGACCTGCACCCATTCCCATAGGCTCTCCCTTTTCTCTAGCTGTCCCCACAGCAACCTAATCCCTCCCACCCCAAGGAATCCCTCTTACCCTGTATCCTGTCTGTGCCCTTCTTTCCCCTCCTCCTGTTTTGATGTCTCCACCAGGCCAGAGGCAAGAGAGCTTTTGATTAAACTTCCCCATTTATAATTTGTCTTGTCCCCCCACCCGACCAAACCTAACAACCCCAGTAAGAAAATAAACAGGACGTAGTTAGATGTGGAAAGCCTGTAAACAATCTGGCAAGAAGCTGCAGGTGCAGAGACAGGAGAGAAAATTCGGGACATTCAGATTTTTTAGATGCAGCCTCAAGTTTGCCTTTTTTGTGTGTTTTCTGGTTCCTCTTAGGCCCCCGCCCCACCCCGCCCCCATCAAGATAAGATCCAGGAACCTGGCAGCCTCATTTGGAATAGGGAGGAGAGAGAGCTCAGAGTCATCAGCAGAGTCCTTTTCTGGGTGTCCTCTCAGGTCTTTGGACTCTGTTTTTTGCCCTTAAAAAGATGGCCAAGTTCCCTTCTGCTACTTGAGAAGCAAGGCTGGTCCATTTCAGCAAGAATGTGTGTCAGGGATAGAGGCTGTCAATAAGATCATGAGAAATACACAGTATTCTATAGTATCTCCTTACAAAAAAAGACTCACGTACATATCTATGTGTGTGTACTTATGTGTATAGGTATGTGTATCTCTGCAGGTATACATGTGTACTTGCAGGCGTACACATCTATGTATGCACAGACTGGGCAGAGGGTTTCTGGGAGGCTGCATTTCCTCAGGATATGTCTCTCCCTTGACCTTAGGTCCTTTGGCCAGGAAAGTTGTTTGAGGACCCCTTAGGATGCCCCAGCTCTGTTGCCCCTGACCTCTGCTGCTCTTACAAGCTCCCCTCAGCTGCACATACCTGGGAGAAATGATTAAGAGAGGAAGAGATGGCAATGGGAGACCTAAGGGAGCAGAGTCACTCTGCGGCAGCTCAGGTTGGGGTAAGAGCTGGGGACCCAGTACAGGGACCACTGCAATGGCCTCTGGCCACAGATCCTGGAACAAAGTCCCTCCATTGAGTTGAAACAGGTCAAAGCTCTCTGGGAATTTCTCTGGTCTGTGGGTAGACTCTGCTCTGGTCTGGGGCCTGGAAAATGCTTTTCCGTCTGGTTGGATTTTTCCAGAGCTGGAATGGAACAGAGAGAAGGGGGGACCTGGCAAGGTTTAGGGAATCTGCCAGGGTCAGCCAGCTGGGGGAAAGCCAGGGTACTCAGGATCTTTTAGATTAAGGTGGACTTGGGTAATTTAAATTTAATAAACGCTTGCAGGCAAGAACTTCCTCCCTTTATCTCCCTAAGTCTAAACCCCACAGAAATTGTAAGAACCCTGAGCCTAAGAGGAGCCCACCGGTCAGGCCCCTGGGGCAAGAGCAGCTCCCCTGTGCTCCCTCAGCCACCCCACAGCAGGCTGGCAAAGGCTGCAGCGCTGAGAGGGTTTTCGACTTCGAGGGATACTTATGTAAATAATGTTATTTTTAACAGAGGAGATAAAGGCAGAAAACACCACAGGAAATTGGCTGACAGCAAAGAGCGGAAGGAAGAAGAGGTGCCCCTATACTAAACACCAGACGCTGGAATTGGAGAAAGAATTTCTGTTCAATATGTATTTGACGCGAGAGCGCCGCCTGGAGATTAGCAAGACCATTAACCTTACAGACAGACAAGTCAAAATCTGGTTTCAAAATCGCAGAATGAAACTCAAGAAAATGAACCGAGAGAATCGGATCCGGGAACTGACCTCCAATTTTAATTTCACCTGAGCGCGCGGCCTCTTCTCCTCCCTTCCCCCTCCTTCCTTTCCCCGCCCCTCCTCCCTTTGTGCCTGGTGATATATATTTTTTTTCCTCCCTGAGTATAAATGCAACGCGCCTGCAAAAAAGGCAAAGACCTCAGACTCTCCTTCCAAGGGACCTATGGTTCGTGCTGCGAAGATGCTTCCACTTAAAGCATGAGAAATGGGGTGCCGGGGTGTGGGGTGTGGTGTGTGCCCTCATAGATGGGGGTGGGAGTGTGGCTGGTGTGTGTGTCAAACCCTCACTCACCCACGCACTCACGCACAGCATTCTGTTCTCCATGCAAAGTTAAGATCGAATCCACCCGCTGGTAGGGGAAAAAAAGGAAAAAAAATTAACCAGAGAGGGTCTGTAATCTCGCAGAGCAGAGGCAGAATCGTTCCTTCCTTGCTGCATTTCCTCCTTAGACTAATAGACGTTTTGGAAAGTTTGGCTAGTGTTCGTGTGTTTGTCGTAGCACCCAGAGCCTCCACCAAACCCTCTCCGTGTCTTTACCTCCCAGTCGCTCTAAGAATCTGCTTGAAGTCTCGTATTTGTACTGCTTTCTGCTTTTCTCCCACCCCTCCCAGCACCCCCACATCCCCCATCTACTAACATCTCAGAAATTTCATCCAGAGGAACAAAAAAATTAAAAATAGAACATAGCAAAGCAAAGACAGAATGTCCCCCCCCCCCCAATATTGCTCTGTCCCTGTCTGGGAGTTGTGTTATTTAAAGATATTCTGTATGTTGTATCTTTTGCATGTAGCTTCCTTAATGGAGAAAAAAAATCCTAATAAATTTCCAGAATCATAATCCTCAAATGGATGGTTTTTTGTTTTTAGTGATTTTTAGCGACACCACCCCCCCCGAAGAGGCTGAGTGTGTGGATGTGTGTGTTTTGTGTTTGACTCATCTCCTAGAGCCTTTCTAGAACGTCTCTTGGCGGGTTTAATGTAAGTGAGAGACCATAACGTTGATTTAAATATTATCCAGGTGACCACAATAAGTCAAGGTCATAAAACAGTAATGTCAGGACGGTCTTGGTGCGCGCGAGAGGTGGATTTTATGATCTGCAAATATAATGTGGTGCTGCAGTAAAAGATGCATTTAAAGGTGACTGGAGGAGGGAAAGAGGCAGAGAGCAAACTGCAATCTTGAGGAGCAGACGGATCTGATTGCCTGGGGTGCTGGGCTGGGCGCACCCCACTGCTGCTGGGGGTCACCCCAAGAGCCCCCCACCCATCCAAGGAAAGGAATAAACTTAACCGCTGGAGGGGCATGAGGAGCTCAGCCCCCCTAACCTCGACAGCAGCTAACAGAAACGCCAGGGGCAGCAGGAGAAGGAGGCAGCGACAAGGTAAGAGAAGTGGTTTCTTGTTCTTCTCTTGGCGGCGGAGTGGGGATGAGCGGTGTCCCCAGGTGCCCGGCGTGCAGTGGACAGAGCCTGGAGGAAGGTGTTTAGGGCATCCGTGCTTGCCGAGAACCCAGGCTTTCCTTGTGGCCGCTGGCAGCGGAGGGCAGCGACTGGGAGCTCCCTCTCCTCCCCTCCCCGGCCCATTGCCATGGGGGTTCCACGGTTAAAGGGATAAATTGATGGTTTTTGGCTTCTTTATCTTTTTGAGCACTTTGGGTCTCCTCGAGGCCGACACTCTGGTCTAGGTGTTGCTCAGTCTGGTCGTCTGTTGGTGGGGGAGGGGGAGTACAGAGGGTTGAAGCTTGAAGCTTAGGTTTTCCTGCTTTTCGCTGGTTTGGATGTGAGCCTCGTCCAGCCTCTTGTTCCCTGTGCTCCCTGGCTGTAAGGTTTTGCCAGGCAAGTGGCCTGATTGGAAGGGGCTCCAGAGCACAGGGCTATGATTCAGCCACCCACATTCGCTGAGAAGCCTAAACCGAGCTGAGAGGGAGAGGATCAGAGAGAGTCTAGGAGGAGAGTGCAGGAGAGCCAGATGGACAAGACAGAGGACCCAGCTCCAGAGTGGAAGGAAGATCCAGCTTCCCCCAGGGCCAGGGCCAGATGCAGGGGAATAGCTCCACTGCGGTGCTGGGGGTGGGGCGGGTATTTGGTCGCCAGCGGTCCCATTTCACCAGATTCTTCCTGAGCGATTTGCTTAGACCAGAAACTAATGAAGGCAGTCAGACTCCCTACCCACCCAGCAACCCAAAGTCTACTCTCTAGTCCTTAGGGAGGTTGTGGGGGCGGAAAGGGGGACGGGGCTGAATTTCTTCCTTCCCCAACCCCCTTCCCTTCTCCTCCGGATAGATGCAAAGCTGAATCTCCCGCCCTGCTCGCTCAGCTGATCTGTGGCTTAGGTAGTTTCATGTTGTTGGGATTGAGTTTTGAACTCGGCAACAAGAAACTGCCTGAGTTACATCAGTCGGTTTTCGTCGAGGGCCCCAACCCACCTCTCCCACTCCTACCCTCCCCAGTGGGACTGCCCCACTGCCCCCTCCCAGATAGGGCAAAGTGGGTGCAGACCAAGGAGGGCAAGCTGTGAGTGGGGTTGCAGAACAAGTCTGGAGAACCCTGCTTTATGCCATCCTCTCAACCTGTCCCAATCCCTGTGATTAAGAGAGAGGAGTTTTTCCTGCAGCTATTGTCTCCTGGGCCCAGCTGATGGAGACAGACAAAGAGGTTCCAGCCAATTCCAAGGAAATTCAGGAGTTTGAGTAAGAGGTGGCCTGGCAGGCCAGCTCAGTTTGGCAGCAGGGTGGGGCAGAATCATTAGCAGAAAGAGGAGCACAGAAAGAGAAGAGGGTCTCTGGAACGGTTAGCCTCTCCCACCTACCACCTCCAGTCGACTGGGGCTCAAGATTCCCCTTAGAAAAGTGGGGTACCTGGAGGTTTCAAGAGTTGGGGAACTCTGAGCGCCAGCCCAGCCCTTTCCCCTTCCCCTTCTATAGCTCCATCTCCAGGGGAAGGACATGTTTGGGGTGTTGGTAGGTTAGAGGAAAGCCATCAAAGTCCAAGTAGAACCCCTCACACACATACACGCAACTGGGAAACATCAGGGCAAAAACCTGACTCTGGTCTCTGTTTAGTCGTCTGTGGCCTGTAGGCCTCGGTCTCTGTGGCTGTGATTGTCAGGCAGCTGCCTGTCTTTGCACTATGTGGAAACATCTGGGTGAACAGAGGCTGCCCGTGCCCACCATTGCTATGTTGGTGGAAAGGTTGTTGGCTGATGCCAGGGGGAGGAGTGGAGGAGAATGGGGTAGAGGTAAATCTGAGCAGTGTGAAACTTTGCAAAGCTTCCTCTAGTCCTTTCCCCCTCTGGTTCTTCAATTCTGGCCCTGGTTGCTACAGAGAAAGTTCTCAGAAGAGGTTTCTTTGCCTGCCTGCGGGCGGAGTTGGGTGGGGGGAATAAATGGGGGAGGGGTTATGGAGACTGAGAAGCTACACTCCTGTTCTCAGAGATACTGGGGAAGAGAAGCCAAAAGGAGGTCAGGTTCTTGGTTCTCTTACTTTGAAATTATTATGATTATTAAAACATTATAAACGTCTACACAGGGAAACAAAATTATGTCCCTGTAACAAAATATATACAGAGTTCCATATTCTCACAGTCATCTGCTGAGGGGGATATATGTGACCTTGTATGAGTGTAGGGCTCTGTTTCTGTCTCCCTTAGGCTGTCTTAAATACCCTGTATGTATTTATACGCATACACATTTATTTTTCCCCTCTCTCTTATGCGAACATATTTGTTTTGACTCCCAAGGAAGCTGGAGGAGAAAATGGGAATAGAATTTCTTGTCTCCCTAGCTGAATTGTTGGTCTGTCTGTCCCCCATCCCTTTGTGGGAGAAAAAATTTCTTCTCTTGGAGAGAAGTATTCAAACCTCTCTATGGCTCCCAGGGAAATGGGGAAGTTTCCAGAGAGTCAGGCCAGCTGGTGGGAAGCAGGCAAGGGATTCCCCTAGTTTGGGAGCTCCTAGCAACCTTTGAGTCTTCAGGCTGCCCCAGGCACACAGTCAGTTGGGGCAAAGCGTGTCCCAGGCAGGGACTGGGTGCTCAGGAGCATTTGGCTTGGAGATAGAGTCCCTGATGGGCCGAAATTCACTAATGAACGACTTCTGTGATTTGGGTCTCTGTGCCCCCATTTCCGTTTCAGAGCTGTTGGGCTTATGTGTGGGAGGTCATAGAGCCAGGGGTTGAGGTGTCTCCTCCCCAAATGCAGAGAAATGGAGCGAGGTCTCATAGGGCCAAGGTGAGGGCTAGTCTGGTGGTCAGAGTCCACCCCCGGCACAAGGCCGTGGATCATGGCTAAGGCGATGGTAATTATTTATTCGCTTCGCTGGAAGGGAGTCTTCAGAAGGAACAGCGTGAAGATAAGAGAAAAAATTATCTCTCTCGTCTGTGGATATTAAGACGGATTTTTATTTCTTAAAAGACCCTCCCCGCCGAGAGCGCATAAGCGTAAACTTAATATATGCTCCGCAGCCCAACTCCAGAAATTGCAATAAAAGTTAAAACCTCCCCTACTGGTTTTTTTAAATTATGATATGGGAAAGAGGAGCAGGATTTATAGAGCTGAACTCTCAGTGTGTGAGTGTTTGAGACTTGCGGGAGGAGGAAAAGGCAAGAGCTTGCCAAGGCGAGCCTTGGTCTCTGAGATCTCTCGTCGGCTGCTGGGGCTCCGGCTCAGCCTGGCAGATCCGCTGTGGCCTCTCTGGGACCTCGCCCCGGCCCACGGCCTGACTTCAGCTCGGAGATGCAGCCCTTCCCGAGAACAGGTGAAGAAGGCGGCGGCAGCGGGGACTGGGGGCTTCGGGTGGGAACACCAGGGCTCAGGGCTTTGTGTGGGTCTTGCAGGGGGCGAGGTTCGAAGTCCTGGGCCGGGCCGCAGCCCGAGTGTGGCCCGGAGGGCTGCGTGGCCAGGAGGGGTGTCCGGGCAGGGCGCGAGAGCACCGGCAAGGTGGATTGTGTATGGACTTTGGCCGCAGACAGAGCAGAGCGGGCTCCCGGGCTGTGGCCGGCGGCGAGGAGGGCAACCGGATGTTGAGTCTGTAGAAAGGACCTTGAGGTCTGCTGGGTGTTTGGGCTGCCCTGGGGGTGGCGGCCCAGAGTGTGGAGCACGCGGCGCGCGGGGCGCGGCGGTCAGAGTGGGCGAGGCAGCAGGCCCTGCACACCTCTGCAGCTGCCGGGCCGTGTCTGGGACGTCTGAACTGAGGCCGACCAATGGTCACAGCATGAAAAATAAATGCAATGGAAGGTCTTTCTTTCTTTTCTTTTTCACGTAAGAGGTCCTTTCTTTTTTCTCTCTTTCGGAGATACCTGGATTTGGTCCAGAGCAGGTTGCCTGCGGGAGGGCGCCGCGAGCGGCAGCGCGCGAGGGAGGGAGAGAGAGGGAGGGCGAGAAGGAGGGAGGGAGGGAAGGAGGGCGGGCGGCGGCCGTGGTGCCCGGGGCTTCCCTCCCCAGGCGGGAGGCGGCTGCCCTGTATCTATGGCCGTGGGGAGTGGAGGAGCAGGTAACGAAGGCGCTTCCGAAGCGGGATTGGACCAAACCAGAGGGACCGAGTCTTCTGGGTCTCTCTGCCTGAGGCCCTGGAGGGAGAGAAGGTAGGGAGATCGGCGCCCGCCGGGCCTGGCAAAGAGGCCTCGGGAAATGTTGAACCTGTATGTGATCTCAGGCTCACACTCATGTTGTGGGTCTGTCTGCCTCAGGAGATGCGGTTTGCCTTTCTGTCTGAGACGCCCCAAACCCTGAGCTCTCCTTCCCAAGGCTGGAAAAAAATCGAGAAAAACGGCGGAATTTGCACTTTCATTCATTGGGTTATCTGCAACTCAGCGGGGCTGGTTAAGGCATCCCCAAGTTGGAAGGGCGCTTTGCTTATGTTTTCTGGATGCAGAGTCCTCTGACTCCCTTTGCCACGGGTTGAGTTTCCGGCTCCAGGTTCGCGTGTCGCCCTGAGGTTTGAGGCCAGACAGCTCGCAGTCGGGCAGGGAGGGCGGGGGAGAGACGAGCGGCTCTGGCCCCTTAATTGTACTTCGGACTCGTATTGTCTCTCCTTTCGCCACCTCCGCTTCCTCAGTCTGGGCTCCAAAGTCACTGCAAATTTCCTTGCGACACATACATTACACAAAAGATCAGGTAACAAGGCGCTCAGGGCCATTGGGGCTCCGGGCAGGGCAGGGAGCGGCTCTAGCTCTGGGGCGGCTCCCCCTCCAGCCACTCCCAGGCTGGAAAACCAGACCGTGTTGGGGGAGCCGGAAATAGCCCCGCTTGCTGCGGAGCGGCAGGGCGGGGGCGCCGGCGGGAATGCAGGCCCGGCAGGCCGTGGCGTTGAGAGAGCCACGTTCACAGGCCCTGGGGATTTCACTCCTGCTGGGCTTGGGGACCTGACTTCTGGTGTGTAGGGATCCCAGATACCCACCTTGGGTGGGGGCAGGACGCGGGTCTCCTCGCGGCAGGCCAAGAGAACTCAGTTTCTGCTTCCAGCGCAGGCCTTAGCTAGGAGGAGTTGTGTGTGGGTGTGTTTTTCCCAACAAAGAGGGATCAGGAGAGAGAAGGGGGGAAAGTAGAGGGGAACCAGGGAGGGGGCGGGGAGGGGGAGAGGGCAGTGGAGAGGTGAAATGAGCCCATTTCAGGGGGAGAAGGAAAATGAAAGCAAATGGAGTACGGCCTTCTCCGCGCAGGGCGGGTGCTGACGAGCCGGGAGCGGACTCCCTGCCTGCGGCAGCCGGGATGGCCCGCTGGGGGCACCGGAGAAAGCCTGTTTTAAATTTAATCCGAACTTGACGGTGTGGATTGAACCGGAGGGAATTTAAATCACTAAAAGGAAGGCGCGGGGCATGGGGAGGGGAAGACTCTAACCTGTCTATCTTTCTGTCTGTCCTTCCCACGGTGCTAGTTTGGTTGTGGCCGCAGCTGCCCAGGTTTCAGGTGACGGAGTAAGGGTGCCCCTCCCCCTCAAGGGTCTCTCCTGTGCCCAGTGAAGTCTTTTGGAGGTGGGAGGGAACTCTAAGAACCAGAGTGAATGCACAGCTGCGAGCTAAAGCTGGGGTTTCCCCCTCCCCAACAAGAACTCCCAGTGGCCTCCAGTCCCTGGGTTTGCCCCAGCGGTGCTGAGGAAAATTGAAGGGAGTATGTGGGTGAGGGGAAGTCTGGAGTATGGCAGAAGATTCAGAAGGAGTAACCGAACCCCAGGAAGACAGACCTTCCTTCTTGGTGCCCCTATATCCTTTGTGCCCCGCCCCCAGCACGTACAAACCTGGATTTGAGGGAAATCTGCAGGTCCGCTTCAAAGCCCTGGTCTGCCACCCACCCCCCTCCAAATGTGGAGAATGGGGGCTACAGGCCACATGCAGTTGTGGACCTGCGGAACCTCCGCCCAGTGGACTCCGGGACTCCCAGCCTCTTCTAGCCCCCCTCCCCAAGGCAGCATCTCTCCGAAGGGCGCAGGGAAAATGAGGCATTGGCTGGGAAGGGGCTGTGGGCGAGGCCTGCTTCCTGATCCACAGCCGTGCCTGCCTCTGAGTGGGAAGAGTTCGGAGTTCATACTCCCGGAAAATAAAATAAAATAAAATAAAATAAAAAAGGAAAGCGACAATCTCCTTGGTTTCACAGGGGATTTCATGGCAGCAGGGATCCCGCCGGTGAGCCTCACTGCCCGCTGCTGCCGCCTGCGCAGAGTGGGCAGGCAGGGTGCGCAGGCAGCTCAAGAGTTGAAAAGAAGGCGGTGTTCAAAGGGGCTAGGAGAGAAAGGGGCGTCTCTTTACGGCCCCAATGTCTATTTGAGGAACTCTCCCAAATAGCAGAGGCCCATAGGGGAGGCTCCTTAGGGACTCTTTCCTCCAGGAAAGCTGAGGCTGGGCAGCTGGCCTTGCCGCCTGGAGAAGACGCAAAGGAAGAGCAGGCGTGAAACCTCTTTCCTCTTCTGTTTCTTCGCTCCTTGACTAGAGAAGGGCTCAGCCCCCAGCTGCCTGAGCGGCTGTCTGGACCAATATGGGGTTCTATATCCCTGAGGCCTAGAGTACCCACCCGAGCAAGTCTCCTGGGAGGGGCAGGAGAGGCGGCCTCTTCCGCCTTTGTGTCCAGACAGAAGTGGCCGCCGCGCCCGGAGCCGGTCCGGCGGCAAAGGCCCGGCAAGCCAGCGGGCTGCACAATGCCACGGCTGCTCCGCCAGCTAGCCCCTGCCCCGTCCTGCCTGCCTACGGCCGCCCTTCCTTCGCCGCCCTCTCTGCACGCCTGCCTTTCCCGGCTCTCCTATCTCTTTTCATCTTGCCTTCCTTCTTTTCTTTAATTCTCCCCCTTTTTTTCCCTTTATTCTAATGCTCTGCTTCCTTCTTTCCTCTCTTGGGCCTGACTCCATGTTTCAGTTGGTCTGTCCCAGGCTGTCTCGGGTTCAGTCTCTCTCAGGCTCTGTCCCCTGATGTCCTCTTGGTCTCAGTCTGGCCCCGGGCCCCGCTGAGGGCTAAACGTCTCTGCTCATCGCTGCCAGCAGCCGCCCAAGAGCCGGGCCGGGTCCTCAGCCGCCCTGGACTGGGGGAGGTGCTGGCTGCACTGGGGATTTGGAGAAAGCCTCGGCAGGGGGACTGTAACCTCCTGTCTTTTCCTTGAACTAGTGAGGGAGATTTTTTGATTGACAGCTAACCCAACTCCATCAAGGCCAAAGAGATATTCTGTTTCTTGTTGTAAGTTGGGTTTCCCAGCTCAGTCCAGCTCAAGGGAGGGGAAGACAGTGGCGCCAAGGAGCTGAACCCCCAAGTCGCCTCTCCCCAACCAAACACATCCCTCATCCTCCCCCATGCGTTGAAATCCCAGCCCCATTAAGCCGCCCCCTTAGACAGAAAAGGAAAAGGAAAGAGCCAGAGAGGGGGAGGAGCAGAGACTTGGGAGGGGGCCTATGGAGCTGGGGTCGGTGCTGCCAGCTGCAGCTGTCTCCCCCCAACTTTCCTCCCCCGGAACACACATACTATACACACTCTCCCCAGCCCCTCTCCACCCCGGAGGAGAAAGATCCATAGAGACGCAGGAGAAAACTAGCCCCCACCCCCACCCCTGGCGTTTGGTCCCCTCCTGGGGACAGGAGAGGGAAAGAAGGGCAGGCGTGGCCGGGTCTGGGAAGACCCCTATCCTGCTGCCTCCAGAGCCTGCATCTCAACCTCAGCTCCTGTCTATTTTCCCTGGCCACAGCCTGGGACTCTTCCTTTCTGACCCTGAAATTGCACCCCTCCTTCAAATTCACTCTACCCTGCCTAAGTGCACCATATCTCTGGGGGCTTCACCTGTCCCTTTCTCCCCACCCCCCAGCCAACATCCATGCCCCCCTCTTCTTCACCCACACTGATAATTTCCTACTTGACTGAAGCCTCCCTTTACTACACCACCATGGGACAGTCTGATGCAAAGCAGAGGGCTGGGCACAAACCCTCAACTGAAGGAGGAGGGTAGCAACCAACTTATTGGGAGGAGGAATCCAAGTTGTCTGATATTCCTCTGCAATCACACTGCCCCCTCTGGAATTCCTGCATCCGACCCCAAAGAAATTGCTTTCTCCCGTTCCTCCGTTGCTTTTTTCCCGTTCCAAAAATAGCCTACAATTTTATTTAATGAAAGACACATTTATGAACAATCAAATTATCCTCATAAAAATTTTATTGAAGGACGTAAAAACAAGCTACTTGCCCACGACCGAGGTCGCTCTTTTGCCTTGCCCGCTCTCACCCTGGCTCTCTGCAGACAGAGCCCGGGAGTGACTTCTTTTTTTGGGGGGGTGGGGGTGGGGAAGTGTCGCAGAGATGGAGTTGGGGGCAAAGGAGGGTGCGCAGGAAGATGGGATGGGGACGCCCCACTTAAGCTGTGTAGATCTCTCCTACACTTCTTCAAGCTGGCAAAGAAAGATAAATAGATGTAGACAATAAATTTAAAATAAAGGCGCCTGTATATCTGTGCCAAAGCAAAGAGAAGACTTCTGAGGCTGCTGATAAAGGTGTATGAGATCCTGAGGTTCTACCCCTCCCACCCAGGGACCACCTTCCCCAGGCTTCCCTACCCCAGATTTGGGGGGCAGAGTTGGCCAGTGGCAGAAGAACGCTCCCTTTCCCTCCTTCCCTCCCTGTATCTCAGCTTCCCCAGTCCCCTCCCACCCTCCCTCCCTCCCCGCCGCTGCTGCTCCTGGAAGAAATACATACATACACACTATTTAAAAACGCATTTTTAAAAGCCACGTTCCGAACTGACAATCGCTGATCTCGGCTCGCGCAGAGACTGCGGGAGCGTCGGGGCCGACAGAGACGGATTACGTCAAGAAATAGTTCCTCCACCTACCTCGGTCGGCCTCCCCGCCCCTGCGGGGCTCCCGCGCCCAGCTCGGCCCTGCGGGTCCGAGAACCCTGGCTTCAGGGACTGGCATTTTCACCCCATTAAAAAATCCTCATGGTTGGGGGGAGGCCATCTGCTTATGGGTGGACATGGGCACAGGGGCTTCTCAGATGAGCTAGGAGCCGTCCTGAGGGGGTGACCGGTGCCTTGGGTACAGAGTTCCGGACCCCTAGGAAATCGCAGGTCGCGGGGAGCAGCAGAGAGAAGGGGGTGGGAGAGGGGGAAAAAAGGCAAGGAAAAAAAAGCCCCTGCGCATTGATCCGCGCCGTATTTTTGGGTAAATACGATCACGTGGGGGCCGGGGAGCCA
Organism: Pongo abelii; assembly: GCF_028885655.2. Classification (NCBI taxonomy): domain Eukaryota; kingdom Metazoa; phylum Chordata; class Mammalia; order Primates; family Hominidae; genus Pongo; species Pongo abelii. Next base: position 51,798,799 of record NC_071995.2, read on the forward strand.
ATGAGCTGCGGGGAAAAGGCTGGAAAAATAATTACCTGCCTTGATTGTTCTGTGAGCAGATAAAAAGTACATATACAGTTCATACAATAATCTTATGTATGTAAAACCCCGTTACGATGTCGGCGACGGGGCCCATCAGTAACTATTACGTGGACTCGCTCATCTCTCACGACAATGAAGACCTCCTAGCGTCCAGGTTTCCGGCCACGGGGGCTCACCCCGCCGCCGCCAGACCCAGCGGTTTGGTGCCGGACTGTAGCGATTTTCCGTCCTGTAGCTTCGCGCCCAAGCCGGCAGTGTTCAGCACGTCGTGGGCGCCCGTGCCCTCGCAGTCGTCCGTGGTATACCACCCGTACGGCCCCCAGCCCCACCTCGGCGCCGACACGCGCTACATGCGGACTTGGCTCGAGCCGCTGTCCGGCGCCGTCTCCTTCCCCAGCTTCCCGGCCGGGGGCCGTCACTACGCCCTCAAGCCGGACGCCTACCCCGGGCGCCGCGCGGACTGCGGCCCAGGCGACGGCCGCAGCTACCCGGACTACATGTACGGCTCGCCCGGGGAGCTGCGTGACCGCGCCCCGCAGACACTACCCTCGCCCGAGGCGGACGCGCTCGCCGGCAGCAAGCACAAAGAGGAGAAGGCTGACCTGGACCCCAGTAAGTTGGGAGCAATTCTCCTTTACAACCGGCGCGGGAGGGGAGGGGAGGACGGGCGGGGGCAGCCGGATTACAGCCCTCCCGAACCGTGCAGGGAGCGCGGGAGAGGGGCGAGGGGGCGAGGACTCAATAAAAGCGAATTACCTTGGGGAGCTTTCAGGGGCAGGAGGTCTGAGAATGGGGCCCAGGGAGACAGGTTGGGAGAGGGCCGAGGGGAGCGCCTCTCTCAGGAGCTGGCTTTGATGAGAGACCCCTGCCCCCTCCTCCCAGCCCAGGCTTTTTGGCTCAGTCACCACTTTCGAAGAAAGGTGGACAGGGCCAGGGGATGGGGCTGGGGGCGAGGTTCAGTTTGTGATTTGAGATGGGACAGGGAAGAAGTGACGAGGACACTGTGGGCACAGAGGAGATACCCCCAGCGAGAAAGACCCCTGCTTCCCAGTCAGCGTGGAGGTCCTCGAGATTCACAAAACAGAAGGTCCATGGACTTCTCCCCCAGGAGCACTGGGTGAGGGGTCTGAGGTATTTCGAAGCCTGGGAACTTGGAGAGATCAGGACTTTCAAAGAGAAGTGGGGACGAAAGTGGGGTCTGAGTCTCCTTAAACTTGAGAACCCTCTTCTGAGGGTCTTGGAGGGGAAGGATTGAGAATGGGGATCAGGGATGAGGAGTGGGCATCTCCCCAGATTAGAGAATTCTACACACACACACACACACACACACACACACACACACTCCAATCAGGGAGACAGGCGCCTTCTGAGGATTGCACAGGAGGGCTAGGGTGGGGGGCAGGTGGGAGCTGCAGGGCCAGAAAAAGGGGAAAGAAGGAGAAACAGCAGGGGAGGGAGTGCAGACCCCTGGGTGTGAGGAAGTGTCTGGGGGAGTCCCAGGAGGGGGCTGCAGGAAATCTTTTCCTCCAGCCCCATAAGGGGCCAGGGCCTAATTATACCCCTCTGAAGGCTTCCTTCCCTGCCCTCAGCTACTCCCATAAACCTGAAATTGGAGGCTTGGCTCCTGAAGAGCCTGTCCTGGGGCTGGCAGGAGGGGGGCACTGGAGGCCAAACAGGAAAACTAAGATATAGGGGAGCCTGTCCCCAAGACCAGCAGCTCTCTGGGGAGAGGAGAAAGACTTTTCCCGTCTCAGCATCACCCTGAGAATTCGCCTCAGCAGGGTTGAACTCCAAGCGGGAGGAGGGTGCTGCAGAGGGTGGTGAGGGGTTTAGGGATTCTCAGGGTCAGGAAGCAGAACTGCTAAAATTTCAGGACTTGGTCGTGGGCTGGGAGGATGGGAGGGGGCAGAGGAGGAGGGAGGTGGGGAGGAGAGAGACCTTGCTATAAAAATAAAAAACAAGAGAGAGAAGCGTTTATGGGCCTATGAAACGGTTGGGAATTTGGACTTTTTATGAGGATATTCTCAAATTACTACTCTCGAAGCTGAGGACCAGACTGGAGGGGCTTTGATAGCTTTGGATTTCCTACAGTTTTAGGTGCTGGAAACTGAAAAGGGGGAAGCTGGGGAGGGGACAGAATGCAAAACGAGGAAGGAGGAAAATTCCTAAAGCAAAATGTGTCAAAATTCAGGTTCAGTTATTGCATTTGGGGAGCCTGGCTAAGTCTGGGGGTAGAGTAGCAGAAGTCCTGGGCTGGAAAGGGGCTCCACTGACCCCTGCTTGTGTTTGGCCCTCCAGGCAACCCCGTGGCCAACTGGATTCATGCCCGCTCCACGAGGAAGAAGCGCTGCCCCTACACCAAGTACCAGACGCTGGAACTGGAGAAGGAGTTTCTTTTCAATATGTATTTAACCAGGGACCGTCGGTATGAGGTGGCCCGGGTTCTCAATCTCACCGAGCGGCAGGTCAAAATCTGGTTTCAGAACCGAAGGATGAAGATGAAAAAGATGAATAAAGAGAAAACCGACAAGGAGCAGTCCTAAACCCTGCCCAGCCTGCTGCCTCAGCACAGCCAAGGGAAAAACAAAAACCCCACAAAATACCCCAACACAGGCGGGGAAGAGACGAAAAAGAAAAGGAAAGAGCAAGATAGACAAAAGCCAATCAGCTTAAAAAGAAAAAAAAGGAAAGGGAAAAGAAAACTCTTGCGATTTGGGAGGGTTCAGTGTTGAGATATTGGTGTTTTAGAGTTAGTTCTACCCAGCGAGGAGGAGGCGGGGAGAAAAACTGCGTTCTCTTTCCCCAGCGCAACCGAAATAAATGACACACACATATGTGATTTTTTTCCTCCTTTCTTCAAAGAAGCCAGTACTTGAATCGCTATATTTCTATTTTTTTTCCCTGTATCGTATTTGGTCCAGGTCATCCCTCCCCAGGCCTGGGGCACTCTGCGTGCAGATTTTGTACAAAAAAACACACACACACACACACACACATACATGATAATAATTCCCAGCCCAGGAGCTGAGGGGCGAGGGCTGGGGACCATGCCGAGGGCCGGGTCGGGCCCGTGCAGGCCGGCGCCTTGGGCTGTACATAGTGTTCCCTCTCATCCCCAGCGTTCGTCCCCAGCGTCCATCCTGTAACGTGCTTCTGTTTGTTATGGTAGAACAGCCCTGTGTTAATATATTGAAGTCACTTAAAAAACCAGAAACCCAGCTGTATCCAGTTCTCGTTATTTCTCCTCCCTGTGGTTCCCAGTCTGCTGTTGTGGAGGAGGCAAGTGCTCAAGTCGTCTAGCGGAGGCTGGAGCCAGAGAATGGGCTCCTTCTACCTTGGAAGGGCAAATGCCTGCTGCTGCTTCTCTCCAGTCAGGGAGGGGTGGGGGGCTCTGGGGGTGGGGTGGAGGCTGCTGAGGCCCAGGCCCAGGCCCAGCTTGTGCTTGCCCCGGCTGGCTGCCTACAAGTTTCCTGGTGGCTAGATGGAGTGCGCGGGAGAGGCACGGCATGAATGGCTTTCCTTGGCTGTAATTAATTGTAATAATTTATGAGTACATGAGATTGGAGGGAAGAGATAGGTGAAGATGAAAGTTAGGTGCTGGGTCAGGGCCCAGGCTGGATTCTTGCCTGGCTGCATTGGTGCTTTGGTGCTTCCAGGGATGGCTGGGAAAGAAGGCTGGGAGGGGGTGTGTGACTAGGAGGAAGGCCAGGCAGGCCTCAGGGAGCAGGACAGGCACTGGGGACTGCAGTGGAAGAAAAAGAAGAAAAACACAGAGAGTGAGAGAGAAGAGATGGGACATGGAAGGAGAGAGGAAAGAAAAGGAAGAAAGGAAAGAAGGAAGGAAGGAAGGAAGGAGAAAGACGGCAAAGCCAATACAATCAGAATTAGATGTAGTTTCTACTTCTCAATGCAGTCTCAGCTCCTCGCTCCCCTTCTCCTAATTCTTTTCTTTCCAATCTCTGTCTCCCCTACTCTGGTGTTTAGTTTGAATGTTTGTCTGGGGGTGACTGGGTCACGCTGTGCAGCTGCAGCACTTCTGGGGAATGGTGTGCCCAAGGCCCAAGGAAGCTGGCCAGAGATTAGCCAGGAGTGGGGTGCTTCCTGGTGGCTGTGGGACCCCAAGTGCAAAGATGTGGGGATGTGTGTGTAACAGCCCGGTGGGGCTGATCGGCTGTACTGCACCCCAGAGCGCCTTCCTAGAACCAGCAGTTTTAATCTGCTAATCAGAAGCAGACACAAGCTGCCGGGTATGCCTCGGCCCAGCGCCCCCTTTCTCGGAAATCCCCCAATCTGGAAACTATTAAAATCAGACTGCTTGAAATATAGTCCTTTAATATCTCAAGCTGCCCATTCTGCCAAAGGTGCAGGGTGTCGCTCTGAATATTTGGGGGATACTCCGTGAAAAAATAATTAGAGACCCCAGCCCATGTGCTGCTCCCGGTAGCATCACCTTACAGGATGGTGAGACACTTGTAGGGACCAGCCCCTTCCCCATCATTTGAATCTCTTACTCTCTCCTTCTATTAAAAACTCCAAGTCGGTGGCTGGAGGAAGGTAGGAAGGGGTGAAAATTTTGTTTCGATAATACTGGGGGGCAATCAAGTCGCAACAAGGGACTTCGCAGTCGCTGAAGCACCAGCTCCTCTTTCGAGCTTAGGAGACCGCCTCCCCAATTCCAGAAGCATTGTTTTCTTGGTCCATTTGAAAGGTGCTTTGCCTATAGTTTTTCTCCTTCCTCACACCTCTTTTTGGCCATTTTGCTGTTCTGGAACTCTGACTCCTGTTCCCCACCCAGTGAAGGCCAAGACACCCCTCTCTCCCCTGGTCGGGAGCGCTGGGATGCGGGCTTCTCTCCCAGACCGAGAGCGGCGTTTCCGGGCTTCCACCCCGCCCCTGCTCCCAGGCCCTGTCGCCTCCCTTCAGCGTCCATCAGCGCGGCCTGCTTCCTGCAGCCGGCCTGAGCAGCCTTACTGCGGGCAGGAAGGAGGGCCGCGGACTTGGAGGACCCTGAGGAAAGCATGGGATGCAGAACAGGCCCACCCGGCCCGGCCCACTGTTCAATCCCAGCCCAGCCTGCAGGTCAGGATTGGAATCATTTTTTATTCGCTATCATTTACGAATTAAAACAACAACACAACACGCATCTGGGGAAAGAAATGAAAGCTGGGGGTAGAAAGGGGCTAGCAAACGCCCTCTTCCCCTAATCTTCCTCTCCCACCTCTCCTCTGCTCCTTTGTCAGAATCACAAAACCCTAAAGGTTGTTCCACTTGGGAAGGCAGCGGATAGGTACATTTCCGCAGCCCCGAAATGCCACTTTTATGGCGCTGTTTGTCTCCCTGTTCTGGGTTCTGAATGGGGCCGAACAAAACAGCAGCGCGGAGCTGGCTAGACGTCTGGGCTTAATTGTTTTATGGTTTAAATAAGGTGGACACTTTCCTTTGAAATCGGATTATAGGAATGTTTTGTCTATGGCCCACGGAGAACAGGACCTCACTGGCTGAGAGGGAGAGGTGGAGAGCGCGCGCGCGAGAGGGATGGGCTACAAACCAGGGGTCAAACAGCCTGGAGAAGTCAGAGTCCCTCCCCAAAGTCCTGCAGGCGGCGGCGGAATAGTCGGTGCGGGGCCAGCATCAGGGTAAGAGGAGGGAGGACTTTAGGGTGCGCGCCGCGGGCAAGTGGTCGTGGGAGCCTCAGAGCGTGCATCCGCGTTCGTGGAGATGTTCCAAGCCCAGAAATGCGCCTGAATGGGGGGAGATCGCGGCAGTTGCTTTGCTTAGAGTATCTTAATTGGAGAAGGGAGGGTAACAAAAAGAGAAAACAGTGTGGAACCTTTCACAAGGTTTTATTTCAAGAACTTAGAAAACAAAAGAACAGCAGTCCTGGGGCAACTCCCTTCCGGGAAATCTCTCTCCTGCGCACCCATCTGGAGGTTCCTTCCTCCCACTTTCCACCTTTGGGGCAAGCCTGGGACCTCTTGTTAGCTTTTTCCCAGCCGGACTGCATTGGACCAAATGGACGCGAGGTGGCGCTGTTGCTCAATGTTAGAGGCGGCGGTGCCCCGGGCCGCCCTGGCCGCACTGACATTTGAGGCCCGGCCCGCAGCCGCTGCGAGAAGGCCCCGCGCCTCGGCCGGCCCGGCCCCACTGGCTCTGAGCAAATCAATCCTCTCACCTGCGAGGTGTAAATAATTCGCGAGTGGCAGCGGGAGATGGGCCCTCGCTCTGGCAGCGGGCTCGGAAGGCTCAGGAGGGCAGGCATCAAAAATAATCGCTTTGTGGAGGAGATAAGTGCAAAGCAGGCAGCGCGTAATTAACACAAAAAGGCAGAATGACCCGGACAAACGAACATAAATCCGTGGTACCTATGAGGGCGGTGCAGGCCTCGGGGAGAGGGACAGAGACGGCCTCGGCGAGGATGGCTGCTTTCGGTTCCTTTATTTCCAGGCTCGGGGAGCGAAATAAAGCAGATAACGTGTAAAAGAAAGCAAACAAACAAATGAAAGAACGGTGAGGGACCCCCAAAAGGAGAAACCAAGTCCGGCCAGGGGTTGCGGGACTGGTGGGCTCTCCGGGCAGGCGGCGGTGGCGGCACACTAGGGACAGTCGCATTCCAAGACACAAAGGCCCGGAAGAATAGCTCTCTGGCAGGGTTTTCGCTGGACCATAAAATGTCGAAATATCCCCCCACCCCACCCCCTAAATGATAAGGCGCAGGCCCCAGAGCGGATCCAGCCCTCTGGGCCTCCTTTTTCCAGGCTGGGAAGAGAAAGTATTTATGACAGTCTCCAGTGACCCAGATGCTGGGAGCCCAGAGTCCACTCTGTTCATCGCAGCACCCGAAGAGCAGGCTCAGAAAAGGCAGGGCTGGAGCCAAGGCTGAAGCGAGCTGTGGTAGGGGTAGAGAGGCCCTGTCCTGACCGCCACTGTTCTGGACCCTAGGGAGGCCTGCAGCCCTGGCACAGCCCTCTTCTGACCCTTCCCTCTTGCTGTTCCAATGCCAGAGTTCTGGGTGTCTAAGAGTTTGGGCAGCTCCTGAGATGGGGGTGGGATTCCCTAAATGCAGGGGATCCTGGAGAGAGCTCTTGCTGCCTGCACCAGTGAATCTCCTTTGGGAATTTGACAGAGAGTGGCCATTTCCCCAGCAATTACTTAGATAATAGGGGGACTGGGTTGGGTGGGGGGAGGTGTTAATTCTCTCTAAACCATCCTGCCCTGAACCGCCGTTCCTTCTTCCATCTCCAGAGCTGGGCTCCGGATGGGGAAGGAAAAGGTCTGGTTGCCTAACCACCTCCTTCCTCATCCAACCCTGAAACCCCCAGGATGTGGAAGAAAAACAGGTAGCATTTTGCTTTAATAATGCAAAGACCTAAAGATGCATCTGTGTTTGTCAGGCATGTGTGCATGTGTGCCTGGGTGTGCACATGTGTGTACAGTGTCTGTGAGGTGGCAGGGATGCTTCCAGGCATGTGTGTGCTAGTTTACACTGAGTATGGACTTGATGTGTCTCAGGGTGAAAAGTAGCACGTACAGTGTGTGTGTGTCCTGAGTGTGCTCCAGGATTTCCTGGGTGTAACAGCCTCACACCCTGGTGAGGGAGAGGACTGGAAAAAATAATTCTTACTCATCTTTTTCATTCGTATGCACACAGCACGCATGTATTCTCACCTTCTCCCTTTTTCTCTCTGTCTGTGTTAAGCCCAAATCACTGTACACACTTATGGCCAGAGAAGGGTGCTGATGGACTAAGGTTCTTTAATCCATTAGAATTAACTTGAATGTATTCAGTCTTGGGGATGGGGGAACCCTCCAGAGAAAGTGTGGATAAATATTTAAAGAGTGTCTGTTGACAGTTCCCATCCACATCCTGGCCTGGGCAGCCTGCCTGGGGAAGAGGGGGCTGCAGTGAAGCCAGGGGCCCCACCAGGCTGAGCTGGCATTTCCTATGGCGTGGGGGTATGTGGGGACAAGTAAGAGGCCTGCTCCAGTCCCCTCCAACTCAGATGCAAATAGTCTCCTAAGAAGAAATGTCCTGAATCAGCCCAGCTAGAAACCAGGGACACACAGCTGCCCTTTCCTTTTAGTTTCCATAAGCAGCTTTGCTCTCAGAGCCCCTAGCCAAGATTGTGGCCATTGCCTGGGTTTCCTGCTCCATGCAGGGGCTGGTGTCTGAAGGGGCAGTGTGGCCCTGACTGGGTATATGGAGTTTTCCCCAGCCCCACCGCCTCTGACCCTCTCCTCAAACCATAGCAGGTAGCAAGAGAGTTTCCTGGATCTAAGGAAGAAGACAGAACAGCTTTGGACCCTGGGGAGGGGCCAGGGGATGGAGGGTCTGATGCCTGAATTATTTGGTGGTATGGTGTGCTTGTTCCTCCTCAAAGTCTCCAGACTTAGGGACCCCCTAGGAAGCCCATCTTTTGGGTTAGGGGCCCTGCTCTGGCTTGCAGGTATTCATCCCCTTGGAGGTCTTATACCTGTTGAGGTAACCTGGGTTGACCTGCTGGCTCAGGTATCTCTCTCTCTCTGAGAAGAAGGAAAAGAGAAGCGAGGTTGGGGGCGAGAGGCACCTTCACATCTAAATTCGTACCCTGGAAAACTGGCCCCAGCCATTAGCTGGGGCTGGCTCACCACCCCCCTACACACACCACACACCCCCATCCCTCCCCCTCTCCTCCCCTCCCCTTCCTCCAGGTCCCCCCAGCCCTGTACCCCTCAACCCCCGCCATCTCTCTCTCTCTCTCTCTCTCTCTCTCTCTCTCTCTCTCTCTCTCGCCTGTCTTCATGTCGTGGATTGATGAACGCGAATCGCGTGTAAGCGCCGCCACCGCCGGGAGTCTGAGGAATTCGCCTGGGCTGTTAAAGGAAAGAGCTAAGTGAGAGAGCGCGAGCTCTACCTACCGACAGTGAGGAGCGCCGCCGCCGCCCGCTCGCCGCCCGCCGCCGCCGCCCGCACCCCAGCGCCGGGAGCTCTGCTGATCCGGCCGAGCTCAGCACCGAGGCGCCCCCCAACCTGCCCAGCCCCCAGCCCACCAGCCCAGCCCAGCCCAGTCCCGGGGAGCCAGCCGGCCTGGGGTTCGGTCCCGGGGGGAGGGGAGTTTCGGGGGTACCGGGCGGGGTACTTGTGAGCTAGAGGGGAGGGGGCCGCGGGTTTTCATGTACCCAGCATGAGCTCCTACTTCGTCAACCCCCTGTTCTCCAAATACAAAGGCGGCGAGTCCCTGGAACCGGCCTATTACGACTGCCGGTTCCCTCAGAGCGTGGGCAGGAGCCATGCGCTGGTGTACGGGCCTGGCGGCTCGGCGCCCGGCTTCCAGCACGCTTCGCACCACGTCCAAGACTTCTTCCACCACGGCACCTCCGGCATCTCCAACTCAGGCTACCAGCAGAACCCGTGCTCGCTTAGCTGCCACGGAGACGCCTCCAAATTCTATGGCTACGAGGCGCTCCCCAGACAGTCCCTTTATGGGGCTCAGCAAGAGGCGAGCGTGGTGCAATATCCCGACTGTAAATCCTCCGCCAACACTAACAGTAGCGAAGGACAAGGCCACTTAAATCAAAACTCGTCTCCCAGCCTCATGTTTCCATGGATGAGACCCCACGGTGAGAAGCCTTTTCTCTTTCCCCCTTGGTCTCCCGCGCTCCGGGGTTTTCCCCCCCTCCCTCGCCTCCTTTTTGTCTGCCCTCGCTTTTTCTCCTGGCTTTGGGGTCTCTCCCGCCCCACCCCCGTGCCTGTGCCTGGGTGGGTTTCTCGAGGTTGGGAAGGCTCCGCTGGGGCGGGGCAGGGAGGGGGTGCCTAGAACATTTAGGGGATTGGGGTGAAGGTGGGAGAAAGCTGGTGTGTGGCCGCAAAGGGTTAAAAATCGTTTTCTCCATCTCTGTCTGTCTGTCTCTCTCTGACTCTCCCACTCCCCATCTCTAAAGTCAAAGTTGGGGAGGTGGCTGGGAATGGTACCCTGAGTACCCTGAGACTGTCAGCCTTTGGAACAAACCAGTTTCTCTAGAGGCAGGGAGCCTAGAGTCCAGGACACTGGCCAGGCTGTCTTGGGGCAAAGGGAGACCCCTGTTTCTCTGCCCTAGCCGGAGAGTGGTGAGACTCTAAGGACAGGCTCTCTGGCTCTCTAGGGCACCCACAACCTCCTCTCAGAGAACCAGCCTGAGGGCCATTACCCCAACTTTTTTATACTTCCCCCAGTTTGGAGAAGACAGGGGAGCCTGAGAGGAGGGGGAAAAAAGAGTGCTCAAAAGGAGAGGGGCCATAGAGATTAGGGGTCCCCGAGGTCCAGAAGACCCTAGCCACCCCCCCAATCAAGGACTTGTGGGGTCTCCCTGAGACCTGCAGAGTAGCTTAGGTCATGAGCCCCTCCAAGGGTGGCCCCTCATGGCCCAATTTCGAAGTACAGGGGAAAGCGATAAAGCGACAAGTTCCGGCGGGGATGGCCCATGATTTATTTCCTGGTCTCCAGTTAGCAATCAGGCAGAGCGGTGATACATTCCAGCAGATCAATTATTTTTCTTATTGGAAAAGCATTAGGCAGAGAGAGACAAGGAGAGGGCAGTGGGCAGAGCCCCTCTTCTTTACCCCCAGCTTTTTTTCCTTTCTTTCGGAAACACTCTGTCCCCAGGCTTGCTCACTAAATGCCATGCTGCACTTGTAAACAAATCTGCAAAGGCCAGTTCCTAGGATTACAGGCCTGGTGGGGGAGATTCTACAGGGCTCCCCCAGCCCCTGAAAGGCCCCAGTTTCCAAACAGACCCCAGCCCCCACCCCCACCCCACCTCCCAAGGTGAAGCCAAACCAAAACAATCCCCCAACTTTCCTGCCCTTGTCTGTCTTCTGCTCTAGCCTTTTCCATAGAGGGGAGGGGAACTGAGGAGATCAGAGAGGGGAGTTTAGAGGAGGAAGAGTGGCAAAGGAAAACCAAGCCCCCACCCAAACGTAACCAGACTGGGGTTTTCTTCTGTCCAGCTCCGGGGAGGCGCAGTGGACGGCAAACTTACAGCCGGTATCAGACCTTGGAACTAGAAAAGGAGTTTCTCTTTAATCCTTATTTGACACGAAAGCGTCGGATTGAAGTCTCTCATGCCCTGGGACTGACCGAGAGACAAGTGAAGATCTGGTTCCAGAACCGAAGGATGAAGTGGAAAAAGGAGAACAACAAGGATAAACTGCCGGGAGCCCGAGATGAGGAGAAGGTGGAGGAAGAAGGAAATGAGGAAGAGGAGAAAGAAGAGGAGGAAAAGGAAGAAAACAAGGACTAAGCAAAAAAGAAAGACCCCCCCCTTTAGCAACTCCCTTGAAGTTTCGTTTTATGGTAGCAGATAAATTGAGAAGTTTACGACTGTCATTTGCTTTTATAGAGAATAGAATGACACTCACAACTCTAACTACCTGTCAGATACTTGCAGCTCTGGTTTTATTACCTTTGGACTTCCCCTGCTCTTTATTTGTTTGGGGGCTGGAGGGGGGAGACGGAGACACAGTGAAAAGTTCAGACTCTCTGTCTCACTCCTTGCCCCACACACACTTGTCCCTGCCCCCAGCCTTCTGAGTCCTTCCTGGATTTTAAGGTCTGAGACCTGGCCTCCGTGCTCCTCGGTCTGTCTCTCGCCACACTCCCACCTCCCTGCTTCTCTGGTATTTATTTTAGAGGGGAGCCCCCTCGAAATGCAGAAAAGGACTTGTGGTTTTGTTTTTATGCTAAGGCTAGTGTACTAGATGTACTTTTTCTAAAAAGGAAAGGACAGAAAAAAAATGAAGAAAGGAAAGGAAGGAAAGGAAGACAAATGTAAAGAAATAAGGAAAAAAGCAAGGAATATCCCCTCCCCCTCCCCCTCCCCAGGGCTCCCTGCTTAGAAAACCCCCTTGACTTTCTCTAGGAACCTGATGGAAACCTGAAGGAGATGTGGGTCTCTCCCCTCCCCCCATTTCCAGAAGGGTAGATAGGAGCCTGCAGTCGCCTCTAAAATCCTACCTAACCATCCCATGGTCACTCGGGCCCATGCCTTCCTCTCCTTCGCTGTTTGATTTCTATTCTGTTGGGCCCGGCTTCCTCTGAGCTGCATTAGTGTTAGTGCTCAGAAATCACCATAATCATGAAAATAATAATAATAAATCTTAAACATACTACCTAAAGGGAACCTGCAATAATCTTGAAAAAGAAAAAGAGAAAAATTTTAAAATCCTGCTATAGGAGAAAAAAAGAGAAAAAAATAAAAATCAAAAAAAGAAAGAAAGAAACCTCCAGCATATTTTATCACTACCTATAGAAAGAAATCCTGCTTTGAGAGTATTCGTAATGCGGTTTTGTTGTCGTTTGTTGCTGCTTATTTCACTAAGAAAACCCAACAACTGAGACTGCCTAGCCCGCCAGTCCTGTGCGCTTTTATTGTGCTTCTAACCCCAGTAGAGTAGAACTAAATTGCACTGAATGTATAGTTAACTCTGTCTTGAATTCTCTGTTTATGCAATGTGCTCGAAAGAAACAAAACGTTAAAAATATATCTATAATAATAATTTTTTGTCATTTGTCTTTATGTCCAGCTATGAATGTAGATTTTGTGTCCCGACAGCCCTGTTCCTGGTCCAAGTACTTTGTATTGTATACGTGAGTCATAATAATAAAAAAAAAGAGGAAAAATAATAGAAGCTGGAATGACTTGCTTTTTCTCCACAGCTCTTCCCCTTTCTCTACCCTCTCTCTCCTTATCCCCCTGTCCAACTCTCCGGAAAAGGTCTGCTTCACTGCTCTGGCTTTGGGGTTCAGAAACTCACGTAGAGAGAAGCCTGAGAATTGAGAAAGCATGCTGGCCTGGGAGGGCAGGTGAAAGGGGTGAGGGCTTGAGGGGAGGAAGAAAAGGAACAGTCCATTGGTTGAGAGAGGAAGGAGTCTATAGGTATGCCCTTGGGGGAATCTTGGCTCCAAACAAAGTGGGTTTCCAGATGCCAGGATCCCAATGGGAAGAAAGATTTCCTCACTCATCCACCCTCCTCCTCCTCAGCCTTGGGCTGGGCCCAGACAAAGAATCTGCCCTATGCAACTATGACTTTTTCTTCCAGGGTCTGGGGCTGAGGATGAGATAGTGGGATTCCTTTTGATCTCCACATGCCCCTTGTGGCCAGACCTTAGCATCCAGCACCCAGCACTAGAATAATGAACCGGGTGGGGATGTGTGAGGCTCAAGGCAACTGGCTGGCCTGTCTGCAGGGCTTGCTTGAAGATGCCTGAAGATGGGGGATGCTAACAATGGAGGATGAGGAAGCTTAAGCCTTAAGGAGAGGAGAAAGGAAGGGGAAAGTAAGTGAGCTCGTAGGCGACCAGCCTGAGCCCACATCCTGAAATTCAAATTCAATCCTCTGCACAGGAAGATTGTCATCACTGTCACTCAGCCCACTTGCGTCCACTCCAATTTCTATTCAGGCGGTTTGAAGTCCACTCCCCACTTCACCTTGGCAATTGGGCAACTTACCCAGCCCCCATAGTGTGGGCCACTGGCCTGGAGGATGGGCCTGCTGAGTGGACAGCCTGCCACCCCAGCCACAGTGGGGTAAGAGGGCGTCTTTATTGGTATCTTCATTCCCCAAAATGAAGAATTGAAGGCTCAGGGACCCAGGGGGTAGAAGGGTCTCTCACTTTTCTCTGGAGAGTCCTGGACTTAAAAATTCTGTTTATGCCAATAAGATTCTGGTCAAATAACCCCAAATTCCAGAGATACAAGTCTTCTGACTCAGTCAGGAGAGGGGAAAAGGGAGGGGAGGGATCTTCTGGTCTTAAAAACCAGACCCCCAAAGGCTGAAATATTTTTGAGGCCAGATTTTCTTTCTTTCTTTTTCTCTTTTCTCTCTCTCTCTCTCTCTCTCTCTCTCTCTCTCTCTCTCTCTCTGTCCTCCCCACCCCTCATCTGTCTAGCTCCTGGTCAATGATTTTCCCAGACCTAGGCCCAGGCCAACTCTTGTTTTGTGGAATTTCACCCAGGTCCCAGTCACTGGCCCCCATGCAAATCGGGCCTGAAAATCGGGCCTGAGTAGAGAATTGAGTCGGGCTTCCTTCATAGGGGACTCCTGCAGCCCGAGAAAGGCTGTAAATTGGAAGCACAGGCTGCAGGCAGCTGGGGCAGCTTTGAGCAGGAGCTCCGGGAAATCTGCTCTAACCTGGGGTCCCTGCTGTGAGCAGCGGCACCAGCCAGGTAACCCCTGTTCTCAGTGGGAGACACCAGCTATCCACCAGAGAGGCCAGAAAAGAGGGCATTTCGCTCAGACCTCGGGCCTTCCCACAGGCGTGTCCTCCATACTCCTAGGGATGGCTGAGGTCCCGTTTCGTTTTTAAACGTGGAATTATGATTGCTATTAATAAAAATATCTGTCCCAGTAGCCTAGCGGAATGAACCCAGCATTAAATGGCTCCGAAGGGCCTCTCTGCCTTTTCCCCACACCAAATGTCCCATTCATCCCTTGTCCTGTTCAGCAATGTCCGTGGCCCCAAGCCCGGCGCGTCGGAGGGCGGGGTGCGTCTGGCGCCCGGCTTTACTCGAAATGCCAGGCATGGAGAGGGCTAAGCCGAGGGAGCCCCAGCCACCCCTTCATGCAGTACCCGCTCCCCCACCCCTCCTGCCCACCGCCTCTGTTTTCTCGTTTGGAAAGAAATGGAGGTAAAAACCCGTTTTATGGGGGAACGTAATTGTGAGCGGGATGCGCTCTCTTTAGAATCGCGTCCTCCCAAATGCTCCTGCCGTCCCATTACCGGAATGGGGACCATTCGGCTGCTGCAGATAGGACTTTCTCTCCCATTCTTTACTTTTTTATTAGCCAATCAAAGTGGCTTCCGAAAGCCATTTGTGATTTGTGAAAAATAGTATCTTTCAAAATGCTGAGTTGAAGCATCTCGCTCATTGCTCCTTGAATTTATTATTCTAATCTCAACCGTAGAGCTGGAATAATGCAGCTATTAAGTTGGGGGGCAAATTCGTTTCTTTGGATTAAATTTTTTTTCCTCCCCACTCCCTCATTTCATCAGCCAAGGAAGGTGCGGACCTGCAAGAGATCTGGGGGTGGGTGAGAGAGGTAGTGAGCGTCCTGAAGGGCTCCTTGAGGGACCCTTGGATAGGCGAGTGGTTTGGTCTCCCCAGTCTTATCTTCCCCAGATAAGATGCCCTAATGACTGCCTGCTGGCTGGGAAAGTTACCCCGTCCCAACCAGGGAGAATTCAGGACAGGTTGTGCCACAGTCTAGAAGTAAAATTTCCGGTGAGCTGCCCGCAGCGCCGTCCCATTCTCCCTGCTGCCCATTGTGAAAAGCTGGGCCAGCGCTTCCTTGTCGTAATTTTTAACTACCTGTTATAAAATTTATGGGTGGGTTTGTAAAAAGAAACGAGGTCCCTGCATCCGGCCTAGGGAACTGCTTTGCTTACTATGGAGGAAGTTTGGGGAAGGCATGAGGTATCCCCTCTTGGTCAGGGTTGAGGCACCTAGCCATTGAGATTCCCATGCCAGCTTGATGCGGGACCAAGTGGAGAGCTGACGGCCTTCAAATCTCGAGCACGTGGGGAGAGGGACCTGGCTGCAACCCCTCCCCCGGCAAATAGTCTCTATGCGGGAATTTATTCTGGACTCACCTTCAAAATTAGGGGTCTGGAAAAACAGACTGCTCGAAATTTTAGCACAGAAGGTGGAATTCAGGGCAGTAAAAGGTTATTTTTTCAGGCCTCGGTAGTACATCCCAGCTGCCCAGACATTGAATCAGGAAATTTTTCTGAGAAAGGCAGGTGGGTGTGGGCAATCTGACACGATCCAAAAGGCTTACTGCCTTGCACCCCTCCCCGCAAAAAGGAAGTAGAGACCAAGATCTTGGGCTTTAATTTTATTTTTAATTGTAAAAAGATTTCAAATAAGCCACCATTTGAACTGGGAAGGGAAACTAGGGACGGTCTTGGGGGAAAATGTCATTCTCTCTAAGAAAGGGACCCCGGGGATGAGGGTCGTTTTGAGGGTCCTAGAAGTTGCCCCCAATTCTCACCTCTCCTGCTGCACTGCAGGATTGCCCAGGGTAGGTCTAGTCCCCTAGGTTCTTCAGACCACTCCAGGTCAGGTTTGGTTGGGTGGTTGCCAGTGGTCTTCGACTACTGTTCCTGTCTAGGGTGGAGTAGGGGCTTTCAGGGGTACCCCATAGAAGAGGGGATGTTGTTCTCTTACTAAAAAAAAAAAAAAAAAAAAGGTAGGGGTAGGGAGGCACCCTTTCAATCCCTGCAATTCACCAGCCATCACTGCCTCAAGGCCACAAATCTTTGCAAAGCTTTGAATTCCCCTTGATCCAACCTTAATGCCCCCATTTATTAAGGACAATATTTAAAACTCGGCAAGCCAGGAGAGGCAACCGACCCTCAGTGCTTGAAGCTTTCTTTCGTCTGGGCGTCCGCCCTCAGCTCTTTCTGCGCTCGCCTGCAGCAGCCTGGCCCGTGGGGAGTGGGCGGTGGGTGGGGGTAGGGGTGGGGTGGGGGTCCGGGGATGCTCCCTCTATGAGAGAATTGGGTAAACATGGCGACCGCGGCGCCCATTTGCACACGCTACACAAATGCATCGCATTCCCGGTTGTTTGCAGAAAATTTACAGCTGAGTAATAAAAGTTTACGATCGACTCACAAGTTGGATTGGCCACAAGAAGTCATGTGGATTCCATCCATGAACGTGAACTTTTTATTGTGGTTTGTCCGTTCCGAGCGCTCCGCAGAACAGTCCTCCCTGTAAGAGCCTAACCATTGCCAGGGAAACCTGCGCTGGGCGCTCCCTTCATTAGCAGTATTTTTTTTAAATTAATCTGATTAATAATTATTTTTCCCCCATTTAATTTTTTTTCCCTCCCAGGTGGAGTTGCCGAAGCTGGGGGCAGCTGGTGAGGGTGGGGATGGGAGGGGAGAGACAGAAGTTGAGGGCATCTCTCTCTTCCTTCCCGACCCTCTGGCCCCCAAGGGGCAGGAGAATGCAGGAGCAGGAGTTGAGCTAGGGAGCTGCAGATGCCTCCGCCCCTCCCCTCTCCCAGGCTCTTCCTCCTGCCCCCTTCTTGCAACTCTCCTTAATTTTGTTTGGCTTTTGGATGATTATAATTATTTTTATTTTTGAATTTATATAAAGTATATGTGTGTGTGTGGAGCTGAGACAGGCTCGGCAGCGGCACAGAATGAGGGAAGACGAGAAAGAGTGGGAGAGAGAGAGGCAGAGAGAGAGGGAGAGAGGGAGAGTGACAGCAGCGCTCGGTAAGTGTTTCCTTATTGGTTCAAATATGTAACTAATGGTCCGTAGCTGGATGGCGGTTTCAAGATAAGGACAGCAGCGGCTTGTCTTGGTTAGGGAGAAGAGGGGGCTGGCGAGAGGGTGGGCGCGTAGTTAATTATGGGGAGGAAAATTGGCGGGCGGAGAGAAATGGGGTTAAACTGGAATACTGGTAACTGGTAGTTGGGCGATTGTGTTGTTCTGATGTCACTGTGTGCCAAGTTGGGGGTGGGGAGGCAAGGGAACAGCACCTGTGGGGCTCAAGCCGGCGGTTTAGGGCGCCAGCTCTCTGCTGCCCACTGTGTCAGTACCTGCTTATTATAGATCTTCGGCCTCTTGGCTAATGGAACTGAGTCGGAGCGGAACTGGAAGCTCAAGCTCCAGGCAGGAGAGAGGACCTAGAGGCTGTGCCCATTGCCCCCTAAGCAAAGTCAGCTCCCCAACCCCCAAACAAACTTTCCAGCCTCCCCTCCCTGTCTGGCAGCCCCCTCCCTCCCAGAGAGCGCGACTGCTAGAGCTCACACATGCGCAGTGTGAGCCCAGGGCCGGGCCGCCGAGCAGGAAGCGGGCGCAGCTAGGCGGCCGGCGGGGCCTGTTAATTGGCAATTAGTGGGGAGGCTGGTGGCTGGTGCGCTTCGGCCGAAAGGAGAGCGTCTGCCCACCCCTTGCTCCCGCCCCCACTCGGGCGGATGGAAGGGTGGGAGGTGCCCTGCGTTGGGTGGAGGGTGGAGGTTGTAGGGTGGGGGTGGGGGATGCCGTACTCAAAAGCCATCTTGTGCTCGGAGAAAAGAGGCCTACCGGCTTTCCCTTCCCGGGTCCGGCGCCCCTCACCCCCAACCGCGGCCATCCCAGCTGGGATGCCCACTGGACCGGGATGCCAGCTCGCCACGCATGGCTGCTCTGGGCTAGGACCTGCCTCGCCTGGGGCGGAGGTGGGAATGGGGAAGGCCCTAGGCTGGGCGGGGACAGGCCCAGTCTTCCTGGCAGAGTCTCCTAGGTGCTGTGGAGGCAGTGAGGATTCCGGGGGCTGCTGGCTTATGGGGTAGGAGCGTCAGCCTGGGGTGGCGGGAGGGTCCTGGGCACTCGGGATCTCGCTAATAATTGGTGCTAATGGCCTGTTGTATAGTCTTAACCCGACGCATATGGTTTCGTAACACCGTGGCTTAATTTCTTTCAAATGTACGTGGCACTGAATGTGTTGCAGTTTGATATATGACCCCGCCCTGCTCCCCGGCCTGGGTCCGAGACTCTGAGGCGGCCCCATAAGTGTGAATTTCTGTTTATAAACGGCGACGCACACGCAAACGCCTACACACCCAGGCAGACACACCCGGAGGCGTGGGGGAGCATATTCCAGACGAGGTCCCAGAGAACCTGGGGGCCAGACTTACCTTCAATCTAAGCCAAGACACCCCCCCTACCCCCACCCTCTCCCAGAGGCGCGACTGGGATTCTGCGCCAAGTCCCAGTGGGGGAGGGGATCGCTCCACGATTTCCTGTTTAAACCCTGACCCATCGCCTGTGGGGGGGCGGGGATGGGGGAAGAAACCTGTTTTTATCAAATTTTTGAAAATACAGTTTGCATTCAGATCAAACCGCTTGGGCCAGAGCTGACGGTGAATTTTATCTCCCCTCCCCCCACAACCCACTTCCCTTCCTTTTCTGCCCCCCCAAAATTCCCCTTTCGCAGCCACCATAAAGGCCTCTGAGGTATTCTCCCGCGGGAAGAAATGGCATTTTCTCTCCCCCTCCCCCACCCCCCCCCACCCCCAGTAGGACTTGTGTGTCGGCAGAGGCGTCTGACGAGGGGCTAATTTCGCGTTCCTTGTTTACGATCGAGAAAAGCGCTTGGCTCTCCCCAAATGGGCCCAGCCAGCCGCCTGCTCCGGCTGCCACGCGCTCTCCCGCCGCTCAGGCACGGCCCAGTGGCTGACGCCCCGCGGATCCAGCCTGCGGCAGGCCGGAACCCGGAGTCTGTGGGACCTGAAAAGGGCAAAGGGAGTGCGGTGGGACACAGGAGGGGCCCGAGAGGCCCGAAAAAGGGAGCCTTTCTCCTGGCGTAATGTGGGAATCGCCGACCGGTGAGGCCTCTATTTCTCTCTTTCGCCTGCATTTTGTCCGCCCCCGCCCTTGTGGATGGCCGCTGATGGGGGGGAACACAAGTGTCCTTTGTCCGCCCCCGAAAGAAAACCTTTTCCACAGAAGGCCATTCAGGCCAGTGGAGATTCACCTAGAATATTAGAAAGGCCCCCTCCCACCCGAGGGGCGGGCCTGGGTGAGGCTGGGGTATTTCTCTTAATCCTAGAATGAGCTCACTGAGTGTGCCCACAGCGAGATTTGGGGGTGCTAGAGTTCGAGGTTGGCCGCTTAACAGCACCATCCTGAGGTGTCTTTATATAATATTTTAATTGATTTTCTGTCCCTTCCTGGCTACAGCCCTGCAGCTCCCCCACCCCCATCCTATGCCCTTCACCCCTAGACCCATCCTTACAAGACAGAGGCAAGCAGAGAAGGCATAGCAGCAGCGACCGGCCCTCTGTTTTCATTTTCCACTTTAGCCAGGGGATAAACTGGACCCCAGTGGACTCCAACACCAACTCTCTGCTTCCCAGTTACTTTTGATTTTCTTTCCCTTCTCCTTCTTTCTGTCCCTCTCTGGCATTCAAATAGAAGCACAAGAGGACCCACCAGTGGCAACTCTTAGCCTCCTTGCAGGCCACATTCCCTGCTGACGTGGTCCTTCCTGCAGGAGAGCCCTTCTGTGATTATCTAATAATAGCCAGGGTGGCTGAGAATAGAATCTGGCTCAAGGACTCTGCGCACACCCGGGGCAGAGACACTGAATCTGTGGGTCAGGGCCTGGCAACATTCCTTGGAGCCTCCCCTTCTGAGCCCACTCTTTGGGCACCCTTAGGCTTGCCTGCCCCCCTTACAAGGGGCTTTGTCAGCCCTGCCATCCGCTGTATTTCATGTGCTGGTTCCTAGCTAAGGAGAATTGGGCAGAGCAAACCCTTTCTCTCCCTGGTCTGACAGTTGTGATCCCGACAGAATGCGACCTTGTTTGGAGAAGGCGACCTTGTTGGGTTGGCTGTGTTCTGAAACCAGGCTTGGGAGTGTTATATATTTATTATATACAGGCTTAAATGTACAGACTCAGGCTTATGCAGAATATATACAGACTCATATTTCCTTGGTGGTTAATTGTATATTACCATGCCTATATTCGCTCAAATACCACTTTATGTGCATGCAAAATTTTGTTAGTCCTCACTAGATGAGAGTGGGCTCATGGAGGCACGGGGTGCACTGAGCAGGCCTTCTGTGCCTGCTCTGCTGGAAATATGTGCGCACTGGAATCGGAGTATGCGGGTTCCAGTAACCAATGGATGCCATAAAGGCTTTCTCAGACCTTATTGCTTTTGTTGCCCGAGCAGCTGGACTGGGGAAATACTAAATCCCTTCTGCTTTCTCTCCACACCTCCTGGCAAACTCTCCCAACTTAGAAATTATTTTACAAGGGAGACCAGTTGTCTTGAAATTGAGTTCTGCGGGATTCTTTTCACGGGCATGGTAGGGCTGCAAGCAGTTCTGAGTAGTCAGGGCCCTGGCGCTGGAAGCCTCACTGGAGCAATGAAGGGATCAGAGTGGTTAATAAGGTGGCCTCTGGACAGTGATCTGGGGCGGCTGCTGGCCAGGGTGCTTGGAGAAGCTTGTGGAAAAGGCAAGCCAGAAGGAGTAGGGATGCAGTGAATATCTGTTTCTCCCCCTGCTTGCCCCAGCCGGCCGCTCACCCCACCCCAGCCCGATTTGCCTGCATCCGTGGCGGCAGATTGGGAGTTCTCTAAGGTCTCCCAAATACCCAGATCTGGTTACTGGATGAACTGCGTTTTAATCCTCGTCGCTATCTGAGCCAGGGCAAGACCTGGTCAGGGAGATGGCTGGTCCGGGCAGCACGGGAGAGGACGCTGGGCCCGCCGCCTGTGGCCTGGAGGACTGAGTATGGGCTACCGAGGCTGAGAATTGATGAGCCTCCTTTCCCAGCCTTTTTCCCTTCCAGAGACACAAAAAGACAGAGCAGAGGGGAAATATCAATGTCAGTGGAAAACCCCATAAAAGAAAGCAGGGACCAGAGTGGGGCTGGAGGGGTTTTCCGCTACTCTCTGTAGGTGATCGGGTTCCTCCCAAGACTCTTGTCCAGACAGGCTGCACCAAGAGGTGTGCAGCTTTCTTCCACCTTCCTCCCGCCCTTCAAGGAGGGCAGCCTTAGGCTTTCTGGGCCTTGGTCACCCCAGGCACTGGGGTGACATTACCCCAGGATTGTGCCCCTTGCCCAGCCCACGGCCTCTGCCACGGCACCGCAGCCGCTCCTGTTTATTGTGTCTGTGAGTTGTTTACTTGTTTTGTCTGCTGCCACCCTGCGTCAGAAACCCGCCAAACCAGCGAACTCGCCCAGGAGAACAAAGTGCAGCGCTATCCCCGAACTCCCTCCCCTTTCCAGCAACCCCCTCCTGCCCTCACAAGCTCCTGCATTCTCCTTTTCGGAGGGGAGGAAGCAGAAATAGCCTTAAAACAGGGCAGCTGTTTATAGGGTCAGGGGAATTATGGGGACACCATAAACCTCTGGGTGTCCCTGTGGTGGAGAGACTTCTGAGCAGCCCTTCCCTTGCCTAGGTTTTTCTTCTTTCCCCTGGTGACCACTTGGTTAAGAGGGCCACACTCATTGAGAAAGTTGAGCCCACCCCCATCAACCCAGTGCCCCACTACCCCACTCCTTTCTGCAGGAGTTTCCCTGAGACACCGGTTGTTGGGTTTTAAATCAGGGTAATGCTGGTGGATTCATAAAGCTAGATATAGCATGTCATTCTCCTCCCACACTCCCTCTCCTCAGCCCCCCAAAATTGCGGTGAATTTAAGCAAATCCTACAAAATTAAATTGCCCCTTTGCTAAAGATCCTATATGTCTCCAATCCCGCCAGGTGTAGAGTCAGATAGTTGGCTTTTGGCCTTTAATTTTGCTCCTAGCTATTAAATTTAAAAGAGTGTCATTGAAGTAAGTAATATTCTCATTTCTGAAATTAATTTTCCCCTCCCAGTCTCTCTCTCTCTCTTTTTGCCAGCACAGATTAAATGGTTCTTTCAGATCTGCAAACAATAAAGGATAAAATTATTTATAGGGAAATGAGGATGCTGTTTTATTGTTGGCGTATTGTTCCAGAACATAACAACATCTTATTTTCAAGCAGGAGAAGTTAGACCAGGGGGAGAAAGAGGGGGAAAGAAAAAAACATGAAGGGAGGGCGGGAACCCACACACAAAACTCCTGCCATGCATAACTGGTAGGACATTTACAATTTCTATATGACAACTCACTGTGATGTCATAATACCAGTTCCTGAATTTTATAATTCTCATGAACCTCTCAAATGGGTTCAAGCAGTGCTTCATGTGGAGGGGTATAGAAGAAGCCAGGAGGCTGGGGATCCTTTGACCCAGCGCAGAGCAGCACACCCTGTATTGCGGCCTCTTCCTCATGTGACATCCTCTTGAGGCCCTATTCTGGGGGCTGAAAATATTCTGGATATTCTGCATTTTAATTTTTCTCCTGGGCCAAGCAGGGCCACTTGCTTTGCCCCCTCAAGTGTCCCTAGGCGTCTAAGCTCTCTCCCCATTCCCAGCTCACAGAGAGCTGTGTCCCCAGGCACTCCCCAAGCCCCCTCCTCAGCTAATACTCAGCTGCTTGGAATAGAGGTGGGAGGCTTGGGCACCAGCCCCCAAAAAGCCAGAAATGATTTTTTCCAGATGGAGCTGGAAGGGGGCTCAGGGCTGAGTGTGATGGGGTAGAGATGTTTGGGACCTATTTTACGTTTTAACCTTAAGTCAGAGAAGTGAATTGAGAAGCCAAACAGATGCCAGTGTTAGAGTTTGTATCTGCTGATGGTAGCAGCAATAAGTGAAGTGCTGGTAAGGAAAGGTCAGGCAGAAATCTGGAAAGAAAGAGGGAGGAGAGGAAATGTGACATGAGTTAGCAGAGCCCCTCCATATACCTTTCTTCTCCATTTAATTGTAATAAAGCAAAAGCAGCTCGGGTAGCCTCTCAACCTCTTAGCTCAAAAGAGGAGTCACCAGCGCAGGCCTCGGAGGTGTTTGGGGGCAGTTCTCAGGAGCTTAACATGCCCAATCTGCCCTCTTCCTCCTTTCCCCCCCGCCCCCGCTGATCCCCAGCTCCCTTGAACTGGTCAGCCCCGGCCCTGTCCCCAAAATATTAGCACCCCCAAATGGGATCCATTTCCGTGTTAGGTGTGTCAAATTTCACTTTTCTCCATGCCTAAACTTTGAAAGGAGGAGTGTTCCTTTTTGGAATGCGGTGTGTGTTGGGGGGGCAGGTGTGTGCTCAGATAGCTTCCCCCATCATATCTATGGGAAACTGGAAGCCCCTTAGGTGAGCCATGCTTTGGTGTTCCCAAACAGCATTCCCTGCATTCAGGTTCTCTGGCAGACCAGGAGGCTCTTTGCGATCTGATCCTTTGACTAGGAGTTCCATGGAGATCAAAGGAGCTTATTTCTACACAAAACACCAGGCATTTGGAGTAGAATTTATTTTTTAATTTCTAAATAAAAAAGTCTAATCATAGACCAATTGGGCCAACTGAGCAGTCGCTCCAGAACAGCAAAGCCTTAACCAAATAGTGTGATTATGAGGGGAGCTGAGCAATTACTGAAACTCGGCTTTCTCCGTAAGAGGGATTTTAGCCCTCGCCCAGTGGCACAAAAGGAGCCAGCGGGGCAACCGTTCTTCTCTTGCTCAGAAAAGTGAGACTTGGGGGTGGTGGGGGCAGGGTCGGGCAGCTGCGGTCTCGTCCAGGCAGCTGAGCACCCAGGCCAAGCGCTGAGGCTGAGCACTGAGTCCTGAGGCTCCAGTGCTTGGGTCCCTGAGCAGCCTCCGGAGGCACCGAGCTGTAGTTGCGGCGCGGCAGCCAGGAATGGAGTATGTGTATCTGTGTGCGAGGGTTGGTGAGTTACAAACATCCGCGCAGAGTTAGGGGATCTGGGGAGAGAGAGGAGACAGGGAGAACACAACTAAGGAGGACCTCTGGAAAATATTGTCCCCAAATAAAAATTCCAGATCTCATCCCTCTCACTTCAAATATCCCTCCCCAAGAAATTAATATATTTCCCAGAGCTGAGTGGAAAGCAAAAGCCAGCAAGGTGAGGCCTGCCCACGAACTTCTTCAGGCTGGGTCCAGACCCACCCACCCTTTCCCCAGTTCAGAGCTCACAGGCCCCCAGCCTTTCCCTGGCCTAAAGGGGAGTAAGGCTGGAGTGGTAGCATTTAACTTGCCTAGGGAAATTCCCAAGTGCCCAGGCTGCAATGCCACCCTTATCCTTGGGGACTCCAGGCCAGTGACTGCACCCCACTCAGGTCCAAGGCACAGGCAGTAAATTTCTCTCCTATAATTAGCACTATCAAAAGCATGTGTTTTGCATTGGAGAGGACTGGAGAAGCAAGTGGCAACTTTTCCCCGTATTCTTTTTCTGTGTTTTTTGAATTCTGTTTTTGAATCCACTAATTAAGGCTTCTCTGAAAGTGAACATCTGCTCTGGACACCAAGCCCCTTCCGAATGCCTGATTCGGGAGGCCAAGGGGCCAGAGCAGCAGCAAGGAGACCTGCAAGCCTGATGGGGTTGGGGGGTAGTGTTTTCTGATTTCTCTAGGCTTGTTTTATAGAAACAAAGAACAAGTTCTCTCCTCTCCTTCCCAAGACTTGTGCATATTTACAGAGCACAACTGCAGTTTTAATAAAACATCTGTTCTTGCTTCTGCTGATGAGTTTCCATAATTGTTTTCAGACAAATTTAACAGGAAAATATAAATATATTTAGAAAAATCTAAGTCCCAGCTTTCCCCCTATAGACAGCCATTCTTTTGCCAAAAAATAAAATTAACATGAAATGGGAAAAAGAAAATATAATCCAATGTAGGGAAGATCGGGCTCATCTGACCTGCTCTCCCCCCTTGGAGCGAATCCTTTCAGCAAATTTCAGCTGCATAATTAAAGATCTAGGAGAAAGAAGAGGGCTTCTTCTTTCCTCAGGAATGAAAGGTAATGGGGGGAGGTGTTGAAAATTAATTTTGCCAAAAGTCTTTAAGCAGTGGAGGAATTTATTTGTATTTCTGTTTCCCCTTCTCTCCCCCTTCCAGCATTTCTGCCTTTTTCACCCAGCAGCTGGTTTCTGTTCATTATAAATCGGCGAGACCTTTCAGTCTCTGCCCTCTGTTTAGGGACGTCATAAAACACTTAACTTTCCGGGGCTGAGGCTCACATTCTGCTTCTCAGGTCGCCAACCTCCCTGAGCCCACCGACTTTAGGCCCCAGTAGAGAATCTCCCCAACTTTGGGGCCCCTTTCCTCTCCAGACATGGTTGAGGAGGGGCTCAAGGAAACCTAGGCATCCTTGCTGGGGGCTGTAGTCCATGCTACCCCAGAAGCCCCTTCTTTCTTCCAAGGTCCTTCCCTCCCCCACCCAGACATAAAAGAGATTTTTAAATACATAGAAAATCAACACTCATTGAAAGCGAAACCTCATTAAGACATCCTATCTTCCATCATTCAATTTGTTGTACATTGCAACAATTTAATATCTTGAAGGAAATATCACTGACATGATTTATCCCTCTAGCAATCTCTCTCTGAAATTGGGAGGGGGGGACAGAGTTACTCTCTCTTCCGGCCTCTTCTACTTGTTACACCACTATCCTTAGGGCAGAAAGGAGGCTGGGAACTCTGAGAGAGGCTACTTGTGTCCAGGGGTGCACTGACTTGTTCCCTAGCTCAGCCCCCAGAGTACTCCTGCCTTGTTGTCTCTCCCCCACCTCTTGCCCTCCAGGGGGCCTGAAGCCTCAGCCAGCTGTTGGAAACCTCTGCTCAGGCATGCCATGAATTCGAGGACAGCTGGATTCTAGGGCAAAAAGCAACTCACATTGGTGTCTATGTTTGTGTACCTGCCAAGTCACCCCAAAATGAGATAACTCATCTAAAAATTTTTTCTTAATTTAAAAATCCTCCTCTACCCTTTCCCCTTCATTTCCTTGGGGAGAAGAAAGTGTGGTCTAGAAGGAGGAACCTTTATAATTATTGGAGTCTTTCCCCTTCCCTTCCAAATACCGACAAATTTCTGTCCTTTCTAGAGGATTGGGGCCGTATTTTTTAAAACCAACACAAATTGTCTGGCAGGAAGACTCTTCAACCCCCTAACGAGGTTCATGTATTAACTAACATGTTGTCTCTACCAGCTCCTGCACACTGTCTGCTTTTGGGTTCGAAACTTTATTTTTCCCCCCTAGCGACACTCCAGGGAAACCTTAACGTTACAGAAGATGAATAAACGAGTTTTTTCTCAGCATAGTCCCGTTTATGGCTTTATTGCTACCCATTGATTACTCCGCTTTGTTACACAGAAGGAAAAGATCATAAAATCCGGCGACATCCGGGTTCTTGTTATAGCCAGCTTTCCCCCCCGCAACCCACCCAAAAATGGTGGGGGGGAAATATGAGCTTTCACTGCTCCCTGCACACTCCCCACCACCTTTCTTTGTCAACTCAAGGCATTTTCAGCCTATATCACGATATCAAATTAAGTTTGGACTAATCAGGAGAAAACCCCCATCTGCACACTTTCCGCTGTTTCAGTTCGCCTACTGCGGCTCCCTCACAAGCCTCGGATTCAGCTGCCTTTTCGTAACCGTCTCTTCCCTTTTTTTAGCCCCAAGATGGGGGAATAAAATGGGGGTTGAGGCTGCTGAGAGGCCCATCCCCACCACGGGTGACTGGCACTTGGGTGAGAGCTCCTTAGAACCCCTTTCTGAAGTCTCCAAGCCTCATAGCTCAGGTCCAGGGGCGCCTCCACTGGCGGTGCCCTGAGTCTGGAGGGGGCAGGGGGGCTTCTGACCAAGGCAGGGGCTTGAGCCTGCAGGAAGCTAACTGTCCATCAGAGCCCCACCAGCCTTCTCTTTCTGGCTGGATCCTGTGTGAATTACCCCACCGGCCCTCAGTGGCTCCAAATCATAAATTCTCACCAACATAAACAGGAGTTGATGTCTCTAGAAAGATTCTCAGAGTTTTCGTTCTTCCTTTCTCTCTCTCTCTTTCTCTCTGTCTCTCCCCCTCCGGTGCCACCTCCCTACATTTTACTTCTTTTTCTCCTTTTTCTATTGCATTTTTATACATTTTCCCTTTTAGGCAAAAATGCTGGAAGAGTTTTCCCAAAAGAGGGGTCCTGAGGAGGAGGCAGGAGGGAGCCAGGAGGCAAAGGAGAGCAGATGCTTGGCCCATTTGCCCACTCCAGCTCTGCCACTGTATCCTGAAGTCTTGCCCCTTTAGACCTAGTTGTTCCCCACATCCCTACTACATTCAAGACTCTCAGCCACACTCTACTTACTCAGGGGAATAGGTTTTATGAAATTTCTTTCTACTTTTGATTTTTTTTAATTATTGGTGAAAAAAATACTAGTTTAGTGATGGGACTCACTCCATGGAGTGTCAAACCAGGATTTCCTGCAGGATTTCTGGGGACCCCCTCCTATGCTGGGAGGGAGTTCCTCCCTTGGAGAAATCAGGATGTAATTTTAGAAGGGGGCAGATATAAAAGATGAAACCAGATTGAAAATACAGGGGTTTCTCTAGCCCTGGCTCTGGCCACAGCACAGCAAAGTTAGCTGGGGCTGAGAGATTTCCTGGTAGTACAGCTCTCCTTCCCTGAGTCCCAAGGCCCTGCTCAGGTACATGCACCCCTCCTTCACCACCAAACCAGTTCCCTTACATATATATTTTTAAAAGAAATCCAAGTCTTACTTTCAAAGCACACACTTAGTCTCAACTAGGGAATCAACAGAAGCAGAAGCGATTTTTTTCCCCCTTCTTGACATCTGGCTTGCGATTGGCTGGGAGGGGGTCAGCTGACTTTGTCATTTTGTCTGTCCTGGATTGGAGCCGTCCCTATAACCATCTAGTTCCGAGTACAAACTGGAGACAGAAATAAATATTAAAGAAATCATAGCCCGACCAGGTAAAGGCAAAGGAATGAATTCCTACTTCACTAACCCTTCCTTATCCTGCCACCTCGCCGGGGGCCAGGACGTCCTCCCCAACGTCGCCCTCAATTCCACCGCCTATGATCCAGTGAGGCATTTCTCGACCTATGGAGCGGCCGTTGCCCAGAACCGGATCTACTCGACTCCCTTTTATTCGCCACAGGAGAATGTCGTGTTCAGTTCCAGCCGGGGGCCGTATGACTATGGATCTAATTCCTTTTACCAGGAGAAAGACATGCTCTCAAACTGCAGACAAAACACCTTAGGACATAACACACAGACCTCAATCGCTCAGGATTTTAGTTCTGAGCAGGGCAGGACTGCGCCCCAGGACCAGAAAGCCAGTATCCAGATTTACCCCTGGATGCAGCGAATGAATTCGCACAGTGGTGAGTTTTACAGCTCCGAGATATAAATTAAATAAACTGAACTGGCTTTATGACCGGCTTCCCTAGAAGAACGGGCGGAGAGAGTTTTTTATGGCCCCATAAAAACAATCACGCTCGTCTCCTCGCCGAGACAGGGCCCCCTCTTCTGCCCCCTCAGCTCGCCTCTCGCTTGCTTGCAGGGGCCTGGCCCCCTTGGCCCCTGACGGATTGGGGGGCTCCAAGGCGAGCTGAGGGGGCAGGAACAGGGCAGGGGATGAGGGGAGGGAGCAGAAGATAGGGGAGCCCCCCAAAGTGGAGTCAGTCTGAAGAGAAGGGAGGGGGAGAGGAGAGGCAGATAAGTGGGGAAGGAGAGGCAGATAAGTGGGGAGAAGTTTCCAAGGAACTAGGATGCTTGGGGAGATGGGGGAGCCCAGTCCTTGAGAAAGGGGGCCCTCATCCCCATTATCTGGGATTTTTCAAAAATCTGCTTTTAGACTTGCAGCTTTCTGTTTGCCTTTTGCTCCGCCCCCCCCCCCCCCCCCCCCGCCCCGCCACACCACACACCTTTCTTTGGGACACACAGGTCCCACCTTATGGGAGGTCTGAATGAAGTTGGGGTCCTCGCTGTACCCCCAGTGGGTGTGGGGCAGGGCAAAAGGGAGAAGACTGGAGCCCTAAGGGGGCTGTGAGCTGCTGGCCAGGTTGGGAGGGTCAGGACTTTGCTAGGCAAAACAGTCTGCAGAGGACGCTTTGCTGATTGCTTTTAGTATGTTTTGTGCCCGGATCTTTAGGGGTCGGCTACGGAGCGGACCGGAGGCGCGGCCGCCAGATCTACTCGCGGTACCAGACCCTGGAACTGGAGAAGGAATTTCACTTCAATCGCTACCTAACGCGGCGCCGGCGCATCGAGATCGCCAACGCGCTTTGCCTGACCGAGCGACAGATCAAAATCTGGTTCCAGAACCGCCGGATGAAGTGGAAAAAAGAATCTAATCTCACATCCACTCTCTCGGGGGGCGGCGGAGGGGCCACCGCCGACAGCCTGGGCGGAAAAGAGGAAAAGCGGGAAGAAACAGAAGAGGAGAAGCAGAAAGAGTGACCAGGACTGTCCCTGCCACCACCCCTCTCTCCCTTTCTCCCTCGCTCCCCCCCACAACTCTCCCCTAATCACACACTCTGTATTTATCACTGGCACAATTGATGTGTTTTGATTCCCTAAAACAAAATTAGGGAATCAAATGTGGACCTGAAAGTCAGCTCTGGACCCCCTTCCTCACCGCACAACTCTCTTTCACCACGCGCCTCCTCCTCCTCGCTCCCTTGCTAGCTCGTTCTCGGCTATTCTGCAAGCCCCTTTCCCCGTCCAGGCCTTGGGGGTTCGGACCCTGAACTCAGACTCTACAGATTGCCCTCCAAGTGAGGACCTGGCTACCCCCACTCCCTCGACGCCCCCACCCCCGCCCCCCGTGCAGAGAGCCAGCCGGCTCCTGGGCCTGGGGCCTCTGCTCCAGGGCCTCAGGGCCCGGCCTGGCAGCCGGGGAGGGCCGGAGGCCCAAGGAGGGCGCGCCTTGGCCCCACACCAACCCCCAGGGCCTCCTCGCAGTCCCTGCCTAGCCCCTCTGCCCCAGCAAATGCCCAGCCCAGGCAAATTGTATTTAAAGAATCCTGGGGGTCATTATGGCATTTTACAAACTGTGACCGTTTCTGTGTGAATATTTTTAGCTGTATTTGTGGTCTCTGTATTTATATTTATGTTTAGCACCGTCAGTGTTCCTATCCAATTTCAAAAAAGGAAAAAAAAAGAGGGAAAATTACAAAAAGAGAGAAAAAAAGTGAATGACGTTTGTTTAGCCAGTAGGAGAAAATAAATAAATAAATAAATCCCTTCGTGTTACCCTCCTGTATAAATCCAACCTCTGGGTCCGTTCTCGAATATTTAATAAAACTGATATTATTTTTAAAAGTTTATACCGGGAATTCTGTTAATTCGCTCGCCCGCCGGCCTCGGGGTGAGAGCTGGAGCAGGCTCCAAGCGCTCCCGCGCCTGCCGGCCGCCTGCAAGCCCCCAGCCCTCTGCACTCGCCATCCCTGGAGCCCAGGCGCCCGGCCCCGGCCTTCTGTTCGTTCTCGCGATCTCACTGAGGGGCTGGGAGGCCTCTCTGGGCTCCCTGCGCGGAGCAACACACACACCCTGCGGGAAAAAGGCCGCGTAGGATTTTGTTGCGGGGGGAGCCCGGATCAGTCGGTTTGGGCACCAACCCCACGCAGGCCTTTCTTCCTGCCTGTGGCAGCCGGTGTTCTCGGCGTCCGAACCCCGAGGCGCCCCGAAAGACCAGTAAAGAAGCACTATCCAGGCACCAGGGTCTCCTCCACCCACTCCCGGGAGTTGGAGGCGGGGGGCGCCGTGAGAGCAAGCCCCAGGCCCGCGCCAAGCTGGCTGTTGCGAAACGTGGCGGAGGCGGAGAGCGGAGGGAAAGAGAAGACCGCGGGACTGGAGCTCTGTCGGCAGGGATTCAGCGATTCAAGGACATCTCGAGAGAGAAAGCCTGGAAACTGAGCTCTCGCCTGCTCTGGGACTCCTGACGTGGCCAGGACAAAATTCCTTCTTCATTACAGCTCCAGCCGGGGTGGTTCCTTACTTTTCTCTCCTCAAACGGGTGAAGAGGCGGGTGAGGAGCGCAGCCGGACCCTAACCATTTATCAACCCTGGCCTTCTCTCTCCAAGCCTGGCCAGAGAAACCTGAGTGGGCCTACAGGGAGAGGTGTTGAGGGGGGTCTCCGGAGGGAAAAAAATCCGCCAGTTTTCCAGGCCCTTCAGATTCCCTCCAGCGCCCCCACCCTCGCCTCCAGCGCCTCCACCAGTGAGAAGGGGGCCTTCTCCTGGCAGGGGCGGAGATTTCCTGGGAAGAAGCAGGCAGGGAAGTATGAGACTTGGGGCTACGGGGGAAGAGGATGGGGCCGAATGGCTGCAGATACCCTGCGAAGGCTACCCAGGCGCCTGCCCTGCCCACCCCCCAGGTCCGCCCCATTCCTCTTGGTAGCTCAGAAATTGCTCTCTTGTGGACCTTATGGATTCAGGTCCCTGGAAAGCCTAGCCCAGAGACCTTTTCCCCAAAAGGCACAAAACGGGCCTTTTCCTCTGCCATGCTCATGTAATATTTGTGGAGGCTTCAATCTTGCTTCTCCATGCCCTCAATTAACATCTATTTTCTGTCTAAAACCTCTGGCATAGGTACCACATAAGGATCGCACACAGGGAGACAGAGCAGTCCTCCACACCATTGTCTGGCTCTGTCCGTGTCCACACACACACTTGAAAATTGCCTTGTTGCCACTCTGGGGACCTCAGCACGGTGAGGTCTAGCCAACTCCACCTGGCTCCTCACCTCCAGATCCATCCCAAACAGCCTGCAACACCCTCAGCTTCATGACCCCACTATCTTGTTCTGACCACTCAGGATCCCTCCTCCTGGGCGTCCTGTCTACCTCTTCAGAGGCTAATTCTACTTTCTCTTGCTGATAGGCACCTCTTCAGCAGTAGTGGGGCCTTAGGGCCTGAGAGGCAAGGGACTTCTAACTTTGGTTTAGGGAACCTAAGTTAAACCCCACTGGTTCTCCAGCCTGGGCATAGGCCACCTTACCTAACTAAATCCCCTTTCCTCAGCCATTTTTGAAGATTGGAAGACCCTGGAGGTTGGGAGAACGGGGCTTTCATTACAAAAAACACTCTGTGCATTATAAGTGGGGCCTCATCTTTTCCCAATTTTAAATAGAATTTAAAAGGCTAGCTCAGGGGTTGCCCCAACAACCAGCTTCTTCACAGTGTAGGAAATCCAGCCACCGGAAAGCAAGCTGGAGCTCCAGGATGCAATTCCCCCACATAGGCACCAGGTGTCGCTGTGGGCTTGTTGTCCCGGCTACCCCCAATTCCAAGAACCATTTTTTTTTCCCTCCCCCTTCCCTCTTTCTCTCTCTCACTCCCTCTCCCCCTTGGTTGGGCTTTGCCAACATATCGAGATTCGTTTCGCCGGCTTCCATCACTAACCTCCCGGAGGTCATCAAGCCAAATTTATGAGTGGCCGCTCGAGTCACGTGACTCTATTTAAGGCTCCCTTATTTGGGAAGAGCGCATAGGATAAAGAAAGAGATATCTCCACCTATAAATTGTGCACTTTGGAGAACAAAAAACCCCTCAACTTCAAAGAGTCACAAATCACCCTTAATCAAAAAGGGTGCAGAAAATTTTTTGGGCCCTCCCCGCCATGAGCTCCTACGTAGCCAATTCATTCTATAAGCAGAGCCCCAATATCCCTGCCTATAACATGCAAACTTGTGGGAACTATGGATCGGCCTCAGAGGTGCAGGCATCCAGGTACTGCTACGGCGGATTGGACTTAAGCATCACTTTCCCACCGCCTGCGCCTTCCAACTCTCTCCACGGGGTAGACATGGCTGCCAACCCCCGGGCTCACCCCGACCGCCCCGCCTGCAGCGCCGCGGCCGCTCCGGGACACGCTCTGGGCAGAGACGAAGCGGCTCCTCTGAACCCCGGGATGTACAGTCAGAAGGCGGCTCGCCCGGCGCTGGAGGAGCGAGCTAAGAGCAGTGGGGAAATCAAAGAGGAGCAGGCGCAGACAGGGCAGCCCGCCGGACTGAGCCAACCACCGGCCCCGCCACAGATTTACCCGTGGATGACCAAACTGCACATGAGCCACGGTAAACTTTAGGACTTCATTTTGCGCGCTCGGGTCCGCCTGGGTTTTATAGGCCATGCGGGGCAAATAAAGAAAAAAAACCTGCGGCCATAAATTTTACGATCCAGGCATCAATGGCTCGTAAAACTGTCCACTAAAAGGCTTAGAGGCTGTGTGCGCCCAAATTTACGACGACATAATTGGATCATAGGAACAAAACGTGTATAAAAGGCAATATTCAATTTTTGGGGGAGAGGGAGGGAGTTAAAAAAATAGAGGGATCTGAAGGGTGAGGAGCGCGGGGCTCCAGAGCGGGGATCCCCCCGCGGCTCCCTCCCTCCCTCCCCTGCGGAGCCGGCTCCGCCGGCGCTTGCGGCTCCGGAGGATTCCAGCGACTCGGGAGGGGCGGGAGGGGGTTCCCCGGTGCTCGGATCTCGAGGGTGCTTATTGTTCGGTCCGAGCCTGGGTCTCCGTCTTCCCCCCAACCCCCCCGCTCAGCCCCTCCGGCTGCAGAGTGAAGGCTGCGGTGGAAAGTTTCCTGCCTGGGCAGAGGCGCCTCTCCCGGGGCTGGGCTGGGCTGGCCCGCCTGCGGCCCGCGTGGCCTGTCTTGCAGCTCTCGCCTCCTCTCCCTCCGGCCGCGGGTGGGGGCCTGGGCTGGGGTGGGGACGGGGGAACGCTGCAAGCTATTCACCCCTTCCTGGCTTGGGGTGGGGTTTATGTTCCAGAGACGGACGGCAAGCGGTCCCGAACCAGTTACACGCGCTACCAGACTCTGGAACTCGAGAAAGAATTCCACTTTAACCGCTACCTCACTCGCCGCAGGCGCATAGAGATCGCCAACAACTTATGTCTCAATGAGAGGCAGATCAAGATCTGGTTCCAGAACCGCAGGATGAAGTGGAAGAAAGATTCCAAAATGAAAAGCAAAGAGGCTCTTTAGAGGCAGCGGGGGAGGCCCGCAGAGCGCGCCTCTAGCCGGTTCCGGTCCCTGCGCCTCTCCTTTTCGCCTTTCCTCTCTATATTGCGGGGCGGAGGCAGGTGCTGGAGCACTGGGCTCCCGGGCCTCACAGACAAAAGCGCTTTTCCTTGGCATTCCGCATCCCTACCGACCCAGGGTTCCCGCGGGGCTGTCCGCGGTGCCCCATCTCCCCTCAGCTCGGCTCAGCTCGGTACCCGGGGCCCAGGGCAAGCTCCGTAGGGCTTCCCCGGAGGGCTGCGGCGTACAGGCTGGCGCTGAACGAACCTTGGCCGGCCCTCCCGAGTTAAGGTGGGCCCGGCCCGCGCCACAGGACCCTCGCCCGACCCCCTAGCCTCGCCCTCTCCTTTGTTCCCGGCTGGACGGGTTAGACAGCCGAAGGCTGGTGAGAGTCTGGCCCTAGACTCGGGGTGCTTCCTTGTAGCGACTAAACTAGATTTTCACTTATGAATGATTTGCATATGAAAGGAGAACATCGGCCTAGGGCCCCCACGGTTGCTCTATGCTTTCCAAACCTTATCTCCACAACCTCTTCCCCCCAAAACCCGGGAACCTCCCCAGCCGGCGCCTGCTGCATGCCCTCTCAGGCCGGCAGCCCCAGCCTGCTAGCTAGCTCAACTATTGGGGTTTCCTGGCACTGGACCCCAGCAAGTGGTCCTAGAGGCCCTTTGCTGTCCCATAGTCCCTGCCACGACTTTCTGTGCCCTCCTGACCCATTGCTGTTGTCCAACTATTTATTGACTCTGGGTCCTTCCTGAAACTATATTTTGTCATATCAAATAAAGAGAGAACAGGACTAAAGATGCAGTGGCTCCTGTCTGTTTGGGGCATGTGTTGGGTAAAATTGTCTAAATGGGCTGTGAGATGTAGAAGGAGACCCACAAACTTTAAGCCATCCCTGTAAAAAATTTTCTAGCTTCTAGGGGCATGAGTAGAGGGAGGTGAAATTGAGCTCCTTTCCTGATACTTGGCTGCAACAAGAGCCTCTGGGGGGAAGAGAAGGGCACC
Organism: Pongo abelii; assembly: GCF_028885655.2. Lineage (NCBI taxonomy): Eukaryota > Metazoa > Chordata > Mammalia > Primates > Hominidae > Pongo > Pongo abelii. The sequence goes on from NC_071995.2 coordinate 51,834,231, forward strand.
TAGGCTTAGGGTACTGGCTTTTCCCATGCTGTGGCTGTCCAAGGCCTTCATGCCTCTGCACTGCACGAGGCCTCTGGACTGGCAGCAGCCCCCACTGTATGCCAAAGCTGCGGTGCAGGAACCAGTGGCTCCGCTGTGCTCAGCCTTAGGCCCTTCTGGGCCTCTGAAGATCTTTCCTGGGCCTAGGTGGTCCCTGAGAGGCCTTGCTGGACATAGAGGGAGGGCTGAGCCCTCACTCTAGGGACCCATTTGGTCCCATAAGGGCCTCTAGAGAGAGGTGGTATTGCTTGGTAAGGGGGTGTTGGGAGAGTTGGAGGAGGTGTGCCTCAGTATCTAAGATACTAGGGAAGAGGGAGCAGGGAGGACAATCTGCAGCGTGTATCAGCCTGGCAGGAAATGTTCAGACTGTTTCCACCACCTTCTAGGGCCTCGGGCTATGCAGGACAATTAACTGGGAAAGGAGCTGCATAGACCAGGGCTGGAGTCACGTCTGTTTGCCATCATTTATCTCAGTCTCTGGGATTTTGTGTGGAGGGGACGATGGGTTAAAGGTGGGGGTGGGAGGAGGCAGATAATTCAGGTAGTGTCTGAGGATCAGGTCCTTCTCCAGGCTCCTGGGATGGGCTGGGGGAGGAAGCACTTTACAGTAGAAACAAATGTGGGAAGGGTCCATAAAACTTTACTGCATTTCCTCTCCCACCTCCCACAACGGGGTGATTTCCTGGAGCCAAGCCTAGGCCCCCCACACTGGTGGGGTGAGGGTCTGGAGCTTGGGTAAGGGATTGCACCAGCAGCCAAGAAGAAAAGGGAGCAGAGAGGCTCTGGGGAGGGGCAGGGGAATATTTATGATTATTAATGCTGATGCTCCTTGGATTTATTATAAGGACTAACTTCGCTGCATCCCACTGCCTAAGCTACCCATCAGTCATTTTTTAAAAGACCCAAGAGCCTTTCCTCACCCCATGCTTGGCACATAGGCAGTCTCAACAAATGCTTATTGAACAGTGCCCACAACTACCGCCCTTCCCCTTCGCACTGCACTCAGTCCAGGTTAGGGTGCCTGTTGTCTCTCCTCAACTTGCACACAGCAGTCAACCCAGACCAGCGCTCTGTCTCTCTCTCTCTCTCTCTGAAATAAAATGTGTAATTTTCTTCAGGGAGTTATTTTAATTTTTTCTCCACGCTGAGTAAAACTATTGGGCGAGCAGTGAAGCGTGGAGAAGCACTGGCGTCTCCGGTGGGTAACAGTTAACTAAGAAAGAGGCTGTGGCACCCGCACCCGCCCACTCCAGCCTCCCAGGCTGCCCAGGCCCTGTGCTTCCTCCCCAGGGGACAGGCGCACCACCCCAGGGGGAAAACTAAGGCCTTTGCCATAGATAGGGGCAATGTTGGTTAGAGCTGCCAGGCAGGGCACACCAGCCCCACCGTGCACTGACTGCCTCCTCCCGGCAGGGTTTGGGCCTCTCCTTCCCTGGAGGAGCTGAAGGTCTGACTCATTTTGGCCAGGCTTGGGTGGACACAGAGTGCCTGCCTGCCCTCCTCCTTCCTGTCACAATCTGCAGGTCTGCCCAGGCCCCAGCCTCGGCTTCTGCAGCATCGTCAGGAGTCAGCGGCAGCAACCAAGCCAGAGGCCTCGTACCTACTTCCCTACACTGGGGGTGCGTAAGGCCCAGATCCCTGATTTCTCCCTGAACAGAGGCTTCTGCTTTGGGGCCTGGGGTAGTTTCCCCACCAGCCAGCCTCCTAGAACATATTTCCAGGTAACAGGGTCTGGCATTGCTCTGGGGGAGTTCATGGAGGGGGCTTCTGGGTTGCAAGCGGAGACCATGGAGCCTGCCTCTCCACTTTGCCCTGGAACCCACCCCCTCTGGCAACAAGAAAGAAGGGGAAGAAGCATGACTTACCTTCCCAGGGGAGTGGGAAGAGGAGGGACACGGCCCACTCTGAGCAATTAGAGGAAAGAGGAGGAAAAAATAAGAGGACAAAAATATCAACACGACCTCGAAGGCGACAGGTCCTTAGGGAAATAAGTAAGTAAATAAATAAATAAGGATCCACCCTCTCCCCCCTCTCCACCCTGCAAGGGGGATGTGGGGGTGGGGCAAAGGAACAGCACCAGGGCTTTTTAGTGTAACTGAGCATTAGAGAAATAGGCATGGCTTCTATGTGAATTTAGGAGTTTGAAACTTTTGGAGGTTATTTATGTGAATAGCCCGAAGGCAAGACCGTGAGTGGCTCTTGGGGGACCACGTGATATCATTAAACCAAGTTTTATGGTGTAGGGAGAGCTGACAAACCCACAATATATTTACATCATATATAATCTTAACTGTCCAGCCACGCAGCTGCTGGTGAGGTTTAATGCTAGGACAGAGGGCCTGGCAGTTAGAGGGGATTACGGCGCTGGGGACGATGGTGAGAGAGGTTACATCTTCGCAAATGAATCCCAGGCGAACGCTGTGAGTTAATTCTCTCTTTCTCTCTCTCAGACCCTTTCTCCCATTTACCTAACCGCCCCCCTCACTTGATAGAAGGCAGCTCCCACTCATTAGGGGGAGGGGGAAAAGGCCTTCCTAGGCTGGGGTGGGAGAAGAGAAGAAGCCGCAGAAAAAGCCGCTGGGAAGTAGGAAGATGGGGGAGCTTGTCTACCCGGAGCAGCCCTCCCCTTCCCACTCCTTATTCTCTCTGACTGCAAGTCAACTGGGGTAGAGAGGCCTTGGTTGTTTAGAGTTTTGCCGGGCCTTCCTGACCCTTTCAGTTGAGAAGAAAGCAAGCGGCAGCAACAAGGGTGTTTGGTGTCTGTACGGGTATGTAAACTCTAGACACAAGCTCAAAATGCCTCTGGGGCCCCTTGTTCCAGTGAGGGGTGAGTTCAGCCCTTGGCCAGTGGCCCAAGCTGGGAAACTGGGGAGAAAGGCAGGGAAGGAGGGTTTTGTGGCTTCTAAGCCCACAGGCTACTGCTGCCTGAACTGGCAAAAGCATCTCAAAGGTGGCTGTTTGAACCCAGAGGTCCCAGAGTGCCCCCTCCCTCCCTCACCACCAGGCTTGGATGGGCAGCTGTCTCAGCCTCCGTAGTTTGGCATCTTAGTCCGTCTGAAGCCAGTGTGGTTTCATGCTTCCTCCTCTCCTAGCTGCTTGGGTCTTCCTGGCATTCCCAGCCCTTGCCTCAGATAAAACTAGGCCCTAAGAGCCCTAGAGGTTCCTGCTGTGAGCGGAGTGTAATTGTGTGTTGAATGGGTGAGGGAGCAGAGGCAATGTCTTTGCTAGGCTGGGAAAGTAAGTTCCCCAACCTTAAGGACAGAGTAGGCCCTCGGGGATGGAGCTAGCGGGGCCCAATATGAGTACTGCACCCTGGGGTCAATCCTCAGGCTAGGGCGCCCTTCAGGTTTCTAGGAAGGAGCAGCAGAAGCGTTGGGCATGAGAGGCACGTGTCTTCCACACCTGCGAGTGCTATCCCTCCCTGTGCGTCACCGGGAGCTAAGCCAGGAAAGTGACAACATGTGAATTCAGGCTCCTGTACTGGCCAGCCATGAATAGCCAGGGCTTTGGAAGCAGGGCTGAATGCCAGCGGACCCATAAGGGCAACTCCTCCAGATTGGGAGAAAGGGGTGGGGAGCAGAGGGAGTGAGCCAAATATGCACCTTCCAGAAGGGGGGCATGCCTGGGGAGCAGGGGTGTCTGGGCATCTGCTTTGTGGAGAGGTGCTGTTGGGGAATGAGAAGGGAATGCTGTTAGCCTCGCCCCCGCTGCTCAAGGGACTGAGGAAGAAGCGAGAAGCAGTCAGACTGTGGGAGAATGAAGGGGGCACAGAGGCTCAAATAAATGGGGAGTCTTAGCTGAGCCCCATTCTTCAGTCTAGGAGTCTCTCACTTGCATGAGGAGCTGGGGAACCGACATGGAGGATTCCCTTGACGCCATCCCTCAGGGCCTCAGTCTCGGCCAAGATTCAGCCTCCCCCACCCTCCTCCCTGATACCTTTATTTTCCTAGGATCCCAGGGAATTCTCTCCAGCAACGCATTGGAAAAAACTAATTATCAGTTTCTCCCTTCCTCACTACCCGTCCCTCTTGGCTCTCTCCTTCCCTCTAGTCTGTGATTTTGAGAGTTTCTGGAAACTTTCCTATCCAAGCAATGGAGACACGGGAGTTTCTCTTGGTCTGTAACTTGACTCTTCCCCTCCCTCCAGCCTCCCCAGGGGGCTCTAGGGAGCGAATGCAGTGGTCTTTAACCGGGAATTTAGCCAGGGCCGAAGTCCCACACCCAGGCAAGACTCCACCCTGACACCCGCCCTGACTCTTGGCCAAATCTCAGTCCCATTCCCTTCCTCTCTGTGTAGACGGGCATTCGAGGGTGTTTAAAGATTTACACAGCGTCCCTTGAGCCCTTTGATGACTTCTTCACCCCCTTTTCTGTTCTTTAGGCTTAAAAGTTCCATTTAAATACCACCCCTCTTCCTGTGATAATTGATTCTCCTTCCCCTCAAATAGTTTGCCTCAGTTTTTTACTGTTTTGTAAAAAGTTTCTAGTTCCACCTGGAAACAGGGCAAACACAAAGGAGGCCTGAAATTCTTGGTTTTCCCACCCACTACCCCAAACCCTAATTTGGAGTCTCTCTGGAGCAGAGGATGGGCAGGCAATCAGGTGCCAAGCTTTCCAGCCAACTCGGGAAGCTTTTAATTTGGTTCCTAGGTCTTTAACCCAAGGAGAGGTCAAGCAACCAATCAGAAGTGCACTAAGCAGGGTCACATGGTCCCCACCAACCAATCAGCAAAAAGTACTTGGGTCTCTCTGTCTCGCTCTTCCCATCCGGCCCTGTTCCTTCCTCCCTCCCTCCCTTCCCACCACAGCCTTAGCTCCTGGGTTTATCCTATCTCAGATTTGGAAGGCTGGAGTGATACCCAGCATGTTCTGGCCTCCTCTCTCAGTCCCTGAACCAGCTCTGAGGAGTCTTTGGCTTGTCTCCTCAGTTGCTTACAAAGTTGTATCTGGGAGTCAATCTCAAATGCACAAGGATGTGAAGTTGTGGGGGCATCCTCTGGATTATTCCCACGTTCGCCAGCGTGATTCTACCCAATTTTCTGGGTGTTGTAGGTATAGACTCTAAATTATACTATAGAGCAAATTCAAATTCTGGCTGAATTCAAATTATTCCCCATAAACTTACAAGTATTCATTCTCTTCTGATTTTCATGAGGGCAGGTGGGGTGAGAGGAGAGCGCTTTTGATTTATCTTTCTGGAAATGCTCCAATAGCCATTAGCTTTATCAGACTGCCTCAGGCATGGTTAGGGAAGGGAGCAAAAGTGGAGATTTTTTGAAAGTTCTGTTTGGTACCTTTCGTTTGTCGAATAACTTTGAGCTAGCTAAGGGTTCTGGAAAGGAATGAGCACAGAGAATTCCGACTTTCCTCACTATCCACATTAAATAGTTGATGGATTTGTTTAAACCCCTTCCCTTTCCATTCTTTTAACAGGATATAATAATAGTAATAATAATAATAGACTAGGTGACGATCCTATGTCCTGGCCAATAGCCATCAAAAGGTACAGCTACTGAAGGTGTGGATTTCAGTGTTTGAGTTTACATGGATTAGGCCAAGTACAAGCAATAGGCGAGAAACTATTGCTGAGTAAGAGCATCTGATGGCACAGGGAGTGCACAGCTATGACAGAAATGCTTGTGTTTCCTGAACACTTGGGCTGGGTCCAGACCCAGGCATTCTCCCCCAGCCACTTCTCTAGAGCTTTATTTCAGAGTGAATTTTCTGGTTGGGTTCTCCTCCCCTTCTCTTCCTGATCTCTTGCCCGCTTTGAGCTAAGGGGCAGGAGTTCTGATGGACTGTGCCACCTGGACCTCTAAGCACCCCCCTGGGGGCATTAAGAGTACAAGAATGGGAAGGATAGTCCGGACTGAGCTGGGCTTTGTCAACAACCCCTTCCTTGTTTGTCTTCTGGGTGGAGCTGGTTTGGGGACAATGCCACAGGCCAGGTGGGAAGGATAAGGATGAAAAGCCAGAAAAAGAGCAGCTCTTCTTAGAAATCATTGAGCCCTCACTTCCCAAGTTACCTTCAACCACACTGCTCCATCTGCCTCTTTTAAGACTAAGTTTCACTCTTGTCGCCCCGGCTGGAGTGCAATGGCACAATCTCGGCTCATCTCAAACTCTGTCTCCTGGGTTCAAGTGATTCTCCTGCCTCAACCTCCCAAGTAGCTGGGATTACAGGTGCCCACTACCACACCCAGTTAATTTTTGTATTTTTGGCAGAGATGAGATTTAATCATGTTGCCCAGGCTGACCTCAGGTAATCCACATGCCTCATCCTCCCAAAGTGCTGGGATTACAGGTGTGAACCACCGCACCCAGACTTTTCTTTTCTTTTTTTTTTTTTTTTTTTTTGAGATGGAGTTTCACTCTTGTTGCCCAGGCTGTAGTGCAATGGCAGGATCTCGGCTCACCGCAACCTCTGCCTCCTGAGTTCAAGCGATTTTCCTGCCTCAGCCTCCTGAGTAGCTGGGATTACAGGCATGCACCACCACGCCTGGCTAATTTTGTATTTTTAATAGAGACAGGGTTTCTCCATGTTGGTCAGGCTGGTCTCAAACTCCTGACATCAGGTGATCCACCTGCCTTGGCCTCCCAAGGTGCTGGGATTACAGGCATGAGCCACCGCGGCCAGCCCCATTTGCCTCTTTTATGAGTTAGAATTAAAGGACACACTTATTCTTCCCCAGTGAATGGTGTGGCAGATTGTTGGAGACCAACTCTCACCCTCAATGTGGACTTCTCACACTGGGGTACCAGATCTCGTGAAGTGTTAGGAAACAAAGACGGGGGAGATTGGTTCTATCCACACAGGCACTGGGAAAAGAGATTTTATGAGTGCCTCGACCCCTCCTAATATCTAGGTAAATTTTCTCTTTTTGACTATTGTTCTCTGTCTGTAACTGCTTTGGACTGAGTTTTTGAGAGGGGGAATGCTGAAACATCATTGTTCTAGGATTTAATTAGGTCTTTTTTGCTGAGAAGACAAGCACCACCACCCTGAGCCTCTTCTTTAGTGGGACTAGGGCCCCTGAAGCCCTTTGAGGTGAAGGAGAAAGAAAATCTGAAATCAGTGTGCCAAACTAGGGTTTTGGGGTGAAGGATTCAATTTAAGGAGAAGACGATGCTGTTTGAGAGCCAAGAGAGTCACATCCTTTCCTACCCCTCCCCACTTTTATTGGCTCCTTGTGACCCATATTGGTGTGTCTGTTCTGATAATATCTCCGCTAGCTCCTTTGATGGGGCTCCAGGAGCCCAAGGAATTGCCAGACAAGGTCTGGGCTGAGGAACTTGGGTGATACAAATCTCTTTATTTTTGAGGCCTACACAACCCTTGTAATCATCTCCCTCTCCCAATCCTAAGGTTCACTGAGAGGCAAAAGGGGAACAGAGATACCTCAGAGGAAGCGGTATGGGTGTGCAATGTGGGACTTGGGAAAATTGGACTCGGTTATGCAGGACCTTGTTCAGCCTCTAAGGACCACATTTTAGCAGCTATGAGAAGAGGTTGAACACTTGGGCTGGGCCCTGAGCTCGTCCACTGCTCCAGGCATGCTGGAGAGCAAGTGCAGGGAGAAGGCTCCTTCTCTACATCTGTACACATGTACAGAGAAAGTTCTACAGTGATCTGCAACCCCATATGGGCTGGGTGAAATGTGTAGCCTGGTCACCTACGATCCTTTCAGTTCTGCACCACAGGTCTCAGAGAGGCAGTTCACGCTTGGTTCTGCCCTCTAAAGAGTCTCATTTCCCCCAGCCCCTGGCCCTGAACACCAGAATATCTGAACACACAGAAATACATATATGTGCCCAAGGATGGTGTGGTAGAGGTCAGAAGCCTGGGCTGGACACAGTAACCAGCATGGAACCAACTTCCCACTCCTTCCCTCCCACTCCATTCTTCCTGTGAGCCCAGCTTGGAAACCATTTGTCCTCCCCACCCCACCCCCACCCCTCAAGCCCTGAGCAGCTGTTGAGTTTCCTTCCTTCTGCCTTTCTGGAAAACCCAAACCCTAGAGCTGACTCCAGGGATGATGGCAGCCAGGCTTTCTGTGATCTTCAATGTTGTATTGGCCCAGATTGAGTTGTCGGGAGTTGAAGAGACATGGAGGGTCTAAGGAGGCCAGAATCTTATCTGATCTAATCCCCCTCTCCTTCTGTTCCAAGCTCAAACTCCAAACTCCTCAGGGCTCCCTTTCTCAGACATTAGAGATAAATCTTGTCTAGTAAATACTTCTTTTAAAAGTCAACTTTCTGGCTGGAAAACACAGGCTCTGTGTGTGTGTGTGTGTGTGTGTGTGTGTAGGGAGTAGTAAGGGTCAGGTCTTCCATTTTATGTTGTGTCTCTCCCCATCCCCTGGGTGGAGGATGGGGGCATGGGCTGAGGTTTTATTGAGGGTGCTTTTCCTGTTGGGAGTAAAGACAGGCTCATAAACGCCTAGAGGAGGGTGTTTTGATCTGGTAACTTCTCAGGAAGTAGCATCTGAGGTTTTGCTTTGTAAATCACTCTCCCCCAAAGCTGGCTTGGCAGATTGGATTGCACTTCCCCAAGCCCACCTGAGGCCCCTCCTTGCCTCCCTTCCCCAGTAAACTAAAGGAGAAATATAACAGAGCATCTGGAGTCTTCAAAATCCTCTGCCTCCAATTTCTTTTTTAAAAGGGTAGTTGGTGATTTTTTTCCCTCAAAGTTTTCCCCTAAAAAATAATAAACGTTTCATTTCCTTTTGCCCATGCAGTCCCTGGTCCCCCAACCCCTCAGTCACAAATAAACTAACATTGACGGTAAATAGCCTCAGAGCCTGGCTGTAGATATCAGGACTCTTGTGTTCTGGGGCTGATCTCTCCCTGTCACTCTTTCCCCAAGCCCCAAACCCCCTTTGACAAGGTAGAACTTCAGATGTATAAAAGAAAGAGTTCATGGGAGCTAAGAGTAAGAGGAGATGGGAGGAGGGCATAGGGGAACCCCATCGTGTACCACATGAATGGAGGAAACTCTGCAGTCTGTCACTGGGTTTTTTTTGTAATTAAGATGGGTGCAGGGGTGTGTGTGTGTGTGTTTGTGTGTGTGTGTGTGTATAAGTCCCCAGCCTTCTCACATCTCTATCTACCAAACAAACAATGTATTTTACCTAAATAGCTCCATTTCCTAATGATAATGAGTCTTCCCCTCCTAAGGATCCCCCACCCCCTCGCTGGCAAGTCCCTCCCTTGTGCCTGGGGCTACAGAGCTGAAGGAAAACAAAGTTAAGAGCCCTCTAACTCAGCCTTAGTTCAAGCCAGATCAGGTCAGGAAGCTTTCAGGCCCAGGCATCAGGGCTTATATTCATTGCCAGCAAAATGCCCCTATATGCTGGAAATATGTCATAGATTATATGAGTTCTGGGCCCTCTTAGTACTTGCGAAGGCTCTGGTCCACCCTCATTTCTTTCTCAGAGAAGCCTGGGCTGGGATACCCCAAACCCACAAGCACTAGAGATTCCTCTTCATTCCTAGGACTCCGTGCAAATAATCTTCACAGAGAGCTGAGCGCTCCCATAGTTATATACGTGAAAACGTATTTATAGATCGTTCTATGTCTATATCAGGATGTATGTTTTATATTCCTTTTTGCTCCACATTTAAATGCAGATTTATAGATCTTTAGATTTATAGATCCATAGTGAACATAACAGTCCTCGGTCGAATTCCTGTGTGCACTTTACCAATCTTTCTATAGTGGTTGGATGTATATGCTAGGATGTATTGGTACAGCTCTCTTGAAACACCTAGGTGAATATTTGGAAATTTTTTTCTTGGTTGGAAAGAACTATGTGTGTGTTCAATGTCTATTTTGAAAATTTTATCTAGATTTATGCAAGATCCTAACCCATAAAATAGCTACATATTGAAGCTACATATTTAGAGATCTTTACGGTCTCTGCATTTTTGCTGAAAAACTTACATGTTTGAATGTATGTTTAGAGATGGTTTTGTAATGCATGCATCTGTGTATAGGGGCATAGATCTCCCTTCTAGAAGGACTTAAACTTACTGCATCTCTCTGTCTCCCTCTCTATCTCTGTGTCTGTGATATACAAAGATATTAGGTGAGTGGGGGTAGGGAACAAATATATTTTGGATGTTTGGCTTATTAAAGCAAGTAATTCTGTCTCTATTTCCAAGGCCATCTCCAAAATCTAGTCCCACTAAGTTATCTGTCCATCGAAAACCTACTCTAGGGGTCATAGCCTGCCTCCAGGCTGCCTCTGTGACCTGAGATCCAAGCCGAGGCTCCCTACCTCTCAAGGTAGCCACTAAAAAGAAGGGGGAGAGAAGAAAGGGGAGAGTCCTCCAGCCTAGTTCCTCTTGGATCCCCAGGGCAAGAGGCTGACAGGGGCTTGTATGTCTCCCTGCACCCCCAACTGGGCCTTTGAAATGTGGGGGAAAAGGGGATCAAGTCCTCAACTGTTTTTGTAGGGTGCCCAAATGATGCCAGGATTACTGCACAACCCAAAGGTTCCTCCGTCCCAGTTGTTCTCGGTGCCCAGGGCCCAATTAAGCGGCCGCCTTGCGCCCAGCAGCCCCGCTCTTATCGGCTGGGATTGATGCCTCGGCGGCTCCTGTATATCATTTCCAAGATTTTTTCTGTCCAACTCCTCGGCTCCTTTGGCTTCCGCGGCTTTGACTAATGATTGCTACAGATGCCAACGTCTCCAGAATCCTAATAGCCAGGCAGGCGGACTCTTATTTACCCGGCAACATTGCTGTGGGGGAGGGGGCCTGGGGGGCAAGTATTGGGGTGTGGTAGGTCAGGGGACAGGGAGAAGGTTGTGGCCAACTCAAGTGTCACTTAACTTCTTTCCAGTCAGAAAGACATTCCCAATCCCCTTCTCTCCTTGAGGGAAATATATATATATACAGTTAATAGTAACTCATTGCTGCCTCGTTCGAAAAGATCAAAGAACGAACACAACGTGGGAGAATAAGCAGAGCAATGTTTATTTGTTGTAAATAAATGAGAGATTAAGTGGAAAACCAGCAGTTTGGGAAGCAAAAAGAGAAAGGGAAAGAAATCAGCCACGGTGGGAGAAGGGGCTCCTTTTCTTCATTTCTTGTCTTCCCCTTTCTCTCCCTACCCTAAGTCTACTCTTCTCATCAATTTCTCCCCTCTTTCCCTTCCTTCGCCTCACCTTCAATCCCTCGGGTGGGGGGGCTGAACAGCGTGTTACCGGGCGGAGGTGCGCGCAGCCACCCCAGGCTGCTGTCAGGTGCCCGCTGGGGCTGCCAGGGCGAGGGGGCCTCTGGGCTGTGGAGCGAAAGTCAGATCCACCGCCTACTGCGGGGTAGGGGCCGCAGCGGGGACCGCCAGCCCTGTGGTCCCTCTCGCGCTGACTGGAGTAAAGTTGTGGCCGAATTCGCATCTCTTCTGGTGCTTCTCGCCCGCCAACGCAGGGCCCAGGTGTTTGGGGCGAAGGGGCTCGAGCTCCCCGCAAGCCTGGAGCCAGGCGTCGCGCTTCCTCCGGGCTCAATCCAGACCTTCCAACACACACCTCATTTGGGGGAGGAGAAAAGCACAGGACCGCAGAGAGCCCAGCTTTGAGGCCAGGCCTGAAGGGATAACCCACACAGGGAACGTTTTCCTATCAGAGAATAATGGAGCACAAAATAATTCAGAAAGCGAATGGGCAGGACCACAGCCTGAGAGTCCCGCGCCGCGGGGCCGCTGCAGAGCCGGTTGCCCGAGCATCGCGGCAGGACCATTTCGTTGGAATGTAGGGCGAGGCCGAAGCCCGCTCCGGACCCAGGCCGGGAGGTGCGCCGGCCGCCGAGGGGCCGCCTGTAAATTACAGCCCGCCGGGAGGACTCGGAAATACAAAAAGCGAGCCGAAAGATTTAAACATTCGGAGGCAGAGGCATCCCGAGGCGGCCAAAGCGGAAATCAATCACGTAATTAAAACAGGGAGGGGGCGAGGCCCGAGGCTGGGGGTCCCGGGTTCGGA